>NC_086454.1:86504462-87120296 GCF_028390025.1 Pseudophryne corroboree | reverse complement strand
CAGAGAGAGTTAGATTTGGGAGGGTTATGTTTCTGTGCAGGGTAAATACTGGCTGCTTTATTTTTACACTGTAAATTAGATTGCAGATTGAACACACCACACCCAAATCTAACTCTCTCTGCACATGTTATATCTGCCTCCCCTGCAGTGCACATGGTTTTGCCCAACTGCTAACAAAAATCCTGCTGCGATCAACTTGTGAATTACCCCCATTGTCTCCCTAATCCTAAGTGTTTATTATATAAAGTGGCATATAAGAAGGCTTAGATTCATTAGTAAGACAGACAATGGGAGTCTGGGATAGATCAGAGGAGGCTGGTAGCCAGTTACAATGAAATTATCAAAATCTTCTTAGTGCAGAGATAGTTACGGGTCCCCTCTCTGTCCGGACCCGGAACCTGAGTCCTAGCAGTCCCTCTCTGATGGTGGCCCTAGGATTGGGTATAATTTGCCAAAAGTCCAATGAAAAGTACCAGGGGTGGGTTTAGGGGTCAGGCCACAACATTATTGTCCCACTCCCCAAGTGCACATTTTATTATTTTCATTATTAGTTAATAGAGATGCGCAGTTCGGTTCTCCAGAAATCCAAATCCACCCGAATTTTGTGGATCTGAACTGATCGTTCGTGTCCCCTGAAGAGATTCAAATGGAGTCTTGGTTTGAAATTCTATACCAGGCCCCGCGGTTCAGAGGGGCCCCCGAGGCAGAGGGGCACAAAACGGGTGCTGGTGCATCTGTTAATACCCCGCTCTGGCCACCTGCCGGCCAATAAAGTGAATAAAAAAACAATTAACTGACCTGGCGGAATCCCCCCCTCCCACCATGTACAGCACATTGGCAGCCGTGGTCCTCCCACGTAGTTCCGCCCCCGCTCCAGCGCTGACTTCCCCATGGGGCTTTGGCAGCTCCTGGCTGGCTGGGTGCGGGTTTTGCTGCTCTGAAACTTTTCTCCCCTTGACTCCTGATAGCCCGCAGGTAAGCTTATATAAGCTACTGTAGCCAGCCTCCAGCTCCCCGACCCCAGCCCGCAGTATGCACTCCAATTCCCACCCACCATTCCTGTAGCCAGCCCTCAAGCCTCCACCCCCCCCCCCTCCCCTTAGTGTGTTTATCCCCCTGTAGCCAGCCTCCATACCCCCTGCCCATAGTGTTCTCCTTGTAGCCTGCCTCCGTACCCCCGCCCCATAGTGTTCTCCCCTGTAGCCAGCCTCTATGCCCCCCTCCCCATAGTGTTCTCCCCTATAGCCTGCCTCCATACCCCCTCCCCATAGTGTTCTCCCCTGTAGCCTGCCTCCATACCCCCCTCCCCATAGTGTGCTCCACTGTAGCCAACCTCTATGCCCCCCTCCCCATAGTGTTCTCCCCTGTAGCCTGCCTCCAAATTCCCGCCCCATAGTATGTTCCCCTGTGGCCAGCCTCCAGCCACCCCCTGTAGTGTCCACACCTGTAGCCAGCCTCCAAACCCCCACATATATAACATATATATATATATATATATATATACACAGTACATAGGACCGGCACTCACCCCTCATTGGATATTCACTCCGGTGCCCTCTGGAAACAATCAATACTTTAACACATCATACAAGCAGCGGCACTCGGAGACTCTCAGTAGTGAAGAAAATGCTGTGAAAATTTATTCATATTGCTATATGTACAGGCCAACGTTTCGGGGCATGTGCGCCCCTTTGTCAAGGTGAACCAAAAGTGCAAATACAAACATAAACAGTACCTTATAGTGCAGAGAAGACCCGTCGGCGGGAAAATACGTGACCGGGATTAGACAGTGCTCCTTTCCCGGGCATCGTGTGTGAAGTGATGTCATCAGTGCGCCGCAGAGTCCTCCGTCTCGGCGCCGCTGGCCGCCTGTGTTGCCCTGGAAACCCGGACGCAGCCGCAGCATACACTTCCGGCATCTGCGTTTCCATGGAGACCCGGCTTCCGCAGGCGCCCGACTCGGAGACTGTCCTCTTGTATCGCCGCACTGAAAAACATATGTAAACAACACAGAAAACATTAAATTGCACTATTAAAGACAACTAGTTCTGCTACATAGACCTATATTAAAAACACCTGCATGTCCCTGAAAACAGCACATATAATTTCATATTGAACATTTGAACAATAAAATATTATTGCTAAGCCTGGTATTTAATGCAACTATACACGCCCTATATCTACATAACATTATTAACTCATTGTGCTATTCTGTATCAGTTATATATTATTATATTCGCTGTATTTAGAGACATTAGTCCCCTAAAATACATTCCACTGAATCTTATCGTTCAGACCCTTGGGTCTCATGGTATCCAGCATATACATCCATTTGGTCTCCATACGTAATAGCTGTCCATGATGGTCACCCCCTCTTAGTCTCTTGGGGACATGATCAATGATGGAAAAACGTAAATCTTTCAAATCATGCCCACTTTCAACAAAGTGCTTAGCCACTGGTTGATCTATAGACTTTCCAGAAAGAGCCGCCTTAATTGAAGATTTATGCATAGCGAAGCGTTCCCTGAAGGTGCGTATAGTCTTGCCCACATACTGAAGTTGACAAGGGCAGGTAATTACGTATATTACAAACGTGGTCGTACAGGAGAGGATATGATTAAGTTTGAAAGATTTACCTGTGGAACAAGACATAAACGAATTACCCGGACTCATAAACTTACAAGTGTCACATCCTAGGCATTTGTAACAGCCCGGAGGCTTGGATAGAAACGTGGGCGTTATTGCTTTATCAAACCCAGTAATGTCCGCGTGTACCACCATATCTTTAATGTTCCTACTCCTGGTGTAACATGCCATGGGTCTTCTTTGCCGGAATGTGGGTAAACTTTTGTCTGTCGAAATTATAGGCCAAAGAGCCTTGAGGGCTCTTGGCACCACAGGACTTGAGACATTATACTTGGTAACGAACGGTAACACCTGGGTGTTCTCCCTGACCCGTTGGTCTAGTAGTTGCTCCCTCGGTATCTTAGAGACTGTTTGTTTGCACTCCAATAATTCCTTACGGTCATAACCTCTGTCTGTGAAACGTGTTACCACCTTGGATAGAGCTCCCTCTACTTCAGACGGTTCGCTTGTGATCCTGGCTGCTCTGCTAAGTTGTGACTTAGGCAGGCCTTTCTTCAGAGCCCTGGGATGATGACTGTTGTGCCTCAACAACGTGTTTTTATCTGTGGGCTTGTAATATACTTCAGTGTGAATCTTCTTCTCTTTGATGGATACCAAGACGTCCAAATAATTCAGGGCCTCATAGCTACTCTGCGCTGTGACCCTGATTGATGAGGATCTGTTGTTGATAAATGCTATCAGCTCATTATAGCGATCCTGCCCTCCAGCCCATAGGATACACACATCGTCTATGTACCTACAGTAGTGTAAAATGTACTTGGCAGTCTCCTGATTTTCAAAAAACGTGTTGTTCTTCCTGCAACATGAACACGTTGGCGAACGATGGCGACACGTTGCTGCCCATGGCACACCCACTGGTTTGTCGAAAGAACCTTCCATCGAACAGAAAATAATTTCGCGTGAGTGTTAGCTCCAATAACTTGAGGAATAAGTCCACATCGAACGTATTCATCCTCATCTTGATTAAAAATTCTTTCATAGTCGACAAACCCTGGGCTTGAGGTATACAAGTGTACAGACTAGAGATGTCAACAGTGCAAATCATAGTACCCTCGGGCACCTCTGTGATTGAATTTAACATGTTTAAAAACATGGTGGTATCCTTGATAAATCCTCGCTGCTGGACAATTAAAGGCTGGGTGATGCTGTCTAAAAACATAGATATAGGTTGGTAAAGTGCTCCTTGTGCGGAAATAATGGGCCTTCCCGGTGGCTTTAACTTGTTTTTATGTATTTTTGGTACTGTGAACAGTACCGGTACTACCGGAAACTCCTGTTTTAAAGCTGCACATAGCTTGTTGGTGATGATGTTGGACTGGCACGCCTGGTCCAAGATGCCATCCACCTCCTCCTTGAATCTTCCTGTAGGATCCGTAGGTAATTCCTGATAAACTGAAGAATCTGAAAGTTGTCTATATATTTCAGATTTATAGTCCGCCAGATTCATGATCACGATCCCGCCCCCCTTATAGGCGGGGCGGATCACTATGTCCTTATAGGCGCCCAACTGTTTCAGGGCCCTAAATTCTGCTTTAGACAAGTTATAATGAATTCCTGTGGTTGCTGCTGTATATTTGGAAACTGACTAATCTATTAACCGGGTAAATGTTTTGATGGAGGAATTATTTGATACAGGGTCGAACTTGGATTTGTGCACAGAATTGATGAAGGCTTGATGCGGATCCTGGATTGTGGGAGCTTGGTGACCTTGGAAAAATTCTTGTAGTCGAAGCTTACGAGAAAACTTGTGTAGCTCCACATGCCAACCTAGGTCGTCAAACTTGTTGGTTGGTATAAATGAGAGGCCATTATTTAATGCTTTTACTTCAATGTCGCTTAAGCGACGATCTGATAGATTATATATCAAATCTTCTTTCTGGGAGGAACATTTCTGGATCCTGGTGTTCTGCCTCCCCCTGCGGGTGGGCGCCCTCTTGTTTTTGCTTTTGCCCCTGTCGACTCCGTAGGAGAGGTCCTTAAAGGGACACTGATATTATCTGATGGACCCTCTGAGTCATTGACCGCAAATTCGCGATCACTGTTGGATGTCACCAACTCCTTACTATGCTCTTCTCTGCGTTTACGCCAACTGTGTCTGGCCCTATAATTATAGGGCTTGTGGTTGCCAGGTTCACCGCCAGAGACCCATCGATAAACTTTATTGGTCTCATAATCCTCTTTTACTATCAGAAATTTATTCCGCTTGAATCTGATGAGTTCTTTTTTATAGGCCTCACACTGTTGTTGAATTTTTTGTACCAAGGGCTGGTTACTATCCATCTGTAGCACTGCTTTGTGTGTTGTCTCCAAATGCTGGATTTTGTCCCTGGTAATCTTAAACTCGCGAGCTGCTTCCTCCACCACCAGCAGCATTAAATCGAGACTGCACTTGTTGAGAATGCCTATCCATCGATTGCAGAATTCTGCATTGAACCGGCCTATTGTTGGAACGTTCCGGACACGGATCCCGGGTGGAATCTTTTTTTCTTTGTGATAGTTGGATAATGAAATTCCATGCATTAAATAATCACACTCGCGGCGTTTGAGCTTATTTAGTTGGTGATAAATATCATTCATAGTGAATTGCTCCTCTGAGTCAGCCAGGCTCTCCGTGAAGTATAGCCTATCGGCATCTGCCTCTGTAAAGCTATACACATCCGTTGCTGCTGTCACCAAACCTCCAAAACCCGCAGCCACCTCTTGAGACATGTTTGAGTGTACAACTGTTTCTATTGCACAAGTGTTTCTACTTGGATATTCAAAGTGCTGTAAACATTATATCCTTGTGCTTGTTCCACATGAACGTGCAAGTCAAATTAAAATGTCCAGTGTCTTAATAAAGTGCTTGGAGTGAAATAAAGTGCTTGTGCTGTGTAGTGCTACAACCGTGCTTGACTCCTGGGTCTTCTCCTTTCCACAAGGGGACTTGACCACCAATCAATATAAAGATATATTGCCATACAATCTGGGGGTGCCTTATCCCAAATGGGTCATATAGGAAAACTCCCAAAAGTCCCGGGCATATACAGTACATAGGACCGGCACTCACCCCTCATTGGATATTCACTCCGGTGCCCTCTGGAAACAATCAATACTTTAACACATCATACAAGCAGCGGCACTCGGAGACTCTCAGTAGTGAAAAAAATGCTGTGAAAATTTATTCCATATTGCTATATGTACAGGCCAACGTTTCGGGGCATGTGCGCCCCTTTGTCAAGGTGAACCAAAAGTGCAAATACAAACATAAACAGTACCTTATAGTGCAGAGAAGACCCGTCGGCGGGAAAATACGTGACCGGGATTAGACAGTGCTCCTTTCCCGGGCATCGTGTGTGAAGTGATGTCATCAGTGCGCCGCAGAGTCCTCCGTCTCGGCGCCGCTGGCCACCTGTGTTGCCCTGGAAACCCGGACGCAGCCGCAGCATACACTTCCGGCATCTGCGTTTCCATGGAGACCCGGCTTCCGCAGGCGCCCGGCTCGGAGACTGTCCTCTTGTATCGCCGCACTGAAAAACATATGTAAACAACACAGAAAACATTAAATTGCACTATTAAAGACAACTAGTTCTGCTACATAGACCTAAATTAAAAACACCTGCATGTCCCTGAAAACAGCACATATAATTTCATCGAACATTTGAACAATAAAATATTATTGCTAAGCCTGGTATTTAATGCAACTATACACGCCCTATATCTACATAACATTATTAACTCATTGTGCTATTCTGTATCAGTTATATATTATTATATTCGCTGTATTTAGAGACATTAGTCCCCTAAAATACATTCCACTGAATCTTATCGTTCAGACCCTTGGGTCTCATGGTATCCAGCATATACATCCATTTGGTCTCCATACGTAATAGCTGTCCATGATGGTCACCCCCTCTTAGTCTCTTGGGGACATGATCAATGATGGAAAAACGTAAATCTTTCAAATCATGTCCACTTTCAACAAAGTGCTTAGCCACTGGTTGATCTATAGACTTTCCAGAAAGAGCCGCCTTAATTGAAGATTTATGCATAGCGAAGCGTTCCCTGAAGGTGCGTATAGTCTTGCCCACATACTGAAGTTGACAAGGGCAGGTAATTACGTATATTACAAACGTGGTCGTACAGGAGAGGATATGATTAATCTTGAAAGATTTACCTGTGGAACAAGACATAAACGAATTACCCGGACTCATAAACTTACAAGTGTCACATCCTAGGCATTTGTAACAGCCCGGAGGCTTGGATAGAAACGTGGGCGTTATTGCTTTATCAAACCCCGTAATGTCCGCGTGTACCACCATATCTTTAATGTTCCTACTCCTGGTGTAACATGCCATGGGTCTTCTTTGCCGGGATGTGGGTAAACTTTTGTCTGTCGAAATTATAGGCCAAAGAGCCTTGAGGGCTCTTGGCACCACAGGACTTGAGACATTATACTTGGTAACGAACGGTAACACCTGGGTGTTCTCCCTGACCCGTTGGTCAAGTAGTTGCTCCCTTGGTATCTTAGAGACTGTTTGTTTGCACTCCAATAATTCCTTACGGTCATAACCTCTGTCTGTGAAACGTGTTACCACCTTGGATAGAGCTCCCTCTACTTCAGACGGTTCGCTTGTGATCCTGGCTGCTCTGATAAGTTGTGACTTAGGCAGGCCTTTCTTCAGAGCCCTGGGATGATGACTGTTGTGCCTCAACAACGTGTTTTTATCTGTGGGCTTGTAATATACTTCAGTGTGAATCTTCTTCTCTTTGATGGATACCAAGACGTCCAAATAATTCAGGGCCTCATAGCTACTCTGCGCTGTGACCCTGATCGATGAGGATCTGTTGTTGATAAATGCTATCAGCTCATTAAAGCGATCCTGCCCTCCAGCCCATAGGATAAACACATCATCTATGTACCTACCATAGTGTAAAATGTACTTGGCGACACGTTGCTGCCCATGGCACACCCACTGGTTTGTCGAAAGAACCTTCCATCGAACAGAAAATAACTTCGCGTGAGTGTTAGCTCCAATAACTTGAGGAATAAGTCCACATCGAACGTATTCATCCTCATCTTGATTAAAAATTCTTTCATAGTCGACAAACCCTGGGCTTGAGGTATACAAGTGTACAGACTAGAGATGTCAACAGTGCAAATCATAGTACCCTCGGGCACCTCTGTGATTGAATTTAACATGTTTAAAAACATGGTGGTATCCTTGATAAATCCTCGCTGCTGGACAATTAAAGGCTGGATGATGCTGTCTAAAAACATAGATATAGGTTGGTAAATTGCTCCTTGTGCGGAAATAATGGGCCTTCCCGGTGGTTTTAACTTGTTTTTATGTATTTTTGGTACTGTGAACAGTACCGGTACTACCGGAAACTCCTGTTTTAAAGCTGCACATAGCTTGTTGGTGATGATGTTGGACTGGCACGCCTGGTCCAAGATGCCATCCACCTCCTCCTTGAATCTTCCCATAGGATCCGTAGGTAATTCCTGATAAACTGAAGAATCTGAAAGTTGTCTATATATTTCAGATTTATAGTCCGCCAGAGTCATGATCACGATCCCGCCCCCCTTATTGGCGGGGCGGATCACTATGTCCTTATAGGCGCCCAACTGTCTGAAGTGGAGGGAGCTCTATCCAAGGTGGTAACACGTTTCACAGACAGAGGTTATGACCGTAAGGAATGATTGGAGTGCAAACAAACAGTCTCTAAGATACCGAGGGAGCAACTACTTGACCAACGGGTCAGGGAGAACTCCCAGGTGTTACCGTTCGTTACCAAGTATAATGTCTCAAGTCCTGTGGTGCCAAGAGCCCTCAAGGCTCTTTGGCCTATAATTTCGACAGACAAAAGTTTACCCACATTCCGGCAAAGAAGACCCATGGCATGTTACACCAGGGGCAGGGACATTAAAGATATGGTGGTACACGCGGACATTACGGGGTTTGATAAAGCAATAACGCCCATGTTTCTATCCAAGCCTCCGGGCTGTTACAAATGCCTAGGATGTGACACTTGTAAGTTTATGAGTCCGGGTAATTTGTTTATGTCTTGTTCCACAGGTAAATCTTTCAAGATTAATCATATCCTCTCCTGTACGACCACGTTTGTAATATACGTAATTACCTGCCCGTGTCAACTTCAGTATGTGGGCAAGACTATACGCACCTTCAGGGAACGCTTCGCTATGCATAAATCTTCATTTAAGGCGGCTCTTTCTGGAAAGTCTATAGATCAACCAGTGGCTAAGCACTTTGTTGAAAGTGGGCATGATTTGAAAGATTTACGTTTTTCCATCATTGATCATGTCCCCAAGAGACTAAGAAGGGGTGACCGTCATGGACAGCTATTACGTATGGAGACCAAATGGATGTATATGCTGGATACCATGAGACCCAAGGATCTGAACGATAAGACTCAGTGGAATGTATTTTAGGGGACTATTGTCTCTAAATACAGCGAATATAATAATATATAACTGATACAGAATAGCACAATGAGTTAATAATGTTATGTAGATATAGGGCGTGTATAGTTGGATTAAATACCAGGCTTAGCAATAATATTTTATTGTTCAAATGTTCGATGAAATTATATGTGCTGTTTTCAGGGACATGCAGGTGTTTTTAATTTAGGTCTATGTAGCAGAACTAGTTGTCTTTAATAGTGCAATTTAATGTTCTCTGTGTTGTTTACATATGTTTTTCAGTGCGGCGATACAAGAGTACAGTCTCCGAGCCGGGCGCCTGCGGAAGCCGGTTCTCCATGGAAACGCAGATGCCGGAAGTGTATGCTGCGGCTGCATCCGTGTTTCCAGGGCAACACAGGCGGCCAGCGGCGCAGAGACGGAGGACTCTGCGGCGCACTGATGACATCACTTCACACACGATGCCCGGGAAAGGAGCACTGTCTAATCCCGGTCACGTATTTTACCGCCGACGGGTCTTCTCTGCACTATAAGGTACTGTTTATGTTTGTATTTGCACTTTTGGTTCACCTTGACAAAGGGGCGCACATGCCCCGAAACGTTGGCCTGTACATATAGCAATATGGAATAAATTTTCACAGCATTTTTTTCACTACTGAGAGTCTCCGAGTGCCGCTGCTTGTATGATGTGTTAAAGTATATATATACAGGTTGAGTATCCCTTATCCAAAATGCTTGGGACCAGAAGTATTTTGGATATCGGATTTTTCCGTATTTTGGAATAATTGCATACCATAATGAGATATCATGGTGATGGGGCCTAAGTCTAAGCACAGAATGCATTTATGTTTCGTATACACCTTATACACACAGCCTGAAGGTCATTTTACCCAATATTTTTAATAACTTTGTGCATTAAACAAAGTGTGTGTACATTCACACAATTCATTTATGTTTCATATACACATTATACACACAGCCTGAAGGTCATTTAATACAATATTTTTAATAACTTTGTGTATTAAACAAAGTGTGTGTACATTGAGCCATCAGAAAACAAAGGTTTCACTATCTCACTCTCACTCAAAAAATTCCGTATTTCGGAATATTCCGTATTTCGGAATATTTGGATATGGGATACTCAACCTGTATATATATATATATATATATTATGTGTGTGTGTGTGTGTGTGTGTGTGTGTGCGTGCGCAACTGTGTTGGGAGGGCTTGATGGGGCGGCCCCAGTGAAATACGTGTGCCGGGCCCCAAAAATTCTGTTGCCGGCCCCGGTGGTACTGCTGTATATGTCCAGTGGTACTGCCATATAAGTCCAGTGGTACAGCCGTATAAGTCCAGTGGTACAGCCGTATAAGTCCAGTGGTACAGCCGTATAAGTCCAGTGGTACAGCCGTATAAGTCCAGTGGTACAGCCGTATAAGTCCAGTGGTACAGCCGTATAAGTCCAGTGGTACTGCCGTATATGTCCAGTGGTACTGCCGTATATGTCCAGTGGTACTGCCGTATATGTCCAGTGGTACTGCCGTATATGTCCAGTGGTACTGCCGTATATGTCCAGTGGTACTGCCGTATATGTCCAGTGGTACTGCTGTATATGTCCAGTTGTACTGCCGTATAAATCCAGTCCAGTGGTACTGCCGTATATGTCCAGTGATACTGCCGTATATGTCCAGTGGTACTGCTGTATATGTCCAGTTGTACTGCCGTATAAATCCAGTCCAGTGGTACTGCCGTATATGTCCAGTGATACTGCCGTATATGTCCAGTGGTACTGCCGTATAAAACCAGTGATACTGCCGTATATGTCCAGTGGTACTGCTGTATAAATCCAGTCCAGTGGTACTGCCGTATAAATCCAGTCCAGTGGTACTGCCGTATATGTCCAGTGGTACTGCCGTATAAATCCAGTGGTACTGCCGTATAAATCTAGTCCAGTGGTACTGCCGTATATGTCCAGTGGTACTGCCGTATATGTTCATAATGGTTTCCAATGTGCACTCTATAATACCGAGTCCAATACGTCAGTCATTCATAAGCTTGTTAACCCCACAATCCCTTCCAATACACAAAGGTGTGGAACAGTACCTATTTACAAAGGCTGGTTCCCCACAGATAATTTATTAGGGATGTCAAAGTCACAGGCTGACCGGAGCGCCTGGCTTCCCTGCCAAGCCGCCTACTCTCTATTCTAAAGGAATACGTTTTATGGGTCTTTTTGATTAATCCCTAAAATGGCTCGTCACATTACGATGGGAGTTTTTAGAGCTCTCTTAAAAATCCATTTAATTTGTGTGCAACGGCATGGCGAAGAATAACAATCTATCCCAACTATGTAATGCAGCCATTACTTGATAGACTCATTCCCTTACATTACCATATGCAGCCAGTGACCATTGATAATCTCCATGCCCACCCAGCATTAACCTATGACTCTCTCTTTTTTTAAATCTCTTTATTTGTGAAAGTGGAAAGAGGAGTGTACAACACATGTAAAGGCACACACACACACACACACACACACACACACACACACACACACACACACACACACACACACACACACACACAAAAACCAATCGCAAAATACAGTCAATGTAGCATGATACAAAAAGCAAAAAAGTACATTCCAAACAACCTCTGACTCACTTTTAACTGTTCAGGGATAGATGTATAAAACCTTCTAAAGAGCAAAAGTGAGGAAGTTGCCCATAGCAACCAATCAGCTTGTACTGTAGCTATCATGTATCTAGTACACTCTCTAAAATGACAGTTGGAAGCTGCGGACAATGGGGTCATTCCGAGTTGATCGCTAGCTGCTGTTGTTCGCAGCGCAGCGATCAGGCTAAAAATCTGCATTTCTGCGCATGCGTAAGGGGCCGCAATGCGCACGCGCATCGTACGGGTACAAAGCCCGTTGTGGTTGTGCACAGGTTGTAGCGAAGTTTTCAGTCGCACTGACGGCCGCAAGAAGATTTACAGGAAGGGGGCATTTCTCGGTGTCAACTGACCGTTTTCAGGGAGTGTTTGCAAAAACGCAGGCATGTCTGAAAAAACGCAGGCGTGGCTGGGCGTTCGCTGGGCGGGTGTATGACGTCAAATACGGACACGAATAGGCTGAAGTGATCGCAAGCGCTGAGTAGGTTCAGAGCTACTCTGAAACTGCACAAACTTTTTTTTGCAGAGCTCGGCTGCACATGTGTTCGCACTTCTGCTAAGCTAAAATACACTCCCCAGTGGGCGGCGGCATAGCGTTTGCACGGCTGCTAAAACTAGCTAGCGAGCGATCAACTCGGAATGACCCCCAACATCTCCACCTATCCTCTTTAGAAGTCTTGTACATCCTCCTCTTTAACTTTGACAGTGCAGTATTACTAGTGACATCCTCAGTGGATTTGTTATGTCTATATGTTATTTATCTAGATTGTCATCATGTTCCTGTCTATAGAAGGACATGTGTACAGATCATTATTCCGCACTAGGTGCTTTTTCAGGCAGTTAAGAGCAAACAATTCAATGGTAGTGATTTATTGTGATAAAATCCCTATGCGAGTAAACAGATTGACAAATACCGTGCACATGGCAGACAGAGGTCATTTGCATCAGAGGATAAGCAGCTCACAATTACAGTTAAATTAGTTGGATATGTAGAAAAACACACAGTACACCGACCTAGAGAAAGAAGGGGACTGTTTTAATGGGACATGTCAATCAATCTAAGCAAGGTAGTGGAATGCATACTTACAGGACATGTGCCACTTTACATTTGTCCAGGGCTGTTTCTAGCCAATTTGGCTCCCAGTGCGAGATTTAAAAATGCGCCCCCCCATGACATAAAAAAATGTGCCCCCCCCCACACACCTAGATAAAAAAAACTTGCGCGCGCGCACCCCACAAGGGGGCGTGGCCTAATTTAAATGGGTGTGGCCTCATTTAAATGGGCATGGCCTCGTCTGAAAAGACTGCCTCACAATCCAGTTTTTGACCCTGCTCCAACAGATCACGACCACCACAGGGAAAAAAAATTCTACCATATTAAGCCCCACACAGTAATGCCCCCTGCACCATATTATGCCACACACCGCAATGCCCTTGATACATTAAATCCCCACACTACGGCAGGCAAGAGTCCCCATTTCACACATTACGGCAGGTGTCCCCATTTTACACATTGAGAGAGAGAGCGAGAGAGAGAGAATACTTACAGAGGCGATTACCGCTCTTCGGCCTGCCTCACCAGTTGCTCCTCGCAGCGGCCTTTCCCTCTTCCTAACTTGGATCCCCCTCTGTACTCCGCTCGGGGGGGGTGGGGGAGTTTCGCGGAGTGACGGGGTTGCGTCGTGACGTAACGAAGCAACCGCGTCATTCCGTGAAACTCCGCCCCCCGAGCGGGTTACTCGGGGAGAAATAGGAGGGGGAAGCAGGGAGCCACAGTTAGTGCTGCGGCGGGCGCTCAGTGCGGTTGCACTGCTCGCCTGCCCCAAGAAACGGACCTGCATTTGTCGGAAATAAAAAGGTAAGTAATCAATTCACAGCTACCGTTAGAATGTACATAAAGTATATGTGTCTCAGACATCAGCTATATCAGATCGTTGCTGTTCAGTAGCGTTGCCTCTACGGAGTCGCCTAAAGCTCTCCCTCACTCTTGTCTTTATTGGTATCCGGTCTATAGATCTACATTAAAAAGGTCTACAGTCAATAGGTCGACCACTAATGGTCAGCATGCAATAGGTCGACAGGGTCAAAAGTCAACAGTGTCAAAATGTCGATAATTGAAACGTCGACAATCAAAAGGTCGACACATGTTTTTAACAACTTTTGCTGCATCTACTATTCCATGTCACAAAGTATTACCGTTAGTAACCTTGTGGCAAGCAAAGCGAGCCAGCGGGCCACCGAGCCCAAAGTGTAGCGAGCCTGCGAGGAGCCTCATTTCAACAAATTGGGATAAAAAAAATGTTTAAAATCACAAAACAACACCCGCATTTTTTGTGTCGACATTTTGACCCTGCTGTCCTTTTGACTGTCGACCTTTTGACCATGTCGACCCTTTGACCCTGTCGACCTAATGACTGTCTATCTTTTTAATGTCTATCTTCTGTATCAGAACCTCTTTATTGAGGCTGTCCTTGTAGCACCTGAGCAGAAATACCTGATCTTACACTAAAAATCAGCCAGTTGCTAAAGGTTCTATGAGTCCAGTGTGTGTTTAGCAAACAACATTAAGCAATCTGTAGATGGTATTAGCAGTATGTTGCCTCCAGTTGGTACCCAACAAAAGACTTTCTGGCATCAGCGAAAGCTCCAGGCTTTGCTGAGTCCCCACAAGGGTTGAAGCGCAATGTTAATGAGGAGACAGCCATCAGCCATGCTGCATATTAGTCAGCCACCGGTCGCTGACAGCGGTACGAGACTAGGATGAGTAGCGGATCTGTCACAGACCTGGAACGGGAGGCTTGGGTACTCGGAGATTCTTCTGATGGTCGGGAAGAGGAATCGGAGCTGGGTCGAAATAGAGACGGACGGATGTAGGTCTTCTTCATGCAGATTTATAGGTAACTAATGCTTTGAGAATGATGCCGAAGACCACTGAATGAAGAAATGAATGTTGACTTGTGAGCGATGCTGAAGGACACTGTATGAAGAAATGAGCGATGGCTTGAGAACGATGCTGAAAAGCACAGAATTAAGAAATTAGTGATGACTTGTGAATGATGCTGAAGAACACCCAAGGATACTCAAAGAGCTAAAAGATGTGCTGGTTACACCGTTAACAGAATTATTTAACCAGTCACTAAATACAGGTGCTATTCCAGAGGACTGGAAAAGAGCAAATGTAGTTCCACTGCACAAAAGTGGAAGCAAGGAAGAAGCAAGTAACTACAGACCAGTAAGCCTTACATCAATAGTGGGGAAAGTAATGGAAAAACTATTAAAAGAAAGAGTTGTGGAATATCTTAAATCAAACCACTTACAGGATCCAAAACAGCATGGATTTACTGGTGGTAGATCATGCCAAACAAATCTTATTGACTTTTTTGACTCTGTGACAAAAATAATAGATCAAGGGGGAGCTGTAGATGTAGCATATCTAGACTTTAATAAGGCATTTGACACTGTCCCACATCGCAGACTGCTACATAAACTTGAAAGCGTGGGGGTGGATTATAAAACAGTTAAATGGATAAGAACCTGGTTGCAGGATAGGAAACAGACAGTTGTAGTTAATGGAGTGCAATCTATGGAGGGAAATGTTACCAGTGGAGTACCCCAGGGATCTGTACTTGGTCCAGTTCTCTTTAATATCTTTGTTGGTGATATTGCAGATGGTATTGAAGGGAAGGTATGCCTTTTTGCAGATGATACAAAGATATGCAACAGGGTAGACACACCGGGAGGGGTCAAACAAATGATTGATGACCTAGGTAGGCTTGAGAAATGGTCAAGAACGTGGCAACTACAGTTTAATGCTAAAAAATGCAAAATCATGCACTTGGGTCTCAAAAACCCAAAGGCTAAATATAGTATCAAGGGTACTATAATGGAAACTACTGAGGAGGAAAGGGATTTAGGAGTCACTATTTCAAGTGACTTGAAGGCAGGAAAGCAATGCAACAAAGCAATGAGAAAGGCAAGTCAGATGCTTGGTTGCATAGGGAGAGGAATCAGTAGTAGGAAAAAAGAAGTGATAATGCCACCGTATAGGTCATTGGTGCGGCCCCATCTGGAATGCTGTGTCCAGTTCTGGAGACCATATCTCCAGAAGGATATAAATACATTAGAGAGTGTACAAAGAAGGGCTACTAAAATGGTGCATGGCCTACATCACAAAACGTACCCGGAAAGGCTAAAAGATCTTAACATGTATTGTTTGGAGGAGAGAAGGGAAAGGGGGGACATGATAGAAACTTTCAAATATATCAAGGGTCTTAACAAAGTTCAGGAGGGAAACATTCTTCAAAGGAAGAGAAATATTAGAACTCGAGGACATACACTGAAACTGGAGGGGGGAGGTTCAGGGGAAATTTAAGGAAAAATGACTTCACAGAAAGGGTAGTGGATAAGTGGAATAGTCTCCCATCAGAGGTGGTAGGGGCTAAGACTGTAGAGCAATTTAAACATGCTTGGGATAGGCATATGAATATCCTCACAAAGAATTAAGGTTCAAAACGGGTTGAGATTACCTAAAGGATAAAAAAAAAGGGGCAGACTAGATGGGCCAAGTGGTTCTTATCTTCCATCAAATTCTATGTTTCTATGTTTCTATGTAACACGTGGGTGAAGAAATGAATGGTGATTCATGAACGATGCTGAAGAACACTGAGTGAAGAAAAGAGCAATGACTTGTGAACGATGCTGAAGAGCACTGAATGAAGAAATGAGCAATGACTTGTGAACGATGCAGAAGAACAGTGAAATGCACTGGTGATGCTGGAAACACTGGAACTCAGTCAGAGCTGGGAAACACACTGGAAATGCTGGAACTCAGTGAGAGCTGGCAAACACACTGGAAATGCTGGAACTCAATGAGAGCTGGGAAACACTGGAAACGCTGGAACTCAGTGTGAGCTGGGAAGCACACTGGAAATGCTGGAAACGCTGGAACTCGGTGAGAGCTGGGAAACGCACTGGAAATGCTGGGAACACTGGAACTCAGTGTGAGCTGGGAAACAGGACTCCATGGAAAAGCAGCGTGAGCCTGGGAGTAGCTTGTACAGCGACGATACTCAGGCACCGGAGCTTTGCCCGGCGCCTCCTTTTGAACTGCCTGCTCTTCTCTTATTGGTGGGTGGAGCTCCGGATCATGCCATTGGCCCATTCTGCTCACATGGACGCTGGGCACAATGGTGACACCCATGGACCGGAGGGATGCCAGAGGCAATGCTGACCACACACCGGGACCCGACACCCACTGGAGGGAGACCGCCCTGGAGACCCAGCATGCAGCAGAGGGGTAAGCGCGGTGGCCGCCGCTCCATATCTGTGACAGTACCCCCTCCTCTAGTAGTGGCCACGGACACTTCCCTGGCTTCGTTGGATGCTTGGAATGAAAGATCAGAACTAGTTGTGGAGCAAAAACATCGGTAGCATTCTCTCAACTTCTCTCCTCAGGTCCATAACCCTTCCATTCCACCAAGTACTGTAGATTCTTACGATAGTAACGAGAATCGAGAATAGCCTTGACCTCAAATTCTGTTCCAGCTTCGGTCTCAACCGGGGTTGGTCTAGGTGAATCCGAATGAAAACGATTTAAAATGAGAGGGTGGAGGAGAGAAACATGGAAAGAGTTCGGTATTCGAAAATGAGACGGCAAACCCAATTTGCAGACATGATTCAAGAGTTGCTGGACTGGGTAAGGACCCATGAATCTGGGAGCAAATTTCATAGTGGGCACCTTTAGACGAAGGTTGCGGGTGGAGAGCCATATCCTGTCGCCAACCTTGTATTGAGGAACTGCCCGACGTTTTTTGTCCACAAAGAGTTTATATCTGATGGAGATTCTCTTAATGTTAGCATGAACCTTATTCCAGATGTGACTGAAATGCTGCAGAGTGGAGGTTACAGCAGGAACATCCTTCAAAGAGAATTCAGGAACATGCGGATGGAATCCATAATTGATGTAGAATAGAGTATCGCCAGTGGAAGTATGGTACTGATGATTATGAGCGAATTCTGCCCAGGGCAATAACTCCACCCAGTCGTATTGTGAAGGAGAGAGATAGATACGAAGAAAAATCTCCAGGTTCTGATTGACTCTTTCGGTTTGTCCGTTGGTTTGTGGGTGGTAGGCGGAGGAAAACTTGAGTTTAATTTGCAGTGCAGTACAGAGAGCTCTCCAGAATCTTGCGGTGAATTGAACCCCTTGGTCGGAGACCACCACCTGTGGTAACCCATGTAACCAAAAATGTTCTCAGATGAACAGTTGAGCCAACTTGGGAGTCGTAGGTAGACCTGTCAATGGAATAAAATGTGCCATTTTTGAGACGCGATCAACTATCACCCAGATGGTGTTATATCCCTTGGAGAGGGGTAGCTCAGTGATGAAGTCCATAGAGATATGGGTCCAGGGCCATCTAGGAATGGGCAAAGGATGGAGTAACCCAGCAGCAGGAAGACAAGGGATTTTGTGTTGGGTACATTGAGAGCACGAGCTGACGTAATCCTGTATATCTTTCCTCATGGTGGGCCACCAGTAAGCCCTTTGTAAGAATTCAAAAAAAAATTGTGCTCCTGGGTGACTGAAAAACTTGGAGATATGAGCCCACTGTAACAATTTTGGCCGAAGCTCAGCTGGAACGGATAACCTTCCTGGTGGAGGACCTAAGGAGGTGAGCGCTGCGGTGATGGATACAGGATTGAGGATTAGGCTCTTTTCAATCGAACTCTCTTCGTCAGATTCGGTCAGGGAGCGAGACAACGCGTCAGCTTTTACATTGAGAGTACTGGACCAATACTTAATGACAAATGAAAACCGAGTGAAAAAGAGTGCCCATCTAGCTTGGCGAGGGTTAAGACATTGAGCGGTCTTAAAGTAGAGCAAATTCTTGTGATCGGTGTAGATGGTAATAGGATGTTTAGCACCCTTCAGTAAATATCTCCACTCCTCCAAGGCAGATTTTATTGCCAAAAGTTCCTGGTCTCCTATGGAATAGTGTCATTCTGGAGGCAAACATTTTCGGGAGTAAAAGCCACACAGATGTAATTTCCCATCCGAAGAGTACTGCAAAAGAACAGCTCCGACACCAACTGAGGATGCGTCTACTTCTAGGACAAAGGACTTCTCAAGATTAGGCTGCTGAAGCACCGGAGCAGACATAAATGCTGATTTCAACCGAGAAAACGCCTCCACGGCTTGAGGAGGCCATAGACTTGGATTAGAGCCTTTCTTGGTCAGGGTAGTAATGGGTGCTACTATGGTGGAGAAACCCTTTATGAACTTCCTGTAGTAGTTAGCAAAGCCCAGGAATCTTTGCACCGCTTTCAGGGAGAGTGGTTGAGTCCAATCCCGGATGGCTTTAACCTTTCCCGAATCCATACGAAGCTCTGTGCCCGAGATGATATATCCGAGGAAAGCAATTGACGGTACTTCAAAGGTGCAATTAGAAATTTTGCCATGCAAATGGTTCTCACGGAGACTGTGAAGAACTTCCTTGACCTGTATCCTATGTTCCAAGAGATTTCTGGAGAAGATCAGAATGTCATTCAAATAGAATACTACGCTCTGGTATAGCATGTCATGAAAGACCTCCTTTACAAACCCCTGCAAGATGGCAGGAGCATTACTGAGACCAAATGTCATTACCAGATACTCATAATGCTCGTCTCTGGTGTTTAAAAGCAGTCTTTCACTCGTCCCCCTGTCTGATGCGTATGAGGTTATAAGCTCCCCTTAAATCAAGCTTCGTGAAAATGTGAGCTCCGCAAACCTTATCGAACAGCTTCATGATCAGTGGCAATGGGTATCTATTCTTGATGGTGATATCATTCAATCCACGATAGTCAATATATGGTCTTAACCCCCCCCGTCCTTCTTCTTGACGAAAAAGAAACCAGCTCCAGCTGGAGAGGTAGAGGGACGAATTAACCCTTTTTGGAGATTTGACTTGATATAATCTGACATAGCTTGGGTCTCTGGCAAAGACAGTGGATACGTGCGACCTCAGGGCAGCATCTTTCCAGGGATTAGATCCCAAGGTCTATGGGGCGGTAATTGGTCAGCCGCTTGCTCGGAGAACATATCTGTGTATTCCTGATAGGCCCCCGGAAGAAGTTCTTTGTCTGATATGGAAGACACCCGGAGCGGGTAAACGGGTGTGAGGATCCAGGATAGGATTTGCGAGGACTCCCAATCGATGCGGGGGTTGTGGATCTTGAACCAGGGCAAACCGAGGACTAGATCATGTGACATCTCCGGAATCACTAGAAACTCCAGACGTTTGAGATGTAAAGCTCCGACCTGTAATTTGATTGGCTCCGTGCGACTGGAAATGACTCAATTGGAGATTTGGGTACCATTAGTAGCAGTCAGCATAATAGGTCAATCAATGGACTTCAGCTTCAGACCCATTTCCTCGGCGCAACAGGCAGAGAAAACGTTTCCAGCGGCCCTGGAATCCAATAATGCGTAGATAGACGTAGTCGCTGATTCAGAAGACAACTGTACAGAGAGTAAGCAGTTTTTTCCTGTAGAAGATTTGGACATGGCACCCAACTTGACTCCTCCAGAACAAGCTAGGCTTGTCCGTTTCCCAGACGAGACTTGCAAAACTTAATAGTGATCAGCTGCTCCACAGTAGAGGCAAAGTTTCCCCTCACGACGATGCTGGCGTTCTTCAGGAGACAAACGGGAGCGGTTGATTTGGATGGGTTCATCCTGACTTGCTCGTCTAGGAGGGGGGAGCCGGAACTTAGGCCCATCTGACCGACTGCGCTCACTACCGCGCTCCCGCATGCGGAGATCCACTTTGATGCAGAGCGAGATTAACTCTTCAAGTTGATCAGGCAGATCCCTGGTGACCAACTCATTCTTAAGTCGATCTGACAGACCGCTCCAGAAGGCGGCCCTGAGAACTTCGTTATTCCAGCGCAGTTCCGATGCGAGGGTCTGGAATTGGACCACGTACTGCCCTACGGGACGAGAGCCCTGTCGAACACGGAGCAATTCGGTAGAAGCTGCAGTGGACCTACCGGGCTCATCAAAAATGTATTTGGAAAGAAGCTATAAAGTCGTGTAATTGGAGACTAGTGGGTCTGAACACTCCCACAACAGAGATACCCAATCCAATGCTGAACCCTCGAGCAGGGAAATGATATACGCCATTTTGGATCGGTCCGTAGGAAAGTTATGTGAGAGCAGTTTGAAGTGCACCTCGCACTGGTTCAGGAACCCGCGGCAATGTTTTGAATCTCCGTTATATCGGGACGGAGTAGGAAGCTGAAGACGAGACCTAACTGCTGCCGGTGGCTGGGCACTGCTGGAGACTACTACCGGAGTGGGAACTGGAGTGGGCACTGGAGCCGCCGAGGCCAAGGTTGCTTGTATTTGATCCAGACGACCGCATTTCGATCCTCCGAGTCCATTGGGCCTGAGTATTCTGTCACAGACCTGGAACGGGAGGGTTGGGTACTCAGAGATTCTTCCGATGGTCGGGAAGAGGAACCGGAGCTGGGTCAAAATAGGGACACTGTATGAAGAAATGAGCGATGACTTGAGAACGATGCTGAAGAGTACTGAGTGAAGAAATGAGTGATGAGTGATGACTTGTGAATAATGCTGAAGAACACGAGGTGAAGAAATGAATGATGATTTCGTGAACGATGCTGAAGGACACTGAGTGAAGAAAAGAGAGATGATTTGCGAACGATGCTGAAGAGCACTGAATGAAGAAATGAGCGATGACTTGTGAACGATGCAGAAGAACACTGAAATGCACTGGTGATGCTGGAAACGCTAGAACTCAGTGAGAGCTAGGAAACACACTGGAAATGCTGGAACTCAGTGAGAGCTGGGAAACACACTGGAAATGCTGGAAACGCTGGAACTCAGTGTGAGCTGGGGAAAACTTTGGAAATGCTGGAAACGCTGGACCGCAGTGAGAGCTGGGAACGCTGGAACTCAGTGAGAGCTGGGAAGCAGGACTCCACGGAAAAGCAGCGTGAGCCTGGGAGTAGCTTGTACAGCGACGATACCCAGGCGTCGGAGCTTTACCCGGCGCCTTCTTTTGAACTGCCCCGCTCTGCTCTCATTGGTGGGGGGAGCTCCGGATCGCGTCATTGGACCATTCTGCTCACTTGGATGCTGGGCACAATGGCGGTGCCCATGGACCAAGGGACACCAGAGGCAATGCTGGCCGCACGCCGGGACCCAAAGCCCACTGGAGGGAGACCGCCCGGCTCCCTATCTGTGACAGGATCATTCAGCTGTACTCCGCACTAGCTGATGTCAAGATCTGAATAACCGGTGGAAAAACCAAGGACTCAAAGTACTGCCATGTTAATTGCATTTCCCAGAAATTACATCTAAGGTGTGTTATTTATTTTTCTCTATCGTCCTAGTGGATGCTGGGGTTCCTGAAAGGACCATGGGGAATAGCGGCTCCGCAGGAGACAGGGCACAAAAAGTAAAGCTTTTAACCATGTGGTGTGTACTGGCTCCTCCCCCTATGACCCTCCTCCAAGCCTCAGTTAGGTTTTTGTGCCCGGCCGAGAAGGGTGCAATCTAGGTGGCTCTCCTAAAGAGCTGCTTAGAAAAAGTTTAGCTAGGTTTTTTATTTTACAGTGATTCCTGCTGGCAACAGGATCACTGCAGCGAGGGACTTAGGGGAGAAGGAGTCAACTCACCTGCGTGCAGGATGGATTGGCTTCTTGGCTACTGGACATCAAGCTCCAGAGGGACGATCACAGGTACAGCCTGGATGGGTCACCGGAGCCGCGCCGCCGGCCCCCTTGCAGATGCTGAAGACAGAAGATGGTCCAGAATCGGCGGCAGAAGACTCCTCAGTCTTCTTAAGGTAGCGCACAGCACTGCAGCTGTGCGCCATTGCTCCCAGCACACTTCACACGGCAGTCACTGAGGGTGCAGGACGCTGGGGGGGGGCGCCCTGGGCAGCAATGAGAAACCTTTTTTAGGCATAAAATACCTCACATATAGCCTCCGGGGGCTATATGGAGATATTTAACCCCTGCCTGAATCCATTGAAGAGCGGGAGACGAGCCCGCCGAAAAAGGGGCGGGGCCTATCTCCTCAGCACACGGCGCCATTTTCCTCTCACAGCTCCGCTGGTCAGGAAGGCTCCCAGTCTCTCCCCTGCACTGCACTACAGAAACAGGGTAAAACAAGAGAGGGGGGGCAAAATTGTGGCATTATATATATTTAAAGCAGCTATATAGGGAGCACTTATTATAAGGCTATCCCTGTCATATATAGCGCTTTTGGTGTGTGCTGGCAGACTCTCCCTCTGTCTCCCCAAAGGGCTAGTGGGGTCCTGTCTTCGTTTAGAGCATTCCCTGTGTGTCTGCTGTGTGTCGGTACGCGTGTGTCGACATGTATGAGGACGATATTGGTGTGGAGGCGGAGCAATTGCCAAATATGGGGATGTCACCTCCTAGGGGGTCGACACCAGAATGGATGCCTTTATTTATGGAATTACGGGATAGTGTCAACACGCTAAAGCAGTCGTTTGACGACATGAGACGGCCGGACAATCAATTAGTGCCTGTCCAGGCGCCTCAAACACCGTCAGGGGCTGTAAAACGCCCTTTGCCTCAGTCGGTCGACACAGACCCAGACACAGGCACTGATTCCAGTGGTGACGGTGACGAATCAACCGTATTTTCCAGTAGGGCCACACGTTATATGATTTTGGCAATGAAGGAGGCGTTACATATAGCTGATACTACAGGTACCACTAAACAGGGTATTATGTGGGGTGTGAAAAAACTACCTATAGTTTTTCCTGAATCAGAAGAATTAAATGAGGTGTGTGATGAAGCGTGGGTTGCCCCCGATAAAAAAATGCTAATTTCAAAGAAGTTATTGGCTTTATACCCTTTCCCGCCAGAGGTTAGGGCGCGCTGGGAAACACCTCCTAGGGTGGACAAGGCGCTCACACGCTTATCAAAACAAGTGGCGTTACCCTCTCCTGAGACGGCCGCACTTAAAGATCCAGCAGATAGGAGGATGGAAAATATCCAAAAAAGTATATACACACATACAGGTGTTATACTACGACCAGCTATAGCGACAGCCTGGATGTGCAGTGCTGGAGTAGCTTGGTCAGAGTCCCTGATTGAAAATATTGATACCCTGGATAGGGACAATGTTTTACTGTCTTTGGAGCAAATAAAGGATGCATTTCTTTATATGCGTGATGCACAGAGGGATATCTGCACGCTGGCATCACGGGTAAGTGCTATGTCCATTTCGGCCAGAAGAAGTTTATGGACGCGACAGTGGTCAGGCGATGCGGACTCAAAACGGCATATGGAAGTTTTGCCGTATAAAGGGGAGGAGTTATTTGGAGTCGGTCTATCGGATTTGGTGGCCACGGCTACAGCCGGGAAATCCACCTTTTTACCTCAAGTCACTCCCCAACAGAAAAAGACACCGACTTTTCAACCGCAGCCCTTTCGTTCCTTTAAAAACAAGAGAGCAAAGGGATATTCATATCTGCCACGAGGCAGAGGAAAGGGGAAGAGACAGCAACAGGCAGCTCCTTCCCAGGAACAGAAGCCCTCCCCCGCTTCTACAAAAGCCTCAGCATGACGCTGGGGCTTCTCAAGCGGACTCGGGGGCGGTGGGGGGTCGTCTCAAGAATTTCAGCGCGCAGTGGGCTCACTCGCAGGTAGATCCCTGGATCCTGCAGATAATATCTCAGGGGTACAGGTTAGAACTAGAGACGTCTCCACCTCGCCGTTTCCTGAAGTCTGCTTTACCAACGTCCCCCTCCGACAGGGTGACGGTCTTGGAAGCCATTCACAAGCTGTACTCTCAGCAGGTGATAGTCAAAGTACCCCTTTTACAACAGGGAAAGGGGTATTATTCCACTCTATTTGTGGTACCGAAGCCGGACGGCTCGGTAAGACCTATTCTAAATCTGAAATCCCTGAACCTGTACATAAAAAAGTTCAAGTTCAAGATGGAGTCACTCAGAGCGGTGATAGCGAACCTGGAAGAAGGGGACTTTATGGTATCCTTGGACATCAAGGATGCGTATCTCCACGTCCCAATTTACCCCTCACACCAGGGGTACCTCAGGTTCGTCGTACAAAACTGTCACTATCAGTTTCAGACGCTGCCGTTTGGATTGTCCACGGCACCTCGGGTCTTTACCAAAGTAATGGCCGAGATGATGATTCTTCTTCGAAGAAAAGGCGTGTTAATTATCCCATACTTGGACGATCTCCTGATAAGGGCAAGGTCAAGAGAACAGCTAGAGATGGGAGTAGCACTGTCTCAAGAAGTGCTAAAACAGCACGGGTGGATTTTGAATATTCCAAAATCCCAGTTAATTCCGACAACACGTCTGCTGTTCCTAGGGATGATTCTGGACACGGTTCAGAAAAAGGTATTTCTCCCGGAGGAAAAAGCCAAGGAGTTATCCGAACTTGTCAGGAACCTCCTAAAGCCAGGAAAGGTGTCTGTACATCAATGCACAAGAGTCCTGGGAAAAATGGTGGCTTCTTACGAAGCAATTCCATTCGGCAGATTCCACGCAAGAATTTTCCAGAGGGATCTGCTCGACAAATGGTCAGGGTCGCATCTTCAGATGCACCGGCGGATAACCCTGTCTCCAAGGACAAGGGTATCTCTTCTGTGGTGGTTGCAGAGCGCTCATCTATTGGAGGGCCGCAGATTCGGCATACAGGATTGGATCCTGGTGACCACGGACGCCAGCCTGAGAGGCTGGGGAGCAGTCACACAAGGAAGGAACTTCCAGGGCGTGTGGTCGAGCCTGGAGATGTCTCTTCACATAAACATTCTGGAACTAAGAGCAATCTACAATGCTCTAAGTCAGGCAGAACCTCTGCTTCTAGGAAAACCGGTGTTGATCCAGTCGGACAACATCACGGCAGTCGCCCATGTGAACAGACAGGGCGGCACAAGAAGCAGGAGTGCAATGGCAGAAGCTGCGAGGATTCTTCGCTGGGCGGAGAATCATGTGATGGCACTGTCAGCAGTGTTCATCCCGGGAGTGGACAACTGGGAAGCAGACTTCCTCAGCAGACACGACCTTCACCCGGGAGAGTGGGGACTTCATCCAGAAGTTTTCCACATGCTTGTAACCCGTTGGGAAAGACCAATGGTGGACATGATGGCGTCTCGCCTCAACAAAAAACTGGACAGGTATT
This sequence comes from Pseudophryne corroboree, assembly GCF_028390025.1. NCBI lineage: Eukaryota > Metazoa > Chordata > Amphibia > Anura > Myobatrachidae > Pseudophryne > Pseudophryne corroboree. The sequence continues at coordinate 87,094,361 of NC_086454.1, read as the reverse complement.
GCGCCAGGTCAAGAGACCCGCAGGCAATAGCTGTGGACGCGCTGGTAACGCCTTGGGTGTACCAGTCGGTGTATGTGTTTCCTCCTCTGCCTCTCATACCAAAGGTATTGAGAATTATAAGGAAAAGAGGAGTAAGAACGATACTAGTGGCTCCGGATTGGCCAAGAAGGACTTGGTACCCGGAACTTCAAGAGATGATCACGGACGATCCGTGGCCTCTACCTCTGAGAAGGGACCTGCTTCAGCAAGGTCCCTGTCTGTTTCAAGACTTACCGCGGCTGCGTTTGACGGCATGGCGGTTGAACGCCGGATCCTAAAGGGAAAAGGCATTCCGGAAGAAGTCATTCCTACTTTGATTAAAGCAAGGAAGGAAGTAACCGCGAAACATTATCACCGCATTTGGCGAAAATATGTTGCGTGGTGCGAGGATCGGAGTGCTCCGACGGAGGAATTTCAACTGGGTCGATTCCTGCATTTCCTGCAATCAGGATTGTCTATGGGTCTCAAGTTGGGATCTATTAAGGTTCAAATTTCGGCCCTGTCAATATTCTTCCAAAAAAGAATTGGCCTCAGTTCCTGAGGTCCAGACTTTTGTTAAGGGTGTACTGCGTATACAGCCCCCTGTAGTGCCTCCGGTGGCACCGTGGGATCTAAACGTAGTTTTAGATTTCCTCAAATCCCATTGGTTTGAACCACTAAAAAAGGTGGATTTGAAATATCTCACATGGAAAGTGTCCATGCTACTAGCCCTGGCTTCAGCCAGGAGAGTGTCAGAACTGGCGGCTTTATCTTACAAAAGCCCATATCTAATTTTCCATTCGGATAGGGCAGAACTGCGGACGCGTCCGCATTTTCTCCCTAAGGTGGTATCAGCGTTTCACCTGAACCAGCCTATTGTAGTGCCTGCGGCTACAAGCGACTTGGAGGACTCCAAGTTGTTGGACGTTGTTAGAGCTTTAAAAATATACATTTCAAGGACGGCTGGAGTCAGAAAATCTGACTCGCTGTTTATACTGTATGCACCCAACAAGCTGGGTGCTCCTGCTTCTAAGCAGTCGATTGCTCGTTGGATTTGTAGCACAATTCAACTTGCACATTCTGTGGCAGGCCTGCCACAGCCTAAATCTGTTAAGGCCCATTCCACAAGGAAGGTGGGCTCATCTTGGGCGGCTGCCCGAGGGGTCTCGGCATTACAACTCTGCCGAGCAGCTACGTGGTCGGGGGAGAACACGTTTGTAAAATTCTACAAATTTGATACCCTGGCAAAAGAGGACCTGGAGTTCTCTCATTCGGTGTTGCAGAGTCATCCGCACTCTCCCGCCCGTTTGGGAGCTTTGGTATAATCCCCATGGTCCTTTCAGGAACCCCAGCATCCACTAGGACGATAGAGAAAATAAGAATTTACTTACCGATAACTCTATTTCTCGGAGTCCGTAGTGGATGCTGGGCGCCCATCCCAAGTGCGGATTATCTGCAATAATTGTACATAGTTATTGTTGCCTTCATCGGGTTATTGTTGTAGGAAACCATCTTTCAGAGGCTCCTCTGTTATCATACTGTTAACTGGGTTTTAGATCACAAGTTGTACGGTGTGATTGGTGTGGCTGGTATGAGTCTTACCCGGGATTCAAGATCCTTCCTTATTGTGTACGCTCGTCCGGGCACAGTACCTAACTGAGGCTTGGAGGAGGGTCATAGGGGGAGGAGCCAGTACACACCACATGGTTAAAAGCTTTACTTTTTGTGCCCTGTCTCCTGCGGAGCCGCTATTCCCCATGGTCCTTTCAGGAACCCCAGCATCCACTACGGACTCCGAGAAATAGAATTATCGGTAAGTAAATTCTTATTATTTATATTGGTTTTATTTAAATAAAAAATGTAAAAAAAATTTTTTTCAATGGATTTATACATTTTCTCAATGGGTTTTTCAAACAAAAAAATGTTTGTGTGTGTATATATATATATATATATATTTTCAGATGTTGGCAAACCATAATTCCCGTGATTCTGAAAACTTTAAAGCAGATGAATAATCACGGGAAGGTATGTAACAGCAGCTGGCGAGCCTCAGAATATGGACATTCAGTTATAAGATCCGTGAAGCATGTAGATAAGATGCAGCTTAGATTGTAAGCTCTACAGTGTAGTGCCCTTTTTGTGTACCCAATTCTGATCTTCTATATGCTGAGACATGCCAGCTCTGAGCAATGGAAGGGTGTATATTACAATGTGGAACAAAACTTACCATTATTCCCAGTAAGGCTGCTCCTGAAATCAAGAGGACCATTATTGGGCATGTCAGAAGATCACAGTGTGCACATGCTTGCCAATTTTTTACCCAAGTCCCTCAGATGGTTCAGAAAGGGGGTGGGGGTGCTGTGCCATAAATTGCATCATACTCATTCCCAGTATATTTTGGCACAATTCATGGCATTGGACAGTGTAGAATCTTGATGACGCATTTCACCGCAAACCACGTCATTGACTTATCCAGGAAAGTGGGTGGATCAGGAGGCTGCTCTTTTCTCTTAGAAACCCAGGACAGTGCAACAAAATTTGTGAGTCTTTCGAACATTCTGGGCGTGCAGACAAGTATGGTGTGACTTAGGCCCCAAGAGGCAAAATAGCTGGATCTCATTTGGTCGTTCAGCTATTATCATGTCAACATAGTGAATTATAAATCTGAAGGCCAAGTGGCCAAGGATTGACCAGACAGCACGCTGGACAGATTTAGATCAACATAAATACATGAGTTATTTCCGATATATCATTTATAACTTACTGTACTGTATCTGCCAAAACTCCCATTGAAGGGAGAAACAGATGGCTGATACTGTAATATTTTAGCTGGCTGCTTCCCTTTTGTCCATAGTAAAACCATGTTGCACTGCATGGGGGCAGATATAATGTGCAGATAGAGTTAGATTTGGGTGGGTTATATTGTTTCTGTGCAGGGTAGATACTGGCTGCTTTACTTTTCCACTGCAAATTAAGATTTCAGTTTGAACGCACCCCACCCAAATCCAACTCTCTCTGCACATGTTACATCTGCCCCACCTGCACTGCACATGGTTTTGCCCATTAGAGAAAAAGTTTGCTGCTGCGATCAGGACTGAATTAGGCCATTCATTCCCTTGGTTTCTGATTCATTTTTTATGCCTTACCAGTTTTAAGTTTTCTGTCCATAATCTGAAAAAGCACTAAAATAAATTATTTTTCTTGCAGAATTTGCTCATATACCGTAGTAAATGACACACATACAATGTTATGCATTTCGATTTTCCAAACAGTGATTACAATTTTCATTAGTCTCTGCCTTGATGAGTATTCTTTGTTTTATTGCATATCCAGTTGCAGATAAGGGGAGAACAGAGTATGGCTCACACGCTGTGCTCATCTTCTAAGTACATTACTTTTCTTCCAAAGACGGTATAAACTGCATGAATCTTCCAGTTACAGATACACTGCTGTTTACACTTCAGACGGCTAAGGGATGAATAACAATATTATTACAATCTATGACAAAGCAATCATGAATGTATAATTGCCTGCGCGTGGACCGTATCTCGGAAACCAGACAGACATTCCCAAACGTTCCCAATAATTAATACTTTTCCGAAATAATCCTTTCTCACATCTGGACAGTGGCTAGGACAATGAAAGTTTCAAAAGAGCATTATAAAGAGTGGAGCTAAAAGTATTTGTTGTGAGATGGAGAATTAACTTTACAAAGATTTCATATTGTCATGCTGTATATTGAGCTTTTGTTGGAACCAGTGTCAGAGTGAAGCATGGATGGCCCACCAAGGTAATCCAACGGTAGGGACCTATGAAGTAGCATGATGAAGGGTCGTGGCCTACTGTCAGTGTGGGTGTGTGGCCAGCAATGAGAGGGGGTGTGGCCAGCAGTGGAGCCGAGGGGGGGGGGGGGGAGTGGGTATTAATTACCCTGGAGGGGCCCAGAGGGAGTTAGCTTTTGGGTATCAAGCTGAAAGCTAAGTTACAGTGTAAAAACAAAACTGTCTGTCATTTGGGTGTGATATAGAAGATCTACACTGTCTAGAAAGACAGTCATTAGGTCAACCCCATATGTTCAAAATGCATTAGGTCGACAGGTAAAACGTAGACAGCGGATTAAGGTTGACAGGTACAAAAGGTTAACAGTGTCAAATGGCCGACACAATAAAGGTCGACAAAAGTGCGGGCTCGCTTTGCTAGCAACACTTCGGGCGAGGTGGCTCGCTCTGCTGCTACTACGCATGCAACAGGTTACTGTTCACAATCGTAGTCCACGTGGATAATAAATCAAGCAAAAGTTCGAAAGACATGGAACCTCCAAAAAACTTACGTCAACCATTTATGTTGACCAGTGCCATGTCAACATTTTTTTACTATGTCGACCTTTTGTACCTGTCCAACTGAAGCTCTGTCTACCTTTTATCTGTCGACCTTTTGACCTTGTGTACCTTCCCACCTAATGCATATAGGTCATATGGGGATGACCTATTGACTGTTGACCTATACACTGGAAACCCTAACATTTACGGGCTATATGCAAAAGTAGACAGTATTTACCCTGCACAGAAAAAAAAAACAGAAATGTATTTGCTCCACTTGCATTGCAGTATGGTCTGTTCCAGAATCTAGATACAAAGGGGGATATTCAATTGTTTGAAAAGTCAGTTGGGTGTCTGATTTTTCCTATCTAATAGACAGGAAAAAAACAGACACCCAACCGACTTTTCAAACATTTGAATTCCCCCCAAAGGTTCTTGCTTTTTGCTTTACTTCCAAATTAGAATTAGGCGTAATAACAGCAGTTTGGAGAAGCCGTAGAATTAGGTTCAGACAACTAGCAGATTGCTATCTAGTGGCGCGCTCTAGTACTTGATTACACCGTCATTTTATTATCTATAATGAAACTGAAAATGGTTTTACTCTGTGACTTGTTCAATAAGTCAATGTTGTTCCATTTCCATTACGGTTAGATCTTATGTAATTGTGAGAACACTGAGTGACATAAAGTTTTATTTGTTGCTTTATAAAATCTGAAGTTTTTAAGTTTGGATTGAGTATAAGAGAAAGCTCGGGAACCTCTGACTTATGGTATTATGGTCTATACAGTAGTGAAAGTGACAGAGCTGATTTTCTATCGCTGTTTATTGGGGTTGCAGTCAAAATGCCGGCGGTTGGGATCTTGGCGTTCAGGATACTGACGCCGAATCACGACAACCATCAATACCGACACCCGGAATCCCGGCGCAACAGGGCTATTCCCACTCGTGGGTGCCCACAACCCCCATAGAGTGGGGTGAGCGTAGCGTGCCACCGAGCCTGCAGCGTGGTGAGCACGGCAAGCCTGCAAGGGGACTCTTAGCACTCGCCCAACTGCCGACAGTTGGGTTGACAGCCGGCATCCCGTCCGCTGGTAAATAGCATGTATTCTGTTTAGTGCACAGACTGAAAGGTATGCAGTCAGCAATGCATACCGCTGATTGGGATTCTGGCTGTCACAATACCAATGCCGAGATCCCGACTGGGTTACCATACTGCTGCCAGTCTACCGGCGAGATAGGTGATTCCCTCTCTATGGGTGTCCACGACACCCATAGAGGGAGAATAGAACCTGTGGCGAGCCACCGAGCCCGCAATGGGCTTAGCTGCGCTCACTCCCTGCTAGCATTTCACCGCCCAGGATGCCGATGTCGGTGTAATGACAGTTGTCATTCCGTGCATCGGCTACCATACCGATGCCGACTGAAAATGTCATGTCGCCACGATTTACCAATACCACAGTATATTGCCCAATCAACTCAATGGGCGGGATGTAAGGGAGTCTGAGTTCGCCGGACGTGTAGGATGCCGGCCGAACTCTGACTTTTTTTAAAGGTGAAATCATTTAAAAAGCATGGTTTTACCTTGTAGATGACTTCCCCTTTAAAAAAAAGTCATAGTTTGGTCAGCATCCCGCACGTCGGGAGAACTCAGACTCTATTACATCCAGTATCCCAGCTTTGCCAGCCAATCTAGCAATGTTCAATCTAGCACCCTGCACCTGTCACATCCAGTGCAGTTCCTCTTTCCTGCCTGGGGTGTGGCTCTCTGTTCTGGTGCTTCTAGCACACTCAGGTCTATATATCAGTACTGAGATAAAGACCAGAGTGTGATAGAAGCACAAGAGCAGAAAGCGATACCTTCAGGCAGGAAAGAGTAACTGCGCGGGTTGTGACAGATGCAGGGTTCTAGAATGAACACTAAGGGGCAGATGTATTAAGCCTTAGAAAGTGATAACATGGAGAGCGATAAACTACCAACCAACTACTGTAACTCCTAACTGCCATTTTTTTTCAAACACCGCTTATAACATGGCAGTTAGGACCTGATTGGCTGGTACTTTATCGCTTTTCACTTTATCTCTCTCCAAGGCTTTAGTGCATCTCCCTTTACAGAGGGGCTAATTCAGACCTGATCGCTGCTGTGCGTTCAGGTCCGAACTGCGCAGGCGCCGCAGTGCGCCAGCGCATGCCTGAGATGCGATCGGCATCTCAGCCCAGTGATCGCCTCTGCCTGATTGACGGGTATAGGCATTCGCTGGGCGGGAGAGGTCGGCGGTGTTTGTTCGCTGTTTTGGGGGTGCGGTCTGGGCATGCCCGGTCCGCCCGGTGACATCACACGCAGCTGCTGCAACCCAGAGAGCGACGGGTAGCTCCCTGCCAGTGCGCAGGAGCTGCGCTGTTGGGGCGCTACTCTTCAAGTACAAAAGCATCACTGCCATGCAATGCTTTTGTACCTGTGCGGGGGATGGGGAGCAGAGCGAGACATGCGGGGCGGACTAGCCCTGTGCTGGGTGTCCCCCCGCATGTCTGTGAAAGTGATCCTAGATGTGCTAAATGTAGCACATCTATGATCAAGTCTGACTTAGCCCCAGTATGTTTACGGTGCACCTGCGTAGGCGCAGAGGAACCACAATGTGCTAGTGCAACTTGCAAAAAAAAAAGTAAATAAATGTTTGAAAAGAAATGTTTATAAAAAATGTTCCCTTTATGCTACTATGAAAACAAAAATGATGGAAGAATTATGTAAATTAAAAAAGCCAAACTTTATTTTGTCACTATCCTCTGCTGTCGCCAATTGTGTCCAATTGTAAAGCGCAACGGAATTTGCTGCGCTATATAAGAAACTGTTAATAAATAAATAATAAATACGTAAAACTAATTGCAAAGCCGCAGTCTTGTGCACAGAGACCTCCACTGCTGGCGATTCACATCCGCTGCTCATGTACATACAGATGTGTCCTCATACATCCAACCTCAATACGCCATGCAGCATGAGATGCCTGGCGTAAGTGAGCCTCCAGGTTCCATGCAGCTCTGGTAGCGCCGGGCGTCTGTTTCTGCCGAAAATGCTTCTTAGACGCAGAATGATGTCACTAGGACGCACCAGGAGACTGTGCTTATTAATCGGATATACTGTATGAAACTTGTGTATTGTGTGTGACCGAGTCTGCAAACGGAGCAGTGACGTGTGGTGAGGTAAATGGCTAGGGATGCACTGGCTAGTACCAGAGCCAGACTTACACACAATATATGGGGTGGTCTTCAGTATGCTGACTGACGGGATCCCGGCCCACATTATACCGGCGCCGGAATCCCGACAGCCGGCATACCGACACTTATTCTCCCTCGTGGGGGTCCACGACCCCCCTGGAGGGAGAACAAAATAGCGTAGCGTGGCGAGCGCAGCGAGCCCGCAAGGGGCTCATTTGCGCTCGCCTCACTGTCGGTAAGCCAGCGGTCGGGCTCCCGGCGCCGGTATGCTGGTCGCCGGGAGCCCGACCGCCGGCATACCATACTGAACCCAATATATGAGCCCATGGTTTAATGTGGGCATTATACAAATGTGCAGCAGTACATACTACTGCAGTGTCGGACTGGGACATGAAGGGCCCACCGGGGGAATGCAGTTATAGGTGCCCATACTTAGGGGTGTGGCCAGCCTACAAAGGGGGTGTGGCCAGCCTCCACAGAGGCTTGAAATACACAATGGTTTATTGCAGTGTAATGCAACATATCTACCATGTATAATACAACAAGTGCATAGTCTGGAACCTGATCCCTAGAGGAAGGAGTGGGCCCTCAGGCAGTGGGGCCTACCGGTGGTTTCCCTGGTACCCCTGTGGGCCAGTCCGACCCTGTACTGCTGGAAATTTGGTGAGTTTTAATTAGAGAGATGCTCACACACACACATTCTTACTTTCCATCACTACACACTGCTCACTAAGACTGCTCCCTACTCTCTCTCTCTCTCTCTCTCTCTCTCTCTCTCTCTCTCTCTCATACACACACACACACACACACACACACACACACACACACACACACACACACACACACTTGGCATAATGAGGGCTCTACCTGGACTAATGTGTATCAGGTGCTCTACCTGGTATAAATGTGTTCTACCTGGCTTAATGTGGGCTCTTCCTGGCATAATGTGGGCTCTAGCTGGCATAATATGTATCAGGAGCTCTACCTGGCATAATGTGGGCTCTACCTTGCATAATGTATATCAGGGGCTCTACTGTGGTGTAATGTGTATAAGGAGCTCTACCGTGGCGTAAAGTGTATAAGGGGTACTACTGTGTGGTGTAATGTGAATAACGGACACTACTGTGCCGTGTAATGTGAATTGCTACTATTCTGTGGCCATGCCCCTTCCAATAAAGCCACGCCCCTATATTTTTTGGCGCCCACTGTCCCTATTTTAAATATGGGGGGAGCGGGGGCACCAATTCTTATCTGGCACAGGACACCATAATGTCTAGTTACAGCACTGGCGAGAACATTGGAAACACATCAGGCTCCACCATTGGACGTCTGAGTAACCCTACACTGTCTCAGACTGAGCGTCTCCCCTTTAACACCAGGGTTTCACCATCTGCACAGTGGCTGACTAGAGAATACCCTGTATTTGAAGTGCCTGCATTTTTCTAGCCACCTCGTTACCTTCCCCAGACACTGGCTACTTATTACTCACATACGCACATGCGCAGTGCAGCTGTGTCTCACGTGCAGTGGCAAAAAATCGCTACACTGCCTGCGCCTCTGGCCCATTGTCCGTGTCAGGGCAGCAACCTACTGTAACCAGAGAAGCTCCTTCCCTTTGAAACATCTAACAGTGCTAAATTACTAATGACTTCTGTAAACGATACAGTTCCATGGACAGCATTTTGCTGTCATAGTCTCTGGATGTAATACCAATTAATGATGTCTCAGATCTAGAAAGCTGTTCTGACAACCGGAAACAGAAACACTGCAGTATAAAAATCTACGCTATCAACTGAATTCCTAATAGAGTTTTTGTAAAATAATCCGATTTATGCATAATGTATTCCTATATACTGAGTTAGAACTGGACCACTGCGTCACTCTGAAACACAGCAACTCAAGAAATAAATGAAATATTGCTTTGCTGAAAGAGATGAGCTGTTCAATGAGACGGCAGCTCATATATTGGAGGTCGGTGGTCTTTAAACTCATTTTTGTGATCTCCATATTATCACCCCTGTAGTTGATGGATCACATTGGGGTGTGTTTACTAAGCTCCCGATTTTGACCGATTTTGCGTTTTTTCTTCAAAGTGTCATCTCGGGATTTTACTAAGCACAAATCACGGCAGTGATGAGGGCATTCGTATTTTTTTTGAAGTGCAAGAAAAAAAATACGAATGAATACACCATCCGTCAAATACGCCTGTTATTTTATAGAACTCGTCATTTACTAAAATTTGTATTTCACAAATACTGCCGGCAATAGCCAAACACTGCCGTGAATAAATACAAATCGTAAAAAAAAAGCAGTTTTAAAATAGACCTGCTTTTTTTTACCGTGTTCTGATAGGCATGCACGGATCCGTGAGATCAGTGGGAAGGGGTGGGAAAGTGTTAATTTTTTTTTTTTAAATGCGTGGGGTCCCCCCTCCTAAGCAAAATCATGCCTTGTAAGTGATTTTCCCTGTAAAAAAACACCTGCACCTCTGGCGATATCAGACTCCATTACACCCCGCCGATGGAGTCATTTCACCGCTGTAGCAACTTATCAAGCATTAAAAAACACAGCCCTTCTTCGCTAGTCAAAGAACATGATGCCATTTGATGATGGTGTTATGCATACCTAACGCCCAGCCGTGGCTCTGGGGGCTCTTTAGTTAATGCGCATGTGCGGCTTTATACTGTAGGCTTACGTATGTGCAGTGTGGAAAGAATAATCACAGTTACCATTTGTGTGTAACCTGGACGCTAAACTACATAACGCATCAGCGTCACACTGATGAGTTATTGCTTGGCTGCAGATTGCCTGAGGAGTAAGTATGTGAAAGACTTTTCTCCGGTGACTGTTATTTTCAGCACTAAGGCATCACTGCGATAAGCAGTGATGCAGGATGTTCCTGAGCACTGAGATACATTTTCCCCATGGACAAACTCTCTGAAGTATATAACACTGTAAACAGGGCCGGTTCTACACCTTGTGGCGCCCAGTGCGAAAGTTTACACTGGTGCCCCCCCCCCCTCCCCCCACAGCACACAGCAAAAAATAGTGGCATGGCTTCATAGGGGAGGGGCGTGGCCACAGTTATGCCCCAGTAGCTGTGCCCCCAGATTTGCCCCAAGTAGTTGTGCCCCCATAGCTGTGCCCCCAGTAGCTGTGCCCCCTGTAGCTATGCCCCCAGTAGATTTGCCCCAGTAGTTGTTCCCCCTATAGCTATGCCCCCAGTAGATTTGCCCCAGTAGTTGTGCCCCCTGTTGCTGTGCCCCCAGTAGTTGTGCCCCCAGTTGTTGTGCCCCCTGTTGCTTTGCCCCCCGTAGTTGTGCCCTCTGTTGCTGTACCCCTCTTGCTATGCCCCCAGTAGTTGTGCCCCCTGTAGCTATGCCCCCAGTAGATTTGCCCCAGTAGTTGTGCCCCCTGTTGCTGTGCCCACGGTTGCTTTGCCCCTAGTAGTTGTGCCCCCTGTTGCTGTGCCCCTTAGTGGCCGCTTATAAACACACACAAAAATAAAAAAAACAATACTTACCACAGCCCCGCTCCTGCTTCCCGACCGCTGCTGCTGCTCCGTCTGGCCTCCCGCGGCTCCTCTCTATGGGAGAGACGTCATGACGTCTCTCCCATAGCAGCGCCGCATAGACACTAGAGGTCAATAATGACCTCTAGTGTCTGTCACTGGAGCTGCTCTAGTGTCTGTCACTGGAGCTGGCTGCAGCAGACTCCCACACAGCCCCCGGCGTCTGCTGCAGCTGGGGAGCGGGGTGCAGGTAGGCTGCGTTGCATGCGGGGTGACTGCAGCCGCACCCCCAGGCCACTGCGCCCGAGCGCAGACACTGCTTGCCACACCAAGAACCGCTCCTGACTGTAAAACTACTGTCTCCAGGCACATATAAAAATACTGTTCTCTTCTGATGCAAAACTGATTTGTATCATTATCAATATTGATTTGTTGCATGTGCCACAATGGACATACAGTACAGTAGGGGGTAATTTAGATCTGATCACAGCAGCAAATTTGTTATCTAATGAGCAAAACTATGGGGGTAATTCAAACCTGATCACTCGCTAGCGTTTTTTGCAGCGCTGCGATCAGGTCAGAACTACGCATGCGTATGAACCGCAATGCGCAGGCGCGTCGCACGGGTACAAAGAGGATCGCCACTCAGCGATGGGTTTGTGCGAAGAATCCATTCACATTGGCGATCGTAAGGTGACTGACCGTTTTCTGGGAGTGTTTGGAAAAACGCAGGCGTTCCCAAGCATTTGCAGGGCGGGTGTCTGACATCAATTCCGGTCCCGGACAGGCTGAAGTGATCGCAGCGGCTGAGTAAGTCCTGGGCTACTCAGAAACTGCACAAGATCTTTTTGTATCACTCGTTACAACATGCGATCGCACACTTGCACAGCTAAAATACACTACTCGGTGGGCGGCGACTATGCGAACGCAGGACTGCAAAACAAAGCTAGCGAGCGATCAGGTCTGAATTACCCACTATGTGCAGTGCAGGTGGGGCAGATATAACATTTGCAGAGAGGGTTAGAGGGGTGTAGTATGGTATGCCGGCGGCCGGGCTCCCGGAGACCAGCATACCGGCGCCGGGAGCCCGACCGCCGGCATACCGACAGTGTGGCGAGCGCAAATGAGCCCCTTGCGGGCTCTCTTTGCATGGCTTGCTTTGCTCGCCATGCTTTGGGCAAGGTGTCTGCTGCGCTCGGCACAAGTTACTATTCCAAATCGTAGTCCACATGGATCGTAAAGTATGAAAAAGTTCCAAAAATGAAAAAAAAATTGAAAAATGCATGTTGACCTTTTTCCATGTCGACCTAGTGACCATGTCAATCTAATGCATGTTGACCAATAGTGGTCGACCTAATGACTGTCGACCTAAGTGTGGTCGACCTAATGACTGTATCCCTTTTCACAATCTCACAGCTCACAAATTTGTTATTATCCTATTTAATCCAAAGCAATGCAGCAAACTGGCTGGTTACTATGCGACAGAGCAGTGGCACAAATACACGGCAATTTATAGCACATCTAGGAAACATTGCCACATAGCAGTGGCAGAAATGAAAACTGGTGCATGACTGGTGGCAGTAGCTGCAGCACTAGTATTTGGTTGCTCTTCTCTAAACGGATCGTTATTCATTTTTCAATTTGCAGATCACTGCGCGGAGGCACAGGGCTTACAGATGCACATAAACAAAGTGCACTAGGGTAAAGTGCATCAAACAGTACAAACAATCTATATTTTTAATTTTTTTTAACTTGCAGCTCTGTTCAAGCTGCGTGGATCACAGGGCTTATATCTGCACGTGAATAAAGCACACTAGAGTAAAGCAGACTAAACAGTACAAACAATTGATCTATTTTTTTGTTTTAAACTTGCAGCTCGGTTCAAACTGTGTGGAGTCACAGGACTTATATATTCATGTGAACAAGATAAGATAGTTTATTGGCCCTCATTCCGAGTTGTTCGCTCGCAAGCTGCTTTTAGCAGCATTGCACACGCTAAGCCGCCACCGCCTACTGGGAGTGAATATTAGCTTATCAAAATTGCAGTTTCTGAGTAGCTCGGGACTTACTCTTCCAGTGCGAACAGTTCAGTGCTTGTCGTTCCTGGTTTGACGTCACAAACACACCCAGCGTTCGCCCAGACACTCCTCCGTTTTTCCAGCCACTCCCGCGTTTTCCCAGAAACGGTAGCGTTTTTTCAAACACTCCCATAAAACGGCCAGTTTCCGCCCAGAAACACCCACTTCCTGTCAATCACATTACGATCACCAGAACGAAGAAAAAACCTTGTAATGCCATGAGTAAAATACCTAACTGCATAGCAAATTTACTTGCCGCAGTCGCAGTGCGAACATTGCGCATGCGCAGTTAGCGGTAAATCGCTGCGATGCGAAGAAAATTACAGAGCGAACAACTCGGAATGACCACCATTGTTACTAAAAACATTAGAAAATGCAGAAGTGAAATTACAGTACAAAGTGCACCAGATAGTACAAACAATAGATCTATTGTTTAAGCTGCATGGAGTCACAGGGCTTGTATATGCACGTGAACAAAGTGCACTAGTGTAAAGCACACCAAACAGTACAAACAATGGATCTATTTTTTTGGAACTTGCAGCTCAGTTCAAACTGAGTGGAGTCACAGTGCTTATACAGTATATGCACGCGAACAAAGCGCATTATGGTAAAGCGCACCAAACAGTACAAACAATAGAGAAAAGAATATCTGAGTCACACAATACACAGTGTAGTGATGCTTGTGAACAGCCACTTTAGATGGACACAGCACAACCAATTTACTGCAGAGTACAGCGCAGCATATAGCAGGGTTCCCCCCCCCCCCCCCTATACAATGACTATATACAGAGCACAGCCACTTGTAAGTCTGGGGTCTGACACAGCACAGTCAATACAGTAGAGTACAGCGCAACATACAGCAGCGTGCCTGAGAGTGAAATGGCACCGAGTCCCAGCCACGGCACCTTATATAGATTCCAGTCATGGCTCTGTAAGACTCAGATCCCAGAAGTTCGGAGAGGTTCGGATTCCAAGGAGATATGGGATCACTAAGACACAACCCTGAAACGGTTGCAATGCTCCGGCATTTCTGCCATCACTCCTCGTAACCACCTCCAGACGGACCCTGACTGTCAATCACTTTGCAAATAAATTGTCTCTGCAACAGCCATCGCATGACCGTTGCGGCGTTGTTAAGATAATTCCGCACTGCGCAAAAACCTGATTTGCATCCATCTCTGAATTTGGCCAAGTAAACACAATTGAGCAGAATAAATAAATGTATAGACGCTGTTAACAGCGAGGGGTGGTAACTATGGCATTTTGCAGTGATGATGAGAATCTTCTTACCAGGGTCCTCTACATTAAAGGCAGGCAAGCATGATTTTAGTATGGGTTCCGCATACACTCTTCATTATAATCTTCTTGAATTTCTGTGCCATTTTAGACCATCATATGGGGGGATAGGACAACGCAGAGCATTTAATTACACAATTAAAAACAGCAGAAGCAACAACTTTGAAAAACAACACAAGAACAATAAAGAACTAAAAACAACACACACTGAACACCAAGATAATGGTAGCAGTAACAAAACATAACAACACATAAAAATAAACAAACTAATAATGATAAAATGTGTATGCCAGGAAACCACAGAATTTTTGAGGCTGGCAATTACTTCCACTCATCAGATCATTGGCTACGCGCCATGTTTTTGGACAGAACACATTTGTTCATAGATGGCATTTCCTAGCCATCTGGATGCTCCATAACACAATGCAGTTGATAATACTTTGGGTACACATAACATGAAATAATCCACCGTACAATCCAATATGCTAGATCACCCGTTACTGTTTAACAGGAATGGATGTTTATTTAAGTGGCGAATAACGGTTCTATAGTACATTTTACTGTGAAGCTGTTGCTGGTAAACTGTCGCTCAGGTAGCAGAGGTGCTTAGGTCACCTTTAATTGTATGTCCTACCGTGTCAGGGTCTTATTTAAACCTGTAATCAACTAAAAAAGTACAGAAATCATATTACTATCTTGCTGAGGTGGCTTTTGCTGGGTTGTATTTTGAACACCTGCAACCCCCGTGAGGTGTATGGAGTGGTGCAAGGTGCATGTGTAGTAATACACACCCTGTTGCCCCAGGATAGCTCTGCAGGGTGTGAGCAATACCTGAGTAGGGGGTAATTGCCCATGCATGCTTTATAACAGTATATTCTGAAAACATTTACACAGTGATGCAGCAACGTTTTCTGCTGAATAATTTGGGCAACTTTTATCATAACAATATACATCTTTACTTCTACTGCACACCATACTTGCCTGCTCTCCCGGAAGTTAGGGGAGGCCCCAGATTTTTAGGGTAGCCCCCCGCACCTCCTGAAGAGTAGGCAGATCTCCTGCATACTGCCTGCACCCTACTGAAGCATCCAGGATAGAGAGATCATTTCTGTCATTCAGATGTCCATGGGGAAGGGCTAAAGTGACCAGAATTGCATCAGAGCCCGGCACTGTCCCCAAAGTTCCCTGTAGCGTCTCCTCTCCGGGAGAGTTCAAAAGTAGGTAAGTATACTAGAAATGTGCGGCTGGCACTTTTCGTGTTTTGGTTTTGGTTCTAATTCCACGTTCGTGTTTTGGTTTTGGCTTGGTTTTGCCAAAACCACCCTATCGTGTTTTGGTTTTGGTTTTGGATCTGGATGATTTTTGGAAAAAAACATAAAAACAGCTAAAATCATAGAATTTGGGGGTAATTTTGATCCGGTATTATTAACCTCAATAACATTCCTTTCCACTCAATTCCAGTCTGTTCTGAACACCTCACAGCTCACAATATTGTTTTTAGGCCAAAAGGTTGCACCGAGGTTGCTGGATGACTAAGATAAGCGACACAAGTGTGCGGCACAAACACCTGGCCCATCTAGGAGTGGCACTGCAGTGTCAGACAGGAGGGCAGATATAAGAAAAAGGCCCCAAACAGCACCTCTTGCAAAGATGTAGAAGAGGTGCAATGAGGTAGCTGTATGACTAAGCCAAGCGACACAAACAATTGGCCCATCTAGGAGTGGCACTGCAGTGGCAGACAGGAGGGCAGATATCAAAAAAAGGCCCCAAACAGCACATGATGTTAAGGAGAAAAAAAGGTGCACCAAGGTTGCTTAGCTTAGTCATACAGCGACACAACCACCTGGCCCATCTAGTAGTGTCATTCAGTGGCTGAATGTCGAGATTGGGCCGCAATTGTTCGGTCCACTGACAGCATCTCCAGCACGCCCTTGTCATTTTTTACAAATTCTGCAATTTGTGGACTTATACGGCAGTACCCCAGGACTAACAGAGCAGTACCCCTGGACTCATACGGCAGTGTCAGACAGGATGGCACTTTTCAAAAACTAGGCCCCAAACAGCACCTCATGCAAAGATGTAGAAGAGGTCCAATGAGGTAGCTGTATGACTAAGCCAAGCGACGCAAACAATTCCAACTGGAATTATGCGTCCAAATCACTGGAATTATACGACCAAATCACTGGAATTAATTGGCAAAATTACTGTAATTATATGTCCAAATAACTGGAATTAATTGGCAAAATCACTGTAATTAATTATTATACGTCCAAATCACTGGAATTAATTGGCATAATCACTGTAATTATATGTCCAAATCACTGGAATTAATTGGCAAAATCACTGTAATTAATAATTATACGTCCAAATCACTGGAATTAATTGGAAAAATCACTGTAATTATACGTCCAAATCAGTGGAATTAACTGGCAAAATCACTGTAATTAATAATTATACGTCCAAATCACTGGAATTAATTGGCAAAATCACTGTAATTATATGTCCAAATCACTGGAATTAAATGGCATAATCTCTGTATCGCCTGCCTAGTGAAGTGGAATCTAGATGGGATTTGGTACCGTGGACACAATATCTCCATCAATTGTCTAACTCCCACTGCACTAATGGCGGATACCGGACGCACGTCTAACACCAACATAAGTGTCAAGGCCTCAGTTATGAGGGCTTCCATCGTCATGTGAAGCTGAACCACTAGTCATGAACATAGGCCAGGGCCTCATCCGTTCCTTGCCACTCCGTGTCGTAAATGGCATATTGGCAAGTTTACGTTGCTCCTCAGACCATTTAAATTTATTTTTTGGGGTCTTTTTACTGAACTTTGGCTTTTTGGATTTTACATACCCACTACTATCACAATGGGCATCGGCCTTGGCAGACGACGTTGATGCCATTTTATTGTCTATTTCAAGGCTAGTGGCAGCAGCTTCAGCACTAGGAGGAAGTGGTTCTTGATCTTTCCCTATTTAATCCTCCAAATGTTTGTTCTCCATTATTTTTCTGGAGTTATATAAAACAATATGCGGCACAAGAGAGCGTACCCCTACACCTTACAGGGCAAACCCTTTAAAAACTATTTGGATTAAATATTAAAAACCCCTTTATTTGGAGTAAATAATATACAGCACAGGACAGCACCACTGAACTTATATGGCAGCACCACTGGACTGGATTTATACGGAATTATATGGATTTATATGGAATTATACGGCAGGATAACTGGAATTATACGGCAGTATCACGGGAATTATACTGCAATATCACAGGAATTATATGGCAGTATCACGGGAATTATGCGCCAGTTTTCCGAGAATTATATGGCAATATCACAAGAATTATACAGCAATATCACAGGAATTATACACCAGTATCACAGGAATTATACGCCAGTATTCCGAGAATTATACGGCAATATCACAGGAATGATACGCTAGTATCACGGGAATTATATGGCAATATCACTGGAATTATACGGCAGTATCACAGGAATTATACGGCAGTATCACAGTAATTATACGGCAATATCATGGGAATTATACGCCAGTATCATGGGAATTATACGGCAGTAACACTGGATATATGACAGCAGAGGACACCACCGCTGTGATTGGTCACTGGACTGATGCTGCACAAGTCACTACCCCTGGTCTGATGCAAGACAACACAGCAAAACTGCAAGGGACTTATACAGCAGCACTGGGGACATATAGCAGCAGAGGACACCAACACTGGGACTGGCTGGACTGATGCAGCAAAAGACACTGACTACACTGGACTGGACTGAGCAGCACAACACAGCACTAGACTCACCACCCCATTTCCCGCCCCCACACAGACACTGAGGACGGAGACACGTCCTCTTACTACACTCTCCGAGATTGGAGTGAAAATGGCCGCGACGCATGGCTCCTTATATGGAATCCAAATCCCACGAGAATCCTATAGTGGGATGATGACGTTTTGCCTCATTCGGGTTTCGAGTCAGGCGGGAAACCCCGAACCTGGCTCGGAACCGGACTCGAATGGTGAAGTTCGGTACGGTCCGGTTCTCTGAGAACCGAACCCGCTCAGCTCTAAAGTATACCACACATGGCTTTAAAGGACATGCTTTTGTGTACAGCAACGTCTCATCTCTCCCCATCTCATACAAAGCACTTGGCATGTTAGATGGCAGATAGCATATGACAATCTTAAAGAATATTGTTGCATTACGCAACATTCTTTTCCACCAGCACAGTCTTAAAGCACAGTTATAGTACAATAAATGCTTTGCACCTTCCACTTGACCCTTAGCTGGCTGGTGCCTGTAGTACTTCAGCTTCACACTCCTCTCTCTGGCGTTCTGTTGCACTCTGCCTCTCCAAAAACAATATACTCACACCCAGTCTGCATCTCTCTGCTATCTATGGGCCAGTTATACGTATACAGTACAGATAGTCATACACACATCTGCCTCTTTTTACATCCCTTCACAAAGGACAGCAGTGCACAGACTCCTCCAATGCAGCCCCGACACTCTCAGCATTATATTCTCAGCTGAAGCCCACCCCTCTCCTGAAGGAATGGCTCCTATAGAAATGCTGCTCTAACAGTGTCATTTCCGAAACAGTGTCATTTCAATGCTGCTCCAACAGTGTTATCCCCCCCTGCAAACTTTCTGCTTTTTCCGTCTGTCTCTCACAGGCTTCAACTCCGTCTGTGGTCTCTCTGCAGACCTTTCTCCCTGTCTCTCTTTCCACATGTGTTAGATGGGCATTGCAGCAAATTCCACAGCCCCACTCTTCTCCCCTTCTGTGGGGAGCAAAGCAGTTAGTTACCATCGCATCAAAAGTTTCAGTGGTTGAAGCCAATGGTGGGCTTCTGATGTCCACCTAGGCGGGAAACCCTGTCCCCTTGATAATATACTAATGTACGGTCAGGGGGCTGGATGTCTCAATTTGTATTAAATTGTGCAATTGTGTGCGATTTATGGTATCACGGCCACAGCACCTCCCGTATGGGTTCCCTGCTCCGGCAGCTTCCAGGAGACCCAGGAAAAGTGTCATTAATTACGCTAGAACGTAATTTACATCAACGAGGGTACCTGGAAAACCAGTTGTATTACTCAGGATGAGCATGGAAAGTATCTTGTGATCAATGTTCGCTATAAACTGAGCTATGCAGAAAAAGAGAAGAAAAAGATTAATATAATGAGGGCTCCACCCGGAATGGTTCAGGACTTCTCCTAGCAAATAAAGTTTTTAACATTATCATTTCCAGAGGGTTCAGCTACAGGGAACAATAGTTCTTTCTTTGGCCTTTGCAACACTCCAGCAGTTTCTGAATTATTTCAAGATCTCCAGTATCTGTTTGTTATTGTTCATTTGGATGACACCTAAATCTTTTCTAACAACTTGTAAAACAGCAAAAACTCAGAACAAAGACAAAACAATCACATACACAGAGCCTAATTCTGAGTCACACAAACCATACACAACGTGTGCAGTTGAGCGATGCTCGGAGAATTGCAAAAACCCTGAAGGTGCATGCATTACCCTGAGTGTACGCACAAAGGTACCTGATGGGATCATAAATGAGCAGTGACTGGGAGGTGGCCTGAAGTGAATGCAATAAATGACATCTCCTAGACATGACTATACTTGCCTACTTTTAATTTCTCCTCTCCAGGAGAAACCCAGAGAGGAGATGCTGCAGGGAACTTTGGGGGGGCAGTTGTGACATCATCAAGCCCCGTCCCTACTTAGGGAAAATGCTGCGGGTCAGCGGGAAGGGGGTGAGGCTAAATTAACGTCATTTGCATCATTTTAGCCACTCCCCCACCACACGGACCCGCGCATACCAGTGAGTATCTTTTCATCCTGCCAGCATCACTAGGGCGCATGCAGGATATGTGGGAGAACTGCCTGCTCTTCCAGGGGTGCATGGGCCACCACAGAAATTGGGAGCTTCCTGCAACATCTGAGAGAGTAGACAGGTATGGGCATGACTATCGGAGTCTTGCAGGCATGTTAGTGAGAGCAGCTGCGTTCGCACTTCTCAGATGCACAGCCTCTTCCACAGAGAGCAGGTGCAAGCGTCGATGGTGTATGCAATGGTAGAGTATCTAGAACAGGGGTCAGGGAACGTTTTTACCTTTTACCCCAAAATATATTTAGATACGCCGACATTACCCCCTTGAATTGTTTGAAAGGAAGGAAATCATATATTATTGTGCATATATACTGGTTATCACTGTTTATATGGCATTTCTGAGATAATGTGTGTGTGTGTATGTATATATGTGTGCATATATATATATATATATATATATATATATATATATATATATAAAATTATAATTTTATTTTTTATTATTTTCACCAGTTATTTTTTTGCAATGAATAGGTTAATTAATACTTTCTCCCCAAAACACCAGAATGAATGTAAGAAAGATGGATGAGGAGGGAAGGGGGGGGACACGACTTTTAGGAGACAGATGGTCACATCCTCACCTGTTAAGTGGGCCACTGTCTGATCCTGCGGAACTCCGTCAGCGGTCAGCCACAGAACACTTCAAGTTCTGAGTGTGGGTTGGCGGGCCGCAGGCGGGAGGACAGGACAGCGCAGGACAGGCAGGCATGAGGGAGCGTGATGTGGCGTCAACACGTCACACCACGGCCAGGAACACAGCACAGGACAACCAGGAGCACATCGCAGGGCAGGCGGAAGGGGGCGCGGTGTGACATCAGCACGTCACATCGCGAGACGGCCGGTGCTGGATGGGGCTGTGTCTTGGCAGCGCGACTGTCCATTACCCCCAGGAATTGCATTTTTACCCCATTTGGGGTAATTTACCCCTGTTTCCTGACCACTAATCTAGAACAACCGGTGGTATTACAGCATGCACATTCCTGAAAGTGGGCCTCTCGCACATGCTAGTACACAAGGAGAAGGTTGACACTATAATTTCCATATTATCGCCCCCGCAACTCCAGCATCCACTTCTGAATTGGGCACACAGGTTATATGCAGCGGGGTAATTACTACTGCTGCAAGGGGCCTATCTGCTTCTTTTCTGAGCAGGCACAGTGAAGCCCTGTGTGGACTTTGCGTTCTGGAATAGCAGACCTTAGGTCCCCAAACAATTCTGCTATGGAGCATGGGCGAAGCTAGGCTTTCTTTTACCCGGGGCAGATTCTCAGCTCAGCTGATGTCCAGGAGTCAGAGATACATGTTTCTTGTTTACTCACTTTTGTTAACTGTATTTTTGGTCTGTACTAACCTTACATGGACGGGGCAGTAACAGCACCCTACTGAGTTTAGAAGAGGGTGTCAGATACCTTAGCTGACCTTTATCTTCCGATTCCTCATTTATTATTTATGTTATTGTAAGTTTTGATGTAAACATGAGGAACCTTTCAGCCGATAGGAGGTTCAGCAACCTACAGAGCCAAGGAACTAAAGGAGGAACATGAAACTGACCAATGACTTATTTTAGGGTTTAGAGTTTCTTTTGAAATACTTGCCTTGACTGGAGGGCAGTGTTGCAGAATTTGACATATACAGTGTATATACAGGTTGAGTCTCCCTTATCCAAAATGCTTGGGACCAGAGGTATTTTGGATATGGGATTTTTCCGTATTTTGGAATAATTGCATACCATAATGAGATATCATGGTGATGGGACCTAAGTCTAAGCACAGAATGCATTTATGTTTCATATACACCTTATACACACAGCCTGAATGTCATTTTAGCCAATAGTTTTTATAACTTTGTGCATTAAACAAAGTGTATGTACATTCACACAATTCATTTATGTTTCATATACACCTTATACACACAGCCTGAAGGTCATTTAATACAATATTTTTAATAACTTTGTGTATTAAACAAGGTTTGTGTACATTGAGCCATCAAAAAACAAAAGTTTCACTATCTCACTCTCACTCAAAAAAGTCCGTATTTCGGAATATTCCGTATTTCGGATATTTGGATATGGGATACTCAACCTGTATATATATATATTATATATATATATATATATATATGTAAATATATATATATGTGTGTATATGTATATATATATTAGTGATGAGCGGGTTCGGTTTCTCGGAAACCGAACCCCCCCCGAACTTCACCCTTTTTACACGGGTCCGAGCCATACTCGGATTCTCCCGTATGGCTCGGTTAACCCGAGGGCGCCCGAACGTCATCATCCAGCTGTCGGATTCTCGCGAGATTCGGATTCTATATAAGCAGCCGCGCGTCGCCGCCATTTTCACTCGTGCATTGGAAATGTTAGGGAGAGGACGTGGCTGGCGTCCTCTCCGTTTATTCATTGTTAAGTTGATGCAAATATTTGTGCTTGCTTATATCATTGTGGGGACTGGGGAACAGCTTTATATTAATATAGGAGGAGTACAGTGCAGAGTTTTGCTGATCAGTGACCACCAGTTTTATCCGTTCTCTGCCTGAAAAAAACACTCCATATCTGTGCTCAGTGTGCTGCATATATCTGTGCTCACACTGCTTAATTGTGGGGACTGGGGAGCAGCTGTATTATATAGCAGGAGTACAGTGCAGAGTTTTGCTGACAGTGACCACCAGTATACGTTGTCTGCCTGAAAAACACTCCATATCTGTGCTCAGTGTGCTGCTTTATTGTGGGGACTGGGGAGTCGGGACCACCAGTATAATATTATATAGGAGGAGTACAGTGCAGAGTTTTGCTGACACAGTGACCACCAGTATATATAGCAGTACGGTACGGAAGGCCACTGCTGTACCTACCTCTGTGTCGTCATTAAGTATACTATCCATCTACATTCTATACCTGTGGTGCATTTTAGTTTTGCAGTTTGCTGACACAGTGACCACCAGTATATATAGCAGTACGGTACGGAAGGCCACTGCTGTACCTACCTCTGTGTCGTCATTAAGTATACTATCCATCTACATTCTATACCTGTGGTGCATTTTAGTTTTGCAGTTTGCTGACACAGTGACCACCAGTATATATAGCAGTACGGTACGGAAGGCCACTGCTGTACCTACCTCTGTGTCGTCATTAAGTATCTGTGTCGTCATTAAGTATACTATCCATCTACATTCTATACCTGTGGTGCATTTTAGTTTTGCAGTTTGCTGACACAGTGACCACCAGTATATATAGCAGTACGGTACGGAAGGCCACTGCTGTACCTACCTCTGTGTCGTCAAGTATACTATCCATCTACATTCTATACCTGTGGTGCATTTTAGTTGTGCGCAGTATTTATAGTAGTAGGCCATTGCTATTGATACTGGCATATAATTCCACACATTAAAAAATGGAGAACAAAAATGTGGAGGTTAAAATAGGGAAAGATCAAGATCCACTTCCACCTCGTGCTGAAGCTGCTGCCACTAGTCATGGCCGAGACGATGAAATGCCATCAACGTCGTCTGCCAAGGCCGATGCCCAATGTCATAGTAGAGAGCATGTAAAATCCAAAAAACAAAAGTTCAGTAAAATGACCCAAAAATCAAAATTGAAAGCGTCTGATGAGAAGCGTAAACTTGCCAATATGCCATTTACGACACGGAGTCAGAGCCGGCCATAGGCATAGGCAAACTAGGCAATTGGCTAGGGCATTTGATATGCCTAGGGGCATCAGCAGCTTCTGCTGATTAAAATGATATGCGGCATGCCTATATTCTGTATGTAGCATTTCATATGCAGATACAGCCACAGTCTCACACAGTATATAGGCATGCTGCATATCAGTTTAATCAGCAGAAGCTGCTTGTGCATCCTAGCCACATAGCAATGCAAATAAGATGCATTTTCATTCAAAAAAAGGTGCCCGACGTTAGCATTGATGCAAGATTTGTGAGGACACATCTGTATCCAAGCAGAGGCAGAGGTCACAGTGTTAGTGGAAGTGTGAGTGCTGTGTGCATGTGAGTGGGTTGGTTGTGCAGTAGTGTTCAGAATATGTGTAAGGAGCATTATGTGTGTCATGTAAAAATGCATTAATAATGTGCAGCAAATGTGTATTGGGCACTATGTGTGTCATTATGTGTATTAGGGCATTACTAATGTGTGGCATTATGGGTATAAGGTGCTCTACTATGTGGCGTTGCATATAGAAAGGGCACTACAGTGTCGTCTAATGTGAATAAAGAGCAATAAGGTGTGGTGTGATGTGAATAAGGAGCAATTCAGTGTGATGTAATGTGAATAAGGGGCTCTACTGTGAGGAGTAACGTTTATAAGGTAAAGTGATACTTCTGTGGGATGTAATATGAATTATGGACACTATCGCAAGATAAAATGTGAATAAAGTTGCAGTACTGTGTGGCGTAATTGGAATTGGGGTTACTATTGTGTGGCCATGCCCCTTCCCAGCAAGAAGATGCCCCTTTTTGGGCTGTGCTTCAAATGTGCGAACTGTTCCTACTTAAAATATAGGGGGTACAAGGACTGCTATGGGTGAGGGGTGATTGTGCTGGGAGAGAGGTGCAAGGTCAGAGGCAGAACCAGCAGTGGTGCTAGGGGGCACTAGCCAAAATCTTGCCTAGGGCATCATATTGGTTAGGGCCGGCTCTGCACGGAGTGGCAAGGAACGGCTGAGGCCCTGGCCTATGTTCATGGCTAGTGGTTCAGCTTTACATGAGGATGGAAGCACTCATCCTCTCGCTAGAAAACTGCAGTGCCACTCCTAGATGGGCCAGGTGTTTGTGTCGGCCACTTGGGTCGCTTAGCTTAGTCACACAGCTACCTCATTGCGCCTCTTTTTTTCTTTGCATCATGTGCTGTTTGGGGACTATTTTTTTGAAGTGCCATCCTGTCTGACACTGCAGTGCCACTCCTAGATGGGCCAGGTGTTTGTGTCGGCCATTTGGGTCGCTTAGCTTAGTCACACAGCTACCTCATTGCGCCTCTTTTTTCTTTGCATCATGTGCTGTTTGGGGACTATTTTTTTGAAGTGCCATCTTGTCTGACACTGTAGTGCCACTCCTAGATGGGCCAGGTGTTTGTGTCGGCCACTTGTGTTGCTTAGCTTAGTCACACAGCGACCTTGGTGCGCCTCTTTTTTTTCTTTGCATCATGTGCTGTTTGGGGACAATTTTTTTGAAGTGCCATCCTGTCTGACACTGCAGTGCCACTCCTAGATGGGCCAGGTGTTTGTGTCGGCCACTTGTGTCGCTTAGCTTAGTCACACAGCGACCTTGGTGCGCCTCTTTTTTTCTTTGCATCATGTGCTGTTTGGGGACTATTTTTTTGAAGTGCCATCCTGTCTGACACTGCAGTGCCACTCCTAGATGGGCCAGGTGTTTGTGTCGGCCACTTGTGTGCTTATCTTAGTCACACAGCGACCTTGGTGCGCCTCTTTTTTTCTTTGCATCATGTGCTGTTTGGGGATTATTTTTTTGAAGTGCCATCCTGCCTGACACTGCAGTGCCACTCCTAGATGGGCCAGGTGTTTGTGTCGGCCACTTGTGTCGCTTAGCTTAGCCATCCAGCGACCTCTGTGCAAATTTTAGGACTAATAATAATATTGTGAGGTGTTCAGAATAGACTGGAAATGAGTGGAAATTATGGTTATTGGGGTTAATAATACTATGGAATCAAAATGACCCCCAAATTCTATAATTTAAGCTGTTTTTTAGGGTTTTTTGAAAAAAACACCTGAATCCAAAACACATCCGAATCCAACAAAAAATTTTCGGTGAGGTTTTGCCAAAACGCGTCCGAAATCAAAACACGGCCGCGGAACCGAATCCAAAACCAAAACACAAAACCCGAAACATCATATATTAGTGATGTGCACCGGAAATTTTTCGGGTTTTGGGTTTGGATTCGGTTCCGCGGCCGTGTTTTGGATTCGGACGCGTTTTGGCAAAACCTGCCTTAAAATTTTTTGTCGGATTTGGGTGTGTTTTGGATTCGGGTGGGTTTTTTTTTTTCAAAAACCCCTCAAAAACAGCTTAAATCACAGAAATTAGGGGTAATTTTGATCCCATAGTATTATTAACCTCAATAACCATAATTTCCACTCATTTCCAGTCTATTCTGAACGTCTCACACCTCACAATATTATTTTTAGTCCTAAAATTTGCACCGAGGTCGCTGGATAACTAAGCTAAGCAACCCAAGTGGCCGGCACAAACACCTGGCCCATCTAGGAGTGGCACTGCAGTGTCAGACAGGATGGCACTTAAAAAAATTGGCCCCAAACATCACATGATGCAACGATAAATAAAAATAAAAAAGAGGTGCAAGATGGACTTGTCCTTGGGCCCTCCCACCCACCCTTATGTTGTATAAACAGGACATGCACACTTTAACAAACCCATCATTTCAGCAACAGGGTCTGCCACACGACTGTGGCTGAAATGACTGGTTGGTTTGGGCCCCCACCAAAAAAGAAGCAATCAATCTCTCCTTGCACAAACTGGCTCTACAGAGGCAAGATGTCGACCTCATCATCATCCTCCGATTGCTCACCCCTTTCACTGTGTACATCCCCCTCCTCACAGAGTATTAATTCGTCCTCACTGGAATCCACCATCACAGGTCCCTGTGTACTTTCTGGAGGCAATTGCTGGTAAATGTCTCCACGGAGGAAATGATTATAATTCATTTTGATGAACATCATCTTCTCCACATTTTGTGGAAGTAACCTCGTACGCCGATCGCTGACAAGGTGACCGGCTGCACTAAACACTCTTTCGGAGTACACACTGGAGGGGGGGCAACTTAGGTAAAATAAAGCCAGTTTGTGCAATGGCCTCCAAATTGCCTCTTTTTACTGCAAGTATACGTACGGACTGTCTGACGTGCCTACTTGGATGCTGTCACTCATATAATCCTCCACCATTCTTTCAATGGTGACAGAATCATATGCAGTGACAGTAGACAACATGTCAGTAATCGTTGGCAGGTCCTTCAGTCCGGACCAGATGTCAGTTTTCGCTCCTGACTGCCCTGCATCACCGCCAGCAGGTGGTTTTAGAAATTTGATCCTTTTCCTGGCAGTTCCAGCTTGACTTGACAAGTGTCTCACCAGCAGGTCTTTGAACATGTGCAGACTTGTTTCTGCCGGAAAGAGAGATACAACGTAGGCTTTAAACCTAGGATCGAGCACGGTGGCCAAAATGTAGTGCTCTGATATCAACAGATTGACCACCCGTGAATCCTGGTTAAGCGAATTAAGGGCTCCATCCACAAGTCCCACATGCCTAGCGGAATCGCTCCGTTTTAGCTCCTCCTTCAATCTCTCCAGCTGCTTCTGCAAAAGCCTGATGAGGGGAATGACCTGACTCAGGCTGGCAGTGTCTGAACTGACTTCACGTGTGGCAAGTTCAAAGGGTTGCAGAACCTTGCACAACGTTGAAATCATTCTCCACTGCACTTGAGTCAGGTGCATTCCCCCTCCTTTGCCTATATTGTAGGCAGATGTATAGGCTTGAATGGCCTTTTGCTGCTCCTCCATCCTCTGAAGCATATAGAGGGTTGAATTCCACCTCGTTACCACCTCTTGCTTCAGCTGATGGCGGGGAATGTTCAGGAGTGTTTGCTGGTGCTCCAGTCTTCCGCACGCGGTGGCTGAATGCCGAAAGTGGGCCGCAATTCTTCTGGCCACCGACAGCATCTCTTGCACGCCCCTGTCGTTTTTTAAATAATTCTGCACCACCAAATTAGTTGTATGTGCAAAACATGGGACGTGCTGGAATTTGCCCACATGTAATGCACGCACAATATTGGTGGCTTTGTCCGATGTCACAAATCCCCAGGAGAGTCCAATTGGGGTAAGCCAATCTGCGATGATGTTCCTCAGTTTCCGTAAGAGGTTGTCAGCTGTGTGCCTCTTATGGAAAGCGGTGATACAAAGCGTAGCCTGCCTAAGAATGAGTTGGCGTTTGCGAGATGCTGCTACTGGTGCCGCCGCTGCTGCTGTTGTTGCTGCAGGAGGCAATACATCTACCCAGTGGGCTGTCACAGTCATATAGTCCTGAGTCTGCCCTGCTACACTTGTCCACATGTCCATGGTTAAGTGGACATTGGGTACAATTGCATTTTTTAGGACACTGGTGACTCTTTTTCTGACG
The DNA here is from genome assembly GCF_028390025.1 of Pseudophryne corroboree. Classification (NCBI taxonomy): domain Eukaryota; kingdom Metazoa; phylum Chordata; class Amphibia; order Anura; family Myobatrachidae; genus Pseudophryne; species Pseudophryne corroboree. The sequence continues at coordinate 87,065,832 of NC_086454.1, read as the reverse complement.
TCTGTGTACATTCTCGGTATCGCCTGCCTAGAGAAGTGGAACCTAGATGGTATTTGGTACCGGGGACACACTACCTCAATAAATTCTCTAAGTCCCTGTGAACTAACGGTGGATACCGGATGCACGTCTAACACCAACACAGATGTCAAGGCCTGAGTTATCCGCTTTGCAACAGGATGACTGCTATGATATTTCATCTTCCTCGCAAAGGACTGTTGGACAGTCAGTTGCTTACTAGCAGTAGTACAAGTGGTCTTCCGACTTCCCCTCTGGGATGATGATCGACTCCCAGCAGCAACAACAGCAGCGCCAGTAGCAGTAGGCGTTACACTCAAGGATCCATCGGAGGAATCCCAGTCGGGAGAGGACTCGTCAGACTTGCCAGTGACATGGCCTGCAGGACTATTGGTGTTCCTGTCTAAGAAGGAAATTGACACTTAGGGAGTTGGCGGTGTAGTTTGCAGGAGCTTGGGTACAAGAGGAAGAAGGGATTTAGTTGTCAGTGGACTGCTTCCGCTGTCACCCAAAGTTTTTGAACTTGTCAATGACTTCTGATGAATGTGCTCCTGGTGACGTATAAGGGAGGATGTTCCTAGGTGGTTAACGTCCTTACCCCTACTTATTACAGCTTGACAAAGGCAACACACGGCTTGACACCAGTTGTCCGCATTTCTGTTGCAATAATTCCACACCGAAGTGATTTTTTGGGTATTTTGACCTGGCATGTCAATGGCCTTATTCATCCCACGGACAACAGGTGTCTCCCCGGGTGCCTGACTTAAACAAACCACCTCTCCATCAGAATCCTCCTGGTCAATTTCCCCCTCAGCGCCAGCAACACCCACATCCTCATCCTGGTGTACTTCAACAGTGACATCTTCAGTTTGAATATCAGGAACTGGACTGTGGGTGCTCCTTCCAGCACTTGCAGGGGGCATGCAAATGGTGGAAGGAGTCACCTCTTCCCTTCCAGTGTTGGTAAGGTCAGGCATCGCAACTGACACAATTGGACTCTCCTTGGTGATTTGTGATTTAGAAGAATGCACAGTTCTTTGCTGGGCTTTTGCCAGCTTAACTCTTTTCATTTTTCTAGCGGGAGGATGAGTGCTTCCATCCTCATGTGAAGCTGAGCCAGAGCCGGCCCTAACCAATATGATGCCCTAGGCAAGATTTTGGCTGGTGCCCCCTAGCACCAACGCTAGTTCCCCTCGGATCCCTGCACCCCTTTCCCAGCACCATCACCCCTCACCCATAGCAGTCCTTATTTTGGTTTTCCTACCCGCTTTAATTTAAATAAGAACAGTGTGCACAGTCGGCGCACAGCCCAAAAAGGTATGTGTTTCTACTTGCAAGAGGCATGGCCACACAATAATAACCCCAATTCAAAGTATGTCACACAGTAGTACAACTTTATTCACAATTTATCATGCGAAAGTGTCCCTTATTCACATTACATCACACAGTAGTTCCACTTTACCTTATAAACGTTACTCCTCACAGTAGTGCCCCTTATTCACATTACATCACACTGAATTGCTCCTTATTCACATTACACCACACAATATTGCTCTTTATTCTCATTACACCACACCATATTGCTCCTTATTCACATTACACCACACCATATTGCTCTTTATTCACATTAGACCACACAGTAGTGCCCTTTCTATACATTACACCACACAGTAGAGCACATTATACACATAATGCCACACATTAGTAATGCATTTATACACATAATACCACTCAGTAATGCCCCTTACACATATGGCACACATTATTAATGTCCTTATAAACATAATGCGCCTTACACATTATGCCAACCCTTAGTAATGCCCTTATACACATAATGTCACTTAAACATATACCGCACATTATTAGTGCCCTTATACACATTATGACACACATAGTGCCCTTTACACATTTGCTGCACAATATTAATGCATTTATACACATGAAATGCATAATGCCCCTTACACATATGCCGAACACTATTGCACAACCAACCCACTCACACACACAGCACTCACACGGCCGCTAACACTGTGACCTCTGCCTCTGCTTGGATACAGATGAGTCCTCATAAATCTTGCCTCCAGGCACCATGCAGCGGGAGATGCCTGGCGCAAGTCAACTGGTAGCTCTGCTAACGTCAGGGGCCTATTTTTGATGAAAATGCATCTTATTTGCATTGCTATGTGGCTAGGATGCACAAGCAGCTTTTCCTGATTAAAATGATATGCGGCATGCCTATATACTGTGTGTGACTGTGGCTGTATCTGCATACGAAATGCTAAACACAGAATATAGGCATGCCGCATATCATTTTAATCAGCAGGAGCTGCTTGTGCCCCTAGGCATACCAGATGCCCTAGGCAATTGCCTAGTTTGCCTATGTCTAGAGCCGGCTCTGCCCTTAGTCATCAGGGGCCCCGGTGCAATGCACCTGCTGCACCAATGGTAGTTCTGCCTCTGAAAGTGTCTCTTTCACAACTGTACAGGAAATTCTTGAAAACAAGCAAATTTGTTTTTCCCCAACCCTGCTGGACATTGGGGGTCATTCCGAGTTGATCGCTCGCTAGCAGTTTTTAGCAGCCGTGCAAACGCATAGTCGCCACCCACGGGGGGAGTGTAATTTTTGCTTTGCAGGAGTGTGAATGCCTGTGCAGCAGTGCGCCTGCAAATACATTTTGTGCAAAACAAGACCAGCCCTGTGGTTACTTATCCTGTGCGATGATTGCTGCAACGAGTAACACGGTAATAACATCAGATACCCACCCAGCAAACGCCCGGCCACGCCTGCGTTTTTCCAAACACTCCCAGAAAATGGTCAGTTGACACGCAGAAACGCCCTTTTCCTGTCAATCTCCTTGCGATCGGCTGTGCGACTGAAAGCTTTGCTAGAACCTGTGCAAAACCACAATGCTCTTTGTACCCGTATGGTGCATACGCATGCACAGATTAGCCATTTTTTTCACTGATCGCTACGCAGCGAACAACAGCTAGCGATTAACTCGGCAGCTAGCGATTAACTCGGAATGACCCACATTATACACAGAGACACGAGAATACACTGGAACAAATTTCAAAGAAAGTGCTTGTCCACAAAAGTCTTGGTCATTTCACACTATGGGGAGTATTCAATTAGTGTCGGATCCTCTCGGACAGTGAGGATCTGACACTTGAGTATTCTATTATGGGCAGTTTCCGCCTGTTTCCCCTCTCATTCTGACCATTTATTTTCGCCCTCTCCTACAGGCGAAAATGTATGGTCGAGAACGGACCCATATTCGACCACAGCGGGGTCAAAAACACATGGCTAAGCAAAGATTCCCCTCATCCGTGTGTTTTTTGACATTTCAGAGTTTTCGACAGGGCGGAAAAACAATGCTTCAATTGAATATTGAAATGTCGAAAAGTGACGACTATTATACTCCTCTATACCTTCTTAGGACGTTCCCAGGGTCGGATTAACAATGGGGCTGATGGAGCTGCAGCTCCAGGCCCACCATCAAAATAGGCCCACTGCTGTAAACGGAGGGGGGGGCACCTGCAACACTACAGCATTCCTGCCAGCGGCAACCCGAGGCTCCGCCCACTTAAACCCCAGCGGCAGTTTAACTTCAAACACCACCAGATACATGGCCGCACGGTAGGCTGCAGCTGCACCAGCCCCCCTGTACTGCATAGTGTCTCAGCACTCCACGTGACAGCACACCGCATGATGTCCTATGTGCCGACCTCACCACCTCAATCTTATGCAGCCGAGTGTGAACTCATCTCCATGAGGGCAGCCCAGACAGCCGAGTGACTGATCCTGCAGTGCTGCTGACTGGTGATCGGGATGTCAGGTCCTGCTGGCTGCTACTGATCACCGAGCCTCAGATAGTGCTCCCATAAAAGGTACAGCATGCAAGCACTAGCAGAAATATATATTTTGGTCAAGATTCATATATATTTATATGTGTGAATACTGTGGTTCGTATAATATATGTATGTATTATATGTGTGAATACTGTGGTTTGTATAATATATATATATATATATATGTATTATATGTGTGAATACTGTGGTTTGTATAATATATGTATGTATGTATGTATGTATGTATGTATGTATGTGTGTATATATGTATATATATAGTCCCCCCACTTTGCTGTGCCCCCTCTCTGGCTTTCACACCCTCACAGCTTTGTTCCGCCCCCCTTTGCGGCTCCATATGCACAACACACACACACACATGTGCATATTATATACAGTACGTGTGTGTGTGTGTGTGTGTGTGTGTATGGATAGATAGACAGATAGAGACAGACAGACAGACAGACAGATGTCCCCTTGCGTGCTCTATTCCCACTTTAGTGCACACCCACGAGTGGGAATAACCCGTTTGCCAGGATTCCGGCTGGCGGCATTGTCAGCGGTCGGGATTCCGGCGTAGGTATCCTGACCGTCGGCAATGTAACTGCAGCCCCCGGCAAGGGACTCCACTATGCTGCAGGTCCTACTCTATTGCTCTAAATAATTATCATGAAAATATCTATCACATTAGTGTTAAACTTTGGTCATGCTATCTGGTCTAAAGCTCACAGCAACTTTGCTTATATAGGTGAGACCGTTACCAACACACCTGTTGTTAAGCACCTAGGAAAACAGCTGATACAAGCTATAATTAAGTTAAACAGGGTGCATGAGAAAATGTGATCACAAAAAGATTCATTTAAAAATTAATCTAATAAACAAAGCACTATTCCACGGCAATCACCTACTGTATTCCTATATTTGGGGTGCAACACAGTCTGTGACCACATTGTTTAAATAGAAATCCCAGGGGCTCTGCACTCACTATATTATCTAACAAACAGTGGTGTTTTAGTTCATGTATTGATCAATGCATTTAAGCCTACAGCCCCCGGCAATATTGTTAGTTAATGGACAATGACCTTGTTCTCTTGCATGTGATCTATACTTCATTGTGATGTCAGCACAATTGTGATGTCACTGGCCCATGGCCCCTGTAGCTAGATAAGCTCACCTCCAGGCAGTTTACTGCCATATCTGCAGTGAGAGGCGACAATGTTGCCTCCTGTAGCCATGCCACCACCCCGCAGCATCGACCAGAAACCACCGGGCAGCATTCTCCTGCCACCACCGTGCAGCGTGAAGCTGGCACAATTGCGTAAATTGGACATGGCACACCATCGCCGCATGCTCCTGCCACCACAGCACCACATGCACCTGCCACCGCCATGCAGCAAGAACCTGCCACCGCCATGCAGCATGAACCTGCCACCGCCGTGCAGCATGAACCTGCCACCGCCGTGCAGCATGAACCTGCCATCTCCGTGCAGCATGAACCTGCCACCACCGTGCAGCATGGACCTGCCACCAATGTGCAGCATGAACCTGCCACCACCATGCAGCATGAACCTGCCATCTCCGTGCAGCATGAACCTGCCACCACCATGCAGCATGAACCTGCCACCAGTGTGCAACATGAACCTGCCACCACATCTCAGCGTGGACCTGCCACCACATCGCAGCGTGGACCTGCCACCACATCGCAGTGTGGACCTGCCACCACCGTGCAGGATGGACCGGCCACCATCGAGCAGCGTGGACCTGCCCCCACTTCTCTGCCTGGACCTGATGATACATTGCCGCATGGTCCTGTCCCTACCATGTATGTAATAGTGAGAAGATGAAAGCTCACGGGGATATTTAATAAGCAATTATCTCATAAAAGCTGGAAAATTTGACATTTATGTTTTCTGGAGATGTTAGTTTAAATTAAGAGAGAAATATTTCTTCTTCAGGTGTGGGAGGGTACGGAGAATAGATATTTATCTCTTTTTTTAAACAAACATCTCTACAATTTCCAGTGTTTATGAGATAATTGTTTATTAAATACCCCCCACAGTCTCCTGCATACAATAAAATCAAATAAAAATTAACGCAATTAAACCATAAAACTGAGTTGTGTTTTATTTTATTGATAGCAAACTGTCAGGATATTGAAAAAGTTGTGAATACAGGAGCTCTCTTTATATACTGGGACTTAGCGTTCTGGTAGTTAGGTCCTTGCTAAATATCTAGGTTTTGGCTTTGAGTTTTAAATTTATAATACTGGGGGAAAAAAAGGAAAAATAAGAGTGGAAATATGGTACACTATACAGTATAGGGAAATGTATAATCTTAAACTACGTACACACAATGCAATTATTGGGCAGATTTTCCAATAACTGGGAGATCAGCCTGAATTATTCTATAGTGGTGCCGATGCCCACTCCACAATACCAAGTACTGCTAGTCAGAATAATTATAATAAGCTCTGCAATCTAACATAGAGCAAATTCGAGGTTCTTGGTATAGGGGGTCATTCTGAGTTGTTCGCTTGTTGCCGATTTTCGCTATACTGCGATTAGTCGCTTACAGCGCATGCGCAAGGTTCGCAGAGCGCATGCGCTTAGTTATTTTACACAAAAGTTAGGTATTTTACTCACGGCATAATGAAGCTTTTTCATCGCTGTGCTGATCGTAGTGTGATTGACAGGAAGTGGGTGTTTCTGGGCGGAAACTGCCCGTTTTATGGGAGTTTGCGGAAAAACGCAGGCGTACGAGTTGCAAAAAGCAGGAGTGGCTGGAGAAACGGGGGAGTGGTTGGACAAACGCTAGGTGTGTTTGCGACGTCAAACCAGGAACGAAAAGGACTGAGCTGGTCGCAATGGCTGAGTAAGTCTGGAGCTACTCAGAAACTGCTAAGAAATTTCTATTCGCAATTCTGCTAATCTTTCGTTCGCAATTCTGCTAAACTAAGATACACTCCCAGAGGGCGGCGGCTTAGCGTGTGCAGTGCTGCTAAAAGCAGCTAGCGAGCGAACAACTCGGAATCACCCCCATAGTTTTTGGCCAAAAGATACTAGCCCACCAAACAGCGTCTAGGTGACCTCATCTCTGGTGGATCTCTAACACTAAGTTTGATTCTGGGACCCCAACAAGACTATTTAACCCTTGAAAAACTACAGCTACTTACTCAAAATGGTAAAATATGGTTTGTGTCCACTTTGGCAATCTATTGCATGCCAAAAACCTTGTTGGCACAGGAAAAATACAATGGAAGCTTGTGTAAGGAATATGCATTGTCAGTGTTAACTGAGTGATCCAACTTGATTTAACTGTTTTAATACAACATGTTGTGAATAAGAAGCTGGAGCTGGAATAAGAAGTGAATAAGAAACTGGAGCTGGAATAAGAAGTGAATAAGAAGCTGGCCAAGCAGAAGGTACTACATAGAACGCTGCCACCCGACAGAAACTAAACAATAATAAATAAATGTACGCACTATTCTGTAAAATGATATTCGTACACTTCAACAATTTTATGTAATGTAAAGAAACAACACAGAAACCAGTGCACAACTTTCCAGCCAGCAACAGACGGAAGGCGAATGGGACAGCACTCTATAGCTACCCGCAGAAAAGGAGGCACATACCCGGAGGCACAGCTCTCCTGCATCTATATACTTACACAATCACATGTAAACTACTGTATTAAAAGTCTTTATTCATATTTTGCTAGAACAACTCTGCAATAGTTACATATGCACACCCCACATGGTAATAATGTGTACACACCGCACCTATGGGAACAGAAGCCATAGGCACAACCCAGGGCACACACACAGGAGGGATAATATAACCTCACTTACTCGGCTGCCGATGATGTAACTCGGTGACCGCTACCATCAGCAGCAGCCGCCGCCGGGTGAACAAAAATGGCGGCTCTCCCTGTGACACCCTCTTCTCCGCCCCTCCTGCCATGACATGGTGTAAGGGAGCTGCGCTGGACTTGACGGTGGGGAGTTCGGCTGGTGTGTGTGTGTTTCTGGTTGCAGCTGCTTGGTACCGTATAGTAGCAGGATGGGTGTCCCCAAGTTCTACCGCTGGTGAGAGAGCATCGGGTACATTGCCAGCGTGATGTTATCTGGTGACGTCCTGTCAGGGCATTTGTCTCCCCTCACGGGTGATGCTGCCAGCCTGACTCTTCTCATTATACAAGAATCAGTAAGGCGCTCACTGTATGGGTCTCATGGCTATAATGTGACACCGTGCCCTGGTACAGAGCTAGCAGACTCCAGAACCATCCACTTACCTCCCTAAGCTACTCTAATTATCTCCCCACAGTTCAAACAAAATATACATGTGTTCTTTCTGTTCTCGTCTCACTGTTTCTAGATATTTGTGCTTTGTAACAAAATCTTACAGCTCACTACTAAGCACTTTTATATGTACAGTAGCACTAATCCGCATGTATTAAGTTCCTATTTTCCTATAGTCCTTTGACCTCTCTGTTTGTCAATACCCAGTCTTGTTTTATTACTGTGTACCAAATTGTAAAGCGCACAGAATATGCCAGCCCTATATATATAAACTAGGATATTAGATCCAGGTTGAGGGGTCCCCCTACACTTACCCTATCTGCACTTTTCTGTGGTCCCTTCTCTCCGTCCCCTGCAGTGAGAGCCATTAGCAGGGGACATGAGTATGTCCAGAGTCTTATGCTAGCCATACATCAGCTGGCTGACATCGATGATTAGCAATCAGTCAGAAAATTGGTAAAAAAACAAACAAATAGCATCTTATATAGTGCATTCGGAAAGTATTCACAGCGCTTCACTTTTTCCACATTTTGTTATGTTACAGCCTTATTTCAAAATGGAATAAATTATTTTTTGTCCTCAAAATTCTACACACAATACCCCATAATGACAACGTGAAAAGAGATTTTTTGCGATTTTTGCAAATTTTTTAAAAATAAAAAACTAAGAAATTACATGTACATAAGTATTCATAGCCTTTGCTCAATACTTCGTTGATGCCCCTTTAGCAACAATTACAGAAAGTTTTTTGAATATGATGCACAAGCTTGGCACACCTATCTTTGAGCAGTTTCGCCCATTCCTCTTTGCAGCACCTCTCAAGCTCCATCAGGTTGGATGGGAAGCATCGGTGCACAGCCATTTTGAGATCTCTCCAGAGATGTTCAATCAGATTCAAGTCTGGGCTCTGGCTGGGCCACTCAAGGACATTCACAGAGTTGTCCTGAAGCCACTCCTTTGACATCTTGGCTGTGTGCTTAGGGTCGTTGTCCTGCTGAAAGATGAACCATCGCCCCAGTCTGAGGTCAAGAGCGCTCTGGAGCAGGTTTTCATCCAGGAGGTTCTGTACATTGCTGCATTTATCTTTCCCTCTATTCTGACTAGTCTCCCAGTTCCTGCAGCTGAAAAATATCCCCACAGCATGATGCTGCCACCACCATGCTTCACTGTAGGGATGGTATTGGCCTGGTGATGAGCTGCGCCTGGTTTCCTCCAAACATGACGCCTGGCATTCATGCCAAAGTGTTCAATCTTTGTCTTATCAGACCAGGGAATTTTGTTTCTCATGGTCTGAGAGTCCTTCAGGTGTACTTTGGCAAACTCCAGGCGGGCTGCCATGTTTTTTTTTTACTAAGGAGTGGCTTCCATCTGGCCACTCTTACCATATAGGCCTGATTGGTGGATTGCTGCAGAGATGGTTGTCCTTCTGGAAGTTTCTCCTCTCTCCACAGAGGATTTCTGCTTGGTTTGTGCTCAGACATGCACTGTCAAGTGCAGTACCTTATATAGACAGGTGTATGCCTTTCCAAATCATGTCCAATCAACTGAATTTACCACAGGTGGAGTCCAATTAAGCTGTAAGAACATCTCAAGGATGATCAGTGGAAACAGGATGCATCTGAGCTCAATTTTAAGCTTCATGGCAAAGGCTGTGAATACTTATGTACATGTGATTTCTTCATTTTTTATTTTTAATAAATTAGCAAAAATCTCAAAAAAACATTTTCACGTTGTCATTATGGGGTATTGTGTGTAGAATTTTGAGGACAAAAAATAATTTATTCCATTTTGGAATAAGGCTGTAACATAAAATGTGGAGAAAGTGAAACGCTTTGAATACTTTCCGGGTGCACTCTAATCTTTGGCTCACTGATCCCAGTTATTTTTTTGGTTGAAACCTGCTAATCGTTGATTTTGCAGATCCCCTGACCCAGGCATCGGGATAATGGGGAATTGCCCCGACGCTTCGCTGATGTATGTCCCCTTTTCCTGTTCCCACTGTACGTCAGACTGAGGACAGACTTTATAGAAGTTATTATCACTGATATTAATAAATAAGTAGCCTTTATCTAGCTGACTTGGTATGCTGGTATTTGTAGTTCCATAATACATAACAAGCCTTTTGTGCAGAAAAGATACGTGATCATAAGGGCCATCTTAACAGCTGTGTAGGCCCCTTGGCAAAGCAAAGCACTGGAGCTGCTACCCATCCTCCAGCGGTAGGGGCGGGGGATGCTATAAGCGGAAGCTTTGATGTCCTGCGGGCGGTAGGGGGTGTTCTATCTTCCGCTTGGCATGTAGGACCCGGAGCAGTAATTTCTGCTAATTATTCCTTTACTGCACAGATGGAGGGAGATGGGCAGGAAGGAGAACACTAAACTGTAGCAGGGGGCATTGGGCTGAATGAAGGGGCCCTGGTACATGACTTCCCAATACATTGGGGATGGGTGGATAGTGGAATGGGCTTAATATTCTTCATTTTCTGGTGGGAGAGAAGCTTGCTTGACTGCAGATATCTCCAGTTTCTGGAAATAGATTTCTTAGCTTTCAATGGGGAAACACTAGAGAGCCCTACCTTTCAGGAGGTACTGGGGACTTGGGGATCAGAGTTCAGAATCCAGAGCAATCTGTTGAGTAAAATATAAAACTGCATACCAGGTGTGTGGAGCTGGAGCAGGAACCAGCAGCTGGAAGGCTGATATCTCTGGTTTGGGGCATAGTAGAGACATGCTGCCAGTGTCCACCGAAAGGGGAGAGTCCCAGCTTTTGGGGAATATCCTCAGAAAAACTGTAAGTCAGACAGAACCCGAGATATGTGGCTGGGAAGAGCAATTAACAGCCTCAGATGGGGACCACTGCTTTGAAGTCGTATATATCCAGTTTCCCAGGGCCGATTTAAAAAAAATCTGGTACCCCTGGAAAGAGGGGACCCTCAGCTATCAGCACAGGACCATTATACTCCTGGGTCCCTTGGGCAACTGCCCATTTAGCCCATATGGAAAGATGGCCCTAGTGACCGTAAGTGTGTAGTGGATGATAAAGCACTGTGCATAAGACACTCAGCGAGTACATTATATTATGTATATATAAAATACTGACCTATTATGCTGTACTTTGGAGAGAATCATTACGCAGACAAATTACATACAGCAACATGAACCAGAAGGTAATAAATACGTAACATAGGGGTAGATACAGATGTGTCCTCATAAATCTTGCCTCAATGCTAACGTCGGGCACATTTTTTTTAATGAAAATGCATCTTATTTGCATTACTATGTGGCTAGGATGCACAAGCAGCTTCTGCTGATTAAAATGATATGCAGCATATATTCTGTGTGGGACTGTGGCTGTATCTGCATATGAAATGCTACACACAGAATATAGGCATGCTGCATATCATTTTAATCAACAGAAGCTGCTGATGCCCCTAGGCATATCAAATGCCCTAGGCAATTGCTTAGTTTGCCTATGCCTATGGCCGGCTCTGAGCTGACCCACTAGTCACGAGGAACATAGGAGAGGGCCTTAGCCGTTCCTTGCCACTCCGTGTCGTAAATGGCATATTGGCAAGTTTACGCTTCTCCTCAGACGCTTTTAATTTAGATTTTTGGGTCATTTTACTGTACTTTTATTTTTTGGATTTTACATGCTCTCTACTATGACATTGGGCATTGGCCTTGGCAGACGACGTTGATGGCATTTCATCGTCTCTGCCATGACTAGTGGCAGCAGCTTCAGCACTAGGTGGAAGTGGATCTTGATCTTTCCCTATTTTACCCTCCACATTTTTGTTCTCCATTTTTTAATGTGTGGAATTATATGCCAGTAATATATCTTGAATTAGAGGGCAGTAATGTCTGGAATTAGATACCACTAGATAAATACCAGATACCACTGTGACTGGAATGATGATGACCTATGCACAGTGACAGGACACTACCACAGCACCCTACAGCAGCAAGATGCAGCACAAGACACTGGACTTTTAGTCACCACAATGCAGCACTGACACTGAGCACAGACATTAAGCACTGTTCAGGATACTAGAAGTGACACGGAGCTGCAAGATACAGCAATGGCCTACTGTACTGTACTGTACTACTATATACTGGTGGTCACCACAATGCAGCACTGTACTACTATATACTGGTCACAATAATGCAGCAGATATTGAGCACTGATCAGGAGAATAGAACTGAGTCTGACACGGAGCTGCAAGATACAGCAATGGCCTACTGTACTGTACTATTATATACTGGTGGTGATAATGTCGATTTTATCTTAAAACATAAAGCTATACCTTTAAACACACTTTTACCATGGAGCCGCTGCGGCCGCTAGACTTAATATGCACTCTACGTACCTTTTACGCTATTTGCGTAAATGAGTCCCGTACCATGTACGGACTCTGCGTACAAACGCCGCGCTGACGGTACAAAGTACTCGCAGCGCGTACACACCCAATTAATACACTTTTAAACCTTATACAGTTAGGCAATGTAATACACTTTAAACCTTAGCAGGGAAAAGAGGACACAACACCGATTTGTAGTTACTCACTGGGTTCCGACACCACAGAGTAATATTTCTGAAAGGGGGTTAACAATACAAATTATGCACTACAATACAACAGAGTAAATGGCTACAGTCAATGTACATACGTGAGAATATTTGCGTGCGCTTCCCGGTCCGGTCCTCCGCTATCAGGTTGATAGCATTGAGTTGAGAGTCTTGTGCCCGGCCAGGCTGCAACAGGCTTTTTATACAATACTTCCAAAAGCAATACAATGGATACTGTAATCCCTTTGTCCATTGGACACAGGAATGCACTTTTACAGTACAGGAGAGGTCATAGGTCGATTTGAAAAGGTAGGCAATGTCTTTCCCAACTGCACTTGTGGGTGGTCTCCTCTGGATTCCCGCCGCATACATAATATACAGTAAATACAGTTTATATCTATATTCTGCACCTAACTATCCGCAGGAACATGCGATCTTCCGCAAACCAACACCGGAATATTACCCTTAAAATACCCTACAGCTGGATACCAAACACCACCTTATAACCTTAGTCTGTCCCCTCCTATCCTGTAAAGGTGAATCCCTTTGTTCTGGAATCATTTAAACTGTTGATACTTTCTGATGTGGTGCAGGGGGACTATGTGTACAATGTGCACTATTTGGATTAAATATGTAATGTTTTTATAGCTCTCCATGCGTTCACAAACTCTGCCGTACATACCCATACTGCACGCAGGACCGCGGGAGCGGGCATACTCAAATTGCGGATATGTGCACGCACGGCGGAACAAGTGCACGCGCAGTGGCCATGTGTGTGTATTTTGTACGTGATGTGTGCTCTGTAATATTTTTCGACTTTGACAGTCCACCCTTTGGCAGTCAACAATAATTGCCACTATCTAATCACTAAACAGAAAAATATCAATACAATATCTACAGACGATTGGATGGTAGGAGGAGAGTTGTAGGCGGGAAATGTATGACCTAGTGGGATAGTAAAAAGCATGTATGTATGACTCCATGTCTGAGGGGCATGTATCATCGTGCCGTATATGTTCTAGATAAGCTTCGAGGTATTGCGAAGTATACATTAAATCCTTCTTATCCCGTATTAAGGGTCTGTAAGTGGGCCAACAAACACTACCGAGCTCTTTTCGGCTTCTTGTTCCAACAAATGGGGTGCACATTTAGTTGATGATACATGGAGGGGGAACATATGTGAGTGCTAGTATATGTGGATATCACCTGTTGACTATGTGTGTCATTAACTGAAGGTTGTAGAGATGAAGATAAGACAAAAATACATTCACATAACATTTTCATAAACATTCTTGGGTATGGTCGATGTCTTTTCCGGATGGGTGTATCTGGGCAGAGGGGGAGACAAAGGAAAAACGGGTGAAAGAAACAGGCCATGGAATTCATTTGCAATCCTTATCATAACACTGTCTCTATGGATGGGTCGTAAATTAAATCTGCTGCTGTAACAGCGCCCCCGCTCCTTAGACTCATCAATTTTGTGCCGTGCTTGCGCCGCGTTAGAATTCGAACACACCTCAAGCCAATAATTATGACGACTCCCAGGATACAAAGGAGAGACTTCCCTACACTGATAATAACATTTTGAGCCCACTCTCCTAATCCAGAGAACCAATTTCGTGGGTTCAACCATGAGACCCATCCGGTCAGCTCATTACCCACAGCGGTCAGGGTAAGGTTGTGTCTCCTCCGGAACTCCCACTTCAACTGCAATATATCATCCATCTTTTGATCGATAATCTCTGTGGGGTCGTCAGTGCTGTTTGTAATATACGTGCAGCACTTCACACCATATTGAGTTGCCAAAGTGACACAGTACCCACCCGTCACAGCTGTGATATAATTGAGGACCATCCTGTGCTGGATCAGTTCCGTCTTGTAAGCTTGTAACTTCTGTCAAAGTCGAAAAATATTCCAGCACACACATTACGTACTAACCACACACACATGCCCGCTGCGCGTGCACTTGTTCCGCCGTGCGTGCACATATCCGCAATTTGCGTATGGTCGCTTCCGCGGTCCTGCGCATGGTATGGGTATTTATGGCAGAGTTTGTGAGCGCATAGAGGGTTATCAAAACATTACATATTTAAACCAAATAGTGCACATTGTACACATAGCCCCCCTGCACCACATCAGCAAGTATCAACAGTTTAAATGATTCCAGGACTAAGGGATTCACCTTTGCATGATAGGAAGGGACAGACTAAGGTTATAAGGTGATGTCTGGTATCCAGCTGTAGGGTATTTTAAGGGTAACATTCCGGTGTTGGTTAGAGGAAGATCGCAAGTTCCTGCATATAGTTATGTGCAGAAGTAGAATATAGATATAAACTGTATTTACTGTATATTATGTATGCGGCGGGAATCCAAAGGAGACCACCCACAAAAGCAGTTGAGAAAGACATCGCCCACCTTTTCAAATCAACCTATGACCTCTCCTGTAATGTAAAGATGCATCTCTGTGTCCAATGGACAAAGGGATTACAGTATCCATTGTATTGCTTTTGGAAGTAGTGTATAAAAAGCCTGTTGCTGCCTGGCCGGTCAGAAGACTCTTAACGCTATCTACCTGATTAGCGGAGGACTGGACCAGGAAGCGCATGCGAATATTCTCACGTATGTACATTGACTGTAGCCATGTACTCTGTTGTATTGTAGTGTATAAATTGTATTGTTATCCCCTTCCAGATATGTACGCTGAGGTGTCGGAGCCCAGTGTTTAACTACAAATCGGTGTTGTGTCCTCTTTTCCCTGCTAGGGTTTAAAGCGTATTACATTACCTAACTGCATAAGGTTTAAAAGTGTATTGATAAGTTGTGTACGCGCTGCGGGTACTTTGTACCGTCAGCGCTGCATAAGGTTTAAGGTGTAATATCATTGCAGTGCATTACTAATAAGGTTTAAAGTATATCAAGAGTGTGTGCGCGCTGTGTGTACTTTGTACCCCTAGCGCTGCGTTTGTACGCTAAGTCTGTACACAGTACGGGACTCTGTACGTAGAGTGCATATTAAGTCTAGCGGCCGCAGCGGCTCCATGGTAAAAGAGTGTTTAAAGGTATAGCTTTATGGTTTAAGATAATATCGACATTATCACTCCCTTCCCGTATACCTGAAGGTGTCGTCATACATCTCAGTGATATTATCTATCAAGTTCGCTAGCGCATGGATATATCTATAATTTATAATTCGTCTGGCAGTACGGGTGATGTCTAATGCGAGAAGGAATTGAATCCCGGTGGATTCGTGGATCAAATCAGAGGCTACATGCTCTGTCCTCTCTATGAGGTGTCTCTTGACGATGTGTTCATAGTGAGTATGAGTATAAGGAGCCTGAGCACTGCGGTGAACATCTTTCATCTTATCATGGGTTATGGTCATGACTTCTGGCAACACTCTTCCAACATAACACAATCCCTCTGAGTTCGGGGCAAGCCACTTATACGCCTTCCTCCCACATATGAAATAGGCATCATCGGGGAGAACATAGGGGACAGAATATGACATTACCATATTACAAACTTTCCAAGTGAAAAACCCCATCCCTAGTTCTCCCATCTGCTCAGTACAAGTATCAGGCTGGATGATATGAGCACAGTACCCTGGTGATACTTCTCCAACCCACATGGTCTTGCTTCCTCGAGTATACCTATACCGAAAATACCTTCCACTGTTGGCTTTTTGTCGTACAAGTTCAGAGTCTATGGGTATCCTATCAGCTCTGTGCGAAAAGGCCATTGTCTGGTTATTCCACGTCACTTCCCAATTTCCCGGTTTTCGGTAATTGGAAATATTGAAACATAATAAGGATCTATCTACATGATACTGGTGGAGCTTCAAACTAGGGGTCCTAGAAATATTGAATTTCTTGTCCACCGGTCTTCTACCCCGTAATTAAGAGTTCCTCATCTATTGCTAAAGGGTACGGTACTAATCCTGACTTGCTCTGACCTTGAGGTACTTGTGAGCACACCCAGCATTCTGTCTTGTTTAAGACCTTACCCACTAGTGAGTGGTAATCACTCAATGGATGACGGTCCATGTTGATATTAAGGCTAGACTGACATCTCTGGATGCACCCATCCTCGACTATGTTCTCACAATTCTTACAAATGCAATTTTCCTCAGCCAATAACCCTTCACAGTGCCTCTGAGCTCCATGACTACCAGATCGCTTTCTGATACTCGCCTTTGCTCGAGTGATGTGTTGCTCTTGAGATTCTACAAATCCATCCTCGCCATCAGAACCCATTCCAGATCCTTTCTCGACCTCTCTGGGACCCTCACCGAAACAGACTGTCCTGGTCAACAACAGGATTAACAGGAAAACCCGGAACGCAGTCTCTTGGGGTAAGTCCATCTTGTTAAGGGAAGAGAAGGGAAACAAGAAGGGGGGAAAGAGAAGGAGAGAAGGAGGATAGTGGGACATGGAGAAAATAATAAAAAAGAAAAACTGGTGCGACAACCGCCTCTGGTCTTGTTGTTCTCCGCGCTCAGGTGCCGTCTCAACAGTCCTGCCTCTCAACCTTCCCGGAACAGACACTCCAGTGATACGATGTTCTCTACACTCTGCTCTTTGTCACAGGTTCTCTCCAGGTCAGCGACCTTCTTACAGTGGGACGAGTGGACCCAAGTCTCTCTTTCGGCAACCTTTAATGCTGTCGTGCTGGTTAGCAAGACTTGGTACGGTCCTTCCCACCTGTCAATGAGGCAATCTGAGCGTAGAAAATTTCTAATCATTACATAAACCCCAGGTTCAATGTCATGACAATTACTGTTCGGTAGGTCAGGAATCACCAGCTTTAGATTTCTATTTTGATTCCTCAGCTGCTGGCTCATCTTAACCAAATATTTTACAGTCACTTCGTTATTGCATTTCAAATCATCCTGGGGGTCTATCATTACATGGGGTTGTCGGCCAAAAAGAATCTCAAAGGGTGATAGGTTAAGGGGGGACCTGGGAGTGGTTCTGATGCTGTACAATACTAGTGGCAAAGCTTCTGGCCACAACAATCCAGTCTCAGCCATCACTTTGCTCAGCTTGTTCTTAATAGTGCTGTTCACTCTCTCCACCTTCGCACTCGCCTGTGGTCGGTATGGAGTATGCAGCTTGCTATTAATTCCCATCAGTTTGCACATAACCTGAAAGACTTCACCTGTAAAATGGGTACCCCTATCGCTTTCAATTATTCTAGGGACACCATATCTACACACAAACTCCTGCACAATTTTCTTTGCAGTGAACGTAGCAGTATTTGTGGCAGCAGGGAACGCTTCTACCCAATTGGAAAACAGATCAATACAGACTAACACATATTTTAAATTCCTACAGGGTGGTAGCTGTATGAAATCAATTTGTATTACCTGAAAAGGGCCGTCTGTCGGAGGGATATGGGATGGTTCTGTTGGTATTGACTTTCCAATATTCTTCCTCAAGCAAGTAAGACATGTCATTGCTCTCTTACCCGCATGAGAAGAGAATCCTGGCGCACACCAGTAGGCTCTCACCAGCTTACACATACCCTCTTTACCCAGATGAGTCAGACCGTGTGCCGCCTCAGCTAAGTTTGGAAGATATGCTCTGGGGGCCACTGGCTTACCCTGTCCACCTGTCCAGAGTCCTGAGGACTCCTGGCCATACCCCTTTGACCTCCAGACCGCCTTTTCCTGTGGAGAACACATTTTGCATTTCAATTAATTTTTGTGTGTTGATTGTGTTGAATGTCATCAGTGATGTGATATTTGTTTGTATGGGGGTGCTGGCTGCTGATTTAGCAGCTTCGTTTGCCCGGCTGTTACCAAGTGAGATTGGATCTTGGTTGTAAGTGTGTGCTTTGCACTTGATAACAGCCACTCTGTCTGGTTCTTGTATCACTGTTAGAAGCCTTTTTATGTGGGACGCATGCGCTACAGGTGTGCCAGCTGCCGTCATAAAATTTCTGAGGCGCCATAGTGCCCCGAAATCATGCACTACTCCAAAGGCATACCTAGAATCTGTGTATATATTGGCTGACTTACCCTTGGCCAATTCACACGCTCTGGTTAGGGCGACCAGCTCAGCAACTTGTGCTGAGTGCGGTGGGCCCAGGGGCTCAGCTTCTATGATACTTCTGTCGTCTACAACTGCGTACCCAGTGCACAAGTTTACAGAGTCCGTCTGTCTGTGGCAACTACCGTCAGTGTAAAAAGTAAAATCTACGCCTTCCAGTGGGTTGTCACTAATGTCAGGTCTTGCAGTGAAAGTCTGGTTCAGGTATTCCATACAATCATGCGTATCAGTGTCTGCACTAAATCCTCCTTCACCATCATTCTCATCCTCCACCCTTTCTGTCTGTCCAGGCACACTTGGCAGATAAGTTGCAGGATTTAGTGCACTGCATCTCTTTATGGTGATGTTTACAGGGGCCATTAGTGCTAATTCCCACTTTGTAAACCGTGCCGATGAGACATGTCTGGTTTGGGCGGAGTTCAGTAAGGCTGATACTGCATGAGGTGTATGGATTGTCAGGTTGTGTCCCAACACTACGTCTTCGCTTTTACTTACTAGCAAAGCTATCGCTGCAACACTTCGCAAGCATGTGGGGAGAGACCGCGCTACGGTGTCCAACTGTGCACTGTAGTAAGCTACCGGCCTGCTGGCATCACCATGTCTCTGGGTTAGGACACCTGCCGCACACCCAGCACTTTCCGTACCGTACAATTCAAAGGGTTTCCCATAATCTGGCATGCCTAATGCAGGTGCCTGTGATAGGCACTGTTTGAGTCTCTCAAATGCCAGATCGGACTCATCTGTGTGTGAGATCCGATCTGGTTTGTTTGAAGAGACCATCTCTTGCAAAGGTAAAGCCAGTATGGAGAACCCTGGGATCCAGTTTCGGCAGTACCCACACATTCCAAGAAAGGTGCGGATCTGTTGCTGGGTTTGTGGCAGAGTGATGTCGCAAATCGCCTGTATTCTATCAGCGGTGAGGTGTCTAAGTTCTTGCGTCAAGCAATGTCCCAAAAATTTTACCCTGATCTGGAACAGCTGCAACTTATCCTTTGAAACCTTGTGTCCCGTATTAGAAAGGTGAAACAGAAGCTGTTTCGTGTCTTTCAAGGACGATTCGAGTGAATCAGAACACAGCAATAAGTCATCGACATACTGTATTAATACTGATCCGCTCTCAGGTTGAAAGGATTGTAAACAGTCATGCAAAGCCTTGGTGAAAATACTTGGGCTGTCAATGAAACCTTGGGGTAGGCGAGTCCAGGTGTACTGTACTCCCCTGTATGTGAATGCAAACAGGTATTGGCTGTCAGGGTGCAGAGGTACAGAAAATAAGGCAGAACAGAGGTCAATGACAGTGAAAATTTTTGCAGTAGGGGGAATTTGCATGAGGATGACAGCTGGATTTGGCACTACGGGGAATTGGCTCTCAACTATCTTGTTTATCCCCCTTAGATCCTGCACTAGCCTGTAACCCCTCCCCCCACTCTTTTTCACAGGGAAGATGGGACTATTGGCAGTGCTGGACGTCCTGACTAGGATGCCCTGTTGTAGCAAGCGCTCTGACTGGGTACACTCCTAATTCCACCTCTGGCTTCAGAGGATACTGAGGGATTTTTGGAGCTATCCTACCATCTTTTATTTGCACTACTACTGGAGCTACATTCACCATCAATCCAGTGTCTTGTCCATCTTTGGTCCAAAGGGAACCCGGTATTCGTGAGAGCATTTCCTCTACCTTTGATGGACACCTGTCTATAACAGCAGAGTGTGACATTAGCCTTTGTGGGGTGTCTAACATATCCTGCACTTCCTGAACGTGATTCTCGGGTATATCCAAGAAGACACCCTCAGGAGTACAATATATGACACACCTCATTTTACACAATAAATCTCTCCCAAGTAGATTAGTCGGAGCCGATGCAGCTAGCAAAAAGGAATGCTTGGTCTGCAAAGGCCCTATCGTAATCTCCGCAGGTCTACTCAAAGGGCAGTGTTGCACTATTCCTGTTACTCCAATTGCCGAAATTGTTTTACCCGTGGTTTTCATACCTACCGTCGAATTTAACACTGACCTGGCCGCCCCTGTATCTACAAGAAAAGGTAATGATCTACTAGCTACATCAACTGTGACCTCAGGTTCACTACCAAGGCTAGCAATCAACTTCACTGGCTGCAGACTACAGGTGTGGCCCAACCCCTATTGTATATTGTGACCCTATTGTGACCCTCCCGCAGCGCACTGGCAGCTACAATATGTGAGGGGGGTAACTGAGAATTTTCGGAGGTCTGCCAGTCCCTCCTAGGTGG
Source organism: Pseudophryne corroboree (assembly GCF_028390025.1). Classification (NCBI taxonomy): domain Eukaryota; kingdom Metazoa; phylum Chordata; class Amphibia; order Anura; family Myobatrachidae; genus Pseudophryne; species Pseudophryne corroboree. The sequence goes on along the minus strand of NC_086454.1, from coordinate 87,044,811 downwards.
GTACCTCCTTGTTTCCCCTGCATGTGGCTCATAACTTCTCCTATGCGGTCCCTGATCCCAATTATGTGTATTATAGTGTGGTTCATATCCTGGTCTAGGTGGTCGGTATACCTTATGTGTGTCTTTATACCTACAATTCCGTGCAAAATGTCCTTCCTTCTGACAGTTATAGCATACTACTACACGTGACTTACCATCAGGGGTCTGGGGTTTTGGCTGATGCGGTTTTGTTGTAAGAGCATTTATACTTACTGTCATCAGCTTGTCCCCCTGAGACTCCCTGTGCTTAATGACGTTCCGGTCGTGCTCGATAGCGGACTCTCTAAATGCAGCCACCGAGATACCTCTCCAGTTAGGTAGAGAGGTTTGTACCCTTGTTCTTAATGCCTCTTTTAACCCGTCTATTAATACTGACACAGCTACCTCCCTGTGATGTACATTGTCCTTAATGTCCTCGATCCCAGTGTATCTAGCCATTTCCTGCAGTTCTCGATAGAAATATTCAGATGCCATTTCACCTTCTTTTTGTCTTATGGAAAAGATTTTATTCCATTTGACAACAGTAGGGAAATATACTCCTAATTGCAGATTGATTTGTCGTACATTCTCCTGAGTGTACTCATCAGTGAGAGGTACTTCTGCGTCTAATCTACAATTAGTAATGAATTTCGCGGGGTCAATATTGGAAGGTAAACATACTCGTAGCACTGTTCGCCAATCTTTGTTTGTGGGTTCGGTGGCGTTACCTAACTCTCTAATGAACCTCTGGCATGCGACTAGATCCTTTCTGGGATCGGGAAATTCTGACATAATTGTCCTCAATTCTGTCCGGGACCAGGGACAATGCATAGCAATGTTCCTGATGGGAGTGACTCCCTGAGTGTCAGTCCTCCCATTGGGGACTGCGATCACCCTGACAGGATTTAATTCAATTACGTAATTCTGAGTTGACTCCACAATGTGAGGTGCTATTGTCTCTGCATAATGTATGGTACCGTACTTACCTGTGGACACGACCTCACTTATCCCTCCGCTAGGGGGCTTTACTACTGCTCTTGCTGGTTGGGCCATGCCCACCTGAGTATTCTGTATGGTGGCTGCTAGAGAGAGTGCCGATATCGTGCTGGGCTCATCTTCTTGCTCGCAGTCCTGAGGAAAATTAAAAATGGGATACAACTGGCAAGGGTTAGCGTTAGTACATTTATCAACTATACTCTTATCGGATACCAATATGCCATTGTCTGTAGCCACTTTCTCCCCCACAATATACGGTGGTGGTGGTGCGGTTGCCATCATTTTCCTGCTAGGTTTGGAACCTGCTGCGTGAGCTAATTCTCTTTGCATATCACCCTCTTGCTGCCATAAATTTAAACAATCTGTGTGTCTGACCCTTTGTTTTCGGGATTTTATCAGACATATCCTAATCCTTAAATTCTGCAATACCTCTGGTTCAAAACTGCCTACCTTAGGGAATGGTTCCCTATCTTCTGCAGTCATACGTTCCCATTCATTGCATAAAACTTCTGTGTGTGGTCCATGCTTCTCACATATTATGAACCTCGCTGACCCCCTGGGCCGCGGCATGTCGACCTGAACCCTGGTTGAACGTCCCTTACTTGAGCAACTGGCCCCCATAATTTGCAGGTATTGCCCTTTTGGCTAATCCCACAAAAAAACAAAATACTCAATATAAGGCAACGGTGAAAGTTCTCCGAGTGCTTTCACCCACTCACGCCCACGTTGGCCAGTACTACCATACACTGTTGATAGCGAAGGCAATGTACCCAACCTAGGGCCCCTATGTAACCTCTATTTACTGGAAGTTTCTAGGAATAACGTACCCTTTCCAGTAAATATAGGCCGTTGGAGATTTCCTGAGAGAGGCCAGCGAAAACTCCCTAAACCTTTATTATACACAAATCATGCTTGCGTATGCTATATACAGCGCTAATGATGCCGCTATTTTACGCAAAGCTCGTAAGAAGGGTATCATGTTGCGCTAAATACTGCACCCACGAACGCGCGGTCCAATCGCACAGCGTATAGGTACTTGTTACTTATCCACCGTACGACCACTGGAATCGAATCACAAGCTGCGAAACCTCAGCCGGAGCGTATAAAAAAAAAACTAAATGGGTAAACCTCGCTGACCCCCTGGGCCACGGTACTCTAACACAATTGCCTACCTTGCTCCTTTGTACTTAAATCTATATTAACATGAGTCAGCTGCCTCACGCCACCAAGTCTCCACTCACTTGATGTACCACTCGACGGGATCCCGAATTCCTGGGGTCCACTACGTTCACTGTTACGTTTACTCACTCACGTTCACTCACGCAAATACACTTTGGTTTTTCTGTACAGAAAATTATCTTTCATTCAGCTTTACTCCCAGAGGCAATACAGTAAAAAAAGGTTTTATTTAAACTAAATCTTGGAAAGCGAGCAATTTGTGCTAATGTAGCGTGACTATTGTCCCGCCCCTAAACTAAACGATACTATTATGTAATTTGTACTTAGCGGTCGTACCCTTACGCACGTTGCGTAAACATGCGACCGTGCGTATGTCTTTACGTTGCGTACGCAGTCCCGTACTTTGTCCGAGACACGTGTACAAAAACCGTACGTCTGCAATAGTACAAATCCCACACTTCTATAAATGTAAGCGATATTACCTATAATCGCTCACTTAACACAACACAGTTTCTTTCTGTATAAACCTTTTTATCTAGGCCAGACTGTGTTTGTGTTTTACGTTTATTTCCTTAATATTTATTCTATATTTTAACTAAATAGCAACAAATTTCTACTTTTTTTTTTTTTTACACAGGTCTAAATGAATCTAGTAATCAGTACTTATGGCAACAATGTGAGCGGGTATACAGAGTACAGGTGTACGCTTGTGTTGTGTGCGCATTTGGCGTCAAACAGAAATTCACAGACTTTTTAAATAGCTTTGCGTATTTACTTTACGGGTCCCACCAGCATCCCTACAAACCAAGCAGAGCAGAAGCTATCTAATCAGCAATAAAATAGGGTTTCCAGTGTATCCACCGGCCAGAAAAAGGTTTACGTAGGATACCTGTCCGCCCTTTGCTGATAGATAAAGTCTGCTTTAACCTGCTAGGCTGCGGGTATGTGGAAAAACCGGACGATGCCCCCAATTGATAATGTCGATTTTATCTTAAAACATAAAGCTATACCTTTAAACACACTTTTACCATGGAGCCGCTGCGGCCGCTAGACTTAATATGCACTCTAGGTACCTATTACGCTATTTGCGTAAATGAGTCCCGTACCATGTACGGACTCTGCGTACAAACGCCGCGCTGACGGTACAAAGTACTCGCAGCGCGTACACACCCAATTAATACACCTTTAAACCTTATACAGTTAGGCAATGTAATACACTTTAAACCTTAGCAGGGAAAAGAGGACACAACACCGATTTGTAGTTAATCACTGGGTTCCGACACCACAGAGTAATATTTCTGAAAGGGGGTTAACAATACAAATTATGCACTACAATACAACAGAGTAAATGGCTACAGTCAATGTACATACGTGAGAATATTCGCGTGCGCTTCCCGGTCCGGTCCTCCGCTATAAGGTTGATAGCGTTGAGAGTCTTGTGCCCGGCCAGGCTGCAACAGGCTTTTTATACAATACTTCCAAAAGCAATACAATGGATACTGTAATCCCTTTGTCCATTGGACACAGGAATGCACTTTTACAGTACAGGAGAGGTCATAGGTCGATTTGAAAAGGTAGGCGATGTCTTTCCCAACTGCTCTTGTGGGTGGTCTCCTCTGGATTCCCGCTGCATACATAATATACAGTAAATACAGTTTATATGTATATTCTGCTTCTGCACCTAACTATCCGCAGGAACATGCGATCTTCCGCAAACCAACATCGGAATATTACCCTTAAAATACCCTACAGCTGGATACCAAACACCACCTTATAACCTTAGTCTGTCCCCTCCTATCCTGTAAAGGTGAATCCCTTTGTTCTGGAATAATTTAAACTGTTGATACTTTCTGATGTGGTGCAGGGGGACTATGTGTACAATGTGCACTATTTGGATTAAATATGTAATGTTTTGATAGCTCTCCATGCGGTCACAAACTTTGCCGTAAATACCCATACCACGTGCAGGACCGCGGGAGCGACCATACGCAAATTGCGGATATGTGCATGCACGGCGGAACAAGTGCACACGCAGTGGGCATGTGTGTGTATTTTGTACGTGATGAGTGCTCTGTAATATTTTTCGACTTTGAGAGTGGTCACCACAGTGCAGCACTGTACTACTATATACTGGTGGTCACCACAATGCAGCACAGATATTGAGCAGTGATCAGGAGAATAGAAGTGACACAGTGCAGCAAGATACAGCAATGGCCTACTGTACTGTTCTACTATATACTGGTGGTCACCACAATGCAGCACTGTACTACTATATACTGGTCACAACAATGCAGCAGATATTGAGCACTTATCAGGAGAATAGAACGGAGTCTGACACGGAGCTGCAAGATACAGCAATGGCCTACTGTACTGTACTACTATATACTGGTGGTCACCACAATGCAGCACTGTACTACTATATACTGGTCACAACAATGCAGCAGATATTGAGCACTGATCAGGATACTAGAACTGAGTCTGACACTGAGCTGCAAGATACAGCAATGGCCTACTGTACTGTACTACTATATACTGGTGGTCACCACAATGAAGCACACTGAGCACAGATATTGAGCTTTTCAGGCAGAGAACGTAGCCACGTCCTCTCCGCTCAATCGACAATGCACAAGTGAAAATGGCGGTGACGCGCGGCTCTTTATATGGAATCCGAATCTCGCGAGAATCCGACAGCGGGATGATGACGTTTTCCCCCGTTCGGGTTTTGCGTGTTAGGCGGGAAGAACCGAGGCTGCCTCGGACCCGTGTAAACCACGTGAAGTTCGGGGGTGTTCGGATCTCGACGAACCGAACCCGCTCATCTCTAATATATATATGTGTGTGTATATATATATATATATATAAAACAAAGAATGGAACTGTGCAGTGCATAAAAAGCAGCAATAAGTCTAGTGTTGTGAGAGATCATTAAGGTTGTACTGGCATATGTAGTCATGTGTGGATCCAACTATAATGACAGAAAACTAGTACAACTTCCATCACCTTAATAAACCTTTTACGCCTGTCTCTGTTCGGTGACAAGCATTAAGTCCAATGTTCTTTACAAAATGCAAAGTGTGCCAGAGTGTCAATCAGTTGCCACGGCAACGGACATGAACACATTAGCTACTGTCAGTTGTATAGTCTTACAAATTAGGGTTATTTGCGGTGTGCGCTGTGAAATACAGCTATTTATTAACTGATATTATTGTGCTTTATTGCTGGATACACTGTTGCTCTTGTTGGCAAAAGAATATATTTGAACTTGGTGTAAAAAATATATTAAATAACTGCATCCAAATATTTAAAGGAAAAAAAATTGAAAAATTGCTGATATCTAAAAGAGCAATAACACTTTCACGCAAAAGTTAAAATTATTGGGAGTATTTATCAAAGCTTGGAGAGAGCTAAATTGGGAGATGCAGGATTACGGACATTTTTCCAGATAATTGTCAGGACCTTTTAGCGGCACATCGCGTTGAATTCTTCCATTACAGTGGTGTTGTCAGTGTCCCTCCCCATGAACTTCCCATTACGTGACAAGATCACTACAGATGGAGCCCTCCTCATCTATCCCTTTAATAGGATTAACCAGGGCAGTCGGACTTAATCCCCTGCTGTAATGATTTAGGGGTCTATTTATTAACATTATTTTTACAAAAATAATGCGAAAAAGGGTGTTTTCACACCCTTTCACATTATTTTAGTATCATCTGTATTAAAGGGCATTTGGAGCAGTTTTCATGAAAAACTGCTCCAAACCCTTTACTTCACTTTTTTTTAGTAAGCCGCATCGCATTCCCCATACTTATATTGGGAATTGCGATCTGACCAGATTTACTAAAAAAAAAAAAAAAAGAAAAAATACCGCAGTGTGCCCTGTGATAATCTCGCCAGCTCAGGCATTTGTCCCGCTTTCTCTGCCCCTGGCAGAAAAAGCTGAGCGGGACCCGGATCCAGTGATCAGCTATGTGTGTGTATGTGTGCTACAAGCTGATCAAAGTGTAAAAAGAAAAAGTAAAAAAAATAAATAAAACATACTCACCTGTCCAGGGAGCCGGTGTCCACTGCTCCGGTGTGTGCTACCAGGCACCGGGTCCCCCATGTGCTGCAATGTGACCCCGGTACAGTAAAGTGACACTGTAAAGCGGCAGCGCACTTTACAGCACCGGGGGTCATCGCAGCGCACGGGATCCGGTGACGGGCAGCCCAGCAGAAGCAGCGAGGACCAGCTCCCTGGAGAGGTGAGTATATTGATTTGCTGGGGGGGAAATCCGTGGTGCGCGGGGGTAGTCGCGACTGGGGGTCGACCGGGCAGCGGCGATAGCGGCGCACGTGCAGCAGGACGTCGGGGTATTTTTTCCGAAAAATACCCCGATGATGCTGCGGAGTGTCATTGCAGGGACAGAGCTTGACTGCAAGCTCTGTCCCTGCATGCAATAATTCAGGGCCGGTTCTAGGTATTTTGGCGCCCCGGGCGGAGAATAGGGGCGTGGCTTCGTACAGGGGGCGTGTTCAGTTACGCCCCCTGTAGAGTTGTGCCCCCATTTGTGCCCCCTGTAGCGTAGCGCCGCTTGCACACACACACAAAAAATAATAATACTTACAATCCCCGCTCCTGACCGCTGCAGACCTCCGCAGGTGCTGCTCCTCTCCCATAGTACAGCATACACAGACACTAGAGGTCAAATATGACCCCTAGCGTCTGTCAGTCCCACAATGCTGTGTGGTGCGTGATTACGTCATCGTGCACCGCACAGCAAAGGTCCTCTCCAGGAAGGGAAACTAGACGCGTAGCATCTAGTTCCCTTCACTGCGGAGGACCAGCAGGGGACACAGCGGGACACAGCGGGGGGTACAGTAGCGGATCTTGCCATGGTGCGGCGCCCTCCGGACGGCGCCAGCGCCCACCAAAAGGCGGCGGCCCAGGCAAAAGTCCTGCTTGCCCGTGGCAAGATCCGCTACTGCAATAATTGATACATCCCTGCGATGTAATCAATTATCGCAGTGCGAGTTTGGGCAATTTTATCACCTGTCATCCGCATCCTGGATGCGGATGGTGATAAAGTACCAGCAAATCGGCTCCTGACATTTTTCAAACCCAGTCTGTGACATGGCAGTTAGGAGGTGATTGGCTGGTCATTTATCTCCGCCTACTTTATCTCCATCCAAGGCTTAGTAAATAGACCCCTTATTAATCATACAAGTGATAGAAGAGAAAGGATCACACCTCTGGAACCTTGGTAACTAGAACTTTGTATTGTATCTCATATTAATGTACCACTTTAACTGCCATGTGTGTGTTGGGAGTTACTCAGTCTTTTCTCTTTGTGTTGCAGTAACACTCTCTGCTGCTAGTCCTGCATATTTCCGAGGATTCACACTCATTGCGCTGAAAGAGGGAAAAGAAGGAGAAAAAGAAGAAGATCATGCCGGGTTTTTTCAGGTGAGATAACCTGCTTGCCAAGAGCGTGTTTAGACAGTGTGTGCTCGCCGTGTTATCAATCAGTCATCAGCTGCGCAGGGAGATGCACATTTCCATCTCTAACGAGGGCTGTTATTGGTGAAAGAGTGAATTCCCTATGTTGCAGTGTCTACTTGTATCACTCCTGTCATTGGGGGTAATTCAGAGTTGATCGCAGCAGCAAATTTGTTAGCAGTTGGGCAAAACCATGTGCACTGCAGGGGAGGCAGATATAACATGTGCAGAGAGAGTTAGATTTGGGTGGGGTGTGTTCAACTGAAATCTAAATTGCAGTGTAAAAATAAAGCAGCCAGTATTTACCCTGCACAGAAACAAAATAACCCACCCAAATCTAACTCTCTCTGCACATGTTACATCTGCCTCCTCTGCAGTGCACATGCTTTTGCCCAACTGCTAACAAATTTGCTACTGCGATCAACTCTGAATTACCCCCCATTGTACCTCCATCCTGCTTACACTAAGTCACTGCCCTGCGACCAGCTTCAGTATATGCTGTGTCAGTTTTCCTATAATATTCTCATTTCTCTTGAAGGGTGTCTGGTTGATAGGTCTACAGGGTCAAAAGGTGGGTAGGGTCAAAAGGTCAACAGGTAAATGGTTTACAGTGCTTAAGGTTGACAGGATCAAAATATCAACATGACAATGTTCGAGACACATATAGGCTATATTCAATTACAGTCGGATCCTCTCCAACGGAGAGGATCCGACTGCAGCCTATTCGGTAGCGGGCCGTTTCCGCCTGTTTCCCCCTCCCTTTCAACCATTCATTTACGCCCTCTCTTATGGGCGCAAATGAATGGTTGAAAAACAGCCCGTTTTCGACAGCGCCCTTGTCAAAAACACAGTGAGTGGAGATTCCGCTAATCCATGTGTTTTTCGACTTGTCGGAATTTCCGTCAGCGCAGAAAACAGGCACTTTGATTGAATAATGAAGTGTCGGAAAGCTCCGATAATGGGGGTCATTCCGAGTTGTTCGCTCGTTGCCGATTTTCGCAACGGAGCGATTAAGGCAAAAATGTGCATGCGCATGGTACGCAGAGCACATATGCTAAGTATTTTAGCACAAAACTTAGTAGATTTACTCACGTCCGAACAAAGAATTTCCATCGTTGAAGTGATCGGAGTGTGATTGACAGGAAGTGGGTGTTTCTGGGTGGAAACTGACCGTTTTCTGGGAGTGTGCGGAAAAAACGCAGGCGTGCCAGGATAAAACGAGGGAGTGTCTGGAGAAACGGGGGAGTGGCTGGCCGAATGCAGGGCATGTTTGTGACGTCAAACCAGGAACGAAACAGGCTGAGCTGATCGCAGTGTAGGAGTAAGTCTCGAGCTACTCAGAAACTGCTAAGAATTTTCTATTCGCAATTCTGCTAATCTTTCATTCGCAATTCTGCTAAGCTAAGATTCACTCCCAGAGGGCGGCGGTCTAGCGTGTGCAATGCTGCTTAAAGCAGCTAGCGAGCGAACAACTATGAATGACCCCCAATCTGCGGAAAGTTTCAGATTTCCGCCCTGTCGGTACTTCCGGCTTGAATTGAATACAGCCCAAAGTCTACACAAGTTTTTTTTTTTTTTTACTTTTTAATCATTTACAGTACCATCCATGTGGACTATGATTGGGAATAGTTGCCTTGCCCGAAGCGTGGCAAGTGTACACATTTCCACAAATTTGTCTCAGCTATGGTGAAACATACAACAAAAGCATACACACACACACACAAAAAACTAAACAAACTTGTGTCAACCACTTTCATGTTGACCTTTTGTACCTGCCAACCTTTTCTGTCTTCTTTTTCCACGTTGATCTTTTCACCCTGACGATCTTTTTCCATGTCGACCATTTGAGTTCGACTTATTGACTATCTTTTTACTGAAGATCTACTGAACCACCCCCTTTTAAAGTAGAATAACAAATGTAGGCATTTAAGCAAAACTAGAGAAATTATAGTGAATATATATATATATATATATATATATATATATATATATATATATTTCTCTGATCAAGTTAAATTTGAGCGAATTGCCTCTAAAGCTTAGTAATTATAGTGAGCAGACAAGATTCTCATGTAACAACGCAGTGGAAGTAGGACTAGACCTCCAGGTAAAACGCTGCTTTATTAGCTGTTCACGTTGGAAAATAAGAAGTACAGAATTATCCTCCACTATGCGAAATTGCTGTAATAAAACTTCTAAACTTTATTGATTATTTTCTAAGATCACTGGGCGGATAGAAAGTGTACTCCTTGAAAAACCGAAATATTGGAAAACTATAAAAAAAAATAATGGAGATGAAAAGGAGTTGAATGCAAAACTGTTTTGCAGATGGATCTTGATTTTTTTGCACTGCGTATATTCCAGGGGCTGAGGGCGCGCATCAGTAGGTGATACAAAGTCATACACATCTCAGTTGTATTTCTACTTGTGGTTGAAGGTGTGGAACTGGGCGGGACTGTAATAGGGTATTTGCAGATATGCAAAGTTTAGACATGGGGGGTGGGGGGGGTGTCACCTAAAGTTATGCATGGGGTCTATTCATGAAGCCGTGAAAAGAGTGGAGAAGTGAGCCTGTGGAGAAGTTGCCCATGACAACCAATCAGCTACTCCATACAATTGTATAGTATGCAAATTATAAATGTTCCTTCAATGCTGATTGGGTAACTTCTCCACTGGCTCACTTCTCCACACTTTTCACTGCTTCATGAATAGACCCCAAGGTACAGATGGTAAGAGGATTTGATAATATTGGGGTCTACTCATGAAGCAGTGAAAAGTGTGGAGAAATGAGCTCATGGCAACCAATTAGCATTGAAGTAACATTTAGAATTTGCATACTATACAATTGTATGGGGCAGCTGATTGGTTGCCATGGGCAACTTCTCCACAGGCTCGCTTCTCCACTCATTTCACTGCTTCATGAATAGATCCCTTGAATTATTTATATCTGTGAGTGATAATGAAGTCTGACATTTGTACACTGCATCACACTGGAATGGCGGTGATTCTCCTGAACACGAGATCATACCAGGTGACGGAAAGCAGCAGTGCCTATCTGACCACTAGTGTTTCCTGCATGAAAGTGATGATCTGAGACTAGTAAGGCCCAAATCATCTCTCCCGCAGCCCCAGGTGTCAGAGTCTGTGCTTGGATCATTGATGCGTACTCTCTGGGCTGCATAATGCCATCAGTATAAAGGCCCTCATTCCGAGTTGTTCGCTCGTTGCCGATTTTCGCTATATTGCGATTAGTCGCTTACTGCGCATGCGCAAGGTTCGCAGAGCGCATGCGCATAGTTATTTTACACAAAAGTTAGGTATTTTACTCACGGCATTACGAGGATTTTTCATCGTTCTGGTGATCGTAGTGTGATTGACAGGAAGTGGGTGTTTCCGGGCGGAAACTGGCCGTTTTATGGGAGTGTGCGAAAAAACGCTGGCGTTTCTGGGAAAAACGCGGGAGTGTCTGAAGAAATGGGGGAGTGTCTGGGCGAACGCTGGGTGTGTTTGTGACGTCAAACCAGGAACGAAACTGACTGAACTGATCGCAATGGCAGAGTAAGTCTGGAGCTACTCAGAAACTGCTAAGAATTTTCTATTCGCAATTCTGCTAATCTTTCGTTCGCAATTCTGCTAAGCTAAGATACACTCCCAGAGGGCGGCGGCTTAGCGTGTGCAATGCTGCGAAAAGCAGCTAGCGAGCGAACAACTCGGAATGAGGGCCAATGTGTGTGACCTGCAGGAAGCAGAACAAATACAGGGGGAATAATAGGATGAGACAGACATCGTACAAGAAAGTAGTATTTGCTCACAGGGAATCCTGTCCAGACAGACACTGCACCGTTTGTGCACCATCACGGTGACTGTGGGGGTGGGTACAACAGTGTCAGACAGTCTGGCAGGGAATCAGAATAAATCTGAAACATAGTTTTGCTGCCGCTTGCTGGGTAGTGTAATAAAATATATATATAACCGCAGATTGGAAATGAAAAAAACAGTGGAGCCTCCTGAGGAGCAATTTGTCATCGACACTAGGTAGTTTTCTGTTTTTTCAACACCCACCTGTGCAAGGTCTAAAATATTAATCTGGCTCTTGTACTTGTATGAATGTCTACTGAGTTCCACATCATCTTGTTCAGCCCTGGCAGCAGGAACCTTGTACAACATAATTTGGAATAAAAGTCTTAGGGATGTATTTACTAGGGTTTCAGACCCAATCATTATAATTTATTATTGTCGCTATTCGCAGCATTTAGAAATTATACATTGCCCGAATGTACTGTTCCTCACATGCAGGGGCAAGAGTAATCATTTCACTTCTCCCTCTTGGTTCTGTGCATGCTCAATCTACTGAATAGGCGTATGCGACGGCCATTGCTGGGGAGAGTTACAGGTAAGTTTTGTGATCTATACCGCAGGGCAGCAACAGGGGGGGGGGGGGGCCCGCTAAGAGGGCACGTGCCCTGGGTGAAGTAATTGAGGGGGTGCTGAGAGGTAGGGGGGAGAATACAAGCAATATTGCGCTGCTTCAGTGAGAACAGCAGCTGCCAGTGAGAGAGCCTGGATGTCCTCTATTAAGCCAATCATGGATGCAGATCTCAAGATGGAGGAGCGGCTCTGTGAAGATGCCAGGACTACTAAGAGGAGGAGCTGCAGTAACAACATGCAGACTCAGGGCAGTGTCTCTGACCACCTGTCTGCTCGTGGCAGGTGGTGATGCGGTGTGGGTGTGTTTCCGTGCCTAGGATCTCTTCTATGCCGGCTACTGTCTTGCACTACTTCCACTCTGGTGACTGCCCGCACACACATTAGATCCTCCTGACAGCTGTGGTGACTGAGTGGGTGGTCTCTACATGGTGTGACAAGTTTCTGGATCCCTGTCCCTTCCTCTACCTGTGGTCTCCCAGCAATGAGCGCTGCTTTATAGGGCCCTCCTTTCTCTACTGCTGTGTTGCCAACACTTCGCCTGGGTGAGTCGCCACCATTAAGTCCCCTATCCAATAAGTACAGTGTTGTGGTAAAGCGCAGCAGGTAGGGTAATATATAGAAGCATATTAGAGTGATATAGTTTAGTGGTGTAGTATAGCATATAGGGTATTATTAATTTAGTGGGGGGGCGCCAAATTAACGCCTTGCCGTGGGTGACAAAAATCCTAGTTTTGGCCCTGTCTGTAGCCCATAGATTACGGTGGCAAATGCCATCTGCAGATGTCATTAGCTGCCGGGGCCAAACTCCTATGGGAGCAGAGGCTGCTGTCAGAAAATGCAGCCTCTCCTTCATGCTGCACATTCAGCATACCCTCCAACTGTACCGTTTTGGCAGGTACAGTACCTTTTTTTTATGGTCTGTACCTGCCAAAAAGGGCTTTGCACTGATTTTTGACTCTCCAAATTAACATTGAAAGTATAGGAAAGGGGGCGTGGCCACATCCTTTTTACCCGTGGCCACGCCCCCTTTCCTAATTTGTGCCGGTTTTCATGTGTAAAATGTTGGAGGGTATGCATTCAGGGGATCCTTAAAATGTATTTATTAACAGTTATTTTTATGGTGGGTATTCCACAGCGCTCTACAGAGAATGTTTGGCCATTCACAGCAGTCCCTCCCTGCCCCAGTAGTGCTTATAATCTATTTTCCCTACCACATGTAGCCTCTAACTCTGGAGCCGCCACTGTACACCACTCCCCCTTTTCTGGGGAAAATGTGCCACCTTGGTAGAGTGCAAAATCTTTTTCACCTGGTCTAAAAGTCTAGCCACAAAGGGAAGATGAAATCAACTCCAGTTAACGGAGCTTATGTTCTTTAAAAGTTTTTTTTCTTTCTTAGGTTAGTCAATTTCAATAACATGGGTAGTACAAACCCACCTGCAGTTTCCCTTAATTTGCTGCTGCACAGTTGCCTGGGCTTTCCTTATGCTGAGCGATATATCGGCATTCAATCAAACAGCCGATATATCACGAGAGCCCGTCAGTGGGCGTGTACAACCCATCAGCTGATGGCTGATATATCGGCAGATACAGTATATTGGCGTACCTGGCTGTGTGTAAGGGAGGTCTGCCGACCGTATGTCATCTTGACGGTGGGTCCACCAACCTGTCGCTCAGGTGTGTACTCAGCCTTAAGCCGGAGAGAGATGTGTGCTGAGCGATCACACATCGCGATGTTCGCCTAGTCACACCGGGAGTGCGCGTATGCGATGGAGCCGCACTGGACGAGTACTACTGCGCATAAACATATCTTCCGCTGTCCTTCTCCTGGTGATTTCTACAGCATTGCAGGAGAGATAAGTATAGTCTGTGGGTGCAGGGTGTTTAGGCTTTCTGGACCCAAGGTCCTGTCTGCATCCATCGATTAAGCCTTGTCTACTGTAATACTACATTCACAGTGTATATACCCTAAGTTACCATGACTACTTTAAACAACTTTAGTGGACAAATGTCTACTAAACTGATTTTTTTTTTTTTATTAAACATCAGCAGCTTTTATTGCAACTTTTATCCAAACTAAGTTGTGCAGAAACAAAAAAAAAACAGGGGGAAAAGGCTACAACAGGGGTAACAAAGGTGACACGAGAAGGAAGAAAACTCAAGGCATAGTAAAGGCACCAGCCTTACCTGTCGGGGCATACGTCATACTTACCGAATCAGCAGGGTGGCAGGGCAAGGCAATGATGAGCAGAGGGGGCGGGGTGGAGGCAGACAGGGGGTGGAGCTGAGGTGGTATGTGGGGGGGGGGGGGGGACTACTGCGTCACATTATTTAAGCCACGCCCTCCGCTCTGCAATGCCAATATTACCGGCATTATACTGCAGGAGGTGTGGCTATGATGGCGCGATTCAACAAGAAACGTGTCATCGACTGCCCAGACCACCCACTTTACTCACTAAATTGGCAGCTGGGCAGGGGGGACCTAAAAAATCGGGAGACTTGCCTGCTCTTCTGGTGGGACAGGAGGGTCACCCGATTTTCAAGGCAGCCTCCCGGCCATTCCGGGAGAGTAGGCAAGTATGGCATACGTTCAAGATTCCAGTTGTCTGGATCCTGGCAGTTGGATCCCAGCACCCGTCAGAACACCAATGCCAAAATCCTGACCAGGTCAACATCCCGTCAGCCAGTATCCCAAAGGTAAGTATAGTCGGGAGGGTTAGCGTTTGGCTGCAGGTGGGTTAGGTTTAGGTGCCGCCCGAGGGGGTTAGAATTATACTGCAGGGAGGGGGGATTAGGCACCACTGTGTTAGGTTTAGGCACTAAGGGATCTATTTACTAAGCCTTGGATGGAGATAAAATACTTCAGAGATAAAGTCCCAGCCAATCAGCTCCTAACTGTCATTTTTCAAACCTAACCTGTGACATGGCAGTTAGGAGCCGATTGGCTGGGACTTTATCTCCGTCAGATTTATCTCCATCCAAGGCTTAGTAAATAGCCCCCAAAGTGGTAGAGTTAGGGTTAGGCTGCAAAATGAGGGGGGGGGGGGGGTTAAGTTTAGGCAGTAAGGTGGGGGGTTTGCGTTAGGCACTAAGGGGGAGGTTAGGGTTAGGCTGCGGTAAAGGAGTGTTAGGGTTAGGGGGATTAGAATTCTTACTTCGCCCCTGTCTGGATCATTACCATCGGGATGCTGGCAGCGGTATTGTGAATGCCGGTATCCCATCCGCCAGTAGCGCATACCGATCCCCCTGTCAAGCTTCTGTAAACAGAGCCAATTAGAACTCATTGCTGTAGACATGTGAGAATTTTTTTTTTTTTCCTTTTTCAAAATCTTTTAATACGGTCCTTATGGATTGAACAAATGAACTAGATGAGAAAAATAGTTTGTTTGTTTTGTGTGCAGAAAGCTGAGTGGTGGTATTCCATGGTGGGAGGCAAAAGACAAATTGATTAATGGTTTAGCTAAATCATAGAAAAGCACAGAAGTGCAGAAAATACAATTTAATACGAAAAGTTCAAAACAATACAATTAGGTCACACTAATCCTGTGGCACAATAGAGGATTAATGGCGATGTAGCAACCTCGGCAGGAAAAATAGAGTCATTATTTAAGATGGATTGTAATGTAGAAACACCGCAGGGGGAACCTGGAGCTGCGAGCTTGTATATTTTGCTGAACAGCCAAAAGAAAGTGTTCTAAAAATGAAATGAGACAATTTTGGGTACACCAGCCGTATGGTGTGAGTTGTAGGTCAGCGTCTTCCTGCGCTTTATTTGCAATATATTTCTCTGACGTCCTAGTGGATGCTGGGAACTCCGTAAGGACCATGGGGAATAGCGGGCTCCGAAGGAGGCTGGGCACTCTAGAAAGATCTTAGACTACCTGGTGTGCACTGGCTCCTCCCACTATGACCCTCCTCCAAGCCTCAGTTAGAATTCGTGCCCGGCCGAGGTTGGATGCACACTAGGGGCTCTCCTGAGCTCTTAGAAAGAATAGACTTAGGTTTTTTATTTTCAGTGAGACCTGCTGGCAACAGGCTCACTGCAGCGAGGGACTAAGGGGAGAAGAAGCGAACTCGCCTGCTTGCAGCCGGATTGGGCTTCTTAGGCTACTGGACACCATTAGCTCCAGAGGGATCGACCGCAGGCCCAGTCCTTGGTGTTCGGTCCCGGAGCCGCGCCGCCGTCCCCCTTACAGAGCCAGAAGCAAGAAGATGGTCCGGAAAATCGGCGGCATGAAGACTCTGTCTTCACCAAGGTAGCGCACAGCACTGCAGCTGTGCGCCATTGCTCCTCTCACACACTTCACACTCCGGTCACTGAGGGTGCAGGGCGCTGGGGGGGGGGCGCCCTGAGGCAGCAATAAAAACACCTTGGCTGGCTAAAATACCTCAATATATAGCCCCAGGGGCTATATATGAGGAAAATACCCCTGCCAGAATTCCATAAAAACCGGGAGAATAGGCCGCGAAAAAGGGGCGGAGCCTATCTCCTCAGCACACTGGCGCCATTTTTCCCTCACAGCTCGGCTGGAAGGAAGCTCCCTGGCTCTTCCCTGCAATCTACAGTACAGTAAGAGGGAAAAGAGAGGGGGGGCATTAAATTTGGCAGTATATATATTATATGAAAAGCAGCTATTAGGGACATAACTCAGTTAGTCCCTGTATATATATAGCGCTCTGGTGTGTGCTGGCATACTCTCACTCTGTCCCCCCAAAGGGCTTTTGTGGGTCCTGTCCTCGTTTAGAGCATTCCCTGTGTGTCTGCGGTGTGTCGGTACGGCTGTGTCGACATGTTGAATGAGGGGGCTTATATGGTGACGGAGCAGAGGCCGATATATGTGATGTAGCCCCCTGTGGGGCCGACACCAGAGTGGATGGATAGGTGAAAGGTATTAACCGACAGTGTCAACTCCTTACATAAAAGGGTGGATGACGTAACAGCTGTGGGACAGCCGGCTTCTCAGCCCGCGCCTGCCCAGGCGTCTCAAAGGCCATCAGGGGCTCAAAAACGCCCGCTCTCTCAGATGGCAGACACAGATGTCAACACGGAGTCTGACTCCAGTGTCGCCAAGGTTGAGACATATACACAATCCACTAGGAACATCCGTGACTTGATCCCGGCAATAAAAAATGTGTTACACATTTCTGACATTAACCCAAGCACCTCTAAAAATGGGTTTTTAGGTTGGGGAGAAAAAACAGGCAGTGTTTTGTTCCCCCATCAGATGAATAAATGAAGTGTGTGAAAAGCGACCCCCGTTTAGAAACTGGTAATTTCTAAAGAGTTACTGATGGCGTACCCTTTCCCGCCAGGAGGATAAGTTACGCTGGGAGATATCCCCTAGGGTGGATAAGGCGCTTACACGGTTGTCAAAAAAGGTGGCACTGCCGTTTTAGGAACGGCCACTTTGAAGGTACCTGTTGATAAAAAGCAGGAGGCTATCCTGAAGTCTGTATTTACACACTCAGGTACTAGACGGAGACCTGCAGATCGTGCTGCTGCAGCGTGGTCGGTGACCCTGTCAAACATGAGAACATATTAAAGACGTCGTCTTATATATGAGGGATGCACAGAGGGATATTTTGCCGGCTGGCATCCAAAATGAATGTAATGTCCATTCTGTCAGGAGGGTATTAGAGACCTGTCACGGGACAGGTGATGCTGACTTTAAAAAGATTCTGCCTTATAAGGGTGAGGAATTATTTGGGGATGGTCTCTGGGACCTCGTATCCACAGCCACAGCTGGGAAGAAATATTTTTACCTCAGGTTTCCTCACGGACTCAGAAAGCACTGTATTATCAGGTACAGTCCTTTCGGCTTCAGAAAAGCAAGCGGGTCAAAGGCGTTTCCCTTCTGTACAGAGACAAGGGAAGAGGGAAAAAGCTGCACCTGTCAGCCTGCTCCCAGAATCAACATTCTTCTCTCGCTTCCTCTGAGCCCACAGCATGACGCGGGGGCTCCACAGGTGTAGCCAGGTACGGTGGGGGGCCGTCTCCAAAATTTCAGCGATCAGTGGGCTCGCTCACAGGTGGATCCCTGTTTCTTTCAAATAGTATGTCAGGGGTACAAGCTGGAATTCGAGATATCTCCCCACAGCCGTTTCCTAGATTATGGCTTGCCGACAACTCCCTCAGGCAGGGAGGCTGTACTAGAGACAATTAATAAGCAGTATTCCCAAAGGTAATACTCAAGTGCCCCTACTTCAACAAGGACGGGGTTACTATTCTACACGGGTTGGGGTACCGAAACCGCATGGTTCGGTGTGACCCATTTATATTAAAATCCTTGAACACATACATAAAAAATTCAAGTTCAAGATGGAATCGCTCGGGGCGGTTATTGCAAGCCTGGACGAGGGGGATTACATGGTATCCCGGGACATCAAGGATGCTTACCTGCATGTCCCCATTTACCATCCTCGCCAGGAGTACCTCAGATTTGTGGTACAGGATTACCATTACCGAGTCCAGACAGGACTGTACAAGGCACCGAGGGTGTTTACCGGGGTAATGGCCGAAATGATGATACTCCTTCGAAAAAAGGGAGTTTTAATTATCCCGTACTTGGACAATCTCCTTATAAGGGCGAGGTCCAAGGAGCAGTTGCTAGTCGGGGTAGCACTATTTTGGAAAGTGCTACAACAGCAGGGTTGGATTCTAAACAGTCCAAAGTCACAGCTGGTTCCTATGACACGTCTACTGTTCCTGGGGATGGTTCTGGACACAGACCAGAAATAGGTGTTTCTCCGGGAGGAGAAAGCCAAGGAGCTGTCATCTCTAGTCAGAGACCTCCTGAAGCCAAAACAGGTATCGGTGCATCATTGCACGCGAATCCTGGGAAAAATGGTAGCTTCCTACGAAGCAATCCCATTCGGCAGGTTCCATGCAAGAACTTTTCAGTGGGACCTGTTGGACATGTGGTCCGGATCGCATCTTCAAATGCATCGGCTGATAACCCTGTCTCCAAGGACCAGGGTATCTCTAAAATGGTGGCTGCAGAGTGCCCATCTTAAGGAGGGCCGCAGGTTTGACATACTGGACTAGGTCCTAGTGACCATGGAGGCCAGCCTTTGAGGCTGGGGGCAGTCACACAGGGAAGAAACTTCCAAGGACTTTGGTCAAGTCAGGTGACTTCTCTACACAAAATATTCTGGAACTGAGGGCCAGTTACAATGCCCTGGGTCAGGCAAGGCCCCTGCTTCAAAACCAGCCGGTACTGATCCAATCAGACAATATCACGGCGGTCGCCCATGTAAACCAACAGGGCGACACAAGAAGCAGGATGGCGATGGCAGAAGCCACAAGGATTCTCCGATGGGCGGAAAATTATGTGTTAGCACTGTCAGCGGTGTTCATTCCCGGAGTGGACAACTGGGAAGCAGATCTTCTCAGCAGACACGACCTCCACCCGGGAGAGTGGGGACTTCATCCGGAAGTCTTCCAAAGGATTGTACACCTTTGGGAAAGGCCACAGGTGGACATGATGGCGTCCCGCATCAACAAAAAGCTATAAAAGATATTGCGCCAGGTCAAGGGACCCTCAGGCGATAGTTGTGGACGCTCTGGTAACACCGTGGGTGTACCAGTCGGTTTATGTGTTCCCTCCTCTGCCCCTCATACCAAAGGTATTGAGAATAATAATAAGAAGGCGAGGAGTAAGAACGATACTCGTGGTTCCGGATTGGCCAAGAAGAGCTTGGTACCCAGAACTTCAAGAAATTATATCAGAGGACCCATGGCCTCTGCCGCTCAGACAGGACCTGCGTCAGCAGGGGCCCTGTCTGTTCCAAAACTTACCGCGGCTGCGTTTGACGGCATGGCGGTTGAACGCCGGATCCTGAAGGAAAAGGGCATTCCGGAGGAAGTCATTCCTACGCTTATTAAAGCTAGGAAAGAGGTTACAGCAAATCATTATCACCGCATATGGCGGAAGTATGTTGCATGGTGTGAGGCCGAAAAGGCCCCAACAGAGGAATTTCAACTAGGTCGATTTCTGCATTTCCTGCAAGCAGGAGTGAATATGGGCCTAAAACTGGGCTCCATTAAGGTACAGATCTCGGCTCTGTCGATTTTCTTTCAAAAAGAACTAGCTTCAGTACCTGAAGTTCAGACATTTGTAAAGGGAGTGCTGCATATTCAGCCCCCGTTTGTGCCCCCTGTGGCACCTTGGGATCTCAACGTGGTGTTGAGTTTCTTAAAATCACATTGGTTTGAACCACTAAAACCGTGGATCTGAAATATCTCACGTGGAAGGTGGTCGTGTTGTTGGCCTTGGCTTTGGCCAGGCGAGTATCAGAATTGGCGGCTTTGTCCTGTAAAAGCCCTTATCTGATTTTCCATATGGATAGGGCAGAATTGAGGACTTGTTCCCAGTTTCTCCCTAAGGTGGTGTCAGCGTTTCACCTGAACCAGCCTATTGTGGTGCCTGCGGCTACTAGGGACTTGGAGGACTCCAAGTTGTTAGACGTGGTCAGGGCCCTGAAAATGTATGTTTCCAGGACGGCTGGAGTCAGAAAATCTGACTCGCTGTTTATCCTATATGCACCCAACAAGCTGGGTGCTCCTGCTTCTAAGCAGACTATTGCTCGTTGGATTTGTAGTACAATTCAGCTTGCACATTCTGTGGCAGGCCTGCCACAGCCAAAATCTGTCAATGCCCATTCCACAAGGAAGGTGGGCTCATCTTGGGCGGCTGCCCGAGGGGTCTCGGCTTTACAACTTTGCCGAGCTGCTACTTGGTCAGGGGCAAACACGTTTGCAAAATTCTATAAATTTGATACCCTGGCTGAGGAGGACCTGGAGTTCTCTCATTCGGTGTTGCAGAGTCATCCGCACTGTCCCGCCCGTTTGGGAGCTTTGGTATAATCCCCATGGTCCTTACGGAGTTCCCAGCATCCACTAGGACGTCAGAGAAAATAAGAATTTACTCACCGGTAATTCTATTTCTCGTAGTCCGTAGTGGATGCTGGGCGCCCGTCCCAAGTGCGGTGTATCTGCAATACTTGTACATAGTTATTGTTAACTAAATCGGGTTATTGTTGAGCCGTCTGTTGAGAGGCTCAGTTGTTTCATACTGTTAACTGGGTTTCATATCACGAGTTATACGGTGTGAATGGTGTGGCTGGTATGAGTCTTACCCGGGATTCAAAATCCTTCCTTATTGTGTACGCTCGTCCGGGCACGGTGTCCTAACTGAGGCTTGGAGGAGGGTCATAGTGGGAGGAGCCAGTGCACACCAGGTAGTCTAAGATCTTTCTAGAGTGCCCAGCCTCCTTCGGAGCCCGCTATTCCCCATGGTCCTTACGGAGTGCCCAGCATCCACTACGGACTACGAGAAATAGAATTACCGGTGAGTAAATTCTTATTTTACATGGATAAAACAAAGACGGTTGCTGATTATTTTGAACCTTTATAATCATTCTTTGTTTATCTCTGTGCATAGCAACAGTCGCATTTGCTGATTATTTTCCCACGTACAGTAAAGATGGGACTGTCACTCACCAGGACCCAGTAACAGTGTGCGGCGGGACAGCAGTCTATATTGCAGTAAATTCTTAAGTAGAGCTTATTGCACATTTTGTTATATCAAAACGACAATTAAATGTATTATGTGTGGGTTTATTATAAGTGTTGACATCAGTTGCAGGGGTCATAATTATGGTAGGATCAAGGGCTTTGGTGGGGCCCCCTGCCACCTAGATTAGTCACCATCAGGGCTGCCATTACAAATTGTGGGACCAAGACTGACAAAAGAGACAGGGCCACTCAACCCTCCCCCCCCCAAAAAAAGATCCTGCGGCACCGCTCCACCCATCCACAATGTGATATTACATATAGGTGGGACCTACAGGAACGGTTCAGAGAGCCGATGCACAGATAAGGCTTGTTTTAAGAAGTTCTCTCTGTGCATCAGCCCGCTGTTGTCTCACAACAGCCTGGTGCAGCTCTCCAGGTATTGGTGGTAGGAGCCAGGTGTGGGCCCCTCTCTCTATAAGGGCCTGGGACACCAATCCCCACAGTCCTCCCCTGATGGCTGCCCTGATCACCATGCATTGTTCCACTGGCTGTCGAGTAAAGATGGAAGACCAGATTTAGAACTAAAGACCTGGTCGGAGGAGAAGCAGAGACTGAGGTGACCCGGGTCCAATATATTATATTAGTAAATAAATATATTTTATTTCCACAAAAAAATAAATCCTTTTTGGATAGTTATTGGATTTTTTTTCTTTCCTTTGGAGACTTGATCAGTTTCCTGAATTGCATTAGCATTTTCATCTTGCTGACATATTCCCTTTGCTTCTGTATGATGATGGAGGAGTTTGTGTAAGCACTGGGGAGATTAGTCCATTATCGGCCTGGAGTTTATTAACAAATACTGTAACTAGTTTGATATTACAATACTTTGTTTAATTGTACACCTAGGTAGGCAATGTCAGTAATGTATACGAGAAATAATGTGTTATGTGCCAATCATTACATCGTTTAATACACGGTTGAGCCACATTATTATGACCACCAGCTAATAATAGCCAGAGTATCTGCCGCGTGCAGCACGGACAGCAGCTAGACGGCTGAACTGTCATTTTAGACACACGTCTGGTAGCCCCCAGGTTAATTTTGATGGTGAACTGCTCCACTGTAGCGTTCATCTTTCACATCAATAGCACGTGGTGCTCCGCAGTTTCAACGTCGGTTATTCGCAATGATGCCATTTGTCCAGTCACGATACACCTTCACCACAGCAGCACACGAACAGTTCACAAACTGCGGTGTCTCAGAAATACTGCCACGCTTGGCCCGAAAGCCGATAATCATCCCGTTTTGCAACTCCATTATATTGAGCCTTATACCCAATGAGTGATATGTGTGCAGACGACCCATACACACCTTATATACCCACCAAACTAGCGCATGACACATGTCGTACTTCATGGGCTATGTGCTGCTGACGCCAAATGTAGGAGGTGGTCATAATAATGTAATTCAACCGTGTACATTTTTCATTCAAAGAAATCAGATAGCCCCAATAAAGGTTTATGTAATATAATACTGCACAGACAATATATGCAGTGTACTATAACTCATAGCATCCATATAACTATATAGTTCTGCCTATGCTAGACTGAGACATTCCTGTATCTTTCTGTTCATGACAAGCAGCAATATCTATCTTTGTTATCGATATATAGGGGCAAATCCAATTAGCTGCACAGTTTACCCTATGTCTACCTGTCAGCACTGATCGATTCAATAAACTGCCGTTTCCCTGCACGTTAATTACCAGTGGGTGCACTTTTCATCGCACCCTCCGGAGCTGCAAGAAAAAGTCTGCGTTAAAAAGCACCCTTATGAATGGACACGCTGGGAAACCCATAGATTCCTGCATTTTATGCGGAAGCTAGGGGTTACAACTAGTGATGAGCGGATTCGGTTTTACTCGGTTTTACTCGGTTCTCAAAACCGAATCTTATTGGCTATCCAAAACACGTGACATCAGTGAGCCAATAAGATTCGGTTTTGAGAACCGAGTAAAACCGAGTAAAACCGAATCCGCTCATCACTAGTTACAACGCGCTACTCAAGGTTTTACCGCTAGAGGAAAAGGATAAGTAATTGAATAGCCCCAAGCGTGGAACCCGAAGCTAATTGGATATGCCCCATAGTTTTAAGTTTTTACTAAAAATTTTAAACCATGTCAGACATTTTTAAATTCTACTTTTGAGCTCCACAATTTTTTCTTCTAGACTAAAAATTCCGCACTGCTCTTAAGAGAGCACAACTGTTAAATCATGGCTATCCTTTCTGTAAAAGACAGTGGGGTCTATGGGTAGATGTATTAAACAGCATTATGGGGGAGAAGTAGTAACGTGCACTGATACCGCTTCTCCCCCATGTATTAAAATAGGGATGTGTGTGAAATGAGAGGGGCAATAAGATAAGCACGCCAGTGTGCGGGGCAATGTAAGAACCGTCAGTGGTACTGACCAGTCAGACAACTGCAGCTATCTATTTCGACAGCTTCCGTTGTCGTTGCCCCATCGCCACAGCAGGGACAGCACTGTCCTTGGCTGTGGTGGCTGCCGGATCCAGGCTGCACAGGAGATCTTACAAGTAAAGGTATACAGATAGGTATACCGTAGGGACACAAGTGAGTTACATGTACTCTAGTCAATGTTCAGGAGTTCAGCAGGCGGACCGCTTGGGGAAAGAAACTTTTGAGGCTTCTGGTGGACCCGGCAGGGACGGCCCTGTAATGCCTGCCTGAAGGAAGAAAGTTAAACATGCTGTGGCCGGGGTGTAGCTGGTCCTTTACTATCTTCGTTGCCTGCTTTTTAGCTCTGGACAGATGTAATAGCACCCCTGTGGTGGAGTAGAGTCGTACCTGCTTTCTCCAGGCAACGCTTGCTGATTCCAGACCTCTCACGACTTCTTCCGTAGGAGCCTGTGGCAGAAGAATGGGCACCCCAAAGAGGACCCCGCAGATAAAGGATAGTACAAATCGACGGTGACAACAATTTTATTTGGAAGGAGGCGATTAGTCACCGCTGTAAGGTCAATCGTGTTTAGAGCGAAACACATACATGTATCAGCATAACAAATCTTAATACTTTACTAAGACATTTGATAACAGCAAAACATCAATCATTACAGTACAATTACCAACTTTGAGGATTGTCAGGCAAGAAATGTTCTGGCACTAAATTTGCACAATCGTCTAGTGGTGCTGTGCGCCAAGTAATAACATTCAGTTCCTGCACGGTGGTTTCCGTTTAATATCAGTGTCTCGGATTTAATAAAACCTGCACGGCAATGGGGTTTTCCTGAGATAGTGTCAGCGGAAACCAGGTAAGTATTTGCAGGAAGGCGTGCAGGATGGGTAAATTGAAAAGTAACACAGCCACAAAGACTAACGACACTAAAGGTATTTGTATCCATGAAAGGTAAGTCATTTAGCAAAGTTACACGCCT
This sequence comes from Pseudophryne corroboree, assembly GCF_028390025.1. Lineage (NCBI taxonomy): Eukaryota > Metazoa > Chordata > Amphibia > Anura > Myobatrachidae > Pseudophryne > Pseudophryne corroboree. Next base: position 87,019,747 of record NC_086454.1, on the reverse strand, counting down.
TTGTGTTCCTAAAGGTATTTGTATCCACGGAAAGGTAAGTCAGAGGAACTAGGGCTATTCCGGATAAAGTGTCAATCCACAGTATGTGCAATGCCACCGTATGGAGCATAAGAACGGCACTGTTAAATACAGAATTCCATTCCGATATGAGCACACAGTTCTTATCAGAATCTCCTTTAAAGCAACTCTGTGTCCCAATTACCAAACATCAATGTATGCTGGAGATAGTTGGGGCTTTAACCCTGAGTGACCAAGTCTCTTTTTAATTGGGTGCTTGTGGTTGCAGTCACACTTTATGGAACTTATAAGTCTCTCCCATGCGGCGATACAGCTTTAATGGGTCATAACATCTGGGGGCAATTAGCCCCTGGTTGTTCATTTAAAAGTACACCTATGGTGTGTTGATGCCCCGCTACTATGCCTGACTAGTGGGCTGATGTGGCTAACAGTCACTGGTGGGTGGCGGTGTATTAATAGCAGGTATGAGTGGGCCGGTACAAAGTGACTGTCTAGCCCCCCTTGCTGTTGGTAGTGTATAAGTTCGCTGGGGCTTACCACTGTGACGAAGCCCCTGCAGTATCGCCCGCATCCAGCTTCCAGCGATCGGTCCTCCGCTCTGTCTCCCTTTAGTCAGCTGGGACGGGGGACCTCTTCTCCACTCTGCTCCTCTGGGGACCCGCCCTGATCCTCCTCAGCTCCTCCAGTCTGCGTCCCGCCAGGGTCCCGGCTCCAGTCACTTCGGCGGCTCTCTCTTCACCGCCGCTCCTACCCCACATGATGCGGCCCTGTCTCCCGCTGATGCCGATGGATACCGCCGTGTCCCTCCGTCTCCCGGCTGCTGCTGAACACAGCTGCGTCTCTCTCTCTCCGCATGCGGCGCCTCTCCTCCACGCTCCTCACGCCACACCAGTCACCCCCCCTTCCTTCTGGTGAGTTACTCCTCCTTCCAGTTCTCCTGCTCTCCTCTCTCCCAATCCGAGTGGCTCCTGGGCTTCCCGCGCAGATTCCTCAGCAAGGCGTTGCTAGGCAACACGGAAGGAAAAGGAATTAACCCTTAAAGGGCCAATTAAACAATTCTTGCAGGCAGCGCTGGCTGCCACTCAGGGCTGCAATAGTATGCAGCAGGGGGACCCCAAACGTGGGAATCACACAGATACAAGTCCTGGACTGAGGGAAGGTCGGCGGTTCTGACAACCTTTTGGAGCCTGCATCTGTCCCTAGCGCTGGCGGAGCCGTACCATACCAGTATCGAGGAGCACAGTACCGACTCCACAACCGCGGAGTAAAAGAGGAGCAGAAGCTTCTGTGGGATGTTTAACTTCCTTAGTTGCCTGAGGAAGAACGACCTCTGCTGCACTTTCCCGACAGTGGCGTCAGCGTTGATATCACACTGATATTGTGGGCAATGTATGACCGTTCCGACCATGCAAATAGGCTGATGCGCTGTGGCCGCTTACAGGCATCATCGGCGCCAAGGTGTTCATGCATCTCGGTGCTAGTGCTATCTGAGGGAACAGTGATACTGGCACAATATCAGACATTTATCCCTGTATTTGAAAATTGACATTTAGCAGCTGGTTGTCTGGTACTTTCTCTCTCTCTCCACATTATCTCTCTCCAAGGCTTAGTACATAGAACACCATGATATTAAATAATGTATGTGCTGGCTGCTTTTATGCGTTTGTTAGACAATAGTTGTAATAATATATTAGTATATAAGTGGTAAAAACACTGTAAATGTAAATGTTAAACCTTTGTGATGATCGATCAAATCAGATTTTTGCAGAAATGCCAAATTTGTGCCTCTCCCAGGTCACCTACATTCCAGAAAGCGCTCAGACATGAATGATTATCATTTAACTGGCCACCTCATGTATATAAACAGTATTTATAGTACTCTCCGGGAACCACAGCACTCAGACATTTAAAATAATATATAACTTCAGCCCCATTTTAAATAATTCAGTACTTTGAGGATCCAACGCAAATATATTATGTGTTTTACTGGCCCTCATTGTGCATACAATTTATTTGATTCTTGGTTTAAGACGCAGGAACTCACATACAGTAACGTGAGAATCCTGTGTCAAGACTCAAGATACGGCCAAAGTTTTATGGAGAACTATATAATCTCAAAGTCTGCTGTCTCCAGGGACTAGGAAACACTGAAGAAAATTAGCAGAGCTTAATTAGCTTAAAAACACAGGGGGTAATTCCAAGTTGATCGCAGCAGGATTTTTGATAGCAATTGGGCAAAACCATGTGCACTGCAAGGGAGGCAGATATAACATTTGCAGAAAGAGTTAGATTTGGGTGGGTTATTTTATTTCTGTGCAGGGTAAATATTGGCTGCTTTATTTTTACACTACAAATTAGATTGCAGACTGAACACACCACACCCAAATCTAACTCTCTCTGCACATGTTATATCTGCCTCCCCTGCTGTGCACATGGTTTTGCCCAATTGCTAACAAAATTCCTGCTGTGATCAACTTGGAATTAACCCCACAGTAACACGTTTCATTTCCATATTAGTACATCCATAAATCAGAGGTGCTTCTAGTCAGGCCAGGATTTGTGGAAAGGCTGCACAGAGCAATGGGGCAGCAGGGATAGAAGCCTGCATGTACGGGTCAGGGGGCAGCCGGAGTGCAGGAGAATTTAAAGATTATTTATTGCATATTTTAGACTAGGTGATTCATCGCGCCCTAGGGGCGCTCTTCACACCGTCGTTAGGGGCTACGCCCCGTTAACCTCTGCACGGCTTTGAACATACGCAGGGCGGTAGATAACAGAATCAGAAACGCAGGGCAGTATAGAGGGCATACAGAAATGGTGTCCGGTTGAGATAAGATAGAGAGGCGTAGGGGGGGAGAAAGGGAATGTACAGACACGCTGTGCGATCGGTAAAGGATAGGGAGAGTCAGGGTGGTAGGGAGAGGATAAAGAGAGGCAAGGGGTTAGAGAGAAAATACCGTTGCAAGAGGCTAGGACCCATTATCCCCTGCACGGGCTTCAGCTGTGCTATAATTGTTATTACATGGAGTATTACCTGATTTTTTTTTTATGGCAGTTGGTAAATATTATAAGGGGGGAGGGCGTGCGATTGTCAAGGGGGCGTAGGCCTTTGTGAGGGCGTGCAGAGTGGCCGCAGGGCACAATGAATAACATAGTGTAGTATATACTGCTAGTGTCTGCATTATGAAGTACCAGATGAGTAACAGCAATGCACTGTAGATAAGATACCAAGGTGCTGTGGCCACAGGTAGCAGAGCCGCTTATACACATAATGGCCACAGGTAGCAGAGCCGCTTATACACACACAATACCCACAGGTAGCAGAGCCGCTTATACACACAATACCCACAGGTAGCAGAGGCGCTTATACACACAGTGGCTACAGGTAGCAGAGCCATTTATACACACTATGGCCATAGGTAGCAGAGCCGCTTATACACACAATACCCACAGGTAGCAGAACCGCTTATACACACAATACCCACAGGTAGCAGAACCGCTTATATACACAATGCCCACAGGGGGCAGAGGCGCTTATACACACAGTGCCCACAGGTAGCAGAGCCGCTTATACACACAATACCCACAGGTAGCAGAGCCACTTATACACACAGTGCCCACAAGTAGCAGAGCCGCTTATACACACAATGGCCACAGGTAGCAGAGCCGCTTATACACACAATGGCCACAGGTAGCAGAGCCGCTTATACACTCAATACCCACAGGTAGCAGAACCGCTTATACACACAGTGGCCACAGGTAGCAGAGCCGCTTATACACACAATACCCACAGGTAGCAGAGCCGCTTATACACACAATGGCTACAGGTAGCAGAGCCGCTTATACACTCAATACCCACAGGTAGCAGAGCCGTTTATACACACAGTGGCCACAGGTAGCAGAGCCGATTATACACACAATACCCACAGGGGGCAGAGGCGCTTATACACACAGTGGCCACAGGTAGCAGAGCCACTTATACACACAATACCCACAGGTAGCAGAACCGCTTATACACACAATACCCACAGGTAGCAGAGCCGCTTATACACACATTACCCACAGGTAGCAGAACCGTTTATACACACAATACCCACAGGGGGCAGACACGCTTATACACACAGTGCCCACAGGTAGCAGAGCCACTTATACACACAATACCCCCAGGTAGCAGAGGCGCTTATACACACAGTGCCCACAGGTAGCAGAGGCGCTTATACACACAATGGGCACAGGTAGCAGAGCCACATGTACACACATGACCCACAGGTAGCAGAACCGCTTATACACACAATACCCACAGGGGGCAGAGCCGCTTATACACACAGAGCCCACAGCTAGCAGAGCCTCTTATACACACAATACCCCCAGGTAGCAGAGGCGCTTATACACAGTGCCCACAGGTAGCAGAGGTGCTTATACACACAATGGGCACAGGTAGCAGAGCCATGTGTACACACAATACCCACAGGTAGCAGAGCGGCGTATACACACAATACCCACAGGTAGCAAAGCCGCTTATACACACAGTGCCCACAGGTAGCAGAGCCGCATATACACACAGTGTGCACAGGTAGCAGCGCCACTTATACACAATGGGCTGGTGCGGGGTTAACGCAGTTGGGGAGGGCCGGCTGTGGTGGTGTTGCGGGTGGTGGAGGGGCAGGTGCATGGGTGATGGGGGGGGGGAAGGGCGGGTGCAGGGGTGCTGTGGGTGGGGGAGGGGGCTATTTGGCGGGGTGGTGTTGTTGGGTGGGTGTGAGGGTGCCACGGTTGCGGGGGCGGGTGGTGCTGCAGGAAGGAGAGGGATGGGGGTGGGGGAGCAGGGGTCCTGTGCGTAGGGGAGGGGCGGGGTGCCATGGTTGGAGGGTTGGGAGCAGGGGTGATATGGGTGTGGGAGGGGTTGTGGAAGAAGCTGGTGTGGGAGTGCCGTGGGTGGGGGAGTGGAGGGCTGCGGGTGGAAGTGTGGTGCCATGGGTGTCGGGACAGGTGCGGGGGGCAGGGACGGGTGCAGTAGTGCTGCGGTTGGGGTGTGGGAGGCGGCTGCGGGGGTTTCCGAGGGTTGGCGCGGGTGGGGGAGGAGGTGCGGGAGCAGGGGTGTTGCGGATGGGGGAGGGGCGGGTGCAGGAGGGGCAAATGCGGTGGTGGTGGTGCGGGTGGGGTGGAGGGGTGTAGCGGGGGAGAGGTGGGTATGGAAGTGGAGTGGGGGAGGGGCAGGGTGCCGCGGGTGGGGGAGGGGGCAGTTAGCCGGGGTGGTGCGGTTGGGGGTGGGTGGGGGTGAGGGTGTTATGGTTGCAGGGGTGCTGCAGGTAGGGGAGGGGTGGGGGTGCGGGAGCAGGGGTGCTGTGCGTAGTGGAGGGTCGGGGTGCCATGGGTGGGGAGTTGGGAGCAGGGGTGATGTGGGTTTGGGAGGGTTGGGGGGGCTGTGGGAGAAGCTGGTGTGGGAGTGCCGTGGGTAGGGGAGGGGGGTGGTTCTGGGCATGGGGGCGTTGTGCCATGGGTGGGGGACAGGTGTGGGGGGGCAGTGGTGGTGCGGATGGGGGGTGGAAGGCGGCTGCGGGGGTTCCGAGGGTTGGGGGTGTGGCGTGGGTGCGGGAGGGGGTGCAGGAGCAGGGGTGTTGCGGATGGGGGAGAGGTGGGTGCAGGAGGGGCAGATGTGTTGGTGGTGCGGGTGGAGTGGAGGATGCAGGGTTGTAGCGGGGGGAGAGGTGGGTATGGGGGTGGAGTGGGGGGGTGCCAAGGGTGGGGGAGGGGGCGGTTTGCCGGTGTGGTGCATTTGGGGGGTGGTGGGTTTGAGTGTGCCACGGTTGCAGGGGCGGGTGCTACAGGTAGTGGAGGGGTGGGGTGCGGGAGCAGGAATGCTGTGCGTAGGAGAGGGGCGGGGGTGCCATGGGTGGGGGGTTGGGAGCAGGGCTGATGTGGGTGTGGGAGAAGTTGGTGTGGGAGTGCCGTGGATGGGGGACAGGGGCTGGAGCAGTGGTGGTGCAGTTGGGTGGTGGGAGGCAGCTGCTGGGATTCCAAGGGTTGGGGGGGGGGGGGTGCGGGGAGGGGGGGGTGCAGGAGGGGCAGATGCGGTGGTGGTGCGGGTTGGGTGAAGGGTGCAGCGGGAAGGAGAGGTGGGTATGGGGGAGGGGCAGGGTTGCAGCGGGTGGGGGAGGTGCGGGGGGTGCTGCAGGTGTGGGAGCTACGGGTGGGGGATGCGTTGGGTGCCGCAGGGGGGGGGCAGTGGGTGTAGGTGCTGTGGGTGGGGGAGGGGGCAGAGTGCCACGGGTGGTGCGGGTGTTGGTGCTGCGGGTGGGGGAGGGGGTGGAGTGCCACGGGTGGTGGGTTGGTGCCGCGGGTAGGTGGCGCGGGTGTTGGTGCTGCGGGTAGGGGAGAGGGTGGGTATGGGGGAGGGGCAGGGTTGCAGCGGGTGGGGGAGGGGCGGGGGGTGCTGCAGGTGTGGGAGCTACGGGTGGGGGCAGGAGTGCCGCGGGTGGGAGCGGATGTGGGGGATGCGTTGGGTGCCGCAGGGGGGGGCAGCGGGTGTTGGTGCTGTGGGTGGGGGAGGGGGCAGAGTGCCACGGGTGGTGCGGGTGTTGGTGCTGCAGGTGGGGGAGGGGGTGGAGTGCCATGGGTGGTGGGTGGATGCGGTGGGTGCCGCGGGTAGGTGGCGCGGGTGTTGGTGCTGCGGGTGGGGGAGAGGGTGGGAGTGCCGCGGGTGGGGGGCAAATGCGGTTGGTTGCCGCGGGTGTTGGTGCTCTGGGCGGGGGAGGGGGCGGGAGTGCCGCGGGTGGTGGGTGGATGCGGCGGGTGTTTGTGCTACGGGTGGGGGAGGGGGCAGGAGCAGTGGCGCCACAACGTGTGTGCGGGCCGCACCCGGGTGTTACCCTCTGAGGGGTGACACCAAAGTGCCGGCTCCTGCTCAGTGACAGGAGCTGGATGCTGCAACCCGGCTCCTGTCTCAGCGCAGAAGCCAGCACTGCAGATTCAGCAGTGTCCGGGTGAAGGCCGTATCCCCCGACCAACAATGTGCCAAAAACGGGGGTCGGGACGCGAAGCCACGCCCCCTTTTCACCCGCGACCGCACCGGGTGTTATAACAGTAAGTGACGCCTCTGAGCGGGAGTGCCGCGGATGTTGGTGCTGCGGTAGGGGGAGAGGGCGGAAGTGCCGCGGGTGGGGGGCAGATGCGGGTGGTTGCCGCGGGTGGGAGGGGGAGCGAGTGCGGCTGTCAGTGTCAGCATGTCCCCCTGAACTCTGCAGCAGCCACTAGTCTGTGAGGCGGGTAGTGTGAGTTCCGCTCACAGTCAGCGGCTGCTCTGTGTACGGGGAGAAGGGAGACAGGGGACTGGGCGGAGATAGGGAGGGGACTGGGCGGAGATGGGGAAGGGACTGTTCCTGGCCAGATCTGTGCCTGTGACTCCGCGTTACGGCCAGGCACAGAATCACAGAGTTGGGCAAATATATAGGAGATGCTACTGCAGGACAATGTACAGACCATGCTTTCCTATTCTACTAGAAGTCGTGGGAAACTCATGATATTTCGGGTTGTCCCTCACACCCACGGAAGAGTAGGCAAATCTCCCACATCCCACCCAACTCCTAGTGAAGTGGGAAGGATGGGGAGAAAGTCACAAAGTTGCAGCACCAGATGGAGGGGGCGGGGCTAAGTGATGTGAATCATGGCATTTAGCCCCGCCCTCTTTCCGCGGGCCTGTGAGATGTACTGAGGGAACCCAGATGCTAGCTGCACCTCAGCAGCTGTCACCGGGGCTCAGCCAGTGCAGTCTGGACGGGGAGCGGGAGCGGAGAGAAGGGCCTGTGTGTGTGTATGTGTCCAGCAGCTTATGTGACGGAGGATGCCGGAGCCCGTTACACTGCTGCAGAGCCTGGTGCTGATATAGGGTGAAGGGACAGCGATCTCCGCATCACAGGGAGGGATCCCCACATCACACTGCAGCTGCCCGCACAGCTGGATCCCTGCATCGACATACATAGGAAGGCACCCCCGCAGAGAGGGATGCCGCGGCGCAGTGGGTGCTGGGAGGAACCAACTGGATCCTCTCAGAGCAAAATGCGGGGAGAAATCCATAGGCTTCTACTGTATAGTACATCCCAGCCTGATTCACAGTGTGAATTTCACACGCATTACCAATGTTCATGGAGTCTGCAGGAGTAGATTCCATGTCACACATACAGTACCACTGCCTGCCCAGCTGCATTGCAGAGACAAGTGCCTCTGGTCTACTTGACAATTACGGGGAGATATATCAGTCCTCTAAAGAGGAATAGTGGAGCTACTGCCCATGGCAACCAATCACAGTTTAGCTATCATTTTATAGAATTAGAGTAGCTAGAATCTGATTGGCTGCTATGGTCAACTTCTCCAATTGTCCTCTTTGGAGGATATGGCTCATCAAGGTGAACAGACAAGAACATCACAAATTGTCATGGGCCAGGTGAAATGTGCCAACTGGCAGTATGGTGGGATAGAAGCAAATAGTGAAAAAAAATATGGGTGGAACTTAAGTGTACATGACGTGTGCCTGACATACACTGGGAGAATACTGGGCAAGACCTGCATACATCTTGTGAGGTGTATACCACAACTTGTAGCCATAGAGCCTAATTCAAGGTTGATTGCAAAAGCAAAATCTTACTCTAAAGGGCAAAATCATGTGCACTGCAGGTGGGGCAGATATAATATGTGCAGAGGGAGTTAGATTTGGGTGTGGTGTTTTCAAACTAAAATCTAAATTGCAGTGTAAAAATAAAGCAGCCAGTATTTACCATGTTCAGAAACAATATAACTAGTGATGTGCACCGGAAATTTTTCGGGTTTTGTGTTTTGGTTTTGGATTCGGTTCCGCGGCCGTGTTTTGGATTCGGACGCGTTTTGCCAAAACCTCCCGGAATTTTTTTTGTCGGATTCGGGTGTTTATTTCCAAAAAACCCTCAAAAACAGCTTAAATCATAGAATTTGGGGGTCATTTTGATCCCATAGTATTATTAACCTCAATAACCATAATTTCCACTCATTTCCAGTCTATTCTGAACACCTCACACCTCACAATATTATTTTTAGTCCTAAAATTTGCACCGAGGTCGCTGGATGACTAAGCTAAGCCACCCAAGTGGCCGACACAAACACCTGGCCCATCTAGGAGTGGCACTGCAGTGTCAGACAGGATGGCACTTCAAAACATAGTCCCCAAACAGCACATGATGCAAAGAAAAAAAAAAGGTGCACCAAGGTCGCTGGATGGCTAAACTAAGCGACCCAAGTGGCCGACACAAACACCTGGCCCATCTAGGAGTGGCACTGCAGTGTCAGACAGGATGGCACTTCAAAACATAGTCCCCAAACAGCACATGATGCAAAGAAAAAAAAAAGGTGCACCAAGGTCGCTGGATGGCTAAACTAAGCGACCCAAGTGGCCGACACAAACACCTGGCCCATCTAGGAGTGGCACTGCAGTGTCAGACAGGATGGCACTTCAAAAAATAGTCCCCAAACAGCACATGATGCAAAGAAAAAAAGAGGTGCACCAAGGTCGCTGGATGGCTAAGCTAAGCGACCCAAGTGGCCGACACAAACACCTGGCCCATCTAGGAGTGGCACTGCAGTGTCAGACAGGATGGCAGATTTAAAAAACAGTCCCCAAACAGCACATGATGCAAAGAAAAAAAGCGGTGCACCAAGGTCGCTGGATGGCTAAGCTAAGCGACCCAAGTGGACGACACAAACACCTGGCCCATCTAGGAGTGGCACTGCAGTGTCAGACAGGATGGCACTTCAAAAAATAGTCCCCAAACAACACACGATGCAAAGAAAAAAAGAGGTGCACCAAGGTCGCTGGATGGCTAAGCTAAGCGACCCAAGTGGCCGACACAAACACCTGGCCCATCTAGGAGTGGCACTGCAGTGTCAGACAGGATGGCAGATTTAAAAAATAGTCCCCAAACAGCACATGATGCAAAGAAAAAAAGAGGTGCAATGAGGTAGCTGTGTGACTAAGCTAAGCGACCCAAGTGGCCGACACAAACACCTGGCCCATCTAGGAGTGGCACTGCAGTTTTCTAGCGAGAGGATGAGTGCTTCCATCCTCATGTGAATCTGAACCACTAGCCATGAACATAGGCCAGGGCCTCAGCCGTTCCTTGCCACTCCGTGTCGTAAATGGCATATTGGCAAGTTTACGCTTCTCCTCAGACGCTTTTAATTTTGATTTTTGGGTCATTTTACTGAACTTCTGTAGTATACTTGATGACACAGAGGTAGAGCAGTGGACTACTGTACCGTACTGCTATATATATACTGGTGGTCACAGCAACATTCTGCACTGTCCCCTCCTACTATATACTGCGCACAACTAAAATGCAGCACAGGTATGGATGGATAGTATACTTGACGACACAGAGGTAGGTAGAGCAGTGGCCTACTGTACCGTACTGCTATATATTATATACTGGTGGGCAGCAAAATTCTGCACTGTCCTCCTACTATATATACTGCGCACAACTAAAATGCACCACAGGTATGGATGGATAGTATACTTGACGACACAGAGGTAGGTAGAGCAGTGGCCTACTGTACCGTACTGCTATATATTATATACTGGTGGTCAGCAAAATTCTGCACTGTCCTCCTACTATATATACTGCACACAACTAAAATGCACCACAGGTATGGATGGATAGTAAACTTGACGACACAGAGGTAGGTAGAGCAGTGGACTACTGTACCGTACTGCTATATAATACTGGTGGTCACTGGTCAGCAAAATTCTGCACTGTCCTCCTACTATATACTACAATGCAGCACACTGAGCACAGATATGGAGCGTTTTTCGGGCAGAGAACGTAGATATTTGCAGCACACTGAGCACAGATATTTGCAGCACACTGAGCACAGATATTTGCAGCACACTGAATACAGAAACTGAGAGAACGCTGCACGTCCTCTCCCTATCATCTCCAATGCACGAGTGAAAATGGCGGCGACGCGCGGCTCCTTATATAGAATACGAATCTCGCGAGAATCCGACAGCGGGATGATGACGTTCGGGCGCGCTCGGGTTAACCGAGCAAGGCGGGAGGATCCGAGTCTGCCTCGGAACCGTGTAAAATGGGTGAAGTTCGGGGGAAATCGGATTCCGAGGAACCGAAACCGCTCATCACTAAATATAACCCCCCTAAATCTCTCTGAACTTGTTATATCTGCCCACCTGCAGTGCACATGGTTTTGCCCATTAGAGGAAGATTTTGCTTTTGCAGTCAACCTTGAATTAGGCTCATAATACACTAGTTTTAGGTGCAGATTTTTTTGTGTGTAAACTGTGACTACTTAGCATGCAGCTGCGCATCAGCCTCATCGTGGGGCCAAAATCGCTTTTGCATTACGGAGAGTCCATTATTAGTTTTGTTACTAACAAAGGGGGAGATTTATCAAAGCTTGGAGATAGATAAAGTGGATATAAATAAAGTACCAGCCAATCAACTCCTAACTGTCATTTTCCAAACAGCCTGTAGCATGGCAATTGGGAGCTGATTGGCTGTCACTTTATCTCTCTACAAGGCTTAGTACTTAGACCCCATAGGTACCAACCAATCAGCTCCTAACTGCCATGTTACAGGATGTGCTTGAAAAATTATAGTTAGTACTTTGAGTTCTATTTACTAAGCCTGGGAGAGAGATAAAGTATCGGACAACCAGCTCCTAATTGCCATGGCACAGGGATAGTTAGTATTTTATCTCTCGCCAAGGCTTAGTAAGTATATCCCTTAATCTCTCTCCACTTTATCTCTCTCCAAACTTTGATAAATCTCCCCCTTACTGTTAACAATGAAGTGTGTGGCAATGATTGATAGAGCAATAGCTGCATTATCTGTAATAGAGCTTATTAAAAAGAGATTAATTTTATTATCTGTCACCATCTATCATATTTTAATATGAGAAAAAAATACATATGCATTGCAAACTGGAAGTGACATTCCCATTTTTAACTGCTTGCAGAGGGACATGAAGCCACACAATGGCGCGCCTCCCAACCTTCATGTCGCTGCACCCTTGTTATGATTCCAGAACAGCTGTGAGGTGTGATCTGCTGGCTGGTATTCTTTCAGTGCCAAGTGGTAGGTGCACGTTGCACTGACTGGGTGTTCTAAGGGAGATGAAAGGAGCTGGGGGTATCACACTGCTTCAGAAGGGCTGGGGGACATCCTTGGGAGGAGGTGACATGCCGCCCCAGCATAAAGTAACACCATATGAACTATCAGGACCGGTTCTTGCCCTTTTGGCGGCCCGGGCGGGAAATAGGGCGTGGCTTCATACAGGGGGCGTGGTCAGTTACGCCCCCTGTGCAGTAGAGTAGCGCCGCTGAAAATGAAAAACAAAAACAAAAATTACTTACTATCCCCGCTCCCGACCGCTGCAGACCTCCACCGGCGCCGCTCCTCTCCTCTCCTCGGATATGCCATAGACAGACACTAGAGGTCAATTATGACCCCTAGCGTCTGTCAGTCCCACAATGCTGTGCGGTGCGCGATGACGTCATCGCGCACCGCACAGCATTGTGGGACTGACAGACGCTAGGGGTCATATTTGACCTCTAGTGTCTGTGTATGCTGTACTATGGGAGAGGCGTCATGACGTCTCTCCCATAGATCCGGGGAGAGGAGCGGTGCCGGCGGAGGTCTGCAGCGGTCAGGAGCGGGGATTGTAAGTATTATTATTTTTTGTGTGTGTGTGTGCAAGCGGCGCTACGCTACAGGGGGCACAAATAGGGGCACAACTCTACAGGGGGCGTAACTGGCCACGCCCCCTGTATGAAGCCACGCCCCTATTCTCCGCACAGCAAAGGACCGCTCCATGAAGGGAAACTAGACGCGTAGCGTCTAGTTCCCTTCACAGCGGGGAACCAGGGGGACACAGCGGGGGGCACAGCAGTAGCGGATCTTGCCCGGCGCCCTCCGGATGGCGCTGGCGCCCTCAATAAGGCGGCGCCCCTGGCAAAAGTCCTGCTTGCCCGTGGCAAGATCTGCTACTGCGAACTATGACAACGTCCTATTTTGCTGTACCATCACAAGTTGTTTTATTTTGAGAAGTATGAAATGGCGGAGGGGAAGTATGAAATGGCGGAGGGGTTTGTCCGGCGTATCCATTGTGTATCTAAGTATAAGGGCACAACATAGGAGGATCAGTGTGTAGACCTGCAGTATGTCTGAGTTTTACATTGGTAATATTGGAAAGTCAGCATTGGGAATGGTTGCACTAAACAGCAGATTCTAAACGCAACCTTTCATATTGACATTGACATCAAATTAAATTTTACTAATTTCACCTTCAGACTGCCCACCCCACAGCAGACATTGGTCGTCTATTGCTGAAATTTACAGTGCAGATATACATTATGGGCCGTATTCAATTAGAGTCGGAAACTGCCGTCTTGACGGAAAGATGGCAGTTTCCGACTGGAATAGGACGGAAGGGGTTCCGACATATTCAGTCCGGGCACAGTTTTTCTGACAAGTCGGGAAATCCGACTTGTCAGAATGCTGTCGGAATAGCCACGTGTATTGTCGGAAGGGGGGCCAAACCCGAGAGATTTTAGCCCCATTTACAACAATGTCAATCCGACTTTTAAAAAAGTCGGATTGATACTGTCGGGACTGGGCCAAATCTGTTGACTAAAACTTAAGGTTTTAGTTACATGTATGTATTAAAGAATTTATTGTATTAGGGATGGTTATAATCAGGAACACATCTAATCATTAGTGCCCTCAGATCTGTCTCATATATATATATATATATATATATACACTGCTCAAATAAATAAAGGGAACACTTAAACAACACAATGTAACTCCAATTCAATCACACTTCTGTGAAATCAAACTGTCAACTTAGGAAGCAACACTGATTGACAATCAATTTCACATGCTGTTGTGCAAATGGAATAGACAACAGGTGGAAATTATAGGCAATTAGCAAGACACCCCCAATAAAGGAGTTGTTCTGCAGGTGGTGACCACAGACCACTTCTCAGCTCCTATGCTTTCTGGCTGATGTTTTGGTCACTTTTGAAAGCTGGCGGTGCTTTCACTCTAGTGGTAGCATGAGACGGAGTCTACAACCCACACAAGTGGCTCAGATAGTGCAGCTCATCCAGGATGGCACATCAATGCGAGCTGTGGCAAGAAGGTTTGCTGTGTCTGTCAGCATAGTGTCCAGAGCATGGAGGCGCTACCAGGAGACAGGCCAGTACATCAGGAGACGTGGAGGAGGCCGTAGGAGGGCAACAACCCAGCAGCAGGACCGCTACCTCCGCCCATTGTGCAAGGAGGAACAGGAGGAGCACTGCCAGAGCCCTGCAAAATGACCTCCAGCAAGCCACAAATGTGCATGTGTCTACTCAAACGATCAGTAACAGACTCCATGAGGGTGGTATGAGGGCCTGACGTCCACAGGTGGGGGTTGTGCTTACAGCCCAACACCATGCAGGACGTTTGACATTTGCCAGAGAACACCAAGATTGGCAAATTCGCCACTGGCGCCCTGTGCTCTTCACAGATGAAAGCAGGTTCTCACTGAGCACATGTGACAGACATGACAGAGTCTGGAGACGCCAAGGAGAACGTTCTGCTGCCTGCAACATCCCCAAGCATGACCGGTTTGGCAGTAGGTCAGTAATGGGTTGGGGTGGCATTTCTTTGGGGGGCCGCACAGCCCTCCATGTGCTCGCCAGAGGTAGCCTGACTGCCATTAGGTACCAAGATGAGATTCTCAGACCCCTTGTGAGACCATATGCTGGTGCGGTTGGCCCTGGGTTCCTCCTAATGCAAGACAATGCTAGACCTCATGTGGCTGGAGTGTGTCGGCAGTTCCTGCAAGACGAAGGCATTGATGCTGTGGACTGGCCCGCCCGTTCCCCAGACCTGAATCCAATTGAGCACATCTGGGACATCATGTCTCGCTCCATCCACCAACGCCATGTTGCACCACAGACTGTCCAGGAGTTGGCGAATGCTTTAGTCCAGGTCTGGGAGGAGATCCCTCAGGAGACCATCCGCCACCTCATCAGGAGCATGCCCAGGCGTTGTAGGGAGGTCATACAGGCACGTGGAGGCCACACACACTACTGAGCCTCATTTTGACTTGTTTTAAGGACATTACATCAAAGTTGGATCAGCCTGTAGTGTGTTTTTCCACTTTAATTTTGAGTGTGACTCCAAATCCAGACCTCCATGGGCTAATAATTTGATTTCCGTTGATAATTTTTGTGTGATTTTGTTGTCAGCACATTCAACTATGTAAAGAACAAAGTATTTAATAAGAATATTTCATTCATTCAGATCTAGGATGTGTTATTTTAGTGTTCCCTTTATTTTTTTGATCAGTATATATATATATATATATATATATATATATATTAGAGATGTGCAGCTGGTGTACATATATACAGTATATATAAGCAATTTTGCATATGGAAATAAAATGCTTTGCTTGCTTGGATGTATAACTTATAGTGTTAATGGCCATATCATTTGATCTGCCGTGATAAGGCTTATATTCAATTAGTAGATATTTTAAGAGCATATCGCTGTATGTAAATAACCATGAGACATTTTAGAATTCTTCCCCAGAGTAATATTACCCCAGAATGGGAGACTACAGCACTCACTGTAATTAGTTTCCAGCACATTTCATCAGGAGATACACCAGGAACCTTAGAAGTCAGTGGTTAAATCAATAATTAGTGTGTCGTGTTCCAGCGTCTGCTGTACATGACGTCCCAGCTGCCGCTGGACCAGATTCCCAGTGAGAACCCACTCGCCAGATGTCTTCTTCCCCACTGAGTGTAACCTCTAACCTGTTCATTGCGCTGAAGCCTCCCAAGTACAAGATAATGCGTGCTTAGCACGGCCCTTGTAAGGGATTTCATATTCTCACAATCTGCCATCACCAGATTCACCTAAGTCCCCCGCTGCTGTACACAGCAATAAAGCACTCGTCATGTCATTATACAATTAACCGCAACTGTATCGTGCTCCCATGCTTTATGCAAATTATCATATTCCTAGGAATTTAAATATTTGCTTAACATGTTTACCCTATTTACCCACTACATGGTAATTTACATCCTAGTTCTGTGATGAACATTATATTATAGCATTAAAAATAACATTTTCAAATAAGTACATTTCAGAAAGTCATGAATAAAGAGAACAGGATACAGTATGTCAATCAGGCATGGCGCTACAAATTGCTGGATGCACTAAGGTAAAAATCACCAGAAAACCATGAGTTCCAAACAAAATTGATGCAACCGTTTTCTGTGTTCCAAATACAAACCACCAGTTGTAAAAAGCATCAAACATGGTGAAAAAAATGTACCAACATATAAAGATATCTGCAATCACAACTATTTGGTCTGTTATATGAAAGGTAAAAAACAAAACCTTGCCTGCAGGTCTTCCTTGGGGTCTGACAGCTAAACACATATGATTTCTTTGTAGAGAACTTCTCCCTTTGTCACAATAGGCATATTTATAACGGTTGCACCTACCACCCTGATTATACTTACCTTGTGCATTGGCAAGCAGGTATCTTCTCTATGTCACCGTTTTTCCAGTGACATCTTTGGGAAGATGGCAACGCAGTTAAAGCACAGTCTTTGACACTGTAGAGGAGCCTTTGCTCTTTTGTGCACATGCACCATTGTCCTGAATATTACTGTAAATATGGCATCATGGAGGATGAGGGACCAGCTTGCCAGCGCACCAGGTACGGTGTGTGCACTGTGGGTGATGTTTGAGCCCACTACCCACGGGCACCCTTGTGCCCCTGCTACTAGATGTTTATTCCATACTTTGAAATGGACACCCTTACTCTGCCCAACTCTGCCCATCAGCTGGTACAGACCCTGCTCCTCTGCAAGCCCAATGACATATAGTACTTCATAAGCCTTAAGGTGTGTACACACGGTGAGATATTTTCTTACGATTTTGACTATATAGTCAAAATCATAAGAAAAGTTAGTGCCGATCGCAAGGTGAAAGTCACCATGCAATCCCGATTCGATGCCGATACGCGGTCCAGCGCAGTCGGTATTGCAAGCCTAGATAGTCAACATTGACTTGCCTGCACAGTCTATCTCTATAGAAGAGATAGTCAAAATTGACACTTAGCCAAAATCGCACAATGGGGGTAATTCTGAATTGAACGCAGCAGCAAGTTTGTTAGCAATTGGGCAAAACCAGGGCCCTCATTCCGAGTTGATCGGTCGCAAGGCGAATTTAGCAGAGTTACACACGCTAAGCCTACGCCTACTGGGAGTGTATCTTAGCTTCTTAAAATTGCGACCGATGTAATCGCAATATTGCGATTACAAACTACTTTGCAGTTTCTGAGTAACTTCAACCTTACTCTGCCTGTGCGATCAGTTCAGTGCTTGTCGTTCCTGGTTTGACGTCACAAACACACCCAGCGTTCGCTCAGACACTCCCCCGTTTCTCCAGCCACTCCTGCGTTTTTTCCGGAAACGGTAGCGTTTTCATCCACACGCCCATAAAACGCCGTGTTTCCGCCCAGTAACACCCATTTCCTGTCAATCACATTACGATCGCCGGAGCGAGGAAAAAGCCGTGAGTAAAAATACTATCTTCATTGTTAAATTACTTGGCGCAGTCGCAGTGCGAATATTGCGCATGCGTACTAAGCGGATTTTCATTGCGATGCGATGAAAAATACCGAGCGAACGACTCGGAATGAGGGCCCATGTGTACTGCAGGGGGAGCAGATATAACATTTGCAGAGAGAGTTAGATTTGGGTGGGGTACTTTGGTTGTGTACAGGGTAAATACTGGCTGCTTTATTTTTACACTGCAATTTAGATTTCAGTTTGAATACACCCCACCCAAATCTAACTCTCTCTGCACATGTTATATCTGCCCCCCCCCCCCCTGCAGTGCACATGGGCCCTCATTCCGAGTTGATCGCTCGCAAGGCGAATGTAGCAGAGTTACACACGCTAAGCCGCCGCCTACTGGGAGTGAATCTTAGCTTCTTAAATGTGCGACCGATGTATGCGCAATATTGCGATTACAAACGAGTTAGCAGTTTTTGAGTAGCTTCAGACTTACTCTGCCTGTGCGATCAGTTCAGTGCTTTTCGGTCCTGGCTGACGTCATAAACACACCCAGCGTTCGCCCAGGCACACCCACCGTTTCCCCGGCCACTCCTGCGTTTTCTCCGGAAACGGTAGCGTTTCCAGCCACACGCCCCTAAAACGCCGTGCATCCGCCCAGTAACACCCATTTCCTGTCAATCACAATGCGAACGTCGGAGCGATGAAAAAGCCGTGAGTAAACTTACTTTCTTCATAGTAAAGTTACTTGGCGCAGTCGCAGTGCGAACATTGCGCATGCGCACTAAGAGAATTCTCACTGCGATGCGATGAAAATCTCCGAGCGAACAACTCGGAATGAGGGCCATGGTTTTTTCCAACTGCTAACAAAATTGCTGCTGCGATCAACTCAGAATTAGGCCCATAGTCAGTATCGCAAGCACAGTCATTATGTGTTTGCGATGCCGACCTAGCCCGTCGCATAGTGAGAATCGGGGTTAGCCCGAATCTCACAGTGTGTATGGGCCTTTACTCTTTGGTGGAAATATATGTGCACCATGGGGATTTTGGCCATTTTATTTTAGTAAAAGAAAAGTGCACGATATAGACTACTAATAATCACACGGGCACATTTACTAAAAAATGTCAATATCACAGATGTAGTAAACCTACAATCATCATGATTTACTTAGAACATACTGTACAACCAGAGCAGCGGCTTGATACTCAGCAGCACAACGGCGGAACCGGCTTCAGCAGTATGAGGACACTTGTCACACATGACTGACCTGGATTGCAGGTTCACCCATGTGCAATGGGGATGGCGGTCATTAGGTCGACATGAGTTAGGTCGACATACATTTGGTTGACCATGTTTGGTCGACATGCATTCATTTTTGACCTTTTTCATACTTAGCGATCTACGTGGACTACAATTGGGAATGGTAACCTTGCCCGAAGCATGGCGAGAGAAGCAAGCCATGAGAGGGGACACGGTGCACTAATTGGGGTTCCCAGTCACTTTAAGTAGAAAACAACACAAAAAAAAAGTAAAAAAAACTCATGTCGACCTTTTTCCGTGTCGACCTAGCACATGTCTACTAATGACCATGTCAACCTAGTGATCATGTTGACCTAATGCATGTTGACCAAACGTGGTCGACCCAATGTATGTCAACCTAACTCATGTCGACCTAATGACCCACACCCGTACAGTGGGTAATGCAAGCCATGACTTCAGCTTTCAGCTCCACTTATTAAAAAAGGAAAAACATTACATACATTTTTCTCAATAAAATATTTGAAATAAATCTGAGAAACAATTTTTCAGACAAATGATTTACTCCAATTTGAAAAAATAAATAAAATCTTTCTATGAACAGAACTGTCTCCATCTCAAAGAAAAAAAAATATAGGCCGTCGGGAGGGGGAAGGGGGTGTAGGGGGGCGGTTCCAGGTACTCAGAACCCCCCCCCCCCCCCCCCAGTGTGCCCCACTGACTGAGCATGAGGACCATGCTTAAAAAAACAAAACCCTGCACTGCAGCTGTTGACTCCTGGAGGCACAGGGAGAGAAGGCACTTACACAACAGGCACAACCAAGGGAGTGGTGCTAAAAACTTACTAAGCTCTGACTATAAAAATAACCCATGAGGAGGTGCAAGAGGAACATCAGGAGGACATTTAATTTTAAGGAAAAAGAAAAGTTGGAAAATACTTATAAATGTTCTCCTTCATGTATGGACAGGCTTGGACTGGCCCACACAGTGGCAAACGCAGGATTTCTAGAGAGGGGTTTCCAAATGCAATCCACTATTTCCCACTCTGCAGAACATGGAATACACTTAATATTTAACACTATAGATGGTCTATAGTATAGGCTGTAAAAAACATATTTAATATAAATAAGATAATGTAAGTGGTCAGGAAAAGGTTAAACATACCATAATAAATAAATAAATACACAAACATAATAGAACCAGTACTGCACTTTCTAAGCACACATTCTCCCACCTCATGGTAAGGCTCCTGTCTCTTCTTCCTGCTAGCTACTCTCTGGTCCAGTGCACTGATTGAGGCCTCAGAAGCAGAAGAAGCTTCTACCCCAGGACATGTGCAGCAGCTTAAACTGCATGATGTGGCGGCAGCTCTAGTAATTGTATCATATACCCTGTCATAATTTGACCCACTTGCCAAGAGGCGGGGAGTTTCCAGGCAACCGGAACCCGCCCCCTGCGTTTGCCTATGCACAGGGGAAACCACCGGTGGGCCCAACTGCCTGGGGCCCCACCTCCTGCTCTAGGGATCAGGTTCCAGACTGTGCACTTGAATTATACATTATACATATGTTACCTTATACTGGACTATGGTGTATTTTCTACAGTGCATTGCTGTTATTAATCTGTTATTAATCTGGTACATTATCATGCATGCAGCAGCTGAATTTACTGTATATATTTATGAAGGGGCTCAAAAATTGCACTCTCTAATGGTTAGTCAAACCACTGAGGTTGCAGGCCACACCCTCTATGCAGACTGGCCAACCCCCCTAACATGGGCCCCTACCACTGCATCCCCCCCGCCCCCCCCCCCCCCCCCCCCCCCCCCCCCCCCCCCGGTGGACCCTACATGCCCCAGTCTGACACTGTGTATGGATTTACAATATTTACCTTTGATGCTCTTATAAATAACTAAAAAAGATAGTCTATGAATGAATAAGAAAATGTCAATTTGTACCATTACACACAATTTAAATACATAATTATCATACTACAGATGACCAAAAAGTTCAGGTTTCTACACAACTATTATGATTTTTTTCTGCTGGCAATTTAGTTTGTAAAGACCATGCTTCAAACAATGGGGGAAATATAATGGGGCGTGAGAATCAGAAAATGAGAGATTTCGTGATAATTCTCCTGTTTTTTTAAACTGTCAATCATTTACAAGGCTAAATCAACCTGGTTTTAAGATGTAAACTATTGCCGCTTTAAAAAAAAAAAAACCAGCAGAATTCTCTCAAAAACTCTCACTTTCTGATTCTCGCACCATATTACATCCCCTCCCCCCCAAAATGTTAAAGTTAATTATCTTAAATTAATGTTGACTAGAACAGTGAATAGGTTCACTGCCGATAGAACTATCAGCCCAGTACTTTAGATTATTCTTTGGATGAAAGTTTGCAGCTTTGGCTTAGAATATCTCATTATTTCGAAGACTGGAATCAGTTCTGGTTCCTTCTGGTTTACAGGCTGTCTTTCATTTAGAGTACACGACTGTTATTTGTGCTGAAAATAAATGACATATCACATATTTGTACATACCAACATATGGAAAATTGTGAAATGTCACAAACTCTCTGGTTCAGTAATGGAAATGTCACATGCCAGATTGTGGGAAAGTCCTGCTTATTGCTTTTGTATGATAATGTTTGGTCTTTTCGTCCTCTTTGGGTCGGTGCCAGTTTGGCAAGCTTAGAGGATAATAAAAGTAATCCTGAATAAACAAGAGACTTGGATTGCTAATGAAGGTTTTTTTTTGTTTTTTTTTAACAGTCCTGGCTGGGAAGTTAAGACAAGACAAAATAAAAGAATAGGCTGAAATATACAGATGTACTGTAGCAGACTTTGTTGCAGCATCGTAATGGATCTTCATTTTTCAAATACTCCTAAATGTGCAGATTAAATTCTTAAAGACATAATTTCCCCCACATATCTCACAAATTATTGAAAACATACTGTATTGTCCTATACATTCCTATTTATTCAACAGTATTATTAGTGTACAGCGTTTGCTTCTTTAATCTGGCCAGTGTACACATTTGTATGCATATACTCCATAAGACGTAATCAGCTGGTATTCATGCTGCATGTGTGCTATACTGACAGGAGCAGATTTTGGCTAATAGAACGTTTCCACGGTGTGCAGTAGCGGATCTTGCCACGGGCAAGCAGGACTTTTGCCCGGGGCACCGCCTTCCAGAGGGCGCCGCACCATGGCAAGATCCGCTACTGCTGTGCCCCCTGCTGCCCGCTGTGTCCCCCGCTGGTCCCCCGCTGTGAAGGGAACTAGACGCTACGCGTCTAGCTTCCCTTCGTGGAGAGGACCTTTGCTGTGCGGTGCGTGATGACGTCATCGCGCACCGCACAGCATTGTGGGACTGACACAGACGCTAGGGGTCATAATCGACCTCTAGTGTCTGAGAAGTTTGTATCTAGCGCCCTGCCTGTCTGGATATCTTTTGTGGCAGCAAGGTTGTGAAAGAGGTAAACCCACACCTCTAAGGGTACACACAATAGAAATAAACAACCGCGCCTGATTAAGTTACGAGATGCATACCCAAATACTTGTCATAAATATATTGTCAATTCTGAATATTTAGTATATAGCCCAGTTGTCAATGAAAATGATATCTTACACAATGTGTTCTTTTTGGGGATTTTAATCAGAAAAATGATGTATTAAAATCTTTTTGGTTATTGCATACATATAAAAGTATGATGCAAAGTATAAGAGAGAGGAAGGGGGAGGGAAGAAAGGGGGGGGAATGGAGGAGGGAGACAAACACGGGAAACGAATAAATGAGAGGATGAAAACAGTTGCTGCAGTGTTCAGGGGGAGAAAAATCTAGATGTTCTGATTTGTTTGGGAAAATTATAAACACTGCAGTGATCAGTCTGTGATGCACTCAGAACGGTGGCGTCCCACCTCTGTAGTACTAATGTCCTTCTGGATGTCTTGTGAGCTCAGTGCCGATGAGGTAGTGTGTACAAGTGTCCTTTTGAGGTTGCAGAATATGGGGTACCCCTGGTGACCTGCTGGCAATTTAGGATAAGATTGGGGCTGGTACTGTGGTAATTAGGACTCCGGACGCACAGTTATCCCTTGCGCCCCGATCAGCCGCGGTGTCGCTCTGAAAAGCGCACCGTGGTTCTCAGGGCAGCTGGGATGCAGTCACCGTCTTGGAGAGAGAGAGAAGGGAAAATGGGAAATGCTTCCGGCCCTGTTCGGCTGTCCGCCTTGCCTTCTCCTCTCCTACGGGGTCCCTTACCTCGTTCCCTCAGCTCCGTCTTTCCTCTTCTTGCCCACAGCGTCTCGCTTCTCCTTGGTAACCTCTCTTCCTTCCGGGTCGGTCCGGTCACGTGACCACAGCAGCGGCTCTCTCGGTATGCTGTCCCCTCGCTCGTTCTCTGCTTCCTCTCCTTCTCCACGGCTCTGTCTGTGAATAGTGATTGATATGGGATGTGATATAATTTGAATGCACAGTCTGCTCCTACGCGTGTCGACCCTTCTAAGGACTCCCTGAGGAAGACCCAGAAGGGGACAGCATACCGAGAGAGCCGCTGCTGTGGTCACGTGACCGGACTGACCCGGAAGGAAGAGAGGTTACCAAGGAGAAGCGAGACGCTGCGGGCAAGAAGAGGAAAGACGGAGCTGAGGGAACGAGGTAAGGGACCCCGTAGGAGAGGAGAAGGCAAGGCGGACAGCCGAACAGGGCTGGAAGCATTTCCCTTCTCTCTCTCTCCAAGACGGTGACTGCATCCCAGCTGCCCTGAGAACCACGGTGCGCTTTTCAGGGCGACACCGCGGCTGATCGGGGCGCAAGGGATAACTGTGCGTCCGGAGTCCTAATTACCACAGTACCAGCCCCAATCTTATCCTAAATTGCCAGCAGGTCACCAGGGGTACCCCATATTCTGCAACCTCAAAAGGACACTTGTACACACTACCTCATCGGCACTGAGCTCACAAGACATCCAGAAGGACATTAGTACTACAGAGGTGGGACGCCACCGTTCTGAGTGCATCACAGACTGATCACTGCAGTGTTTATAATTTTCCCAAACAAATCAGAACATCTAGATTTTTCTCCCCCTGAACACTGCAGCAACTGTTTTCATCCTCTCATTTATTCGTTTCCCGTGTTTGTCTCCCTCCTCCATTGCCCCCCCCTTTCTTCCCTCCCCCTTCCTCTCTCTTATACTTTGCATCATACTTTTATATGTATGTAATAACCAAAAAGATTTTACTACATCATTTTTCTGATTAAAATCCCCAAAAAGAACACATTGTGTAAGATATCATTTTCATTGACAACTGGGCTATATACTAAATATTCAGAATTGACAATATATTTATGACAAGTATTTGGGTATGCATCTCGTAACTTAATCAGGCGCGGTTGTTTATTTCTATTGTGTGACCTCTAGTGTCTGTCTATGCCAGATCCGAGGAGAGGAGCGGCGCCGGCGGAGGTCTGCAGCGGTCGGGAATCAGGAGCGGGGATAGTAAGCATTATTATTTTTTTAATTCTCTTTCAGCGGCGCTACTCTACTGTACAGGGGGCGTAACTGACCACGCCCCCTGTATGAAGCCACGACCCTATTTCCCGCCCGGGGCGCAAAAAAGGTCTAGAACCGGCCCTGACGGTGTGTGCCGGAGGTACAAAGGGCCATGAATAAATATACTAATTGCGCTCTACTGTTGAGTTGCCAGTAATATATGTTATGTAGTGCACTTATTTTATTACATACTGTAAATACATTATTACTTAAAAACTGTGTTAAACTATCTAAAATACAGTGCATCTGGAAAGTATTCACAGCGCTTCACTTTTTCCACATTTTGTTAAGTTACAGAATAAATTCATTTTTCCCCTCAAAATTCTACACACAATACCCCATAATGACAACATGCAAAAAAGTTTTTTTTAGATTTTTGTTAATTTATTAAAAATAAAAAACTAAGAAATCACATGTACGTAAGTATTCACAGCCTTTGCTCAATACTTTGTTGATGCACCTTTGTATCACGATCCTGACTGTATTTCTCATATTCTGGGGCTTACCTCAGCATATCCTGTAACTTGCATCTGTTCAGCACACCAAGAAGACTGCAAATCTGTGTTTGCTTACCTTGACTAGCCACCTGAGTAGGAATTCTTCTAAGTAGTTAGTAATCAGCTGTGTGCAGCATTTTGATTATTCACTGTGTTCATTCTGTAGTTTAGGCCTAAAAGTCAGCATCCTCTGTTCATTTGCAGAAGTTCAGGCTTCTGTGTTTTTCGGCCTGATAGGCCTCACTCCACATCGGAGCCTAACCTGGAGTACTGACATGACGGTCTGATCCGGAGCTATCCAATCCTGTGCCAGCCTGAGACTCTCTGAATCACCTGAGGGGTCTGTCTCTGCAGCCCAAGGAGGGGCGTCTGTCTCTGCTGCCCAAGGAGGGCTGTCTGTGTCTGTAGACCAGTGATTTTCAACCTTTTTTTACTCGCGGCACACCAAACAATATTTGAAAATTGCCACGGCACACCATCAGTTCCCCACAGAATAAAAAACAAAACACAAACATTGGCCCTCACAGTAAAAAAAAAATCCACACATACATTGGCCTACACAGAAAAAACAATCACATTGCTCCCCACATAAATCATGTTGCTCCCTACATAAATCCTATTGCTCCCCACATGAATTATTCACATTGTTCCCCCCATAAATCCATAAATTCTTATTCTCCCCACATAAATCCTATTGAAATCATATTGTTCCCCACAGGAGAAATAAAATAACAAATATTATCAGCTGACCTCCTTCTTGTCCCTCAGTGGCGGGGCTTGTTCATAGTAGAGTTCTGCGAATACTGAGCAGCGGGCGGGCAGGCAGGTGTGGATGTGAGTTGGCAAGGAAAGCTGTGTATGCAGGCGGGAACTGGAAGATGTGTATGCAGGCAGGCTTGGTGAGACTCGGCTGGCGTGACCTATGATATCACACAGTTTTCAAAGCATAGGTCACGGTCGGAGCACGACTGATCCTCTAAGAAGAGCCTGGGCCAACAGTTCACTCTGAAGATGCAGGAAGCTGCTCTGGCTCCGCGGCACACCTTGTAACTGGTCGCGGCACACTAGTGTGCCACTGCACACTGGTTGAAAAAGCCTGCTGTAGACCAAGGAGGGGCGTCTGTGTCCGTAGACCAAGGAGGGGCATCTGTGTCCACAGCCCAAGGAGGAGCGTCTGTGTCCGCAGCCCAATGAGGGGCGTCTGTGTCCGCAGCCCAAGGAGGGGTGTCTGTCCGCAGCCCAAGGAGGGGCGTCTGTGTCCGCAGCCCAAAGAGGGGCATCTGTGTCCGCAGCCCAAGGAGGGGCATCTGAACTTTCAGCACCAGAAAGGGTGTTAGACTCTGCAGCTTCTGTGGAGGCATTTGATTTGCTGACCTCAGGAAGGGTATCTGATGTTCAGGCTCAGAAGGTGCACCTGAGTCTTCTTCTAAAGGAGAAGTGTCTAATCTGTTAACCCCAGGAGGGATGCTGGATTTGCCAACCCTAAGTAAGGTGTCTGACTTGCTAACCCCAGGTGGGCTCTACAGAGTTTCAGCCCCAAGGGATGTATCCAAGGCTAAGTTCCCAGAAATAATTCTTAAAGCCTCAGATGCAGACACAAACTCTTGCTCGCCACCTTCCGAGAGTGATACCATGTTTGCAGTTAGCATGGTCCATGTCCAGGATGGGCCACCTGAACTTTCAGATTCAGTTCCT
This sequence comes from Pseudophryne corroboree, assembly GCF_028390025.1. NCBI lineage: Eukaryota > Metazoa > Chordata > Amphibia > Anura > Myobatrachidae > Pseudophryne > Pseudophryne corroboree. Next base: position 86,993,088 of record NC_086454.1, on the reverse strand, counting down.
GCCAGCTCAAGTTCATCTGAAATCAATCTGGTCCCGTCGATATGTCTAGTTCAGTCCGTCCCGGTTCCAGACGATCCAGCAATACCCCAGGCCCAGCCTGGTCAGTCCGTCCCGGTTTCAGCCGGTCTAGCAGAAATACTCCAGGCCCAGCATGGTCAGTCCTACCCAGTTCCAGCCAGTCCAGCAATACTCCGGGTCCAGCCTGGTCAGTCCGACCCGGTTCCAGCCGGTCTAGCAGTACTCCAGGTCCAGCCTGGTCAGTCCGGCTCGGTTCCAGACGGTCCAACTATACTCCAGGACCAGCCTGGTCAGTCTTCTTTGGTTCCAGCTAATTCAAGTATCCTCAGATATAAGCTGGTCCTACTCGTCCATTCAAAGACTTCTCCAATTTCAGCCACTCCAAGTAAAATTATTCATTCAGTAACTGTTGAGCATTCTAGTGCTACAGAGCTGGACACCAATTTGTATACAGCTTTCTCAGCTTTTTCCCTAAGCTTTTCTGAGCAACCTATTGTTCCATCTGCTGATTTGGATAAGGGACTTCAGGTTAATGTTGCTGAGAGGGATACTGATGTTGCTTCCTCAATCCAGTCACCAGAGTCGTTTACCTCCAGGGTAAATTACTAGCGTCTCCATCCAGGAGGACATTTCAAGTGATTTCTCAGTCAAGTATTTCAGCCAGATAACTTCAGAAAGGATTTTTTTTCATCAGTCTGATGTCCCTCAAACTAACTCCAATCCAGCTTCTGAGAGTGCATCATCAGTTTCAGCCCCTAAGCTTTCGTCCGATGCTTTAGCAACTATTTACGTTGATGGAGATTTATTGCAATATGCTGCTCTGGTTGATTGATTTCTCTCTCTGATGGAGTCAGATCCTTCGGGTGCAGTAACTCTTTCCAACATTACTCGATATCTGTTCCTGGCATTCCGTGGAAGAGCTTTGGAGAGGGCTAACACGATTTTCGAGAATAATAATCCTGTGCTCCATGATTTACAGACTTTTAGAGTAATGCAGTGATTAAAGAATTTAGTCCTTAACACTCGGAATCTGACTCTGTTAAAAAATCATGCTCCAAAAAGAATTCCAGTTCTTCTTCATTCAAACTACAACAGTCTGATACAAAAGGAAGTTTGTGCTGTCCTTCCAAGCATAATCCAAGTATCTCCTCCTGGAAGAATCTGGTCATTAAAACTGGTCATCTAGCAGTCACTCCTAGCCTGATACTAAGTTCTCCGCCAAAGAATTTAAAACTCCTGTGCACACTTCTGTCATCTCCAAACTGTGTATCTAAGGGAGATTTGTATATTCCATTAGACTTAGACTTGGACTCTGAATTTGATCCAGTTTACAATGCTACTCCTTTCCTGGAAAGTCCTGTGTTTTCTGAGGAAGTTTTTCTTTACAGGAAATTCCACTCTCCCTGGTTAAATCCAGATGTTTCCGTAAGAAGAAGAGGCATCGACGAAGGTCCTAAGTTCTTCTGTATGAATTTTTCGAGTTCCTCTAAGATTCAAGATGGGTGTCTGGAGTCCACTCTTGAAGAGGGGGGTACTGTCCCGATCCTGACTGTATTTCTAATTCCTGGGGCTTACCTCAGCGTATCCTCTAACTTGCATCTGTTCAGCTCACCAAGAAGACTGCAAATCTGTGTTTGCTTACCTTGACTAGCCACCTGAGTAGGAATTCCTCTCATACCCCTTTTCCACCTAGAAGCATGGGTCGCAGCCGGGACACGTGTGCTACCCGGCTGCGGTCCTTGCTCAGCCCCCTTTCCCACTGCACTCACCAACCCGGCATATTGCCGGGTTGGTGACGCTGCTGGTGGCGCAGCAGGGGCGGCGCTGGGAGATCACATGATCTCCCAGCGCCGTCCTTCCATACACTGTGAATGGGAGCCATGTCGCATCGACATGGCTTCCGTTTACACTGCACAGCTTTCCGGGTTGAACTTGTGTTCAACCCGGTAAGCTACCCGGGTAGGATTCCCGGATCAGCTTTGAGTGACCATCAGATTCTTGGTCACCTCCCTGACTAGGGCCCTTCTCCCCCGATCGCTAAGTTTAGATGGCCGGCCAGCTCAAGGAATAGTCCTGGTGGTTCCAAACTTCTTCCATTTATGGATGATGTAGGCCACTGTGCTCATTGGTACCTTCAAAGCAGCAGATATTTTTCTGTACCCTTCCCCAGATTTGTTCCACGAGGCAATCCTGTCTCCGAGGTCTACAGACAGTTTCATTGACTTCATGCATGGTTTGTGCTCAGGTATGCACTGTCAAGTGTGGGTCCTTATATAGACAGGTGTGTGCCTTTCCAAATCATGTCCAATCAACTGAATTTACCACAGGTGGACTCCAATTTAGCTGTAGGAACATCTCAAAGATGATCAGTGGAAACAGGGTGCACCTGAGCTCAATTTTGAGTTTCATGGCAAAGGCTGTGAATACTTATATACGTGTGATTTCTTAGTTTTTTATTTTTATTAAATTAGCAAAAATCTCAAAAAAACTGTTTTCACGTTGTCCTTATGGGGTATTGTGTGTGGAATTTTGAGGACAAAAATTTATTTATTCCATTTTGGAATAAGGCTGTAACATAACAAAATGTGGAAAAACTGAAGCGTTGTGAATACTTTCTGGATGCACTGTATGTTCATATTTAGGGCAGGATGTACTAAAGGGAAAATGCGGTAAAATCCCTGTTTTGGGGATTTTACTGCATTTTCATACAGTATATACTAAGACCCTGCCGCCAGGTTTTCACCACCAAGGGTATCGCCATCTTTTGATAGTGATACCCTATAGAAGCCTATGGGCTTCTTTTGCACTCGCCGCCGCCAAGAGCCACACCCGCCGCCGAGCACCGCACCCGCCGCCCCCCCACCCCTCACCTGTGTCCAAGCAGCAGGCACTGATCCCCCAGCTGCTTCTCCCCCGCAGCACATCCATTTCTGTTTCTGGCTGCAGAGGAGAGGAGGAGAAGCCTGGGGACTCCCAGCACACAAGGAGGAAGAGCCCGGGGCTGGGAGGTGACGTACCCCACAGAGACCCCCCACACACCATCAGACAGGTATCGCGAGGGGTCTCTGTCACCGCATTGCAATGCTATTCGCATATGTTAGTACATATGCGATTAGCAATCTCTGCGGTGGGCGGCGAGGGGTGGTGATGTATTTTAATTAGAGATGTGCGGCGGGCACTTTTTCATGTTTTGGTTTGATTCTGGTTCCATGCTCGTGTTTTGGATCTGGATTGGTTTTGTCAAAACCACCCTTTCGTGTTTTGGTTTTGGAACTGGATGATTTTTTTTGGGGGAAAAAAACCAGCTAAAATCACAGAATTTGGGGGTAATTTTGATCCTTCGGTATTATTAACATCAATAACATTCATATCCACTCATTTCCAGTCTATTCTGAACACCTCACAATATTGTTTTTAGGCCAAAAGGTTGCACCGGGGTGGCTGTATGACTAAGCTAAGCGACACAAGTGTGCGGCACAAAAACCTGGCCCATCTAGGAGTGGCACTGCAGTGGCAGACAGGATGGCAGATTAAAAAAATTGGCCCCAAACAGCACATGATGCAAAGAAGAAAAAGAGGTGCAATGAGGTAGCTGGATGGCTAAGCTAAGCGACACAAGTGTGCGGCACAAACACCTGGCCCATCTAGGGTTGGCACTGCATTCCCACTGCTCTAATGGCGGATACCGGATGCACGTCTAACACCAACATAGCTGTCAAAGCCTCAGTTATCCGCTTTGCAACAGGATGACTGCTGTCATATATCATCTTCCTTGCAAAGGACTGTTGGACAGTCATTTGCTTAGTTGAAGTAGTACAAATGGTTTTCCGACTTCCCCTCTGGGATGCCGATCGACTCCCAGCAGCAACAACAGCAGCGGCAGCAGTAGGAGGAAGTGGTTCTTGATCTTTCCCTATTTTATCCTCCAAATTTTTGTTCTCCATTATTTTTCTGGAGTTATATAACAAAATGCAGCAAAGGAGAGCGTACCTCTACACCACACAGGCAAACCCTATAAAAATTATTTGGATTAAATATTAATAACCCCTTTATTTGGAGTCAATAATATACAGCACAGGACAGCACCACTGAACTTATATGGAAGCACCACTGGACTGGACTTATACGGCAGTACCACTGGACTGGATTTATACGCCAGTACCATTGGATTTATACGGCAGTACTATACCACTGGACATATACAGCAGTATCACTGGACTGGATTTATACGGCAGTACCACTGGACATATACGCCAGTATCACTGGATTTATACGGCAGTATCACTGGACTGGATATATTCGCCAGTACCACTTGATTTATATGGCAGTACCACTGGACATATATACGGCAGTATCACTGGAATTATATGGCAGTACCATTGGACATATATGGCAGTATCACTGGATTTATACGGTAGTATCACTGGACTTATACAGCAGTATCACTGGACTGGATTTATACGCCAGTACCACTGGAGTTATACAGCAGTACCACTGGACATATACAGCAGTATCACTGGAATTATATGGCAGTACCACTGGACATATACAGCAGCACTACTGGACATATACGGCAGTATCACTGGATTTATACAGCAGTACCACTGGAGTTATACAGCAGTACCACTGGACATATACAGCAGTATCACTGGAATTATATGGCAGTACCACTGGACATATACAGCAGTACTACTGGACATATACGGCAGTATCACTGGATTTATACGGCAGTATCACTGGATTTATACGGCAGTATGACTGGACTGGATTTATACGCCAGTACCACTGGATTTTTATGGCAGTAACACTGGACATATATGGCAGTATCACTGAATTTATATGGCACTACCACTGGACATATACAGCAGTACCACTGGACTTGACTTATACGGCAGTATCACTGGACTTATTTGGCAGTACCACTGGCCTTATACGGCAGTACCACTGGACTTATATGGCAGCACAGGGACACCACCACTGGACTGGTGCAGCACAACACAGCACCACTGGACTGGACTTATACAGAAGCACTGGACATATGGCAGCAGAAGACACCACCACTGTGACTGGAATGATGCAGCACAAGACACTACCACTGTACTGATGCAGGACAACACAGCACCACTGCACTGGAATTATACAGCTACACTGGACATATGACAGCAGAGGACACCACCATTGTGACTGGACTGATGCAGCATAAGACACTACACTGGACTGAGCAGCACAAGTCAGCACTGGAATTGCCACCCCACTTTCCCTCCCTCACAGACACTGAGAATGGAGACACATCCTCTCGCTACACACTCCAATTCCGGAGTGGAAATGGCGGAGATCCAAAACCCGCGAGAATCCGACAGCGGCATGATGACGTTTTGCCTCATTCTGGTTTCCGGGTCAGGCGGGAAAACCCGAGCCGGTAGTGAAGTCCGGTAGGGTTTGGTTCTCAGGGAACCGAACCCGCTCATCTCTAATTTTAATACATCCCGCCCATTAGTCACTTATTTCAGAAAATCAGAGGGAAAATGAATATATTCCTCATGATTTCCTTGTGTTAAAAGTATATTACACTTTTACTACAGTCTTTATAAAACAGACATACCCACCTTGTATTGAACATCTCTTTACCTCGTCCCCCAGGATTATGATGTAGGAGGGGCTCAGTTGGTAGGTGCAGGGAGGGTTGTGCCATGAGTTAGGTCATCATCCCCTCCCTTGGTGCGTAATGGCGTGATTCGTGACTTTGTGCAGCAGTGATGAGAAGATTCATGACATTGATCCACAGAACATCACTTCTTTGTTGAAGTGGACAGGTATGGGAGGCTGGTCTACTCTCTTGAGAGTCCGTAAGAGATCTCTGATGTGTGGACATTCCAGTACTTGATTAGTGGCTGTCTCTCCGCTGGGACTTCCTTAGTTTTTGCTACGGGGGCTGCTTACAAAACAAATTTGGCTTCTCAGAAATTATGCAGGCCATCCTTCCATATTCCTCCCAACTCGCTAGCAAAGTAGGTGAGGTTTGCTTGATTATGCAGTTTGCTACAAATTGTGACACTATGGCCCCTCCCCTCATTCTGGGGGAGATGTATAAAGCCTTGGAGATGTATAAAGCCTCGGAGTGAGATAAAGTACTAACCAATCAGCTCCCAACTGTCATTTTACAGGCTGCATTTGAAAAATAGAAAAGAGGAATGTAGTCCTCACTAAATATCTCAGTGGAGGGCAAGGGGGTTTGATAGTGTAACAATAAATTAAGTTGGTCAGTGTTGTGGTCACAAATGATTTTTGTAAATAAACTGGTTGGTGGCGCTCCCTGGAGTCAGAAGACTTATCATCACAAAGATAGATAAGAAGAAGACTCTCTATTACCCCTTTTCTACTAGCTTTGTAGAACACGGTTAAATGCGCGGGGGCGCGCATTTGCCCGTGTTTTTCCCTACTGAAAAAGGGTTCCCCGGCAAATTCCCGGATCAAGTGATTCGGGAATCCTACCCGGGTAGCTAGCCGGGTTGAACACGTGTTCAACCCGGCTAGCTGTCTAGTGTGAACGGGAGCCGTGTCGAGGCGACACGCCTCCCGTTCACTGTGTATGGGAGGGCAGTGCCGCGTCACTAGGCGCGTCACCAACCCGGCAATTTCCGGGTTGGTGAGCGCTGTCATTAGGGGGCTGTAGCATGGGTCGCAGCCGTGTCAGGCGACACGGCTGCGACCCGTGCTACAGTAGTGGAAAAGGGGTATTAGACTCAATGGTTCAAGGCAGCTAGGACCTGATTGTTGGTGCATTATTTCTTTCCACTTTATCTTTCTCCAAGCTTTGATAAATCTCTCCTTGTGATAAAGTAAATTGCCATGAGGACTTCAATCACATCCTCACATCCACTTCACTTGACCTCATGTGGGAAGGGGCATTATATATATCATATGGGAAGTGACAACATGCAGGACCCGTTCTGCACATGAGCAGTTCCCCCAACTTCAGGTCAGTATGTGAGCCATCAGGTTTATGTACTAACCTGAATCAGGCCCTGTGTGTGCTAAATAGAGAGATTTTATTTCCATTAATCACTAATACTGGAATTTGTGAAGCTACCAGAGTTTCTGCCCTGGCTACCTGGTTAGCAGACCCCTGGCTTCTCACATGACCATAACTGAAGTTGGCTCCAAGACATTATGGAGTCTATTCATGAAGCAGTGAAAAGTATGGAGAGGTTGCCCATGGCAACCAATCAGCTGCCATGTATAATTTTATAAAACGCCCTTTTTAAATGTTGCCTCAACAATGATTGGTTGCCATTGTCAACTTCTCCACTGGCTCACTTCTCCACTCTTTTCACTGCTACATGAATAGACTTCTAATTCTCTGTGCTACTTTGAGCGCCATACCATGCATTTCATGGAGAAACATCGTGTTGATTTCCTGACACTAACCTCATAGTGGACAATTACAATTCATAGCTACCAAGCTGCCATTACATCAGTCCTAGTGGCCTTTCCGTGTTGGTAAACTAACACGGCCCCTACGTTTACCCTCTGCAGCGGCACCAGCCGCTGGAGTTCACTGTCCAGTGCATCCTCTGCACAGTTCTCAGTAGTGTACATTACATTGACATTCACACCAATTATTTGACCATAGATCCTAAAAACCATCTCTGACAATTGAAGCTGTATATTTTCTACTGCCAACCCATTTACCATTCCAAAAAATAAAAGCGTGATAATAAAAAAACAAAAAACAGAGATTTACAATGAGCAAAGCCCGTCCTGTGCACAGTATAGGATAGAGCAGTCCCAAAGTGTATGATTGATATTCCCAACTATGGTAACTTAATAAAATGTTAGTAGGTCCATAAATCACAAAGGGACGTAGATTGTCACATTTTGGAAGAGATGCTGAGCGCTACGCAGTGTTCTATAGTTTAACTTCTCAGAGCCATAACTAAAGATTTATAAAGCCCCGAGGCAATTTAATCCTTTTCCTTTCTGCCCTCCCTCCGCTCACTGTGGTTTTAATGCTCGCCATAATGACTCCTCCTTGGGATATGAACACAAGCCAGAAAGTAATGCGCACTATAATGAACAATTTAAAAAAAAAAAAAGATTCTGTTAAAAAGACAGTTCCTCGCCCGGCTTGCGGTGGGAAAGTGCTGCCTATAATAGCTTATTTGATTTTAATGCCCTTCTACATATTTATGAGAATCTCATCTGCGATGTCATTTGATATTTTTCATACAATCAGTATACAAAACATCATGATAGAGAAGCCGTTTCGCACAGCACCCATGCCGGCGCTCATACATTACCATATGATTTGGATAAAAATGCCTAGCTCTTTACAGTGTAATTCCACCTTCTGTGGATGTAATGGACCGGCAAATGAGACAAAAAATTGGGTAGGATTACTAGTCTTCGGGCATCTGTAACACTTGCTCTGTCCCTTTATCATGATATCGCCAAACAATTGAGATGTGGGGTTGGAATTGACTTCAACAAAATGATTTTAGAAATCTAGACGCAGAGCATTTGTGTGCATGATTAACCGTGTGAGTTATTATGATACTTTCCCACCTGACTGCATGGCTCTACAGCGCAGAACCTCATATTTTCAGAATCCACGCACCGCACCACAAAGTTTTGGATTTGGTAAAGAACATATAGGACCATAGGGTAACATTGAGTCAGCAGCAGTAGAAGTTATACAGTATATAGGGTGGCCAATCCCGGGATCGGGATCGGTGGGATCCCGGGATTTAGGCCAAAATACGTCCGGGATTCAATCCCGGGATTGGAAACTCCAATCCCGGGGTTTGCGGGATTACCTGCTCCATTGTTTTTTTAATGCCTGGCTCCCTCCTCCAGGCTCCCCCTGCCCCTAGCAGTACGTACTGCGCAGCATGACATGATGTCAGAGGTCACACTGCGCAGTCTGACGCCAGCCGCCCACGCCACCCTTTCCGCACCTCACTGCCCGCACCTCGCCGCCCTCTCACCCACGATGGTGAGTCTGACATCAGCTGCCAGGACCGCACCTTGTAGCCCGCAACCCGCCAGCCCGGCTCCCACCCATGATGGTATTTGTGTGGGGTGGGCGGGTCTTCAAGCCATGGTCAGAGTTTGGAACTTTGATCTGTAGATCATATGAGTTAATGCAAATCAGGACAAGAGTGCACTGTGACCATCCATGAATGCTGCATGCTGTGTGAGAGTCTGGGGGCACAGGGATCTTTGTGACTAGGCATACGTGTTGCATCTGCTAGAAAAGGCAGCCACCCAATCTCATCTGTGTCCTCATTCTCTTCTTCGTCACCATGCTACCAGACCCGTTCCTTTAGGTGACGGAGTAGAACGGTCTTTGTGTCAGATGGGATTGTATCTTATAATACTATATTTGCACGTCACCAGGACCTCTTACAGGTGGGGTCGGATTTGGAGGGGAGGACAGGTACTGACTACAGCTCTTCCTTCTGCCCAATGCCCTTCACCTACATACCTACATCCCTGAGCCCATCCAAAACCCCTCCACACTGGCCCCTTCTGTTCATTACCTTGGTATTAAAATACTCAGAACTTAACAGGTAGACAGAATTTAATTAAAGGGTACAATAGGCAACAATCCATAAAGTCCGGTAGAACTTGCAAAGGATTGTAATGTATGGATTTGTGCCTATTTTACCCTTTAATTAAATGCTGTCTATTTGTTAATAAGCAGCAGGAATAGTTAGATCCTGGAGTGTCCCATACCCTGCCCCGTGACCGCTAATTGGCCGTAGTCAGTGAAGGTGGTGGAGAGCACAGGGAGAAGAGGGGGAGACAGCTTTTCTCCCCTCATCAGCCTGATTACACTAGGCAGGGCCATCGACCATCGATGATCACAAATCATTAATGGTAGATGTTCGATGTCAAATAGTATTGCCATCGATGGCAAAGAACCAATGGTTCTCCACCATCAGTGGTTGAGACACCACAAATGTCCCCCTCTTCCCCCTCCCGCTTAATGCCAGATAAAGAGCATAGTTCTGCCCCCCATAGGGCCAGTGAAACCCCATTCCCTGGCTCTGATTGACCGGCGGCTTGCTAAACCATTGCACTGGGATGACCATCAGTGGTTGAAATCATCAATGCTTTACCTGTGAATGGTTTTATACCATCAAAGTTAACCACCGATTGTACCATGGACGGTGACCATTGATGATTAACCCTCCATGGCCATCCCTACATTACACTACCCTGAGATGGTAATTTTATAAAACGCAAACAGAAAGCTGGGCTTGCCGTGCTTCTATGAATTGCTATCCGCATACTACTGCAGTGGGAAGCAATATCTACACTGATCAGGGGCACCGCTGGGGAAAACTGAGATTTCTCCACTTTAACCCGCTCTGTGAATGAGATGAAGCAGTGAAAAGTCCTTTTATCATCGATAAAGAGCTTTTCACTGCTACATGAATAGACCCCTAAAAGAGTTAAAAATCCTATGCATAGATGCGGCAGTGCAATTGTGGTTACTGTGGCACCCACAGCATCCCCAGAGCTGGTTACTGTAATCTTCTGGATGAACAGTTAGAAAATGTTTGAATGTCTCTACCCACAATACCTTAGTGGAAGATTCAGTGGGGGGTATTCAGTTGTTTGAAAAGTCAGTTGGTTGTCTGTTTTTTCCTATCTAATAGACATGAAATAACAGACACCCAACCAACTTTTCAAACAATTGAATTCCCCCCAGTATCTGATTTATAAATGAGATAAAAGTCCTGTTTGCAGAGGGACTGAGTCAGAGATGGGCGCTAATTGCATCGCTACTGCACCTTTGGACGCAGCAGCGATGCCAAAATATGCTAGTGCCCTAGCAGGGTATCTGAAGAAAAGAGACGCCTCCTGCTGGCATCGCAGATCCAAGTGCTGCATACTAAGGGATGCATTTACTAAGGTGTGAGGTTTTCAGAAGTGGAGATGTTTCCCATAGCAACCAATCAGATTACACTTAATATTTATCTAGCTGCTTCAAAAAGAAAATAGCTAGAATCTGATTGGTTGCTATGGGCAACATCTCCACTTCTAAAAAACGCACACCTTAGTAAATATACCCCTCTGATCAAGTCTAAGCTTACTTAGAATGACCACCGGAACTCCTCTGCCGGCGCCAGGAAATCGTAAGACGCAGATCTAGTCTTGCTCGCATCCCCAAACGGTTGACATGCTGCAGTTGGGGGCCGCTATGTGCGCAATCTCACACACAGAGATCTGCACATGCTCAGTGCGGCATCTGATCTCTCAACATCAGAGTTGGTTGAAAACCATCATATTTGCGTCTAACTCTAAATCAGGCCCATAGAGAACAGTAGTGATTGCCAATGATAGGGCTCTACTCTCTTTGATCTACACGTTGCATGGGAAGATGTGCTAAAAAGTATCACAACTGTTATTGTACAATATTATACTAAACACTAGAGATGTGCACTTGAAATTTTTCGGGTTTTGTGTTTTGGTTTTGGGTTCGGTTCCGCGGCCGTGTTTTGGGTTCGACCGCGTTTTGGCAAAATCTCACCGAATTTTTTTTGTCGGATTCGGGTGTGTTTTGGATTCGGGTGTTTTTTTCAAAAAACACTAAAAAACAGCTTAAATCATAGAATTTGGGGGTCATTTTGATCCCAAAGTATTATTAACCTCAAAAACCATAATTTCCACTCATTTTCAGTCTATTCTGAATACCTCACACCTCACAATATTATTTTTAGTCCTAAAATTTGCACCGAGGTCGCTGGATGACTAAGCTAAGCGACCCTAGTGGCCGACACAAACACCTGGCCCATCTAGGAGTGGCACTGCAGTGTCACGCAGGATGTCCCTTCCAAAAAACACTCCCCAAACAGCACATGACGCAAAGAAGAAAAAAAGAGGCGCAATGAGGTAGCCGTGTGAGTAAGCTAAGCGACCCTAGTGGCCGACACAAACACCTGGCCCATCTAGGAGTGGCACTGCAGTGTCACGCAGGATGTCCCTTCCAAAAAACACTCCCCAAACAGCACATGACGCAAAGAAGAAAAAAAGAGGCGCAATGAGGTAGCTGTGTGAGTAAGCTAAGCGACCCTAGTGGCCGACACAAACACCTGGCCCATCTAGGAGTGGCACTGCAGTGTCACGCAGGATGTCCCTTCCAAAAAACCCTCCCCAAACAGCACATGACGCAAAGAAAAAAAGAGGCGCAATGAGGTAGCTGTGTGAGTAAGATAAGCGACCCTAGTGGCCGACACAAACACCGGGCCCATCTAGGAGTGGCACTGCAGTGTCTCACGCAGAATGTCCCTTCCAAAAAACCCTCCCCAAACAGCACATGACGCAAAGAAAAAAAGAGGCGCAATGAGGTAGCTGTGTGAGTAAGATAAGCGACCCTAGTGGCCGACACAAACACCTGGCCCATCTAGGAGTGGCACTGCAGTGTCACGCAGGATGTCCCTTCCAAAAAACCCTCCCCAAACAGCACATGACGCAAAGAAAAAAAGAGGCGCAATGAGGTAGCTGTGTGAGTAAGATAAGCGACCCTAGTGGCCGACACAAACACCGGGCCCATCTAGGAGTGGCACTGCAGTGTCACGCCGGATGGCCCTTCCAAAAAACACTCCCCAAACAGAACATGACAAACACCGGGCCCATCTAGGAGTGGAAATGCGAAAATGAATTAAACACCATGCGCTGCCAATATTGTGTGTGCAGCCAACCACTAACACTGGAACCTTTCACAAAAATTCCACAAACAATAGATGCACAGGAAAATGGAAAGTGATAGGCGCCTATCACTTTCCATTTTCCTGTCCATCTAGGAGTGGCACTGCAGTGTCACGCAGGATGTCCCTTCCAAAAAACCCTCCCCAAACAGCACATGACGCAAAGAAAAAAAGAGGCGCAATGAGGTAGCTGTGTGACTAAGCTTAGCGACCCTAGTGGCCGACACAAACACCGGGCCCATCTAGGAGTGGCACTGCAGTGTCACGCAGGATGGCCCTTCCAAAAAACACTCCCCAAACAGCACATGACGCAAAGAAGAAAAAAAGAGGCGCAATGAGGTAGCTGTGTGAGTAAGCTAAGCGACCCTAGTGGCCGACACAAACACCTGGCCCATCTAGGAGTGGCACTGCAGTGTCACGCAGGATGGCCCTTCCCAAAAACCCTCCCCAAACAGCACATGACGCAAAGAAAAAAAGAGGCGCAATGAGGTAGCTGTGTGAGTAAGATAAGCGACCCTAGTGGCCGACACAAACACCGGGCCCATCTAGGAGTGGCACTGCAGTGTCACGCAGGATGTCCCTTCCAAAAAACACTCCCCAAACAGCACATGACGCAAAGAAAAAAAGAGGCGCAATGAGGTAGCTGTGTGACTAAGCTTAGCGACCCTAGTGGCCGACACAAACACCGGGCCCATCTAGGAGTGTCACTGCAGTGTCACGCAGGAAGGCCCTTCCAAAAAACACTCCCCAAACAGCACATGACGCAAAGAAGAAAAAAAGAGGCGCAATGAGGTAGCTGTGTGACTAAGCTTAGCGACCCTAGTGGCCGACACAAACACCGGGCCCATCTAGGAGTGGCACTGCAGTGTCTCACGCAGGATGTCCCTTCCAAAAAACCCTCCCCAAACAGCACATGACGCAAAGAAGAAAAAAAGAGGCGCAATGAGGTAGCTGTGTGAGTAAGCTAAGCGACCCTAGTGGCCGACACACAAACACCTGGCCCATCTAGGAGTGGCACTGCAGTCTCACGCAGGATGTCCCTTCCAAAAAACCCTCCCCAAACAGCACATGACGCAAAGAAGAAAAAAAGAGGCGCAATGAGGTAGCTGTGTGAGTAAGCTAAGCGACCCTAGTGGCCGACACAAACACCTGGCCCATCTAGGAGTGGCACTGCAGTGTCACGCAGGATGTCCCTTCCAAAAAACCCTCCCCAAACAGCACATGACGCAAAGAAAAAAAGAGGCGCAATGAGGTAGCTGTGTGAGTAAGATAAGCGACCCTAGTGGCCGACACAAACACCGGGCCCATCTAGGAGTGGCACTGCAGTGTCACGCCGGATGGCCCTTCCAAAAAACACTCCCCAAACAGCACATGACGCAAATAAAAATGAAAGAAAAAAGAGGTGCAAGATGGAATTGTCCTTGGGCCCTCCCACCCACCCTTATGTTGTATAAACAGGACATGCACACTTTAACCAACCCATCATTTCAGTGACAGGGTCTGCCACACGACTGTGACTGAAATGACGGGTTGGTTTGGACCCCCACCTAAAAAGAAGCAATTAATCTCTCCTTGCACAAACTGGCTCTACAGAGGCAATATGTCCACCTCATCATCATCCTCCGATATATCACCGTGTACATCCCCCTCCTCACAGATTATCAATTCGTCCCCACTGGAATCCACCATCTCAGCTCCCTGTGTACTTTGTGGAGGCAATTGCTGCTGGTCAATGTCTCCACGGAGGAATTGATTATAATTCATTTTAATGAACATCATCTTCTCCACATTTTCTGGATGTAACCTCGTACGCCGATTGCTGACAAGGTGAGCGGCGGCACTAAACACTCTTTCGGAGTACACACTTGTGGGAGGGCAACTTAGGTAGAATAAAGCCAGTTTGTGCAAGGGCCTCCAAATTGCCTCTTTTTCCTGCCAGTATAAGTACGGACTGTGTGACGTGCCTACTTGGATGCGGTCACTCATATAATCCTCCACCATTCTTTCAATGGTGAGAGAATCATATGCAGTGACAGTAGACGACATGTCCGTAATCGTTGTCAGGTCCTTCAGTCCGGACCAGATGTCAGCATCAGCAGTCGCTCCAGACTGCCCTGCATCACCGCCAGCGGGTGGGCTCGGAATTCTGAGCCTTTTCCTCGCACCCCCAGTTGCGGGAGAATGTGAAGATGGAGATGTTGACAGGTCGCGTTCCGCTTGACTTGACAATTTTCTCACCAGCAGGTCTTTGAACCCCAGCAGACTTGTGTCTGCCGGAAAGAGAGATCCAAGGTAGGCTTTAAATCTAGGATCGAGCATGGTGGCCAAAATGTAGTGCTCTGATTTCAACAGATTGACCACCCGTGAATTCTTGTTAAGCGAATTAAGGGCTCCATCCACAAGTCCCACATGCCTAGCGGAATCGCTCTGTGTTAGCTCCTCCTTCAATGTCTCCAGCTTCTTCTGCAAAAGCCTGATGAGGGGAATGACCTGACTCAGGCTGGCAGTGTCTGAACTGACTTCACGTGTGGCAAGTTCAAAGGGCATCAGAACCTTGCACAACGTTGAAATCATTCTCCACTGCGCTTGAGACAGGTGCATTCCACCTCCTATATCGTGCTGAATTGTATAGGCTTGAATGGCCTTTTGCTGCTCCTCCAACCTCTGAAGCATATAGAGGGTTGAATTCCACCTCGTTACCACTTCTTGCTTCAGATGATGGCAGGGCAGGTTCAGTTGTTTTTGGTGGTGCTCCAGTCTTCTGTACGTGGTGCCTGTACGCCGAAAGTGTCCCGCAATTCTTCTGGCCACCGACAGCATCTCTTGCACACCCCTGTCGTTTTTTAAAAAATTCTGCACCACCAAATTCAAGGTATGTGCAAAACATGGGACGTGCTGGAATTTGCCCATATTTAATGCACACACAATATTGCTGGCGTTGTCCGATGCCACAAATCCACAGGAGAGTCCAATTGGGGTAAGCCATTCCGCGATGATCTTCCTCAGTTGCCGTAAGAGGTTTTCAGCTGTGTGCGTATTCTGGAAAGCGGTGATACAAAGCGTAGCCTGCCTAGGAAAGAGTTGGCGTTTGCGAGATGCTGCTACTGGTGCCGCCGCTGCTGTTCTTGCGGCGGGAGTCCATACATCTACCCAGTGGGCTGTCACAGTCATATAGTCCTGACCCTGCCCTGCTCCACTTGTCCACATGTCCGTGGTTAAGTGGACATTGGGTACAACTGCATTTTTTAGGACACTGGTGAGTCTTTTTCTGACGTCCGTGTACATTCTCGGTATCGCCTGCCTAGAGAAGTGGAACCTAGATGGTATTTGGTAACGGGGGCACACTGCCTCAATAAATTGTCTAGTTCCCTGTGAACTAACGGCGGATACCGGACGCACGTCTAACACCAACATAGTTGTCAAGGCCTCAGTTATCCGCTTTGCAGCAGGATGACTGCTGTGATATTTCATCTTCCTCGCAAAGGATTGTTGGACAGTCAATTGCTTACTGGAAGTAGTACAAGTGGTCTTCCGACTTCCCCTCTGGGATGACGATCGACTCCCAGCAGCAACAACAGCAGCGCCAGCAGCAGTAGGCATTACACTCAAGGATGCATCGGAGGAATCCCAGGCAGGAGAGGACTCGTCAGAATTGCCAGTGACATGGCCTGCAGGACTATTGGCATTCCTGGGTAAGGAGGAAATTGACACTGAGGGAGTTGGTGGGGTGGTTTGCGTGAGCTTGGTTACAAGAGGAAGGGATTTACTGGTCAGTGGACTGCTTCCGCTGTCACCCAAAGTTTTTGAACTTGTCACTGACTTATTATGAATGCGCTGCAGGTGACGTATAAGGGAGGATGTTCCGAGGTGGTTAACGTCCTTACCCCTACTTATTACAGCTTGACAAAGGCAACACACGGCTTGACACCTGTTGTCCGCATTTCTGTTGAAATACTTCCACACCGAAGAGCTGATTTTTTTGGTATTTTCACCAGGCATGTCAATGGCCATATTCCTCCCACGGACAACAGGTGTCTCCCCGGGTGCCTGACTTAAACAAACCACCTCACCATCAGAATCCTCCTGGTCAATTTCCTCCCCAGCGCCAGCAACACCCATATCCTCCTCATCCTGGTGTACTTCAACACTGACATCTTCAATCTGACTATCAGGAACTGGACTGCGGGTGCTCCTTCCAGCACTTGCAGGGGGCGTGCAAATGGTGGAAGGCGCATGCTCTTCACGTCCAGTGTTGGGAAGGTCAGGCATCGCAACCGACACAATTGGACTCTCCTTGTGGATTTGGGATTTCGAAGAACGCACAGTTCTTTGCGGTGCTTTTGCCAGCTTGAGTCTTTTCATTTTTCTAGCGAGAGGCTGAGTGCTTCCATCCTCATGTGAAGCTGAACCACTAGCCATGAACATAGGCCAGGGCCTCAGCCGTTCCTTGCCACTCCGTGTGGTAAATGGCATATTGGCAAGTTTACGCTTCTCCTCCGACAATTTTATTTTAGGTTTTGGAGTCCTTTTTTTACTGATATTTGGTGTTTTGGATTTTACATGCTCTGTACTATGACATTGGGCATCGGCCTTGGCAGACGACGTTGCTGGCATTTCATCGTCTCGGCCATGACTAGTGGCAGCAGCTTCAGCACGAGGTGGAAGTGGATCTTGATCTTTCCCTAATTTTGGAACCTCAACATTTTTGTTCTCCATATTTTAATAGGGACAACTAAAAGGCACCTCAGGTAAACAATGGAGATGGATGGATACTAGTATACTTATGGATGGACTGCCGAGTGCCGACACAGAGGTAGCTACAGCCGTGGACTACCGTACTGTGTCTGCTGCTAATATAGACTGGATGATAATGAGATGAAATCAATATATATGTATATATAATATCACTAGTACTGCAGCCGGACAGGTATATATTATATATTTATTATGTAATGACTGATGACGGACCTGCTGGACACTGTCAGCTCAGCAGCACCGCAGACTGCTACAGTAAGCTACTATAGTAGTATGTATAAAGAAGAAAGAAAAAAACAACAACCACGGGTAGGTGGTATACAATTGTGGATGGACTGCCGAGTGCCGACACAGAGGTAGCTACAGCCGTGGACTAACGTACTGTGTCTGCTGATAATATAGACTGGATGATAATGAGATGAAATCAATATATATGTATATATAATATCACTAGTACTGCAGCCGGACAGGTATATATTATATATTTATTATGTAATGACTGATGACGGACCTGCTAGACACTGTCAGCTCAGCAGCACCGCAGACTGCTACAGTAAGCTACTATAGTAGTATGTATAAAGAAGAAATAAAAAAACAACAACCACGGGTAGGTGGTATACAATTATGGATGGACTGCCGAGTGCCGACACAGAGGTAGCTACAGCCGTGGACTACCGTACTGTGTCTGCTGCTAATATAGACTGGATGATAATGAGATGAAATCAATATATATGTATATATAATATCACTAGTACTGCAGCCGGACAGGTATATATTATATATTTATTATGTAATGACTGATGACGGTCCTGCTGGACACTGTCAGCTCAGCAGCACCGCAGACTGCTACAGTAAGCTACTATAGTAGTATGTATAAAGAAGAAAGAAAAAAACAACAACCACGGGTAGGTGGTATACAATTATGGATGGACTGCCGAGTGCCGACACAGAGGTAGCTACAGCCGTGGACTAACGTACTGTGTCTGCTGCTAATATAGACAGGATGATAATGAGATGAAATCAATATATATGTATATATAATATCACTAGTACTGCAGCCGGACAGGTATATATTATATATTTATTATGTAATGACTGATGACGGACCTGCTGGACACTGTCAGCTCAGCAGCACCGCAGACTGCTACAGTAAGCTACTATAGTAGTATGTATAAAGAAGAAAGAAAAAACAATAACCACGGGTAGGTGGTATACAATTATGGATGGACTGCCGAGTGCCGACACAGAGGTAGCTACAGCCGTGGACTAACGTACTGTGTCTGCTGCTAATATAGACTAGATGATAATGAGATGAAATCAATATATATGTATATATAATATCACTAGTACTGCAGCCGGACAGGTATATATTATATATTTATTATGTAATGACTGATGACGGACCTGCTGGACACTGTCAGCTCAGCAGCACCGCAGACTGCTACAGTAAGCTACTATAGTAGTATGTATAAAGAAGAAAGAAAAAAACAACAACCACGGGTAGGTGGTATACAATTATGGATGGACTGTCGAGTGCCGACACAGAGGTAGCTACAGCCGTGGACTAACGTACTGTGTCTGCTGCTAATATAGACTGGATGATAATGAGATGAAATCAATATATATGTATATATAATATCACTAGTACTGCAGCCGGACAGGTATATATTATATATTTATTATGTATGACTGATGACGGACCTGCTGGACACTGTCAGCTCAGCAGCACCGCAGACTGCTACAGTAAGCTACTATAGTAGTATGTATAAAGAAGAAAGAAAAAAACAACAACCACGGGTAGGTGGTATACAATTATGGATGGACTGCCGAGTGCCGACACAGAGGTAGCTACAGCCGTGGACTAACGTACTGTGTCTGCTGATAATATAGACTGGATGATAATGAGATGAAATCAATATATATGTATATATAATATCACTAGTACTGCAGCCGGACAGGTATATATTATATATTTATTATGTAATGACTGATGACGGACCTGCTGGACACTGTCAGCTCAGCAGCACCGCAGACTGCTACAGTAAGCTACTATAGTAGTATGTATAAAGAAGAAAGAAAAAAACAACAACCACGGGTAGGTGGTATACAATTATGGATGGACTGCCGAGTGCCGACACAGAGGTAGCTACAGCCGTGGACTAACGTACTGTGTCTGCTGCTAATATAGACTGGATGATAATGAGATGAAATCAATATATATGTATATATAATATCACTAGTACTGCAGCCGGACAGGTATATATTATATATTTATTATGTAATGACTGATGACGGACCTGCTGGACACTGTCAGCTCAGCAGCACCGCAGACTGCTACAGTAAGCTACTATAGTAGTATGTATAAAGAAGAAAGAAAAAAAAAAAAAAACGGGTAGGTGCTAGGTGGTATACAATATTATATATATATTATATACAATTATATATATATATATATATATAATATATATTAAACTCATAAACTGGTGGTGATTTATTAAACTGGTGGTCAGGTCACTGGTCACACTATCAGCAACTTGCAAGTAGTACTCCTGAGTCCTAAGCAGACAATCACAATATATATTATACTGGTGGTCAGTGTGGTCACAAACAATGGCAGTGTGGCTGGCACTCTGGCAGCAAAAGTGTGCACTGTACGTTATATGTACTTCTGAGTCCTGAGTCCTGCTCTCAGACTCTAACTGCTCCCCACTGTCAGTGTCTCCCCCACAAGTCAGATAATACAGTCACACTATCTCTCTCTATCACTTCAGCAAGTACTAGTAGTAGTAGTACTCCTGCTAATGCTCCCCAAATTACTACTGTGTCTCTCTCTGTCTCACTCTCTTCTCGAATCTCTATAAACGGAGAGGACGCCAGACACGTCCTCTCCCTATGAATCTCAAAGCACGTGTGAAAAATGGCGGCGACGCGCGGCTCCTTATATAGAATCCGAGTCTCGCGATAGAATCCGAGCCTCGCGAGAATCCGACAGCGTGATGATGACGTTCGGGCGCACTCGGGTTAACCGAGCAAGGCGGGAAGATCCGAGTCGCTCGGACCCGTGTAAAAAAACATGAAGTTCGGGCGGGTTCGGATTCCGAGGAACCGAACCCGCTCATCTCTACTAAACACCTAGAATTCATAATTCAGTAGTCAGCCATGCAAGGTCAATGCCAGGAGTCACACGAGAATGTAAACAGATCACAGATACAATATAGTAGATGAGATAATACTTAGGCAGCAGGGATTACACAGGGATGGGGAACGGAAAGTACTTGACATCTATATCACTAAAGGAAATCTGAATTCCTTTTGTCAGTTTGCTCTTGAGCCTGAAGTATTCTCATTGGGGCAGATGTATTAACCTGGAGAAGGCATAAGGAAGTGATAAACCAGTGATAAATGCAAGGTGATAAACATACCAGCCAATCAGCTCCCATGTGTAAATTAACAGTTAGGAGCTGATTGGCTGGTGCATTATCACCTTGCACTTAACACTGGTTTATCACTGGTTTATCACTTCCTTATGCCTTCTCCAGGTTAAAACATCTACCCCTTTATTCCTTAGGACTGACTTTGGGTACTTGGTTGCCTCCAGGACTTGGAGAGCATGAGGACCTTTGGAAATTAAGCAGGGCAATCTGACGGTTACAGAGCCAGGGCAGGGAAGGTAGCAACAGTACCAGGACATGCTAGACTCTGGTTAAACAATGGGCCGGAGAAACAGGGCCGGTTTAAGCCCTCGGGGGGCCCAGGGCACCAAAGACACCCCCCCGACCACCCCCCCCCGGCTGCACACGCTGCTCACCTCCCCCGGTCACAGGCAACAGGAGCCGTGCTGCAGCAGGGGGAGAAGAGAAGACACCAGGCTACCGGAGCAGGAGGGATCCACGCTGCCGGGGGAGGAGTGTGGCTATGCATGCGGCTTCCTCACCCCTCCTCTCGGGCAGCACGGTCGGGGACTTAGTCAAGCAATCTCCAGCCTCTGTCGCCAGCAGCATCTCTCCTGGCAGCAGCGAAGGCTGGAGATTGCTTGACTCGGTCCCCGACCGTGCTGCCCGAGAGGTGTGGGCAGGAAACCGCATGCACAGCGTAGATCCCTCCTGCCCCGGCAACCTGTAGAGCGGTGCAGAACTCCGACCGGGGGGCCCCTTAAGACAGGGGGCCCGGGGTACTGAGCCCCTGGGCACCCCCCTTAATCCAGCTCTGCAGAGAAAACAAATACAGGACAAAAATAAATGCTAAAACAGAAGGCACTAGTCCAAAAGCTGGCAATAGGGCAAGGTCTACAACACAGGGCAGACGACAGGAGTTATAACAAATACTATGCACAGCAAGTTCTGGATAAGATAAAAGTAGGACTGGATAAAGAGATGCAGACATAACTGCATTGGCAAGACCTTAAAGACTTGTAAACTCCTGACGGTTGCTGTGAACTCTCCACAACGAGTCTTATTATTTGGGGGAAGATAATAAACAGAACCAGAGAACATGTTGAAAGATATGAAACAGCACCTGCTCCAAAAGAGGGCTGAATACGGATCATTTCCAGAGTAAGCAATTTGTCCAGAACATGTAGATACAGGAGATAAAAGGAACCTGAATGAATTCCTGTACACCTTGTATTAGTGATATATATTAGTGTATCTGTGTTTCTAAGAGTTCTTTCACGTAATTTTAAATATGCATGGAGTTCCTGTAAAGGGATCAGGGCACGTCTAGGGTGAGGCTACCACTTAGCAGCAGTGCTTAAATTAAACTTACTTTTATTAGGAATATACAGTATATCACGCTACTATAAAATGCCGTCCAGGGTCAAATGCAGGATTTCTGGAGGGGGGTTTCCAGATGTTTGATTTTAGAGTGATTGTCACCAACCCATGAAGGGTGTATAATTAGCATGTAACAAGCTATAGTCTGCCCCAAACGCAGTGCAGTGTATGTAACATTGTATGTCAGACATATGCAGGACCAGTGATCACTGTAAGCCACTTACCAGATTCTCTCTCTAGTGCGATGACTGAGCTCTGCAGACACACACACACACACACACACACACACACACACACCAGACTTGGTAGGAAAATCTGCTGCCACTGGGCATGTGATGTGCAGAAGCTCCATTCTGCCCTTTATATTCCATGTAGTGGCCGCTGGCCTGGCTCTTGGGAAGGGGGGTTTCCAGGCAACTGGAAACCCCCCTGCAAACCCCCCCCCCAGCATTTGCATATGCCATACTAGTAGTGATGAGCGGGTTCGGTTTCTCGGAAACCGAACCCCCCCGAACTTCACCCTTTTTACACGGGTCCGAGCCATACTCGGATTCTCCCGTATGGCTCGGTTAACCCAAGCGCGCCCGAACGTCATCATCCCGCTGTCGGATTCTCGCGAGATTCGGATTCTATATAAGCAGCCGCGCGTCGCCGCCATTTTCACTCGTGCATTGGAAATGTTAGGGAGAGAACGTGGCTGGCGTCCTCTCCGTTTATGTTAATGCATTGCAAATATTTTGTGCTTGCTTATTACTTAATTGTGGGGACTGGGGAGCAGCTGTATATAGGAGGAGTACAGTGCAGAGTTTTGCTGACAGTGACCACCAGTAATATGTTGTCTGCCTGAAAAACACTCCATATCTGTGCTCAGTGTGCTGCATATAAATGTGCTCACACTGCTTAATTGTGGGGACTGGGGAGCAGCTGTATTATATAGCAGGAGTACAGTGCAGAGTTTTGCTGACAGTGACCACCAGTATACGTTGTCTGCCTGAAAAACACTCCATATCTGTGCTCAGTGTGCTGCTTTATTGTGGGGACTGGGGACCACCAGTATAATATTATATAGGAGGAGTACAGTGCAGAGTTTTGCTGACCAGTGACCACCAGTATATAATATATAGCATTGCGGTACAGTAGGCCACTGCTGTACCTACCTCTGTGTCGTCATTAAGTATACTATCCATCTAGATTCTATACCTGTGGTGCATCTCAGTTGTGCAGTTTGCTGACACAGTGACCACCAGTATATATAACAGTACGGTACGGAAGGCCACTGCTGTACCTACCTCTGTGTCGTCATTAAGTATACTATCCATCTACATTCTATACCTGTGGTGCATTTTAGTTTTGCAGTTTGCTGACACAGTGACCACCAGTATACTATATATAGCAGTACGGTACGGAAGGCCACTGCTGTACCTACCTCTGTGTCGTCATTAAGTATACTATCCATCTACATTCTATACCTGTGGTGCATTTTAGTTTTGCAGTTTGCTGACACAGTGACCACCAGTATACTATATATAGCAGTACGGTACGGAAGGCCACTGCTGTACCTACCTCTGTGTCGTCATTAAGTATACTATCCATCTACATTCTATACCTGTGGTGCATTTTAGTTTTGCAGTTTGCTGACACAGTGACCACCAGTATATATAGCAGTACAGTACGGAAGGCCACTGCTGTACCTACCTCTGTGTCGTCATTAAGTATACTATCCATCTACATTCTATACCTGTGGTGCATTTTAGTTTTGCAGTTTGCTGACACAGTGACCACCAGTATATATAGCAGTACGGTACGGAAGGCCACTGCTGTACCTACCTCTGTGTCATCATTAAGTATACTATCCATCTACATTCTATACCTGTGGTGCATTTTAGTTTTGCAGTTTGCTGACACAGTGACCACCAGTATACTATATATAGCAGTACGGTACGGAAGGCCAATGCTGTACCTACCTCTGTGTCGTCATTAAGTATACTATCCATCTACATTCTATACCTGTGGTGCATTTTAGTTTTGCAGTTTGCTGACACAGTGACCACCAGTATACTATATATAGCAGTACGGTATGGAAGGCCACTGCTGTACCTACCTCTGTGTCGTCATTAAGTATACTATCCATCTACATTCTATACCTGTGGTGCATTTTAGTTTTGCAGTTTGCTGACACAGTGACCACCAGTATACTATATATAGCAGTACGGTACGGAAGGCCACTGCTGTACCTACCTCTGTGTCATCATTAAGTATACTATCCATCTACATTCTATACCTGTGGTGCATTTTAGTTTTGCAGTTTGCTGACACAGTGACCACCAGTATACTATATATAGCAGTACGGTACGGAAGGCCACTGCTGTACCTACCTCTGTGTCGTCATTAAGTATACTATCCATCTACATTCTATACCTGTGGTGCATTTTAGTTTTGCAGTTTGCTGACACAGTGACCACCAGTATACTATATATAGCAGTACGGTATGGAAGGCCACTGCTATACCTACCTCTGTGTCGTCATTAAGTATACTATCCATCTACATTCTATACCTGTGGTGCATTTTAGTTTTGCAGTTTGCTGACACAGTGACGACCAGTATACTATATATAGCAGTACGGTACGGAAGGCCACTGCTGTACCTACCTCTGTGTCGTCATTAAGTATACTATCCATCTACATTCTATACCTGTGGTGCATTTTAGTTTTGCAGTTTGCTGACACAGTGACGACCAGTATACTATATATAGCAGTACGGTACGGAAGGCCACTGCTGTACCTACCTCTGTGTCGTCATTAAGTATACTATCCATCTACATTCTATACCTGTGGTGCATTTTAGTTTTGCAGTTTGCTGACAGTGACCACCAGTATATATAGCAGTACGGTACGGAAGGCCACTGCTCTACCTACCTCTGTGTCGTCAAGTATACTATCCACCCATACCTGTGGTGCATTTCAGTTGTGCGCAGTATATATAGTAGTAGGCCATTGCTATTGATACTGGCATATAATTCCACACATTAAAAAATGGAGAACAAAAATGTGGAGGTTAAAATAGGGAAAAATCAAGATCCACTTCCACCTCGTGCTGAAGCTGCTGCCACTAGTCATGGCCGAGACGATGAAATGCCATCAACGTCGTCTGCCAAGGCCGATGCCCAATGTCATAGTAGAGAGCATGTCAAATCCAAAAAACAAAAGTTCAGTAAAATGACCCAAAAATCAAAATTGAAAGCATCTGATGAGAAGCGTAAACTTGCCAATATGCCATTTACGACACGGAGTGGCAAGGAACGGCTGAGGCCCTGGCCTATGTTCATGGCTAGTGGTTCAGATTCACATGAGGATGGAAGCACTCATCCTCTCGCTAGAAAAATGAAAAGACTTAAGCTGGCAAAAGCACAGCAAAGAACTGTGCGTTCTTCTAAATCACAAATCCCCAAGGAGAGTCCAATTGTGTCGGTTGCGATGCCTGACCTTCCCAACACTGGACGGGAAGAGCTTGCGCCTTCCACCATTTGCACGCCCCCTGCAAGTGCTGGAAGGAGCACCCGCAGTCCAGTTCCTGATAGTCAAATTGAAGATGTCACTGTTGAAGTACACCAGGATGAGGATATGGGTGTTGCTGGCGCTGGGGAGGAAATTGACAAGGAGGATTCAGATGGTGAGGTGGTTTGTTTAAGTCAGGCACCAGGGGAGACACCTGTTGTCCGTGGGACGAATATGGCCATTTACATGCCTGGTCAAAATACAAAAAAAATCAGCTCTTCGGTGTGGAATTATTTCAACACAAATGCGGACAACAGGTGTCAAGCCGTGTGTTGCCTTTGTCAAGCTGTAATAAGTAGGGGTAAGGACATTAACCACCTCGGAACATCCTCCCTTATACGTCACCTGCAGCGTATTCATCATAAGTCAGTGACAAGTTCAAAAACTTTGGGTGACAGCGGAAGCAGTCCACTGACCACTAAATCCCTTCCTCTTGTAACCAAGCTCCTGCAAACCACACCACCAACTCCCTCAGTGTCAATTTCCTCCTTATCCAGGAAAGCCAATAGTCCTGCAGGCCATGTCACTGGCAAGTCTGACGAGTCCTCTCCTGCCTGGGATTCCTCCGATGCATCCTTGAGTGTAACGCCTACTGCTGCTGGCGCTGCTGTTGTAGCTGCTGGGAGTCGATCGTCATCCCAGAGGGGAAGTCAGAAGACCACTTGTACTACTTCCAGTAAGCAATTGACTGTCCAACAGTCCTTTGCGAGGAAGATGAAATATCACAGCAGTCATCCTGCTGCAAAGCAGATAACTCAGGCCTTGGCAGCCTGGACGGTGAGAAACGTGGTTCCGGTATCCACCGTTATTTCAGAGGCAACTAGAGACTTGATTGAGGTACTGTGTCCCCGGTACCAAATACCATCTAGGTTCCATTTCTCTAGGCAGGCGATACTGAAAATGTACACAGACCTCAGAAAAAGACTCACCAGTGTCCTAAAAAATGCAGTTGTACCCAATGTCTACTTAACCACGGACATGTGGACAAGTGGAGCAGGGCAGACTCAGGACTATATGACTGTGACAGCCCACTTGGTAGAAGTATTGCCTCCCGCAGCAAGAACAGCAGCGGCGGCACCAGTAGCAGCA
Organism: Pseudophryne corroboree; assembly: GCF_028390025.1. Taxonomy (NCBI): domain Eukaryota; kingdom Metazoa; phylum Chordata; class Amphibia; order Anura; family Myobatrachidae; genus Pseudophryne; species Pseudophryne corroboree. Next base: position 86,966,180 of record NC_086454.1, on the reverse strand, counting down.
TCTCGCAAACGCCAACTCGTTCCTAGGCAGGCTACGCTTTGTATCACCGCTTTCCAGAAGAGGCACACAGCTGACAACCTCTTACGGAAACTGAGGAAGATCATCGCAGAATGGCTTACCCCAATTGGACTCTCCTGGGGATTTGTGACATCGGACAACGCCAGCAATATTGTGCGTGCATTACATCTGGGCAAATTCCAGCACGTCCCATGTTTTGCACATACATTGAATTTGGTGGTGCAGAATTATTTAAAAAACGACAGGGGCGTGCAAGAGATGCTGTTGGTGGCCCGAAGAATTACGGGCCACTTTTCGGCATTCAGCCACCGCGTACAGAAGACTGGAGCACCACCAAACAGTCCTGAACCTGCCCTGCCATCATCTGAAGCAAGAGGTGGTAACGAGGTGGAATTCAACCCTCTATATGCTTCAGAGGATGGAGGAGCAGCAAAAGGCCATTCAAGACTATACATCTGCCCACGATATAGGCAAAGGAGGGGGAATGCACCTGACTCAAGCGCAGTGGAGAATGATTTCAACGTTGTGCAAGGTTCTGCAACCCTTTGAACTTGCACACGTGAAGTCAGTTCAGAAACTGCCAGCCTGAGTCAGGTCATTCCCCTCATCAGGCTTTTGCAGAAGAAGCTGGAGACATTGAAGGAGGAGCTAAAACAGAGCGATTCCGCTAGGCATGTGGGACTTGTGGATGGAGCCCTTAATTCGCTTAACAAGGATTCACGGGTGGTCAATAGAGATGTGCACTTGAAATTTTTCGGGTCTTGTGTTTTGGTTTTGGGTTCGGTTCCGCGGCCGTGTTTTGGGTTCGACCGCGTTTTGGCAAAACCTCACCGAATTTTTTTTGTCGGATTCGGGTGTGTTTTGGATTCGGGTGTTTTTTTCAAAAAACACTAAAAAACAGCTTAAATCATAGAATTTGGGGGTCATTTTGATCCCAAAGTATTATTAACCTCAAAAACCATAATTTCCACTCATTTTCAGTCTATTCTGAATACCTCACACCTCACAATATTATTTTTAGTCCTAAAATTTGCACCGAGGTCGCTGGATAACTAAGCTAAGCGACCCTAGTGGCCGACACAAACACCTGGCCCATCTAGAAGTGGCACTGCAGTGTCACGCAGGATGTCCCTTCCAAAAAACCCTCCCCAAACAGCACATGACGCAAAGAAAAAAAGAGGCGCAATGAGGTAGCTGTGTGAGTAAGATAAGCGACCCTAGTGGCCGACACAAACACCGGGCCCATCTAGGAGTGGCACTGCAGTGTCACGCAGGATGTCCCTTCCAAAAAACCCTCCCCAAACAGCACATGACGCAAAGAAAAAAAGAGGCGCAATGAGGTAGCTGTGTGAGTAAGATAAGCGACCCTAGTGGCCGACACAAACACCGGGCCCATCTAGGAGTGGCACTGCAGTGTCACGCAGGATGTCCCTTCCAAAAAACCCTCCCCAAACAGCACATGACGCAAAGAAAAAAAGAGGCGCAATGAGGTAGCTGTGTGAGTAAGATAAGCGACCCTAGTGGCCGACACAAACACCTGGCCCATCTAGGAGTGGCACTGCAGTGTCACGCAGGATGTCCCTTCCAAAAAACCCTCCCCAAACAGCACATGACGCAAAGAAAAAAAGAGGCGCAATGAGGTAGCTGTGTGAGTAAGATAAGCGACCCTAGTGGCCGACACAAACACCGGGCCCATCTAGGAGTGGCACTGCAGTGTCACGCAGGATGTCCCTTCCAAAAAACCCTCCCCAAACAGCACATGACGCAAAGAAAAAAAGAGGCGCAATGAGGTAGCTGTGTGAGTAAGATAAGCGACCCTAGTGGCCGACACAAACACCGGGCCCATCTAGGAGTGGCACTGCAGTGTCACGCAGGATGTCCCTTCCAAAAAACCCTCCCCAAACAGCACATGACGCAAAGAAAAAAAGAGGCGCAATGAGGTAGCTGTGTGAGTAAGATAAGCGACCCTAGTGGCCGACACAAACACCGGGCCCATCTAGGAGTGGCACTGCAGTGTCACGCAGGATGTCCCTTCCAAAAAACCCTCCCCAAACAGCACATGACGCAAAGAAAAAAAGAGGCGCAATGAGGTAGCTGTGTGAGTAAGATAAGCGACCCTAGTGGCCGACACAAACACCTGGCCCATCTAGGAGTGGCACTGCAGTGTCACGCAGGATGTCCCTTCCAAAAAACCCTCCCCAAACAGCACATGACGCAAAGAAAAAAAGAGGCGCAATGAGGTAGCTGTGTGAGTAAGATAAGCGACCCTAGTGGCCGACACAAACACCGGGCCCATCTAGGAGTGGCACTGCAGTGTCACGCAGGATGGCCCTTCCAAAAAACACTCCCCAAACAGCACATGACGCAAAGAAAAATGAAAGAAAAAAGAGGTGCAAGATGGAATTGTCCTTGGGCCCTCCCACCCACCCTTATGTTGTATAAACAGGACATGCACACTTTAACCAACCCATCATTTCAGTGAGAGGGTCTGCCACACGACTGTGACTGAAATGACGGGTTGGTTTGGACCCCCACCTAAAAAGAAGCAATTAATCTCTCCTTGCACAAACTGGCTCTACAGAGGCAAGATGTCCACCTCATCATCATCCTCCGATATATCACCGTGTACATCCCCCTCCTCACAGATTATCAATTCGTCCCCACTGGAATCCACCATCTCAGCTCCCTGTGTACTTTGTGGAGGCAATTGCTGCTGGTCAATGTCTCCACGGAGGAATTGATTATAATTCATTTTAATGAACATCATCTTCTCCACATTTTCTGGATGTAACCTTGTACGCCGATTGCTGACAAGGTGAGCGGCGGCACTAAACACTCTTTCGGAGTACACACTTGTGGGAGGGCAATTTAGGTAGAATAAAGCCAGTTTGTGCAAGGGCCTCCAAATTGCCTCTTTTTCCTGCCAGTATAAGTACGGACTGTGTGACGTGCCTACTTGGATGCGGTCACTCATATAATCCTCCACCATTCTTTCAATGGTGAGAGAATCATATGCAGTGACAGTAGACGACATGTCCGTAATCGTTGTCAGGTCCTTCAGTCCGGACCAGATGTCAGCATCAGCAGTCGCTCCAGACTGCCCTGCATCACCGCCAGCGTTTTTAGCCTTTTCCTCGCACCCCCAGTTGCGGGAGAATGTGAAGGAGGAGATGTTGACAGGTCGCGTTCCGCTTGACTTGACAATTTTCTCACCAGCAGGTCTTTGAACCCCAGCAGACTTGTGTCTGCCGGAAAGAGAGATCCAAGGTAGGCTTTAAATCTAGGATCGAGCATGGTGGCCAAAATGTAGTGCTCTGATTTCAACAGATTGACCACCCGTGAATCCTTGTTAAGCGAATTAAGGGCTCCATCCACAAGTCCCACATGCCTAGCGGAATCGCTCTGTGTTAGCTCCTCCTTCAATGTCTCCAGCTTCTTCTGCAAAAGCCTGATGAGGGGAATGACCTGACTCAGGCTGGCAGTGTCTGAACTGACTTCACGTGTGGCAAGTTCAAAGGGCATCAGAACCTTGCACAATGTTGAAATCATTCTCCACTGCGCTTGAGACAGGTGCATTCCACCTCCTATATCGTGCTGAATTGTATAGGCTTGAATGGCCTTTTGCTGCTCCTCCAACCTCTGAAGCATATAGAGGGTTGAATTCCACCTCGTTACCACTTCTTGCTTCAGATGATGGCAGGGCAGGTTCAGTTGTTTTTGGTGGTGCTCCAGTCTTCTGTACGTGGTGCCTGTACGCCGAAAGTGTCCCGCAATTCTTCTGGCCACCGACAGCATCTCTTGCACGCCCCTGTCGTTTTTTTAAAAATTCTGCACCACCAAATTCAAGGTATGTGCAAAACATGGGACGTGCTGGAATTTGCCCATATTTAATGCACACACAATATTGCTGGCGTTGTCCGATGCCACAAATCCACAGGAGAGTCCAATTGGGGTAAGCCATTCCGCGATGATCTTCCTCAGTTGCCGTAAGAGGTTTTCAGCTGTGTGCGTATTCTGGAAAGCGGTGATACAAAGCGTAGCCTGCCTAGGAAAGAGTTGGCGTTTGCGAGATGCTGCTACTGGTGCCGCCGCTGCTGTTCTTGCGGCGGGAGTCCATACATCTACCCAGTGGGCTGTCACAGTCATATAGTCCTGACCCTGCCCTGCTCCACTTGTCCACATGTCCGTGGTTAAGTGGACATTGGGTACAACTGCATTTTTTAGGACACTGGTGAGTCTTTTTCTGACGTCCGTGTACATTCTCGGTATCGCCTGCCTAGAGAAGTGGAACCTAGATGGTATTTGGTAACGGGGGCACACTGCCTCAATAAATTGTCTAGTTCCCTGTGAACTAACGGCGGATACCGGACGCACGTCTAACACCAACATAGTTGTCAAGGCCTGAGTTATCCGCTTTGCAGCAGGATGACTGCTGTGATATTTCATCTTCCTCGCAAAGGACTGTTGGACAGTCAATTGCTTACTGGAAGTAGTACAAGTGGGCTTACGACTTCCCCTCTGGGATGACGATCGACTCCCAGCAGCAACAACAGCAGCGCCAGCAGCAGTAGGCATTACACTCAAGGATGCATCGGAGGAATCCCAGGCAGGAGAGGACTCGTCAGAATTGCCAGTGACATGACCTGCAGGACTATTGGCATTCCTGGGGAAGGAGGAAATTGACACTGAGGGAGTTGGTGGGGTGGTTTGCGTGAGCTTGGTTACAAGAGGAAGGGATTTACTGGTCAGTGGACTGCTTCCGCTGTCGCCCAAAGTTCATAATAAGTCACTGACTTATTATGAATGCGCTGCAGGTGACGTGTAAGGGAGGATGTTCCGAGGTGGTTAACGTCCTTACCCCTACTTATTACAGCTTGACAAAGGCAACACACGGCTTGACAAATGTTGTCCGCATTTCTGGTGAAATACTTCCACACCGAAGAGCTGATTTTTTTGTATTTTCACCAGGCATGTCAACGGCCCTATTCCTCCCACGGACAACAGGTGTCTCCCCGGGTGCCTGACTTAAACAAACCACCTCACCATCAGAATCCTCCTGGTCAATTTCCTCCCCAGCGCCAGCAACACCCATATCCTCCTCATCCTGGTGTACTTCAACACTGACATCTTCAATCTGACTATCAGGAACTGGACTGCGGGTGCTCCTTCCAGCACTTGCAGGGGGCGTGCAAATGGTGGAAGGCGCATGCTCTTCACGTCCAGTGTTGGGAAGGTCAGGCATCGCAACCGACACAATTGGACTCTCCTTGTGGATTTGGGATTTCGAAGAACGCACAGTTCTTTGCGGTGCTTTTGCCAGCTTGAGTCTTTTCATTTTTCTAGCGAGAGGCTGAGTGCTTCCATCCTCATGTGAAGCTGAACCACTAGCCATGAACATAGGCCAGGGCCTCAGCCGTTCCTTGCCACTCCGTGTGGTAAATGGCATATTGGCAAGTTTACGCTTCTCCTCCGACAATTTTATTTTAGGTTTTGGAGTCCTTTTTTTACTGATATTTGGTGTTTTGGATTTTTCATGCTCTGTACTATGACATTGGGCATCGGCCTTGGCAGACGACGTTGCTGGCATTTCATCGTCTCGGCCATGACTAGTGGCAGCAGCTTCAGCACGAGGTGGAAGTGGATCTTGATCTTTCCCTAATTTTGGAACCTGAACATTTTTGTTCTCCATATTTTAATAGGCACAACTAAAAGGCACCTCAGGTAAACAATGGAGATGGATGGATACTAGTATACTTATGGATGGACTGCCGAGTGCCGACACAGAGGTAGCTACAGCCGTGGACTACCGTACTGTGTCTGCTGCTAATATAGACTGGATGATAATGAGATGAAATCAATATATATGTATATATAATATCACTAGTACTGCAGCCGGACAGGTATATATATTTATTATGTAATGACTGATGACGGACCTGCTGGACACTGTCAGCTCAGCAGCACCGCAGACTGCTACAGTAAGCTACTATAGTAGTATGTATAAAGAAGAAAGAAAAAAAAAACAACCACGGGTAGGTGGTATACAATTATGGATGGACTGCCGAGTGCCGACACAGAGGTAGCTACAGCCGTGGACTAACGTACTGTGTCTGCTGATAATATAGACTGGATGATAATGAGATGAAATCAATATATATGTATATATAATATCACTAGTACTGCAGCCGGACAGGTATATATATTATATATTTATTATGTAATGACTGATGACGGACCTGCTGGACACTGTCAGCTCAGCAGCACCGCAGACTGCTACAGTAAGCTACTATAGTAGTATGTATAAAGAAGAAAGAAAAAAACAACAACCACGGGTAGGTGGTATACAATTATGGATGGACTGCCGAGTGCCGACACAGAGGTAGCTACAGCCGTGGACTAACGTACTGTGTCTGCTGATAATATAGACTGGATGATAATGAGATGAAATCAATATATATGTATATATAATATCACTAGTACTGCAGCCGGACAGGTATATATATTTATTATGTAATGACTGATGACGGACCTGCTGGACACTGTCAGCTCAGCAGCACCGCAGACTGCTACAGTAAGCTACTATAGTAGTATGTATAAAGAAGAAAGAAAAAAACAACAACCACGGGTAGGTGGTATACAATTATGGATGGACTGCCGAGTGCCGACACAGAGGTAGCTACAGCCGTGGACTAACGTACTGTGTCTGCTGATAATATAGACTGGATGATAATGAGATGAAATCAATATATATGTATATATAATATCACTAGTACTGCAGCCGGACAGGTATATATTATATATTTATTATGTAATGACTGATGACGGACCTGCTGGACACTGTCAGCTCAGCAGCACCGCAGACTGCTACAGTAAGCTACTATAGTAGTATGTATAAAGAAGAAAGAAAGAAAAAACAACCACGGGTAGGTGGTATACAATTATGGATGGACTGCCGAGTGCCGACACAGAGGTAGCTACAGCCGTGGACTAACGTACTGTGTCTGCTGATAATATAGACTGGATGATAATGAGATGAAATCAATATATATGTATATATAATATCACTAGTACTGCAGCCGGACAGGTATATATTATATATTTATTATGTAATGACTGATGACGGACCTGCTGGACACTGTCAGCTCAGCAGCACCGCAGACTGCTACAGTAAGCTACTATAGTAGTATGTATAAAGAAGAAAGAAAAAAAAAACAACCACGGGTAGGTGGTATACAATTATGGATGGACTGCCGAGTGCCGACACAGAGGTAGCTACAGCCGTGGACTAACGTACTGTGTCTGCTGATAATATAGACTGGATGATAATGAGATGAAATCAATATATATGTATATATAATATCACTAGTACTGCAGCCGGACAGGTATATATATTATATATTTATTATGTAATGACTGATGACGGACCTGCTGGACACTGTCAGCTCAGCAGCACCGCAGACTGCTACAGTAAGCTACTATAGTAGTATGTATAAAGAAGAAAGAAAAAAAAAACAACCACGGGTAGGTGGTATACAATTATGGATGGACTGCCGAGTGCCGACACAGAGGTAGCTACAGCCGTGGACTAACGTACTGTGTCTGCTGATAATATAGACTGGATGATAATGAGATGAAATCAATATATATGTATATATAATATCACTAGTACTGCAGCCGGACAGGTATATATATTATATATTTATTATGTAATGACTGATGACGGACCTGCTGGACACTGTCAGCTCAGCAGCACCGCAGACTGCTACAGTAAGCTACTATAGTAGTATGTATAAAGAAGAAAGAAAAAAAAAACAACCACGGGTAGGTGGTATACAATTATGGATGGACTGCCGAGTGCCGACACAGAGGTAGCTACAGCCGTGGACTAACGTACTGTGTCTGCTGATAATATAGACTGGATGATAATGAGATGAAATCAATATATATGTATATATAATATCACTAGTACTGCAGCCGGACAGGTATATATATTATATATTTATTATGTAATGACTGATGACGGACCTGCTGGACACTGTCAGCTCAGCAGCACCGCAGACTGCTACAGTAAGCTACTATAGTAGTATGTATAAAGAAGAAAGAAAAAAAAAAAAAACACGGGTAGGTGCTAGGTGGTATACAATATTATATATATATATTATATACAATTATATATATATATATAATATATATTAAACTCATAAACTGGTGGTGATTATTAAACTGGTGGTCAGGTCACTGGTCACACTATCAGCAACTTGCAAGTAGTACTCCTGAGTCCTAAGCAGACAATCACAATATATATTATACTGGTGGTCAGTGTGGTCACAAACAATGGCAGTGTGGCTGGCACTCTGGCAGCAAAAGTGTGCACTGTACGTTATATTATGTACTCCTGAGTCCTGCTCTCAGACTCTAACTGCTCCCCACTGTCAGTGTCTCCCCCACAAGTCAGATAATACAGTCACACTATCTCTCTCTATCACTTCAGCAAGTACTAGTAGTAGTAGTACTCCTCCTAATGCTCCCCAAATTACTACTGTGCTTCTCGAATCTCTATAAACGGAGAGGACGCCAGCCACGTCCTCTCCCTATGAATCTCAATGCACGTGTGAAAAATGGCGGCGACGCGCGGCTCCTTATATAGAATCCGAGTCTCGCGATAGAATCCGAGCCTCGCGAGAATCCGACAGCGTGATGATGACGTTCGGGCGCGCTCGGGTTAACCGAGCAAGGCGGGAAGATCCGAGTCGCTCGGACCCGTGTAAAAAAACATGAAGTTCGGGCGGGTTCGGATTCCGAGGAACCGAACCCGCTCATCTCTAGTGGTCAATCTGTTGAAATCAGAGCACTACATTTTGGCCACCGTGCTCGATCCTAGATTTAAAACCTACGTTGGATCTCTCTTTCCGGCAGACACAAGTCTGCAGAGGTTCAAAGACCTGCTGGTGAGAAAATTGTCAAGTCAAGCGGAACGTGACCAGTCAACATCTCCTCTTTCACATTCTCCCGCAACTGGGGGTGCGAGGAAAAGGCTAAGAATTCCGAGCCCACCCGCTGGCGGTGATGCAGGGCAGTCTGGAGCGAGTGCTGACATCTGGTCCGGACTGAAGGACCTGCCAATGATTACTGACATGTCGTCTACTGTCACTGCATATGATTCTCTCATCATTGAAAGAATGGTGGAGGATTATATGAGTGACCGCATCCAAGTAGGCACGTCAGACAATCCGTACGTATACTGGCAGGAAAAAGAGACGATTTGGAGGCCCTTGCACAAACTGGCTTTATTCTACCTAAGTTGCCCTCCCTCCAGTGTGTACTCCGAAAGAGTGTTTAGTGCAGCCGCTCACCTTGTCAGCAATCGGCGTACGAGGTTACTTCCAGAAAATGTGGAGAAGATGATGTTCATCAAAATTAATTATAATCAATTCCTCCGTGGAGACATTCACCAGCAATTGCCTCCAGAAAGTACACAGGGATCTGAGATGGTGGATTCCAGTGAGGACGAATTAATAATCTGTGAGGAGGGGGATGTACACAGTGAAAGGGGTGAGGAATCGGAGGATGATGATGAGGAGGACATCTTGCCTCTGTAGAGCCAGTTTGTGCAAGGAGAGATTGATTGCTTCTTTTTTGGTGGGGGCCCAAACCAACCAGTCATTTCAGTCACAGTCATGTGGCAGACCCTGTCGCTGAAATGATGGGTTCGTTAAATTGTGCATGTCCTGTTTATACAACATAAGGGTGGGTGGGAGGGCCCAAGGACAATTCCATCTTGCACCTCTTTTTTTCTTTCATTTAACTTTGCATCATGTGCTGTTTGGGGACAATTTTTTTGAAGTGCCATCCTGTCTGACACTGCAGTGCCACTCCTGGATGGGCCAGGTGTTTGTGTCGGCCACTTGTGTCACTTAGCTTAGTCACACAGCTACCTTGGTGCGCCTCTTTTTTTCTTTGCATCATGTGCTGTTTGGGCACTATTTTTTTGAAGTGCCATCCTGTCTGACACTGCAGTGCCACTCCTAGATGGGCCAGGTGTTTGTGTCGGCCACTTGTGTCGCTTAGCTTAGTCACACAGCGACCTTGGTGCGCCTCTTTTTTTCTTTGCATCATGTGCTGTTTGGGGACAATTTTTTTGAAGTGCCATCCTGCCTGACACTGCAGTGCCACTCCTAGATGGGCCAGGTGTTTGTGTCGGCCACTTGTGTCGCTTAGCTTAGCCATCCAGCAACCTCGGTGCAAATTTTAGGACTAAAAATAATATTGTGAGGTGTGAGGTGTTCAGAATAGACTGGAAATGAGTGGAAATTATGGTTATTGAGGTTAATAATACTATGGGATCAAAATGACCCCCAAATTCTATGATTTAAGCTGTTTTTTAGGGTTTTTTGAAAAAAACACCCGAATCCGACAAAAAAATTTCGGTGAGGTTTTGCCAAAACGCGTCCGAATCCAAAACACGGCCGCGGAACCGAATCCAAAACCAAAACACAAAACCCGAAAAATGTCCGGTGCACATCACTACATACTAGTAGAAAAGCTATAAACATTTCATGCAATCTTCTTATTCAGTATTTAGCATGCTATCCAGAGACACGGAAATATTAGGGATGTAGCTATGTGACCGGTCACAATACCGTCCACTACATCCCGAACCCTGAAAATCCCGACAGTCAGCATGCCGACTATCAGGGACTATTCCCACTAGTGGGTGTCCACGACACCCATAGAGTGGGAATAGAACCTGTGGCAAACCCAGCCTGCAGAGTGGCGAGTGCAACAAGCCCGCAATGGGCTTCGTTACGCTCGCTCCCACCGCTGGCATTCAGCGGTTGGGATCTCGGTCGCCGGTAACGCGGCCCCAACCGAAATATTACATTACAAAGTATATCTACGGAAAATGGAGTCATGGTTTTTTTACTGTCTTATTGTACATCCCGATTAAACAGTACGGATGGTGTAAAGGTTAGCATTACTGCCTCGCAGCACTGAGGTCGTGGGTTTGATTCTCTACACGGCCCTAACTGTGTGGAGTTTGTATATTCTCCCTATGCTTGCAGGGGTTCCTTCGGGTGCTCTTGTTTCCTCCCACAATCCAAAAATATACTGATAGGCTAATTGGCTCCTGACAAAAAAATTAACCCAAGTGTGTATGTGTGGTAGGGAGTATAGGGGTAATTCAGACCTGATCGTAGATGTGCGATCAGTTTCTCTGACATGGCATGAGGGGGGATGGCCAGCACAGGGCAAGTCACAGGGTCCTGCCCCCCCCCCCGCAGACGGTTCGAATAGTCCTCTGCCTGCGAAGGCAGATGACTACCTGCCATGTTTTGAGTCGCAGCTGCACGCAGCCGCCACAACACGCCCCAGCAACGGTCCATACACGCCTGAATTGTCCAGACCACGCCCGTTAAGCGGAGCATCAACGCCCACAAATCATGGCGGCGATGCCCCATTCCTGCCCCCACCAGGTCTTAAACTGCGTTCTGAAGAGAATGCAGTTTAGGATCTTACACATACGCGTACCTTTGCTTCTTAGCAATTTTCGCACACTTGCGACAGGGTCTGAATTAGTCCCTTAGAATAGATTGTAAGATCCACTGGGGCAGGGACGGATGTGAATGGGCAAAATATTCTCTGTAAAGCGCTGCGGAATATGTGTGTGCTGTATAAATAACTGTTAATAAATCATAACAAATAAATAACAATCCTCAGAAATACCACATGTAATAAAATACTGTAGTTCTGTATAGTTGCTGTTGCAGAACTGCACATGCCCGCATGCCCTGCCACAGTTTTGCTAATCAGACATACTAATCTTTGGCACAGCATGCTGGGATCTGTAGTTTAACAAAAGCTAGATGTTGACTAGCCCTTCTCTATGATTTCACAAAACATGATTGTTATTATTATTATATTATTATCATTATTATTACCTGTGACAATCTCATGTTTAGAACAAGCTCACACAATCTATGGCTTTACGTCTGTTGTGTTCCAGAATGCAACAGAATGCTGGGTCTTGTAGTTCCACAAAAAAGTGCCTGAGTATGCTCAAGAGAAATTCCTATTGATAAAGATCTTAAAATGATGTTACTTGTGTGGCAACACAAAAATCTTTACGGACCATCATAGAAATGTTATTTAGCAAATATGATTGGAAATAAGTCTGGAAGTCTGAATTGCCCAACACTCCTATCACCATTTTTGGGTAGATTCATTATAATTATGTGATGTCTTTTCTGTGTTTGTTCAGTATATCAGAACTATTACATACAGATTACCCTGTGTACAGTTTATTAAAAACTATGCACATTCTGTATTTAATTTATGACTTAAATGTTTATAAATATTAAAGGTAAACCTATACTGTACAATAGAACGATTCAAATATTAACGTCTCTGCAGAACTTCACTGGGCGCAATAATTTCCATACAGAACCATTAACAACAGTTAAAACAAGACATTTACTTTCATAATGCTATGATCTGCAGTTACTTATCATGCTTTAATAAACTCCAATTTCTTACACTGTAGTATCCTTGGTCAGTGACATCAAAGTATAGAAAGTAATTAATAGTTTCAATTAAATGGGTTCCATAAGGCAGCATTGGTAGATAATAGGTTAAGCGAATGATTGCGTAACTGAATATTGCTTCTTTTGATTGCATTGCAGAAAGCAGATGTAAAGTAGTTCTTATAGAAGACATCTGCCGCATACAAGTAAATATCTAATTATAGAGTCATTGTTTTCAATGTACATAAATTATTGTCTGGGAACGAGAAGAAAACAGCTATGTTCTCTCCTGTGTTGTGATCCATATGTTCAAGAATTGAGACACATTTCCAAAATGATAATTCTAAAGATAAATCCATAGAATTGGCCCATCAGAATGTCATCCCGTAAACTGACATACTGACAGCATTCTTAAAAATACAGATTTTATGTTGCATAAATATGTTTCTTCTAACAATGATGACGGCACAGTTAGGTGATGGAATTCTGCCATTATTATTATCTTATATTTATATGGCACATTATTATTCTCTGCAATCGGATAATTTTCCAGACCTGTCAGTCCCTGTCTCAGTTGAGATTGCAAACTAATTTCATTAACACACAGCAGGACAATATTTATCAGAGGCCACACAAATTTGGGGAAAACATATACAGTATATGTTCACTGCACACACATCACACATACACCCCCAGCACTGCAAGGGATCTGTATGCATGACCAGCGGACGGGATGGTGGCGGTCACAATACCAACACCGGCATCACGATGGTCGCGATCCCGACATGGGCGAGGTAAGTATTCTAAGCCCCCCTCTACCCCCTAGCCCTCCCTTACCGCAGCCTAACCCTAACCTCCCCCTTAGTGCCTAAACCTAACCCACCCACCACCATTCCACAGCCTAACCCTAACCCTCCCTTACCGCAGCCTAACCCTAACCTCCCCCTTACTGCCTAAACCTAACCCACCCACCCCAGTTCCACAGCCTAACCCTAACCATCCCTTACTGCAGCCTAACCCTAACCTTCCCCTTAGTGCAGGCATGTCCAAACTGTGGCCCTCCAGCTGTTGAGAAACTACACATCCCAGCATGCCCTGACATAGCTTTAGCATTCTCTGACAGCAAATCTGTGTCAGGGCATGCTGGGATATGTAGTTTCACAACAGCTGGAGGGCCGCAGTTTGGACATGCCTGCCTTAGTGCCTAAACCTAACCCACCCACCCCCATTCCGCAGCCTAACCCTAACCCTCCCTTACCGCAGCCTAACCCTAACCTTCCCCTTAGTGCCTAAACCTAACCCACCCACCACCATTCCACAGCCTAACCCTAACCCTCCCTTACCGCAGCCTAACCCTAACCTCCCCCATACTGCCTAAACCTAACCCACCCACCCCAGTTCCGCAGCCTAACCCTAACCCTCCCTTACTGCAGCCTAACCCTAACCTTCCCCTTAGTGCCTAAACCTAACCCACCCACCCCCATTCTGCAGCCTAACCCTAACCCTCCCTTACCGCAGCCTAACCCTAACCTTCCCCTTAGTGCCTAAACCTAACCCACCCACCACCATTCCACAGCCTAACCCTAACCCTCCCTTACCGCAGCCTAACCCTAACCTCCCCCTTACTGCCTAAACCTAACCCACCCACCCCAGTTCCGCAACCTAACCCTAACCATCCCTTACTGCAGCCTAACCCTAACCTTCCCCTTAGTGCCTAAACCTAACCCACCCACCCCCATTCCGCAGCCTAACCCTAACCCTCCCTTACCGCAGCCTAACCCTAACCTTCCCCTTAGTGCCTAAACCTAACCCACCCACCACCATTCCACAGCCTAACCCTAACCCTCCCTTACCGCAGCCTAACCCTAACCTCCCCCTTACTGCCTAAATCTAACCCACCCACCACAGTTCCGCAGCCTAACCCTCCGCACTTAGTGCCTACACCTAACCTTTCTTCCCCCTCGAGCAGTCTAATCCTAACTCACCTGGGAGGCACCTAAACACACCCTCCCCCACCTGCAGCCAAACCCTCCCGGTTATACTTACCTTTAGGATTCTGGCTGTCGGGATTTTGGCGTTGGGATGATGACCTATACGGGGCTCCAGTATCAGTGTTATTACGGGTGTCGGGATTTCAGCATCAGTATTCCGACTGCTGGGATCCCGACAGCTGGTATCTTTAATACCGGCTGTTAGGTTGGGTACACACTTAGCCAATGGATTGGCCATCCAGTTGATCCGCCGACCAGTCTATTGTTTGGTAAGGTTTATGCACAAATGATCTTGTGCATACACACTTACCAATCTGATATGTCTGGCCAGCAGACGATATGAATATGCCATTTGTGACGCCATATTCAGTTGATTCGGCGGCTGATATATTGAGCTGTCGGTGAGTCAGCCATACACACAGGTACTAGTATATTTGCTTGGCATATCAGTTTCATCTGTGCTGCAGGTACAATCTGATATGTCTGTGAACGATGTAGTGTAATGCCACAAATTGTTGGGTTGGATAGCCGATGATGTCATTCATGACACCACAGTCCTCATGCCTCCCAACCAGGCAATTTACGACCCTGATCCCTGGACTTCATCTTGAATATTTAGTTACTGTAAGTATGCCTCAGACAGTCTGATCCAGCAATTCATTTTGACGTAATATATGAATAGCCACATATACAACTTTCAGACATATGCAAAAAAACTGGAATTTACCAGAGCAAGATGAGTGGACCCAGGTCCGGCTTATGTCTATAAGGGTCAGACCTGGGTTGCCCAGTGTTATTCCTGGGACTTGCAAGTGGATCAGTGCCCCCAGCTTATACTTGAAAGGTATGACCCAGGTCTTGGTGGCCACAGTAGTGCTTGTAGATTACATCATCTCCAAGCTTCCACTGCAAGACAGAAGACCCGGGTCACTGGAAGACTCGGGTCCGGTGTAAAGGGTGACGCCCCTGGAATAACCCAGGTCCATCACCCAGGTTTGAATGGGGAGGGTAAGTACTGAAACCCCCGGCTTCAACCTGTGCTTTGTGTCCAGGGTCCGAGCTGGTTTAAAGCCCGGGTTTATATCTGAAGGGGTAATAGACAAAATCTTTTTGCTTAAAAATTTACATTATTACATATAAATGTCAATGCTGTTGAACACCTCCAAGACAGCAGTCCGTGCTGGGCCCACTGCACTTTGCAGAGTTTAGAAATAAGAAGAGATGTGCACATCATGAGATAAATGTAGGTAAGACATTGTCCTAATGTTTAGACATCTCAGACTTCAGAAATGCCCGCCATCATACATTCGCATCATCACTTCCTTTCATTATATTTCAGATTTCTTATACTTTCCCAATGCCATAAAATACAAGACTGACTTTTGCAATGCGCAACCCTTGTGACCCCAATTGTGCCTCAGATAGGTTTCTTTAATCTGTGAGAGTTCTGATGCCGCACTTCCATGTACATCTCTGCGCCAAACCCAAGTAAGCACACCAGTGATCCTAGCTAATGCCTATATTTAAAATATCCCACAAGTATTTGGACTAGCTGCATTTTCGTGAATCTGGGAGCTGATTTGTGATTAGTTTCTTTTATCTGTAACTGTGCTGAAGCACACCTTCTATTATTGCAGTTCATCCAATACAGCTGTATAGACCTATACTGATGGGGGCTAGATGGGCTGGGTGCTCCAGAAGATTGAACTGAGCTGTGATCAGCTCACCGGCAGGTGCGACCTATTTACTGCATCAAAGGAGATGCAGAATATGCTCATACTTATCTGCTGTGTCCTGTTCCCCTCTGGGAGAACTTGGAGAAGGTCCAATGTGTTGGTGTTTTAGGCTGAGCTTAGTGATGCCATTAACCACTAAGCACATCATCATCACAACCCATTCTGCCCACTTCACTGGAAATGGGAGGAGTCTGCGATGGTGGGCTGCTCTAAGGGGAATGCAGGGGAGCGCAGTGAAATGTGCGAGTCTCTCTGACATTCCAGGAGAATAGACCTATATACTATACTAAACGGAAGTTGACGGCATAAGGGATCCAGCATTTAAAATGATTGGGTTGGTTCTTCATTATTTATCCATTACCTCTTGTTTAAAACCTTACACTTGTTTCAAAGGTTCATGTGGCTTATCCTGTGTTACCCTACTGAATGGAGTCACTTGGTGAATTAGTCACTTTGATGTCCCTTATCAAAAACAGGTCCGAGGGGAGACAAATGCAGGCCGTCTTATTTCTGTACCTTTATTACTGATAAAGTAACAAGTTGGGGTCAAGTCAGAGTAAAATAAGTTGTATAATGTTTAGTAACTGGTTATAGACAGACGTGAGTTGACAGCACTTAGGTTGACACTCATTAGGTCAACCACTATTGGTAGGTCGACATGGTCAATAGGTTGACGTGGTCACTGGGTCGACATGGCAAAGGTCGACACATGAAAAGGTCAATATGAGTTTTTCAATTTTTTTTCCATTTTGTGAACTTTTTCATACTTTTTTTTATACTTTACGATCCAATTGGGCTACGATTGGGAATAGTAACTTTGCCCGAAGCATTATGAGCAAATATGGTGCACTAATTGGGGTTTCCGGGTCACTTTACGAAGAAAACGACATCAAAATAAAAAGCTTATGTTGACCTTTTTCCATGTTGACCTTTTCCATGTCAACTTAATGACCGTGTCAACCTATATCAGGTGTAGACCTAGTCACTGTCAACCAATAGTGGTCAACATGATTGTCGACCTAGTTACTGTCGACCCTACGATCCACACCCGTAGCACAGGGCTCTTGAAACTGTAGATATGTATCTGTTGCTGAACACCAATTCCTGTGATCTACCAGCAGCCACTGATAGAACAGGCTGTATATAAACAATGTCTGTAACAATATTGAAATATTAATGCACAGAGGCCCTCATTCCGAGTTGTTAGCTTGCTAGCTGCTTTTAGCAGCAGTGCAAACGCTAAGCCGCCGCTCTCTGGGAGTGTATCTTAGCTTAGCAGAAGTGCGAACGAAAGGTTAGCAGAATAGTGCTGACATTTTTTCAAGCAGTTTCAGAGTAGCTGCAGACCTACTCGTTCCTTGCGATCACTTCAGTCTGTTTAGTTCCTGCTTTGACGTCACAAACACGCCCTGCGTTCGACCAGCCACTCCCCCGTTTCCCCAGGCACTCCTGTGTTTTCACCTGACACACCTGCGTTTTTTAGCACACTCCCGGAAAACGGCCAGTTACCTCCCAGAAACACCCACTTCCTGTCAATCACTCACCATCAGCAGAGCAACGAAAAAGAGTCGCTATACCTTGTGTAAAACTGCATATTTTTGTTTGAAAGTACGTCGCGCGAGCGCCCTGCGGCCCGTATGCATGCGTAGTTTTGCCTTTTTTTACCTGATCGCTCCGCTGCGAAAATCGGCAGCGAGCGATCAACTCGGAATGAGGGCCATAGTGCATACAGTAGTACGCTTTCCAATGCTTGACTTGTGTTAGACTGTTCATTATTCACTAGTGATCATCACTGCTAAAAAGTTCAGCGTCAGTATGTAATAAACCATGAATTTTAATTTACAGATAATAGACGATGAAGACACCCAGTTTTTGAGCAACTGCCCCGTAGCTGTCACAGAAAGTACCCCACGGCGAAGGACGCGGATACAAGTTTTCTGGACAGCGCCTTCCATTGGGACAGGCTGTGTAATACTCAAGTAAGTAATAAAACAATACACAGTATATGAAGGATACATGTGTGATGCATACAGTACTTTTATTTATTATATATATATAATAATGGTATCATTGTCAGTGCTAAATAGTATTGTTTTATTTAGTTTGTATTTTCTTTTATTGTCTTCTATCTATTTATCTGTTAATTTATTTATGTATTGACTTGAGTTACTTGCTTTGTAATAGCCACATATATAAAGAATAAATCTGCTACATTGGAAAGCTGACCGATCATGAGCAGAAAACTAATATATTTTAACTTGGAAGTAAAGCAAAATAGAGCAAGTGCTGTAACTGTCCCTGTACAAACCATGATGCAATGTACGGGTAATAAAATTATACATTGAGATTTTGCAAGTAGCCCACAAATACTGGGCAGGGTTAATTTTACACAGCAATTTAAATTTGAGTTTGGACACGCCCCTCCCTCATATAAATCTGTCTGTACATTTTAATCCCCCCCCGCAGTGTAAAATGGTTTTGCCAAGGTGCAAAGTTGCTTGCTCTTTTTTGCTTTACTTTCACCTCAGGCCCATACAGGCATATTTATCAAAATTGTTTTTACTAAAATAACGTGAGAACAGGCATATTCACAACCTTTTCACATTATTTTAGCATCACATGAATCATATTGCATTTTCCCACACTTGAATTGGGAAATGTGATCTGCTCAAATGTACTAAAATAAATTGTAAAAACAACTACGGAGGGAGCCTTGTGATAATAATGCCATTTTCAGATGGTGTTGTGCAGGCTTCCCTCTGGTTCTACTACCCCTGCTCTGCTCTGACAGCCAGAGCAGTTGTTTTTTTTTGGATACACCAGAGCTGTAGTATTCACTGCATTCTAACCAGAAATTTGGAAGGTCCACATTGTAGTGATTACATTGCCATCAGAGACCTGTGGTCTGCATTATATTACAGGTTGAGTATCCCATATCCAAATATTCTGAAATATGGAATATTCCGAAATACAGAATTTTTTGAGTGAGAGTGAGAAGGTGAAACCTTTGTTTTCTGATGGCTTAATGTACAATACACAAAGTTATTAAAAATATTGTATTAAATGACCTTCAGGTTTTGTGTATAAGGTGTATATGAAACATAAATTAATTGTGTGAATGTAAACACACTTTGTTTAATATACAAATTTATGAAAAATATTGTATTAAATTACCTTCAGGCTGTGTGTATAAGGTGTATGTGAAACATAAATGCATTCTGTGCTTAGACTTGGGTCCCATCGCCATGATATCTCATTATGGTATGCAATTATTCCAAAATACGGAAAAATCCAATATCCAAAATACTTCTGGTCACAAGCATTTTGGATAAGGGATACTCAACTTGTAGCAGCAAAGATGTGGGGTCCATCATTTATTGCCACCTGAGAACTTGCATTGCTGCCCCAGAGTTTGTACTATATGGTCTTAGCTGTATTATGTTTGAGAATTGTGGTGCTCTTTGTTACCTATACTCTATTTTTGTGATTTATTTACTGTATTGCTAAGTTTTGTCTCCCTGTACTGTCCTTTGTATGGCGCTGCAAAACACTTGTGACGCCTTATAAATAAAATGTAATAATAATAATGGTCACCAGAGATATGGGGATCTGCTGTGCAGTGCATAGATACTAGAGGGTTAGGATGTATTATAGCCACCAGAAATCTGCATTCTGAATTTTATTGCCATCGAAGATCATGCATATTCATTATATTGCTACCATAATTTTATTGTAGAACACCAGAGATGTTGTGTCTGCATTGCGCATAATTACATTATCTATGTACAATCTCACATTAGACAAACCATGCTCACAAGTTTTTAGCCATGCCCAATTTTTTGCAGCAACGTACGTTTTGCTCTACAAAAGTCTGCCTGATATTCATTGCATAAGATTCTTTTGCCTTTGTCTGGTACTTGCTAAGATGCACGTTGCTGCGCCAGATTTACTGTGTTTTTGTGTATGTGACTCTATGTTAATGCTAGTAAAAGCCCTTCCACTGTGTGTCTGAATGTGCAAGGGCTGAGATTCTCTAATACTAATTGGTGTTTCTTTAGACTGAAACTTGCTCCAGCCCTATGGCCTCCTATGCAGTTCCGTATTAGCATTGTAGGCCCTGAGCTAAGCAATGTCATGGGGCCCCTACACACCCTTTCACAGGAATAAATAAAAAAAGAAAATCCTGACTTACTCCTCAGTCCCTCCACATGTTTCAATACAGTGAATGGTTGTCAGAACTCTGATTGGTGGATAGCTACAGCCATCCACCAATCAGCATGCTGACAGCCATTCACTGTCTGGCTGCAGGCTGGAAGGCAGGTATAGAAGGGGTGCGGTCGCATAACCATCGGTCGGGATCCCGGCGGTCAGGATGCCGGTGCCGATATCCCGATCATGGCCAATGCCGACACACAGGGACTATTTGCACTCGTGGTTGTCCACGACACCCATAGAGTGAGAATAGAACCTTTGGCGAGAGCATTGAGCCCGCAAGGGGCTCTGTTGCACTCCCCCTTGCTGGCATTCTGGTGGTCGGTATCCTGGGGTCGGTATGCTGACCTCCGGGATCCGACCGCCGGCAAAACAAACCCAACCCATACAGAATGCTGCCTGGCTGCTTTGATTGTGTGTAATTCACAATCAGAGCAGCCAGGCAGTGTTCTCTTCCTGCCTCCAGAGAAGCCTGGGGCGGGGTAGAGGGGAGGGTGGGGGTCAAATGCCCCCAAACCCAGCCCATTCCTGCTTGGAGGCCCCTAGAACTGTGGGGTCCTGGGCAGCTGACCAGTGTGCCTATACGTTAAGGTGACCCTGCCCCAATGTGAACGATTCTTCATCTCTGTACGCTAGCCCTATCAGAGACATACCCGCTACCGTTTCATAACCTGCCAATAAAAAGGACCATCTCCGTGCATCCACCTAGCCACTTCCCAGTCACAGCCCAGAGACCCCTGAGAACATTTTCGAAACATTTGCAAGACTAGATTTAAATCTGGTTTTACCTTTTAAATTATTCCTGCGTTAAATCTAGGGGCTAAATTGCCAGAATTATATGGGCCAATTTGGCTAATTCAGTGATGTATACAAACCGATGGTCACCGGCCCCAGAAGCTTAGAACGTCCAGCCACCCAGATGTCCGGTGGTCACGAATACGATCTGATGCTGCGTATTCCATCAGCTGCTGGGTAAACCTCGTCCATCTTGGAATGAGACACAGGGCCAAATGTAATAGAGTGACAGTTTCAGAAAGTGAGAGATTTGGTAAGGTTTTTCAGGTTTTTTTTTTTTAAAGTGGCAATCATTTACACTGCAAAACCTGTTTGATCTTGCTGTGTAAATGATTGCCACTTTAAAAAAACAACTGCAAAACCTTACCAAATCTCTCTATTTGAAACTCTCACTCTATTACAGTTGGCCCTCAATGTCTCATCATACTAAGTATTTTATTAAAATTAAAACATATTTTAACTGTAACTGCAACTATAACTATGTAAGTACTGTTACAGTTACCACTTTTAATAATATTTGCAGACATGCAGAGAAATTGAATTTTTTTTCGTTATACAGAATCATGTTTTGCTGTATATGTATTGAAAAGACAAATGAACATATGCTTTGCTTAAATTCTAACTACCATATTATATACAGCTTAGCAGCAGTGACCCATCAGACAACAAGATATAATAACTCCCCAAGACATAAACTATTACATGTACACACATTTACATTTTATTTTAGCCAATAATGTGTCTCGGAAAATGTTTGAGTGCAGAATGTTTCCGCTAGCCGGGAGAACTGCGCACTTTTGAACTTTTTGTAGTATCCAGTTATGCTTGTTTATTAAGTCTCAGATAAATTATATAATAGTTGTTTTTTAATACACTTATATGACTTTTAGAACATGTAGACATGGAAGTCATAGCCCCACAGTCTTTTCTCAAGGTACTTGGGGCACATGACTTGTTCCTAATTTTGGGCCTAATTCAGACCTGATGGCAACAGCAAAATTGTTCTTTAGTGGGCAAAACCATGTGCACTGCAGGGGGGCAGATGCAACAAGTACAGTGAGAGTTAGATACGGGTGGAGTGTGTTCAATCTGAAATCTAAATTTCAGTGTAAAAATAAAGTAGCCAGTATTTACCCTGCACAGAAATAAAATAACCCACCCAAATCTAACTCTCTCTGTACATGTTATATCTGCCACAATTGCAGTGCACATGGTTTTGCCCATTAGAGAAAAATTTTGCTGCTGCAATCAGGTCTGAATTAGGCCCTTTGTACCCGCTTGTTAGGGCTGGCCGTTTTGTTTCTATTGGTACCTAGAAATAATATTATGTGTGTCTACATGCAGACAATAAAACGGAGACAAGACAATGTTCTCTCTTTGCTGCCTTCAGCAAATGGAAGCCACTGTGATCATACACGCCTGACAGCTGTGAGCCATTTCCAAGTCTAGAACAGCTGTCGCCACTAGCCTGGCTTATTTCACAAACAGATGTTAAATGCGACTTCACTGATATTGTCAGATATTCAGAGAACTGAAAGAAGGAGAGAAATAATCAGAATATTCATGATTACTCTTCTTTTAACATCGTAAATCAAAGTGACAAATGACAACATCAAAAGTCCTTTGTTGTTTCTGTTTGCCTCAGCAAGCGCCATAATTTCTTCCACGTGGCTGACAAATTCCATCTCCTCTGATGGCCAGTATTGAAGTTGTGAAATATAACTGGAGAGATATTACATTTAGCTCTAGTTTGTAGGCTATGGCAATTCAAGTTTGAGTTTCAGCTGTTTTTATATCACACCAGTAATAGGAGGTGGAGGTTATGTACCATTTACAAGAGCACCGAAATTCAGCTAAAGTAGCCTCTTCCTGCTTAAGCTTCTACAGGGGCACTGAAAGGGATAACAGCAAGTACTGTATTCCTGCAGGGGCATTGAAAGGGGGGTATAGTACGGTATGCCGGCGCTCGGGCTCCCGGCGACCTGCATACCGGTGCCGGGGGCCCGACCGCCGGCCTACTATATATTGTAGGAGGACAGTGCATAATTTTGCTGACCACCAGTATATAATATATAGCAGTACGGTACAGTAGACCACTGCTCTACCTACCTCTGTGCCGTCAAGTATACTATCCCATCCATACCTGTGGTGCATTTAAGTTTTGCACAGTATATATATAGTAGGAGGACAGTGCCTAATTTTGCTGACCACCAGTATATAATATATAGCAGTACGGTACAGTAGGCCACTGCTCTACCTACCTCTGTGTCGTCAAGTATACTATCCCATCCATACCTGTGGTGCATTTAAGTTTTGCACAGTATATATATAGTAGGAGGACAGTGCATAATTTTGCTGACCACCAGTATATAATATATAGCAGTACGGTACAGTAGGCCACTGCTCTACCTACCTCTGTGTCGTCAAGTATACTATCCATCCATACCTGTGGTGCATTTCAGTTGTGCACAGTATATATAGTAGTAGGCCATTGCTATTGATATATTACTGGCATATAATTCCACACATTAAAAAATGGAGAACAAAAATGTGGAGGGTAAAATAGGGAAAGATCAAGATCCACTTCCACCTCGTGCTGAAGCTGCTGCCACTGGACATGGCTGAGACGATGAAATGCCATCAACGTCGTCTGCCAAGGCCGATGCCCAATGTCATAGTAGAAAGCATGTAAAATCCAAAAAAATAAAGTTCAGTAAAATGACCCAAAAATCTAAATCAAAATCGTCTGAGGAGAAGCGTAAACTTGCCAATGTGCCATTTACGACACGGAGTGGCAAGGACCGGCTGAGGGCCTGGCCTATGTTCATGACTAGTGGTTCAGCTTCACATGAGGATGGAAGCACTCATCCTCCTGCTAGAAAACTTAAAAGAGTTAAGATGGCAAAAGCACAGCAAAGAACTGTGTGTTCTTCTAAATCCCAAATCCCCAAGGAGAGTCCAATTGTGTCGGTTGCGATGCCTGACCTTCCCAACACTGGACGGGAAGAGGTGGTGCCTTCCACCATTTGCACGCCCCCTGCAAGTGCTGGAAGGAGCACCCGCAGTCTAGTTCCTGATAGTCAAATTGAAGATGTCACTGTTGAAGTACACCAGGATGAGGATATGGGTGTTGCTGGCGCTGGGGAGGAAATTGACAAGGAGGATTCTGATGGTGAGGTGGTTTGTTTAAGTCAGGCACCCGGGGAGACACCTGTTGTCTGTGGGACGAATATGGCCATTGACATGCCGGGTCAAAATACAAAAAAAATCATCTCTTCGGTGTGGAATTATTTCAACAGAAATGCGGACAACTGGTGTCAAGCCGTGTGTTGCCTTTGTCAAGCTGTAATAAGTAGGGGTAAGGACGTTAACCACCTAGGAACATCCTCCCTTATACGTCACCTGCAGCGCATTCATCAGAAGTCATTGACAAGTTCTAAAACTTTGGGTGACAGCGGAAGCAGTCCACTGCCAACTAAATCCCTTCCTCTTGTAACCAAGCTCCTGCAAACCACACCACCAACTCCCTCAGTGTCAATTTCCTCCTTAGACAGGAAAGCCAATAGTCCTGCAGGCCATGTCGCTGTCAAGTCTGACGAGTCCTCTCCTGCCTGGGATTCCTCCGATGCATCCTTGAGTGTAACGCCTACTGCTGCTGGCGCTGCTGTTGTTGCTGCTGGGAGTCGATCGTCATCCCAGAGGGGAAGTCGGAAGACCACTTGTACTACTTCCAGTAAGCAATTGACTGTCCAACAGTCCTTTGCGAGGAAGATGAAATATCACAACAGTCATCCTGCTGCAAAGCGGATAACTCAGGCCTTGGCAGCCTGGGTGGTGAGAAACGTGTTTCCGGTATCCACCGTTAATTTACAGGGAACTAGAGAATTGATTGAGGTACTGTGTCCCCGGTACCAAATACCATCAAGGTTCCATTTCTCTAGGCAGGCGATACCGAAAATGTACACAGACGTCAGAAAAAGAGTCACCAGTGTCCTAAAAAATGCAGTTGTACCCAATGTCCACTTAACCACGGACATGTGGACAAGTGGACCAGGGCAGACTCAGGACTATATGACTGTGACAGCCCACTGGGTAGATGTATTGCCTCCCGCAGCAAGAACAGCAGTGGCGGCACCAGTAGCAGCATCTCACAAACGCCAACTCGTTCCTAGGCAGGCTACGCTTTGTATCACCGCTTTCCAGAAGAGGCACACAGCTGATAACCTCTTACGGAAACTGAGGAACATCATCGCAGAATGGCTTACCCCAATTGGACTCTCCTGGGGATTTGTAACATCGGACAACGCCAGCAATATTGTGCGTGCATTACATCTGGGCAAATTCCAGCACGTCCCATGTTTTGCACATAAATTGAATTTGGTGGTGCAGAATTATTTTAAAAAACGAAAGGGGCGTGCAAGAGATGCTGTCGGTGGCCCAAAGAATTGCGGGCCACTTTCGGCATTCAGCCACCGCGTGCAGAAGACTGGAGCACCAGCAAACACTCCTGAACCTGCCCTGCCATCATCTGAAGCAAGAGGTGGTAACGAGGTGGAATTCAACTCTCTATATGCTTCAGAGGATGGAGGAGCAGCAAAAGGCCATTCAAGCCTATACAGCTACCTACGATATAGGCAAAGGAGGGGGAATGCACCTGACTCAAGCGCAGTGGAGAATTATTTCAACGTTGTGCAAGGTTCGGCAACCCTTTGAACTTGCCACACGTGAAGTCAGTTCAGACACTGCCAGCCTGAGTCAGGTCATTCCCCTCATCAGGCTTTTGCAGAAGAAGCTGGAGAGATTGAAGGAGGAGCTAAAACAGAGCAATTCCGCTAGGCATGTGGGACTTGTGGATGGAGCCCTTAATTCGCTTAACCAGGATTCACGGGTGGTCAATCTGTTGAAATCAAAGCACTACATTTTGGCCACCGTGCTCGATCCTAGATTTAAAACCTACGTTGTATCTCTCGTTCCGGCAGACACAAGTCTGCAGATGTTCAAAGACCTGCTGGTGAGAAAATTGTCAAGTCAAGCGGAACATGACCCATCAACAGCTCCTCCTTCACATTCTCCCGCAACTGGGGCTGCGAGGAAAAGGCTAACAATTCCAAGCCCACCCGCTGGCGGTGATGCAGGGCAGTCTGGAGCGAGTGCTGACATCTGGTCCGGACTGAAGGACCTGCCAACGATTACTAACATGTCGTCTACTGTCACTGCATATGATTCTGTCACCATTGAAAGAATGGTGGAGGATTAAATGAGTGAGCGCATCCAAGTAGGCACATCAGACAGTCCGTACGTATACTGGCAGGAAAAAGAGGCAATTTGGAGGCCCTTGCACAAACTGGCTTTATTTTACCTAAGTTGCCCCCCCTCCAGTGTGTACTCCGAAAGAGTGTTTAGTGCAGCCGCTCACCTTGTCAGCAATTGGCGTACGAGGTTACTTCCAGAAAATGTGGAGAAGATGATGTTCATCAAAATGAATTATAATCAATTCCTCCGTGGAGACATTCACCAGCAATTGCCTCCAGAAAGTACACAGGGACCTGAGATGGTGGATTCCAGTGGGGACGAATTAATAATCTGTGAGGAGGGGGATGTACACAGTGAAAGGGGTGAGGAGGAGGTGGACATCTTGTCTCTGTAGAGCCAGTTTGTGCAAGGAGAGATTGCTTCTTTTTTGGTGGGGGCCCAAACCAACCAGTCATTTCAGTCACAGTTGTGTGGCAGACCCTGTCGCTGAAATGATGGGTTTGTTCAAGTGTGCATGTCCTGTTTATACAACATAAGGGTGGGTGGGAGGGCCCAAGGACAATTCCATCTTGCACCTCTTTTTTTCTTTAATTTTTCTTTGCATCTTGTGCTGTTTGGGGACTATTTTTTGAAGTGCCATCCTGTCTGACACTGCAGTGCCACTCCTAGATGGGCCAGGTGTTTGTGTCGGCCACTTGGGTCGCTTAGCTTAGTCACACAGCTACCTCATTGCGCCTCTTTTTTTCTTTGCATCATGTGCTGTTTGGGGACTATTTTTTTGAAGTGCCATCCTATCTGACACTGCAGTGCCACTCCTAGATGGGCCAGGTGTTTGTGTCGGCCACTTGGGTCGCTTAGCTTAGTCACACAGCTACCTCATTGCGCCTCTTTTATTCTTTGCATCATGTGCTGTTTGGGGACAATTTTTTTGAAGTGCCATCCTGTCTGACACTGCAGTGCCACTCCTTGATGGGCCAGGTGTTTGTGTCGGCCACTTGGATCGCTTAGCTTAGTCACACAGCTACCTCATTGCGCCTCTTTTTTTCTTTGCATCATGTGCTGTTTGGGGACTATTTTTTTGAAGTGCCATCCTATCTGACACTGCAGTGCCACTCCTAGATGGGCCAGGTGTTTGTGTCGGCCACTTGGGTCGCTTAGCTTAGTCACACAGCTACCTCATTGCGCCTCTTTTATTCTTTGCATCATGTGCTGTTTGGGGACAATTTTTTTGAAGTGCCATCCTGTCTGACACTGCAGTGCCACTCCTTGATGGGCCAGGTGTTTGTGTCGGCCACTTGGGTCGCTTAGCTTAGTCATCCAGCGACCTCGGTGCAAATTTTAGGACTAAAAATAATATTGTGAGGTATGAGGTGTTCAGAATAGACTGGAAATGAGTGTAAATTATGGTTATTGAGGTTAATAATACTATGGGATCAAAATGACCCCCAAATTCTTTGATTTAAGCTGTTTTTGAGGGTTTTTTGTAAATAAACACCCGAATCCAAAACACACCCGAATCCGACAAAAAATTTTCAGGGAGGTTTTGCCAAAACGCGTCCGAATCCAAAACACGGCCGCAGAACCGAATCCAAAACCAAAACACAAAACACGAAAAATTTCCGGTGCACATCACTATCCAATACACTCTGCCAACAGGTTATGGGCCAAGTCCTGCAAGTGCCTGAAGATTAACCCCATGAGTGCTTTTGAGTAATCACACAGACAGTTTAAAGTGAATAATAGAGGGGGTTCTCCAGCTCACTTCTCACCTATGAATGAGCTCAACCACACTGGTAATTGGTAGACAAATTTATTGATGTCAGAATACAAATAAAATGTAGATATGTGTAGCCAAATGTGTCCTATTGGTTCCAACAGACTAAAAATATAAAAGGGAGTGATTCCTAATACCGGTATACAAATAAATCAGACAACACATAACATGAATAAAAACAAATGCACCTCCTGTGCAATATTTGTAGTTTTTCACAAAAGATCCTAATAAGGATATAACAAAAACACAAGTCATAGACACTGGGTGCGCTCTTGTGACTTACTCCCTTAATGCTGTGTTTTCAGAAAGACAAGTGTTCAGTTTAGTGGAATATTCCAAGACCAAATCTCCTATCATGGAACAGTCCATCTGTAAATGGTATAAAATCCGGGAGTTAACCCCGTGAAGTGGATAGGTGAGGTGGGTATTTTCTTACCTCCTACCGTCGTTGGTGGGGGTGGAAAGCCGTTCTTCCGTATTCTAAAGTTTTACCGCTGTGTTCCGATGATGAGGGTGTCTGCGGGCAGACTTCCTTACCAGCCCGCTGTAGGCAATGTACGACGCTGGTGGGATAGATGCTGTCTGGAATCAACGCGTTTTGCTTTCAACAAGGCTTTGTCAGGATTTAGATAGCTGGGGGTATATTTACTAATCGCCCGATTTTGACCGATTTGCTGTTTTTTCTTCAAAGTGTCATCTCGGGAATTTACTCAACTAAAATCTCGGCAGTGATGAGGGCATTCGTATTTTTTTGGAAGTCAAAGAAAAAAAATACGAATGAATACACCATCGGCCAAATACGCCTGTTCTTTCATACAACTCTGTAATTTACTAAAAATTCTATTTCACAAACACTGCCGGCAATAGCCAAACACTGCCGTGAAAAAATACATTTCGTAAAAAAAAAGCAGTTTTAAAATAGACCTGCTTTTTTTTACCGTGTTCTGATAGTCATGCACGGATCCATGAGATCCGTGCATGTTTATCAGTGGGAAGGGGTGGGAAACTGTTAAAAAAAATGTAAAAAAATGCATGGGGTCCCCCCTCCTAAGCAAAACCAGCCTCGGGCTCTTTGAGCCGGTCCTGGTTGTAAAAATATGGAGGGAAAAATGACTGGGGTTCCCCCATATTTGAACAACCTACACCGGGCTCTGCGTCCGGTCCTGGTGCAAAAAATACGGGGGACAAAAAACGTAGGGGTCCCCCGTATTTTTTGAACCAGCATCGGGCTCCACTAGTCAGAGAGATAATGCCACAGCCGGGGGACACTTTTATATCGGTCCCTGCGGCCCTGACGTGGCGCTCCCTGATTGGCTGAAGGGGCCCTCTGTGACAGGAGTCACGGGGGTCTCGGCAGTCGGGGAAAGGGGTCCCATGTGTAAACATGGGGCCCCTTTCAGTGCGTGGTTCGGGTTTTTCGGTTTGTTTTTTTGCCAAGTACGTGGATTACAAGCTCAGAAGAGGACGATCTACACTGGATTTTGTAGTACTGCTACAAAATACAATATTCTTATTTTTACACAAGGCTATCCGCCCCCTATCCGCAGCCCTTAGATGGGGGGACAGCCTTGGGCTTCACCCCTGGCCCTCGGGTGGCTGGAGGGGGGGGGGACCACTTGATTTAAGGGGTCCCCACTCCTCCAGGGTACCCCGGCCAGGGGTGACTAGTTAGTGATTTAATGCCAGGGCCGCAGGGACCGATATAAAAGTGTCCCCCGGCTGTGGCATTATCTCACTGACTAGTGGAGCCCGGTGCTGGTTCAAAAAATACGGGGGGCCCCTACGTTTTTTGTCCCCCGTTTTTTTTGCACCAGGACCGGACGCAGAGCCTTGTGCTGGTTGTTCAAATATGTGGGAACCCCAGTCATTTTTTTCCCATATTTTTACAATCAGGACCGGCTCAAAGAGCCCGAGGCTGGTTTTGCTTAGGAGGGGGGACCCCAGGCATTTTTTTTCTAGATTTTTAACACTTTGATTTTTTTTGTAAAGGTGCACAATGAAGCCCTGCACGGATCTCACAGATCCGGCCAAGATTCATTGGGCGGGATTCAATTCTTTTCACCCCTATCCACACTCGTTCTGTTTCTGCCCTTAGGGACGTTGTATCATTATTTCAGCTCGCTACTCCTGAAGTAGTGAAGCACCCAACCCTTTACACAGTAAACCTGATTACTATGGGTGCAATATGCGCAATAACGGAGATAATTTTAGAAAGGAAATTGGGCGTGATATGTCCTTTGAATCTCACCCATTGTGTTAATGTCGGCAGTGTTTTACTATTCACTCCCGTAAAACACTGGCCGAAATTACGAATGACATCGACATCGGAAAAAACGAAAATGCAGAATATGACAGCTTAGTAAATGTGGCGTAAAAAATTCAAAAAGTTGCAAATTCACACATTCGATGTCATTCGTGTTTAATCTCCCTCCAAATCGACACAAATACGAATTTTAGTAATATACCCCCTTGATTCCCTCTCCTGTTTGGGTTTAAATAGTGTTATGCGTTCCACTGGAGGAGCTTGTTTCCGCTCTGCTGTGCATTCCATTGGTGTGGCTAGTTCCCCCCCCCCCCCCCCTGCTGTGCGTTCCAGATAACTTTTCCTGTTGCTCGCAGCAACAAATTTGTTAGCAGTTGGGCAAAACCATGTGCACTGCAGGTGTGGCAGATATAACATGTGCAAAGAGAGTTAGATTTGGGTGGGTTATTTTGTTTCTGTGCAGGGTAAATACTAGTGATGAGCGGGTTCGGATCCTCGGAATCCGACCCGCCCGAACTTCACCTTTTTTTTACACGGGTCCGAGCGACTCGGATCCTCCCGCCTTGCTCGGTTAACCCGAGCGCGCCCGAACGTCATCATCCCGCTGTCGGATTCTCGTGAGACTCGGATTCTATATAAGGAGCCGCGCGTCGCCGCCATTTTCACATGTGCATTGAGATTGATAGGGAGAGGACGTGGCTGGCGTCCTCTCCGTTATAATAGAACACAGAGTGACTTAGTTAGTCATAATTGTGGGGAGGATTGGGGACGGGGAGCAGCTGTTAGGGAGTACAGTGCAGGGTTTTGATTATACCACCAGTGAGTTTAATCCTTTGTTTCTCTGCCTGAAAAAAACTCTCCGACCACCATATCTGTGCTCACTCAGTGTGCTGCACTGCTGCATGATATATCTGTGCTGAGTGCACTGCTCTGCTCACACTGCCTAATTGTGGGGACTGGGGAGCAGTTATAGCAGGAGTACAGTGCACAGTTTTGCTGACAGTGACCACCAGTCCAGTATACGTTTGTCTGCCTGAAAAACACTCCTGTGTTTTTTTTTTTTTCTTCATACTAGTTTAGCAGTCTGCTGACAGTGTCCACCAGGTCCGTTATACAGTATATTATATATATAAGCAGCAGTACGGTAGGCCACGGCTGTACCTACCTCTGTGTCGTCAGTGCACTCGTCGTCCATAAGTAATATAATACTATACTATCCATCCATCTACATTGTATACCTGTGTTGTTGTTTTTTTCTTCATACTAGTTTAGTAGTCTGCTGACAGTGTCCACCAGGTCCGTTATACAGTATATTATATATATAAGCAGCAGTACGGTAGGCCACGGCTGTACCTACCTCTGTGTCGTCAGTGCACTCGTCGTCCATAAGTAATATAATACTATACTATCCATCCATCTACATTGTATACCTGTGGTGTTTTTTTTCTTCTTCATACTAGTTTAGCAGTCTGCTGACAGTGTCCACCAGGTCCGTTATACAGTATATTATATATATAAGCAGCAGTACGGTAGGCCACGGCTGTACCTACCTCTGTGTCGTCAGTGCACTCGTCGCCCATAAGTAATATAATACTATACTATCCATCCATCTACATTGTATACCTGTGTTGTTGTTTTTTTCTTCATACTAGTTTAGCAGTCTGCTGACAGTGTCCACCAGGTCCGTTATACAGTATATTATATATATAAGCAGCAGTACGGTAGGCCACGGCTGTACCTACCTCTGTGTCATCAGTGCACTCGTCGTCCATAAGTAATATAATACTATACTATCCATCCATCTACATTGTATACCTGTGGTGTTTTTTTTTTCTTCATACTAGTTTAGCAGTCTGCTGACAGTGTCCACCAGGTCCGTTATACAGTATATTATATATATAAGCAGCAGTACGGTAGGCCACGGCTGTACCTACCTCTGTGTCGTCAGTGCACTCGTCGTCCATAAGTAATATAATACTATACTATCCATCCATCTACATTGTATACCTGTGGTGTTTTTTTTTTTTCTTCATACTAGTTTAGCAGTCTGCTGACAGTGTCCACCAGGTCCGTTATACAGTATATTATATATATAAGCAGCAGTACGGTAGGCCACGGCTGTACCTACCTCTGTGTCGTCAGTGCACTCGTCGTCCATAAGTAATATAATACTATACTATCCATCCATCTACATTGTATACCTGTGGTGTTTTTTTTTTCTTCATACTAGTTTAGCAGTCTGCTGACAGTGTCCACCAGGTCCGTTATACAGTATATTATATATATAAGCAGCAGTACGGTAGGCCACGGCTGTACCTACCTCTGTGTCGTCAGTGCACTCGTCGTCCATAAGTAATATAATACTATACTATCCATCCATCTACATTGTATACCTGTGGTGTTTTTTTTTTCTTCATACTAGTTTAGCAGTCTGCTGACAGTGTCCACCAGGTCCGTTATTATTATTCTGTATATATTATATATATAGCAGTACGGTAGGCCACGGCTGTACTTACTCGTCACTCGTCGTCCATAAGTATAAGTAATAATAGTATACTATCCACCCATCTACATTGTATACCTGTGGTGGCTTTTAGTTGTGCGCAAAATATGGAGAACAAAAATGTGGAGGTTAAAAAAATAGGGAAAGATCAAGATCCACTTCCACCTCGTGCTGAAGCTGCTGCCACTAGTCATGGCCGAGACGATGAAATGCCATCAACGTCGTCTGCCAAGGCCGATGCCCAATGTCATAGTACAGAGCATGTAAAATCCGAAACACAAAAGATCAGTAAAAAAATGACCCAAAAATCAAAATTAAAAGCGTCTGAGGAGAAGAGTAAACTTGCCAATATGCCATTTACGACACAGAGTGGCAAGGAACGGCTGAGGTCCTGGTCTATGTTCATGGCTAGTGGTTCAGCTTCACATGAGGATGGAAGCACTCATCCTCTCGCTAGAAAAAAGAAAAGACTTGCGGCAAAAGCACAGCAAAGAACTGTGCGTTCTTCGAAATCACAAATCCCAAAGGAGAGTCCAATTGTGTCGGTTGCGATGCCTGACCTTCCCAACACTGGACGGGAAGAGCATGCGCCTTCTACCATTTGCACGCCCCCTGCAAGTGTTGAAAGGAGCACCCGCAGTCCAGTTCCTGATAGTGAAATTGAAGATGTCAGTGTTGAAGTACACCAGGATGAGGATATGGGTGTTGCTGGCACTGGGGAGGAAATTGACAAGGAGGATTCTGATGGTGAGGTGGTTTGTTTAAGTCAGGCACCCGGGGAGACACCTGTTGTCCGTGGGAGGAATATGGCCATTGACATGCCTGGTGAAAATACCCAAAAAATCAGCTCTTCAGTGTGGAAGTATTTCAACAGAAATGCGGACAACAGGTGTCAAGCCGTGTGTTGCCTTTGTCAAGCTGTAATAAGTAGGGGTAAGGACGTTAACCACCTCGGAACATCCTCCCTTATACGTCACCTGCAGCGCATTTATAATAAGTCAGTGACAAGTTCAAAAACTTTGGGCGACAGCGGAAGCAGTCCACTGACCAGTAAATCCCTTCCTCTTGTAACCAAGCTCCTGCAAACCACACCACCAACTCCCTCAGTGTCAATTTCCTCCTTACCCAGGAAAGCCAATAGTCCTGCAGGCTATGTCACTGGCAAGTCTGATGAATCCTCTCCTGCCTGGGATTCCTCCGATGCATCCTTGAGTGTAACGCCTACTGCTGCTGGCGCTGCTGTTGTTGCTGCTGGGAGTCGATCGTCATCCCAGAGGGGAAGTCGGAAGACCACTTGTACTACTTCCAGTAAGCAATTGACTGTCCAACAGTCCTTTGCGAGGAAGATGAAATATCACAGCAGTCATCCGGTTGCAAAGCGGATAACTGAGGCCTTGACAACTATGTTGGTGTTAGACGTGCGTCCAGTATCCGCCGTTAGTTCACGGGGAACTAGACAATTGCTTGAGGTAGTGTGCCCCCGTTACCAAATACCATCTAGGTTCCACTTCTCTAAGCAGGCGATACCGAGAATGTACACGGACGTCAGAAAAAGACTCACCAGTGTCCTAAAAAATGCAGTTGTACCCAATGTCCACTTAACCACGGACATGTGGACAAGTGGAGCAGGGCAGACTCAGGACTACATGACTGTGACAGCCCACTGGGTAGATGTATTGCCTCCCGCTGCAAGAACAGCAGCGGCGGCACCAGTAGCAGCATCTCGCAAACGCCAACTCGTTCCTAGGCAGGGTACGCTTTGTATCACCGCTTTCCAGAATACGCACACAGCTGAAAACCTCTTACGGCAACTGAGGAAGATCATCGCAGAATGGCTTACCCCAATTGGACTCTCCTGGGGATTTGTGGCATCGGACAACGCCAGCAATATTGTGCATGCATTACATCTGGGCAAATTCCAGCACGTCCCATGTTTTACACATACCTTGAATTTGGTGGTGCAGAATTATTTAAAAAACGACAGGGGCGTGCAAGAGATGCTGTCGGTGGCCAGAAGAATTGCGGGCCACTTTCGCCGTACAGGCACTGCGTACAGAAGACTGGAGCACCACCAAAAACACCTGAACCTGCCCTGCCATCATCTGAAGCAAGAGGTGGTAACGAGGTGGAATTCAACCCTCTATATGCTTCAGAGGATGGAGGAGCAGCAAAAGGCCATTCAAGCCTATACATCTGCCCACGATATAGGCAAAGGAGGTGGAATGCACCTGTCTCAAGCGCAGTGGAGAATGATTTCAACGTTGTGCAAGGTTCTGCAACCTTTTGAACTTGCCACACGTGAAGTCAGTTCAGACACTGCCAGCCTGAGTCAGGTCATTCCCCTCATCAGGCTTTTGCAGAAGAAGCTGGAGGCATTGAAGGAGGAGC
Organism: Pseudophryne corroboree; assembly: GCF_028390025.1. Taxonomy (NCBI): domain Eukaryota; kingdom Metazoa; phylum Chordata; class Amphibia; order Anura; family Myobatrachidae; genus Pseudophryne; species Pseudophryne corroboree. Next base: position 86,930,726 of record NC_086454.1, on the reverse strand, counting down.
TAAAACAGAGCGATTCCGCTAGGCATGTGGGACTTGTGGATGGAGCCCTTCATTCGCTTAACCAGGATTCACGGGTGGTCAATCTGTTGAAATCAGAGCACTACATTTTGGCCACCGTGCTCGATCCTAGATTTAAAACCTACGTTGGATCTCTCTTTCCGGCAGACACAAGTCTGCAGAGGTTCAAAGAACTGCTGGTGAGAAAATTGTCAAGTCAAGCGGAACGCGACCCGTCAACATCTCCTCCTTCACATTCTCCCGCAACTGGGGGTGCGAGGAAAAGGCTACGAATTCCGAGCCCACCCGCTGGCGGTGATGCAGGGCAGTCTGGAGCGATTGCTGATGCTGACATCTGGTCCGGACTGAAGGACCTGCCAACGATTACTGACATGTCGTCTACTGTCACTGCATATGATTCTCTCACCATTGAAAGAATGGTGGAGGATTATATGAGTGACCGCATCCAAGTAGGCACGTCAGACAGTCCGTACGTATACTGGCAGGAAAAAGAGGCAATTTGGAGGCCCTTGCAAAAACTGGCTTTATTCTACCTAAGTTGCCCTCCCTCCAGTGTGTACTCCGAAAGAGTGTTTAGTGCCGCCGCTCACCTTGTCAGCAATCGGCGTACGAGGTTACTTCCAGAAAATGTGGAGAAGATGATGTTCATTGAAATGAATTATAATCAATTCCTCCTTGGAGACATTCACCAGCAGCAATTGCCTCCAGAAAGTACACGGGGACCTGAGATGGTGGATTCCAGTGGGGACGAATTAATAATCTGTGAGGAGGGGGATGTACACAGTGAAAGGGGTGATGAATCGGACGATGATGATGAGGTGGACATCTTGCCTCTGTAGAGCCAGTTTGTGCAAGGAGAGATTGATTGCTTCTTTTTTGGTGGGGGCCCAAACCAACCAGTCATTTCAGTCACAGTCGTGTGGCAGACCCTGTCGCTGAAATGATGGGTTCGTTAAAGTGTGCATGTCCTGTTTTTACAACATAAGGGTGGGTGGGAGGTCCCAAGGACAATTCCATCTTGCACCTCTTTTTTCTTTCTTTTTCTTTGCGTCATGTGCTGTTTGGGGAGTATTTTTTGGAAGGGCCATCCTGCGTGACACTGCAGTGCCACTCCTAGATGGGCCAGGTGTTTGTGTCGGCCACTAGGGTCGCTTAGCTTAGTCGTCACACAGCTACCTCATTGCTCCTCTTTTTTTCTTTGCGTCATGTGCTGTTTGGGGAGTATTTTTTGGAAGGGCCATCCTGCGTGACACTGCAGTGACACTCCTAGATGGGCCAGGTGTTTGTGTCGGCCACTTGGGTCGCTTAGCTTAGTCACACAACGACTTTGGTGCAGCTCTTTTTTTCTTTGCATCATGTGCTGTTTGGGGACTATTTTTTTAAGTGCCACCCTGTCTGACACTGCAGTGCCACTCCTAGATGGGCCAGGTGTTTGTGTCGGCCACTTTTGTCGCTTAGCTTAGTCACACAGCGACCTTGGTGCGCCTCTTTTTTCCTTTGCATCATGTGCTGTTTGGGGACTATTTTTTTGAAGTGCCATCCTGCCTGACACTGCAGTGCCACTCCTAGATGGGCCAGGTGTTTGTGTCGGCCACTTGTGTCGCTTAGCTTAGCCATCCAGCGACCTCGGTGCAAATTTTAGGACTAAAAATTATATTGTGAGGTGTGAGGTGTTCAGAATAGACTGAAAATGAGTGGAAATTATGGTTATTGAGGTTAATAATACTATGGGATCAAAATGACCCCCAAATTCTATGATTTAAGCTGTTTTTTAGGGTTTTTTGTAAAAAAATACACCCGAATCCAAAACACACCAGAATCCGACAAAAATAATTCGGTGAGGTTTTGCCAAAACGCGTTCGAACCCAAAACACGGCCACGGAACCGAACCCAAAACACAAAACCCGAAAAATTTCAGGTGCACATCACTAGTAAATACTGGCTGCTTTATTTTTACACTGCAATTTAGATTTCAGTTTCAACACCCCCCCCCCCCAAATCTAACTCTCTCTGCACATGTTGTATCTGCCCCCTCTGCAGTGCACATGGTTTTGCCCAACTGCTAACAAATTTGCTGATGCGATCAACTCTGAATTAGGCCCAATATACATACTGAAAACAAGTGCCCTCATGGATAATGCCTATGGTGCTCGCTGTATATAATCCTGGGGTTCTGTAATTATGTTCAGGGGCATCTTGACAATAATGCTGGTATATAGTCTTATTACTACAAACAAATGTATAAATATACATAAAAATTTACTTTCATAATATATATATAAAATATATACTTCGCCCTTAAAGTGACATTTTATATAAATGCAGAAAGGATGTATAACACAGGACACAGCATGAACTTTGCTAAGCTGAAAGGTTCAGAGAACTATGCTACATGGAGGTTTGCCATGGAGATGCAGCTTAAGCGGGAAAAGTTGTGGAAGGTTACTATAGACCCAGGAGCAGGTCCAAACCCAGATGACATAGAGCGATCGGGACAATTAGCTGTGGAGCAGCATGTCTATTCAATAGTCAGTGGGAAAGTGTCAACTAAGGACATGTGGACAGCCCTGCAAATGCATATGAAAACAAAGGTCTAATGAGAAGGATAAGTTTGAGACGCATGCTATATGGAACGAGTGCCTGCAAGGACATGAACGATTACATTGATAAGTTATTATCGATAACTCAGCAGTTGGCATCTGTGGGGGCACAGGTGGGCAAGGAAGAAGTGGCAATGGCTATGTTACACAATTTGACGCAAGACTACTGTATGGTTGATAGACCAAGCGACCGTAAAACGATTAAAAACAAGTGGTTTTCTGCAAGAAGTTGAATGCAGATGGGATAGTAGCTCGTTACAAAGCCCACCTTGTTGCCAAGGGATATACCCAGAAGTATGGAATCGATTATGGAGAGATCTACTCACCAGTCGCAAGGTATAGCACCTTAAGGTTAGTGATTGCTATTGCTGCACTACATGATCTACTGTTAAATCAGCTAGACTTTGATTCTGCATTCCTAAATGGAGAGTTAGTCGAGGAAATTTAGATGGAACCGCCTGAACACTATGATATGGATATATTCCAAACTGGAAAAGTTTGTCTCTTAAATAAGTCACTATACAGCCTCAAGCAAAGTGGTCATTGCTGGTAAGTAAAGTTGGATGCAGCGTTAATAGAAATGAACTTTGTTAGGTCAGAAACTGATCACTGCCTATACCACAAAACTATCAAAGAAAGGTTGTTCAGCATAGCTGTCAATTTGAATGATTTACTTTTGGCAGGTCAAGAAGATCACATCACTGACGTGAAGCACCAGCTTAAACAAAGATTCAAGTTGAAAGATCTAGGCCCTGCAAATCATCTGTTAGGTATGAAAATTGTACAAAACCTGCAAGAGGGAACTGTCACAATTGATCAACAAACATAGATTGAGGCAATAATTTCCAAATACGGAATGACAGATGCAAATCCAGCAAGTACTCCCATTGATAAAAGCACAAAGATGGTAAAGGCCATGTCACCAAGTAGCAAGGGGAAGATAGAGGAAATGCAAGAAATCCCTTATCAAAATGCCATTGGTAGTTTGATGTATGCAAGCATTGGGACATGACCTGACATCACACATGCAGTGAGTCGGGCAAGCCATTTCGCAAATAATCCTGGGAGACAACACTGGATTGCAGTAAAGACAATACTAAGGTACCTCAATGGTACAAGTTCACTAAAGCTGAGATTTACAAGATCAACAGATACCAGCTTAAAAGTGTTCTATGATGCCGACTAGGGATCAGATGAGGATGATAGATGTTCTTATACTGGGTACCTGTATCCAGTGGCAGGTGCAGCCGTAAACTGGGCAAGTAAGAAACAACCCACAGCTGCTCTTTCTACAACAGAGGCAGAGTACATGGCGCTCACAGAAACTTCAAAAGAAGCGCTTTGGATAAGAAAGACTTTATGTGAATTAGGTCTTCTTTACCACAGTGAGATCATCAACATAAAGGGGGATATTCAGTTGTTTGAAAAGTCACTTGGGTGTCTGTTTTTTCATATCTAATAGGAAAAACAGACACCCAACCGACTTTTCAAACATTTGAATTCCCCCCAAAGTGTGATAACAAGGGAGGTATTGATCTTTCTTGTAGCACAAAGTATCATGGACGGTCTAAGGTGGTCATTCCGAGTTGATCGCTTGCTAGAAGATTTTAGCAGCCGTGCAAACGCTATGCCGCCGCCCACTGTGAGTGTATTTTAGCTTAGCAGAAGTGCGAATGAAGGGATCACAGAGCAGCTACAAAATATTTTTGTGCAGTTTTAGAGTAGCTCAATACCTACTCAGCGCTTGCGATCACTTCAGACCATTCAGTTCCTGATTTGACGTCACAAACATGCCCTGCGTTCGCCCAGCCACGCCTGCGTTTTTCCTGGCACGCCTGCGTTTTTCCGAACACTCCCTGAAACCGGTCAGTTGACACCCAGAAACGCCCTCTTCCTGTTACTCTGCGGCTGCCTGTGCGACTGAAAAGCAAGCATCGCTAGACCATGTGTAAAACTACTTTGTTCGTTGTAATAGTACGCCGCACGTGCGCATTGCGCTGCATGCGCAGAAGTGCTGTTTTATGGCCTCATCGGTGCACAACGAACAAATGCAGCTAGTGAACAACTTGGAATGACCACCCAAGCACATTGCTATAAGACATCATTTCATCCGTGAGTTGGTGGAAAGCAAGTCCGTCAATGTGGAATATGTTGCAAGTGAAGAAAATATTTCCGACATGTTGACAAAAGGAATGTCATCACACTTGTTACATGCATTCCTGATGGAATGTGGACTAGAATGTGGTTAATGTTGATTTATTCTTACTGTTTTACTTCACATTATGTTTTCGGTTACAGGAATGACTTTATTGATTTGTTTGATAAAATGTCATAGTCTTTAAATATGTGACCGGAGATAGTCTTAAGCGATGGGGAGTGTTAGTGTATGATGTGCTCTGTGCCTGTCTCCTTCTACATAGAAGTCTATGGGCACATCCCCTAGTGTTAATCCCCTAGTGCCAAGAGTCACTCGGAGGCAGAGCTATGTGATATAATCCCTGCTCCTCCATCTTAGAGTGAGTAAGAGAGACTGAGTCCTGGGGTGTGCAAGCGCGCAGAACTAAGACCGGGAGCGGATCTCAGCTAGAGAGACTCACAACGTTCCATTGCATGTATCGCGGCTCCGGAGCTGGTGCTGAGCTGGGCGCTGCATCTTCTCTACAGCTGGAGTCAGGCTGCGCGGCTGTGCAGTCCTCCGTCCCTCACCACCCGAGATAACTCCTGATAAGTACCACTGCTGTTACCTTGTATGATATAAGGGGCCCAATTACCCATATCAATACTGCATCTGAGTCACCTGTGTTTACTGAATAAAACTGCATTACTGTTTTAAGTGTATGGGCTGACTTCACTGCACCAGGCAATCCAATACACTCTGCCAACATACATTTGCATATGACAATAAAATACTGAGCAGCTGTATGTTTACACTGCTGCTGTATGTAGAGTTGCAGAGCTGAGCTAGGACATGCCTACTTTCCAACTCTAAATCTGTCTGCATATTGTGAACCCAAATCCTCCCCCCCCCCCCCACTGTGCAACCTGGTTTTGCCAAGGTAACAAAATTGTACCTTCTAGCTGGTTTTACTATTAAAATTAAATAAGGCACGCCACAGGTAGAAAAGTCACAATTGAAACATATCCCCATAAAGCAAAAACAAGTGTTCAGGTTTAGCTTGCAATTTATTTTTACATTGGCATAGCATACAAATTATACATACAGTACTTTCTTTATTTGCAATATTTCAGCTAAATGCAACAATTGTATACTGTATTCCATGTCTAGTGCTTTGTGGTACATTGCAGTTTTTGATTTGTTTTTTTACAATTTAGCAATATTTGATTCCGGACGATCTTTTAACAACTTTTAACGACATCACTAATGCTGCTTCCACTAATCTTCTTGCCCTTTCCACCTCCTTTGGACTTTCTCAATGGACCTCCACCCCTACTCACAATCTCGGCCACTCCCTCGACCTTGTCTTCACCCACCGATGTGATCTCTCTGATTTCTCCAACTCTTCCTTCCCTCTCTCTGACCACCATCTGCTTTCTTTCACCCTCTCATCCTCCTTCCTCCACTTTCATGTCCTCCCTCGAGACTTTCCTCTCTCCTCTTTCCACTATGACTTGTCCCAACCAGGCAGCCTCCTTCTATAACTCTTCCCTAACCACTGCTCTCGACTCTGTGGCCCCCCTCTCCTCTGTCCCCCTCCGCCGCTCCAAACCCCAACCCTGGCACACTAAACTAACACGTTTCTTACAAAAATGCTCACGCTCCACTGAACGCTCCTGGAGGAAATCTCACTCTCTGCCGGACTTCCTCCATTTCAAGTTTATTATCTCCTCCTACAGCTCTGCTCTTTCCCTCGCCAAGCAATCCTTTTTCCAAGCACTCATCTCTTCTCAGTCCTCCTGTCCACGCCGTCTCTTTGAAACTTTCAACACTCTCCTTCGCCCCCCTCCTCCTCCCCTCCCATCCTCCCTCACTGCCACTGACTTTGCCTCCTTCTTCATCTCCAAAATTGAGGACATCCAACACGACATCTCCTGCCGTCACCCCTCTGCTACCCCCCTGCCCCCTCTATCCCTCCCCTCCATCTATCCCACCCTGTCCTCCTTCCTTCCCACTTCAGAAAAGGAAGTCCACTCCCTCATCTTATCCCCCCCCCTCCACCTGCCCCCTGGACCCCCTTCCCTCCCGTCTTCTCCGCTCCCTCTCCCCCACTACCTGCTCCCACCTTGCTCACTTCTTTAACCTGTCCCTCTCTACCGGCATCTTCCCCTCGCCATTCAAACATGCTCTGGTCTCACCTATTCTCAAAAAACCCAACCTCGACCCCTCATCACCCACTAACTACCGCCCCATCTCTTTTCTCCCTTTCGCATCCAAATTACTTGAACAACTGGTCTACAGCCGTCTCACAAGCCACCTCTCTGACAACTCCATCCTCGATCCACTACAATCTGGTTTTCGCCCACTCCACTCAACTGAGACTGCCCTGGTGAAAGTCACCAATGACCTGCTTTCGGCCAAATTGAGGGGCCACTTCTCTCTGCTCATCCTTCTGAACCTCTCTGCTGCCTTTGACACCGTAGATCATCCTCTCCTCCTGCGCACACTCCAAAACGCTGGCCTCTCTAGCACTGTCCTTGACTGGTTTTCTTCTTACCTCACTAACCGCTCCTTCTCTGTGTCTGCCTCCAGCACCACCTCACACCTTTCCATCCTTCCTGTTGGTGTCCCTCAGGGTTCTGTCCTTGGACCCATTCTGTTCTCCCTGTACACCTCTTCCCTGGGTGCGCTCATTAACTCCTTTGGCCTTCAGTACCACCTCTATGCTGATGACACACAACTCTACCTCTCCTCTCCTGATCTTTCCCCCTCTGTCCTCTCCCAGGTTTCCAGCTGCCTCTCCGCAATTTCCTCCTGGATGTCTGAGCGCTCTTTGAAGGTTAACATGGACAAAACTGAACTCATCATCTTCCCCCCATCCAGAGCAACACCCCCGACCAATATCTCTATCATTGTTGACAACACCACCATCTCCCCCGTTCCCCAACTCCGCTGCTTGGGTGTCACTCTTGACTCCTCCCTCTCCTTTGCACCCCACATCCAAGCTCTGGCACAATCCTGTCATTTCCAGCTACACAACATTGCTCGTATCAGGCCATATCTCTCCCAGAGTGCAACTAAACTCATCATCCACTCACTGGTCATCTCACGACTTGACTACTGCAATGTTCTCCTCACTGGCCTCGCTTGCTCCCATCTTGCTCCCCTCCAATCTGTCCTAAACTCTGCAGCTAGGCTTATCTTCCTCTCCCGCGGCACCACATCTGCCACTCCCCTTCGCCAAAATCTACACTGGCTCACATTCCCCTTCAGAATCCTCTTCAAACTCCTCACCCTCACATACAAGGCCATCTCTAATTCCACTGCTCCCTACATCTCCAACCTCCTCTCCCTTCATACTCCCTCCCGCCCCCTACGGTCAACCAATGACCATCACCTCTCCACCACCCTGGTCACTGCTTCCTATGCTCGTGTTCAAGACTATGCCCGTGTTGCACCCCTTCAGTGGAACGCACTCCCCTGCTCCATTAGACTCTCCCCGACCTTGCAAAGCTTCAAACGGGCACTAAAAACCCACCTATTCATCAAAGCATACCATCCCAATGCATAACCCAGTCCTGAAGCCGCGCCTCCACCCCCCTGCCTCATGCCGTGAACATCTCAGCTTTGCTTGCATACTGCCATCAGGCTAACTCCCACTTGCCTGCACCTCTTGTCATCTGTCTGTCGCCCCTCCCCACTGGATTGTTAGGTCTTCAGAGCAGGGCTCTCTTTCCTCTTGTTATCTAAGCCCTCGTGTCGACACATTTCACTCGCAGCTCTCCCCTACTCAGCGACCATCTTTACCCGCTTTTTCTCCTGCTGGTAAAGGCTCATCTCCATCTATGGCCACCAGCCTCTAGTAGTACGATGATCACTCCCTCAATGCTTACATCTTAGCTGTAATATGTCTTGAGAATGTGTGGCGCTCTATGTTACCTGTACTCTATTTCTGTTATTTATTTACTGTAATGCTATGTTTTGTCTCCCTGTACTGTCCTTTGTACGGCGCTGCGAAACACATGTGGCGCCTTATAAATAAAATGTAATAATAATTATAACTTTTAACTGATGAAAGTCTTCAGGAATATAGGGGCAATTTTAATATAAGCAAGACTTCATAAAATGTTATATTTCAATATTATTAAATAGAAGCTAAAGATGAAGAAAAAGAGACTCTTATTTTTGCGCTGTATTCTAAATTAAAGATGATTATATGGATGGTTGCAGTTTAACGTTCTACATTGAATATAGAAAGAGTTTACCATAACAAATCGTTCTGATTAATTGTACATAGAATGAATATATTATGTTTCTGATTTTTGTACTTGTTGTGGAATCATTTTAAAACATAGAAATTACCCCCTGACCTCATAATTGTGCTCATGGAAACATCTAATGAATGAAAGAACTATTATTATAGATGCAGTGGATGATTATCCCCTTTTCAGAATCATTCTAAGAAAATATGGGTGTGGTTAATTAGGTCGACCTGAGTTAGGTCGACATATATTGGGTCGGCAATGTTTGGTCAACATGGTCATTAGGTCGACATGTGCTAGATCGACATGGAAAAAGGTCGACATTACTTTTTTTACCTTTTTTGTGTCGTTTTCTTCGAAAAGTGACGGGGAACCCCAGTAGTGCGCTGTGTCCCCTCGCATGGCTCGCTTCGCTTGCCATGCTTCATGCACGGTGCCTCGCTCCGCTCCCGCTGCGCTCGGCATAGGTTACCATTCCCAATTGTAGTCCACGTGGATTGTTAAGTATGAAAAAGGTCTAAAAATGAAATAAATTGTGAAAAACTCATGTCGACCTAATGACCATGTCGACCAAACGTGGTCGACCCAATGTATGTCGACCTATCTCATGTCGACCTAATGACCGCCATCCGGAAATGTAACTATAATCAAATTACTTTTCTCTTACGTCCTAGAGCATGCTGGGGACTCCTTAAGGACCATGGGGATAGACGGGCTCCGCAGGAGACATGGGCACTTTAAGAAAGACTTTAGGTATGGGTGTGCACTGGCTCCTCCCTCTATGCCCCTCCTCCAGACCTCAGTTTACTACTGTGCCCAGGGGAGACTGGGTGCATTACAGTGAGCTCTCCTGAGTTTCCTGAAAGAAAGTATTTTGTTAGGTTTTTTTATTTTCAGGGAGCTCTGCTGGCAACAGACTCCCTGCATCGAGGGACTGAGGGGAGAGAAACAGACCTACTTTAATGTTAGGCTCTGTTTCTTAGGCTACTGGACACCATTAGCTCCAGAGGGATCGGTACACAGGTCTCACCCTCGCCATCCGTCCCAGAGCCGCGCCGCCGTCCTCCTCGCAGAGCCGGAAGATAGAAGTCGGGTGAGTATGAGAAGAAAGAAGACTTCAGAGGAGGCAGAAGACTTCAGATCTTCACTGAGGTAACGCACAGCAGTAACACTGTGCGCCATTGCTCCCACACAGCACACACAAACGGCAGTCACTGTAAGGGTGCAGGGCGCAGGGGGGGCGCCCTGGGCAGCAATAAACCTCGTTTTCTGGCAAAAGTATATATATACAGCTGGGCACTGTATATATAAAGAGCCCCAGCCAGGTTTTTAGATATTTGAGCGGGACAGAAGCCCGCCGCCGAGGGGGCGGGGCTTCTTCCTCAGCACTCACCAGCGCCATTTTCTCCACAGCACAGAGCTGAGAGGAAGCTCCCCGGACTCTCCCCTGCTTATCCACGGTGAAAGAGGGTTTTATAGAAGGGGGGGGGGCACATATTTGGCGCAAAATACATACAGCGCTATCTAGGTAAACATATTGGGGTATATTTACTAAGGTCCCGATTTTGACCGAGATGCCGTTTTTTCTTCAAAGTGTCATCTCGGGAATTTACTAAGCAGAAATCACGGCAGTGATGAGGGCATTCGTATTTTTTTTGAAGTCCAACAAAAAAAACACGAATGAATACACCATCGGTCAAAACGCGGCTGTTTAAGTATGAATCTCGGTCATTTACTAAGAAGTGCAAAGCAAAAAAAAAAAAAACACTGCCGTGAAAAAATACAAATCGTAAAAAAGTGCTAAAAAAAACCAGACCTGCTTTTTTGAGCCGTGATTGGATAGGCATGCACGGATCCATGAGATCCGTGCATGTATATCAGTGGGAAGGGGTGGGAAAGTGTTAATTTTTTGAAAAAAAATTGCGTGGGGTCCCCCCTCCTAAGCATAACCAGCCTTGGGCTCTTTGAGCCGATCCTGGTTGCAGAAATATGGGAAAAAAAATGACAGGGGTTCCCCCATATTTAAGCAACCAGCATCGGGCTCTGCGCCTGGTCCTGGTTCCAAAAATACGGGGGACAAAAAGCGTAGGGGTCCCCTGTATTTTTAAAACCAGCACCGGGCTCCACTAGCTGGACAGATAATGCCACAGCCGGGGGTCACTTTTATACCGTGCCCTGCGGCCGTGGCATCAAATATCCAACTAGTCACCCCTGGCCGGGGTACCCTGGGGGAGTGGGGACCCCTTCAATCAAGGGGTCCCCCCCCCCAGCCACCCAAGGGCCAGGGGTGAAGCCCGAGGCTGTCCCCCCCATCCAATGGGCTGCGGATGGGGAGCTTATAGCCTTTTTGTAAAAGTGTAAGATATTGTTTTTAGTAGCAGTACTACAAGGCCCAGCAAGCCTCCCCCACATGCTGGTACTTGGAGAACCACAAGTACCAGCATGCGGCGGAAAAACGGGCCCGCTGGTACCTGTAGTACTACTACTAAAAAAATACCCAAAAAAAGACAATACACACACACCTTGAAAGTAAAGTTTTATTACATCCATCCACACAAACATACATACATACTTACCTTATGTTCACACGAGGGTCGGTCCTCTTCTCCAGTAGAATCCATGGGGTACCTGTTGAATAAATTATACTCACCAGATCCAGGGTACCAGGCTCCTCGGATAATCCTTTTGTAATCCACGTACTTGATTAAAAAAATAAAACGGATACCCGAGCCACGCACTGAAAGGGGACCCATGTTTTCACATGGGTCCCCTTTCCCCGAATGCCAGAAACCCACTCTGACTGATGTCTAAGTGGGTTTCTTCAGCCAATCGGGGAGCGCCACGTTGTAGCACCCTCCTGATCGGCTGTGTGCTCCTGTACTGTCTGACAGGCGGCACACGGCAGTGTTACAATGTAGCGCCTATGCGCTCCATTGTAACCAATGGTGGGAACTTTGTGGTCAGCGGTGAGGTCACTTTCGGTCAACCGCTGAGCAGAAAGTTCCCACCATTGGTTACAATGGAGCGCATAGGCGCTACATTGTAACACTGCCGTGTGCCGCCTGTCATACAGTACAGGAGCACACAGCCGATCAGGAGGGTGCTACAACGTGGCGCTCCCTGATTGGCTGAAGAAACCCACTTAGACATCAGTCAGAGTGGGTTTCTGGCATTCGGGGAAAGGGGGCCCATGTGAAAACATGGGTCCCCTTTCAGTGCGTGGTCGGGTATCCGTTTTTTTATTTTTTCTAGTACGTGGATTACGAAAGGATTTACAGAGGAGCCGAAAACACTGGATTATGTGAGTATAATTTTTTCTACAGGTACACCATGGATTCTACTGGAGAAGAGGACCGACCTGCGTGGGAACATAAGGTAAGTATGTGTATATGGAGGTGTGGATGGATGTAATAAAACTTTACTTTCAAGGTGTGTGTGTAATGTCTTTTTTGGGGTATTTTTTTAGTAGTAGCACTACAGGTACCAGCGGGCCCATTTTTCCGCCGCATGCTGGTACTTGTGGTTCTCCAAGTACCAGCTTGCGGGGGAGGCTTGCTGGGTCTTGTAGTACTGCTACTAAAAACAATATCAAACACTTATCACAAAGGCTATCAGCCCCCCATCCGCAGCCTATTGGATGGGGGGGACAGCCTCGGGCTTCACCCCTGGCCCTTGGGTGGCTGGGGGGGGGGAACCCTTGATTGAAGGGGTCCCCACTCCCCCAGGGTACCCCGGCCAGGGGTGACTAGTTGGATATTTGATGCCACGGCCGCAAGGCACTGTATAAAAGTGACCCCCGGCTGTGGCATTATCTGTCCAGCTAGTGGAGCCCGGTGCTGGTTTCAAAAATACGGGGGACCCCTACTCTTTTTGTCCCCCGTATTTTTGGAACCAGGACCAGGCGCAGAGCCCGATGCTGGTTGCTTAAATATGGGGGAACCCCTGACATTTTTTTTCCCATATTTCTGCAACCAGGATCGGCTCAAAGAGCCCGAGGCTGGTTATGCTTAGGAGGGGGGACCCCACGCCATTTTTTTTACAGTTTTACAGTGCTTATTTAAAAAAAAAAAAAAAAAAATGAACCCCAACACGGATCACACAGATCCGGCCGAGATTCATTTAGAAAAAGTCGGCAGTGTTTTGCTAATCACTGCCGTAAAAAAAAAAAAAAAAAAACACGAATGACATCGACATCGGAACAAAAGAAAATGCAGAATACGACAGCTTAGTAAATTCGACGTAATAAATTCAAAAAGTTGCAGTTTTACACTTTCGATGTCATTCGTGATTATTCTCCCATCAAATCGGGAGAATTACGAATGTTAGTAAATATACCCCATTGTGTGTGTTTTTTCCTGGGTCATATAGCGCTGGGTGTGTGCTGGCATATTCTCTCTCTGTCTCTCCAAAGGGCCTTGTGGGGGAACTGTCTTCAGATAAGAGGATTCCCTGAGTGTGTGGTGTGTCGGTACGCGTATGTCGACATGTCTGAGGTAGAAGGCTTCCTAGGGAGGAGGAGGAGCAAATGAATGTGGTGTCTCCGTGGACAACGCCGACACCTGACTGGATGGATATGTGGAATGTTTTAAGTGCTAATGTAAATTTATTGCACAAAAGATTAGACAAAGCGGAAGCTAGGGAACAGCCAGGGAGTCAACCCATGTCTGTCTCTATGTCGCAGGGACCTTCGGGGTCTCAAAAGCGCCCACTATCCCAAATAGTAGACACAGATACCGACACGGATTCTGACTCCAGTGTCGACTACGATGATGCAAAGTTACAGCCAAAAGTGGCTAAATGTATTCGATATATGATTATTGCAATAAAAGATGTTTTGCATATCACAGGGGAACCCCCTGTCCCTGACACGAGTGTACACATGTATAAGGGAAAGAAACCTGGGGTAACCTTTCCTCCCTCACATGAGCTGAACGAGTTATGTGAAAAAGCTTGGGAATCTCCAGACAAAAAACTGCAGATTCCCAAAAGGATTCTTATGGCGTATCCTTTCCCGCCAACGGACAGGATACGGTGGGAATCCTCCCCTAGGGTGGACAAAGCGTTGACACGCTTATCCAAAAAGGTATCGCTGCCATCCCAAGATACGGCTACCCTCAGGGATCCTGCGGATCGCAAGCAGGAGGTTACCTTGAAGTCCATTTACACACATTCGGGTACCTTAATCAGACCGGCTATTGCGTCGGCTTGGGTGTGTAGCGCTGTAGCAGCATGGACAGATACCTTATCAGCGGAAATTGAAACCCTGGATAAGGATACCATCTTATTGACCCTAGGACATATAAAAGATGCTGTCTTATATATGAGAGATGCTCAAAGAGACATTGGTCTACTGGGTTCTAGAATCAACGCTATGTCGATTTCTGCTAGACGAGTCCTATGGACCCGGCAGTGGACAGGTGATGCCGACTCAAAGAGGCATATGGAGGTTTTACCTTACAAGGGTGAGGAATTGTTTCGGGAAGGTCTCTCGGACCTGGTCTCCACAGCTACAGCTGGTAAATCAAATTTTTTGCCTTATATTCCCTCACAGCCTAAGAAAGCACCACATTATCAAATGCAGTCCTTTCGGTCACAAAGAAACAAGAGAGTACGAGGTGCGTCCTTTCTTGCCAGAGGTAAGGGCAGAGGGAAAAAGCTGCACAACACAGCTAGTTCCCAGGAACAGAAGTCCTCCCCGGCCTCTACAAAATCCACCGCATGACGCTGGGGCTCCGCTAAGAGAGTCCGCCCCAGTGGGGGCACGTCTTCGAATTTTCAGCCACATCTGGGTTCACTCACAGGTGGATCCCTGGGCAATAGAAATTGTTTCTCAGGGTTACAAGCTGGAATTCGAAGAGGTGCCTCCTCGCCGGTTTTTCAAATCGGCCCTGCCGACTTCTCCCCCAGAAAGGGAGATAGTGTTAAATGCAATTCACAAATTGTATCTTCAACAGGTGGTGGTCAAGGTTCCCCTACTTCAACAAGGGAGGGGATATTACTCAACCCTGTTTGTAGTCCCGAAACCGGACGGTTCGGTCAGACCCATTCTAAATTTAAAATCCCTGAACCTATACTTGAAAAGGTTGAAGTTCAAGATGGAATCGCTCAGGGCGGTCATCGCCAGCCTGGAAGGGGGGGATTTTAGGGTATCTCTGGACATAAAGGATGCATACCTTCATGTTCCCATATATCCACGCCATCAGGCGTACCTGAGATTTGCGGTACAGGATTGTCATTACCAATTTCAGACATTGCCGTTTGGGCTTTCCACAGCCCCGAGAGTTTTCACCAAGGTAATGGCGGAAATGATGGTGCCCCTGCGCAAGCAGGGAGTCACAATTATCCCGTACTTGGACGATCTCCTCATAAAAGCGAGATCACGAGAGCAGTTACTGAACAGCGTGTCACTTTCACTGGAGGTGTTACAGCAACACGGCTGGATTCTCAATATCCCGAAGTCGCAGCTGGTTCCCACAACTCGTCTGACCTTCTTGGGCATGATTCTGGATACGGACCAGAAAAGGGTTTATCTTCCAATGGAAAAGGCTCAAGAACTCATGACTCTGGTCAGGAACCTATTGAAACCAAAACAGGTGTCAGTGCATCACTGCACTCGAGTCCTGGGAAAGATGGTGGCATCTTACGAGGCCATTCCATTCGGCAGGTTCTATGCGAGGACCTTCCAATGGGACCTACTGGACAAGTGGTCCGGGTCACATCTACAGATTCATCAGTTGATCACCCTGTCCCCCAGAGCCAGGGTATCTCTCCTGTGGTGGCTGCAGAGTACTCACCTTCTAGAGGGTCGCAGGTTCGGCATTCAGGACTGGGTTCTGGTGACCACGGACGCGAGCCTCCGAGGTTGGGGAGCAGTCACACAAGGAAGAAACTTCCAGGGTCTTTGGTCAAGTCAAGAGACTTGTCTTCACATCAACGTCCTGGAGCTGAGGGCCATATACAACGCCCTTCGTCAAGCGGAGCCCTTGCTTCGCGACTTACCAGTTCTGATCCAGTCAGACAACATCACCGCAGTGGCTCATGTAAACCGCCAGGGCGGCACAAGGAGCAGAGTGGCAATGGCGGAAGCCACCAGGATTCTTCGCTGGGCGGAAAATCATGTAAGCGCATTGTCAGCATTGTTCATTCTGGGAGTGGACAACTGGGAAGCAGACTTCCTCAGCAGACACGACTTGCATCCAGGAGAGTGGGGACTTCATCAGGAAGTCTTCGCACAGATTGCAAGCCAGTGGGGACTGCCCCAGATAGACATGATGGCGTCCCGCCTCAACAAAAAGCTGCAGAGGTATTGCGCCAGGTCAAGTGGCCCTCAGGCAGTAGCTGTGGACGCCCTAGTGACACCGTGGGTGTTCCAGTCGGTCTATGTGTTTCCTCCTCTTCCTCTCATCCCAAAGGTGTTGAGAATAATAAGAAAAAGAGGAGTACAGACAATTCTCATTGTTCCAGATTGGCCACGAAGGGCCTAGTATCCGGATCTGCAGGAGATGCTCACAGAAGATCCGTGGCCTCTTCCTCTTAGACAGGACCTGTTGCAACAGGGGCCCTGTCTGTTCCAAGACTTACCGCGGCTGCGTTTGACAGCATGGCGGTTGAACGCCGGATCCTAGCGGAAAAGGGCTGGATGAGGTCATTCCTACTCTGATAAAGGCTAGGAAGGACGTGACAGCTAAACATTATCACCCGTATATGGCGAAAATATGTTTCTTGGTGTGAGGCCAGGAATGCTCCTACGGAAGAATTCCATCTGGGCCGTTTCCTTTACTTCCTACAAACTGGAGTGAATTTGGGCCTAAAATTAGGCTCCATTAAGGTTCAGATTTCGGCCTTATCCATTTTCTTTCAAAAAGAATTGGCTTCTCTCCCAGAAGTACAGACTTTTGTGAAGGGAGTGCTGCATATTCAGCCTCCTTTTGTACCTCCGGTGGCGCCTTGGGACCTTAACGTGGTGTTGAGTTTCCTTAAGTCGCACTGGTTTGAACCACTTAAAATGGTGTTGTTAAAATATCTCACTTGGAAGGTAGTCATGTTGTTAGCCTTGGCTTCGGCTAGGCGAGTGTCGGAATTGGCGGCTTTGTCTCATAAAAGCCCCTATCTAGTTTTCCATATGAATAGAGCGGAATTGCGGACCCGTCCTCAATTTTTGCCTAAGGTGGTGTCATCTTTTCATATGAACCAATCTATTGTGGTGCCTGTGGCTACACGAGACTTGGAGGATTCCGAGTCCCTTGATGTGGTCAGGGCTTTGAAAATTTACGTGGCCAGAACGGCTAGAGTCAGAAAAACAGAAGCACTGTTTGTCTTGTATGCAGCCAACAAGGTTGGCGCTCCTGCTTCAAAGCAGACTATTGCTCGCTGGATCTGTAACACGATTCAGCAGGCGCATGCGACGGCTGGATTGCCGTTACCAAAATCGGTCAAGGCCCATTCCACTAGGAAGGTGGGCTCGTCTTGGGCGGCTGCCCGAGGGGTCTCGGCACTACAGCTGTGCCGAGCTGCTACTTGGTCGGGTACAAACACCTTTGCAAAGTTCTATAAGTTTGATACCCTGGCTGAGGAGGACCTCCTGTTTGCTCAATCGGTGCTGCAGAGTCATCCGCACTCTCCCGTCCGTTTGGGAGCTTTGGTATAATCCCCATGGTCCTTACGGAGTCCCCAGCATCCTCTAGGATGTAAGAGAAAATAAGATTTTAAACCTACCGGTAAATCTTTTTCTCATAGTCCGTAGAGGATGCTGAGCGCCCGTCCCAAGTGCGGACTACTTCTGCAAGACTTGTATATAGTTTTGCTTACATAAGGGTTATGTTATTGTTTTCATCGGTCTCCGACTGATGCTCTGTTGTTTTTTCATACTGTTAACTGATTAGTTTATCGCAAGTTATACGGTGTGAATGGTGTGGGCTGGTATGAATCTTGCCCTTGGTTTAACAAAAATCCTTTCCTCGTACTGTCCGTCTCCTCTGGGCACAGTTTCTCTAACTGAGATCTTGAGGAGGGGCATAGAGGGAGGAGCCAGTGCACACCCATACCTAAAGTCTTTCTTAAAGTGCCCATGTCTCCTGCGGAGCCCGTCTATCCCCATGGTCCTTACGGAGTCTCCAGCATCCTTTACGGACTACGAGAAAAAGATTTACCGGTAGGTTTAAAATCTTATTTTTATTATATGTTGCCAAAGACATTTGGAATCATTGGAGGTTCATGAGTTCATGGTGTAGGGAAGTCAATGTGTGACACTCCAATTGTTGTGGAACTACACATCCCAGTATGCACCCAGGGGCGCAGAGAGGCAGGACCGTATTAACAGTATTGTAGGCCCTGGGCAAAGATATGCACTGGGGCCCCTACCCACCCATTCACCGGAATAAATGGAAAAAAAATGTCATAAATTATCCCTCCTGCAGTCCGGTGCTGTATCTCCATGTTCTTACACAGTGAATGGCTGTCAGCACTTTGACTGGTGAATAGTTCCAGCCATTCACTGTATGGACACAGGCTGGGAGGCAGGTAGAGATTACTGCCTGACTGCTCTATGTGTAATTCACAATCACAGCGGCTGGGCGTCATTCTTTTCCAGCCTCACAAATTATATCCAGGGGTGTGGGAGGTACAGCTTAATGACGGGGAAAGAATGGCAGAGAGGATAAGGTATTAAAGGTCCCATTTATCAATAATTGCATTTGCAATACGATTTTGGTGTAATATTACCACCCCAAATCTCCATTGCAGGATACGGATAAACTGCCCGCATGTATGAATGAAGTCCCTGTGATGTGTTCACTGCTGTGTCAGTGGTCACTGCTGAGGTGGAACTCTCTCCTGGTACTTTCTGCCATCTGTAGCCCATAGGCTACAATGGGCTAGCACCATCTTCCGATGGCATTAGCTGCGGGGGGGGGGGGAACCAAGCTCGCTTGGTAAATCTGGCAGCATCACATCCCCCATAGAAACTATTGAGGTTGCTGCTGCTATCGGAATTGTAGGGATTACTTCAGAATCCATCATTCATACATGGGGGTGATACAAAATATTTGCAGTTATCATTACATATTTGTTGCTTATTTCCAAAAACACCCGATTTTAGGGAATAAGCCACAAATATTTAATGATAAATTGTCCCTTATAGGAGGTTATTTGTTTCACTGGCAATCTTTTGTGCTCTGTGACACAATACATACTGTAGGTCTTTATCTTCCAACTGTTTTACAGTTATGTGGGTTTTCTTCTTATTCTGTGCGAGGTGTGTCAAGGCTTGGGGTCATGCTGCTGCCTAATGGTGGCTATGGAGTTCTGGTCCTACAGTAATTCCGGTTTGGTTACTGTACAGCGGCACATCCAAGGGTAGGATCAGTGTTGGACTGGGGCATGTAGGGCCCACCGGGGGAATGCAGTGGTAGGAGCCTATGTTTAGGGGTGTGGCCAGTCTGCTGAGGGGGTGTGGCCTCCCAGCTCATTGGTTTAACTAACCATTAGAGAGTGCAACGTCTGGGCCCCTTCATAAATATATACAGTAAATTCAGCTGCTGCATGCATGATAATGTACCAGATTAATAACATATTAATAACAGCAATGCACTGTAGAAAATACACCATAGTCCAGTATAAGGTAACATCTGTATAATGTATAATTCAAGTGCACAGTCTAGAACCTGATCCTTAGAGTAGGAGGTGGGCCCCCGATGGTTTCCCCTGTACCCCTGTGGGCCAGTCCAAGCCTGGGTAGGATAGACAAGAGGAAAGGGAAAGTGTGGCCGGAGGTGTACCTACAGTATCTTGAAGAAGGTACTGTGGGTCTAATTCAAGATTGATTGCAAAACAACATACAGTATTCCTGTAATGGACAAAACCATGTGCACTGCAGGAAGGGGGAGGGGGGGGGGGGGCAGATATAACATGTGCAGAGAGAGTTAGATTTGGGTGGGGTGTGTTCAAACTGAAATCTAAATTGCAGTGTATAAATAAAGCAGCCAGTATTTACCCTGCACAGAAACAATATATCCCACCCAAATCTAACTTTCTCTGCACATGTTATATCTGGCCCCCCTGCACTGCACATGGGCCCTCATTCCGAGTTGTTTGCTCGCTAGCTACTTTTAGCAGAAATGCAAACGTAAAGCCGCCGCCCTCTGGGAGTGTATCTTAGCATAGCAGAATTGCTAACGAAAGATTAGAAATTCTGCTATTAAGTATTTCCTTGCAGTTTCTGAGTAGCTCCAGACCTACTCCTAGATTGCGATCACCTCAGTCCGTTTAGTTCCTGGTTTGACGTCACAAACACGCCCAGCGTCCGGCCAGCCACTCCCCCGTTTCTCCAGCCACTCCTGCGTTTTTACCTGGCACGCCTGCGTTTTTTAGCACACTCCCTGAAAACGGCTAGTTTCCGCCCAGAAACACCCACTTCCTGTCAATCACACTACGATCAGCAGAGCGATTGAAAAGCTTTGTTCGCCCGTGAGTAAAATAGCATAATTTGGTGTAAAATTGCTTAGCGCGTGCGCCCTGCTGTGCATACGCATGCGCAGAACTGCCGGATTTTAGCCTATTAGCAATTCTGCTAAAAATAGTAGCGAGCGAACAACTCGGAATGACCACCATGGTTCTGTCTATTAGAGGAAAATGTTGTTTTGCAATCAACCTTGAATTAGGCCCTGTGTCAGTTATCCTTGAAGTGATTAATACTGTGTTTTCTGTGGTCTTAGTGGGGAATGTATGCAGATACTGTATAAGATATTGTTACTAAAAATGTATAACACATGGGGGGTAATTCCAAGTTGATCGCAGCAGGAATTCTGTTAGCAATTGGGCAAAACCATGTGCACTGCAGGGGAGGCAGATATAACATGTGCAGAGAGAGTTAGATTTGGGTGTGGTGAGTTCAATCTGCAATCTAAATTGCAGTGTAAAAATAAAGCAGTGTAAAAATAAAGCAGCAGTGCATTTACCCTGCACAGAAATAAAATAACCCACCCAAATCTAACTCTCTCTGCAAATGTTATATCTGCCCCCCCCTTGCAGTGCACATGGTTTTGCCCAACTGCTAAAAAATTTCCTGCTGCGATCAACTTGGATTTACCCCCAGTAAGCATTGTGAATACATGAATAGCAAATAATAGCAACGATGTGCATGGGAATAAAAGTGTAATCAATATAAACAGTAACTTTTGATTATTCGATATGGGAAAGAGATGGGTCAGGTAGTAATGAAGAGGGGGAGATAATAAGCGGGGGACGACGGAGGAGAATCAAAGAAAACGGGGGTGTAAGTGTAGTTATTTGAATAATATGTTTTACTCACAATGTGAAACTGTTGACCAGTGTTCTGGTGGATGGTTCTCCCTTTTCTTTCTCTTTGTAAAATGATTAAACATTGCTGCAGTGGTATACACTTTATATGGGTTCATCCTAGCTATGGAGAAGCACAAGAAGAACACAGTCCTAGAAATGGATTTGCCTTGTATTTAGAGATGAGCGGGTTCGGTTCCTCGAGATCCGAACCCCCCCGAACTTCACCTATTTTACACGGTTCCGAGGCAGCCTCGGATCTTCCCGCCATGCTCGGTTAACACGAACGCGCCCGAACGTCATCATCCCACTGTTGTATTCTCGCGAGATTCGTATTGCATATAAAGAGCCGCGTGTCGCCGCCATTTTCACTCATGCGTTGGAGATGATAGCGAGAGGACGTGGCTGCGTTCTCTCAGTTTCTGTGTTGAGTGTGCTGCAAATATCTGTGCTAAGTGTGCTGCAATTATCTGTGCTCAGTGTGCTGCAAATATCTGTGCTCAGTATGCTGCAAATATCTACATTCTCTGCCTGAAAACGCTCCATATCTGTGATGCATTGTAGTTGTGCGCAGTATATAGTAGGAGGACAGTGGAGAATTTTGCTGACCACCAGTATATATATAGCAGTACGGTACAGTAGTCCATTGCTCTACCTCTGTGTCGTCAAGTATACTATCCATATCTGTGCTGCATTGTAGTTGTGCGCAGTATATAGTAGGAGGACAGTGCAGAATTTTGCTGACCACCAGTATATATATAGCAGTACAGTACAGTAGTCCATTGCTCTACCTCTGTGTCGTCAAGTATACTATCCATATCTGCTGCATTGTAGTTGTGTGCAGTATATAGTAGGAGGACAATGCAGAATTTTGCTGACCACCAGTATATATATAGCAGTACGGTACAGTAGTCCATTGCTCTACCTCTGTGTCATCAAGTATACTATCCATATCTGTGCTGAATTGTAGTTGTGCGCAGTATATAGTAGGAGGACAGTGCAGAATTTTGCTGACCACCAGTATATATATAGCAGTACGGTACAGTAGTCCATTGCTCTACCTCTTTGTCGTCAAGTATACTATCCATATCTGTGCTGCATTGTAGTTGTGCGCAGTATATAGTAGGAGGACAGTGCAGAATTTTGCTGACCACCAGTATATATATATAGCAGTACGGTACAGTAGTTCATTGCTCTACCTCTGTGTCGTCAAGTATACTATCCATATCTGTGCTGCATTGTAGTTGTGCGCAGTATATAGTAGGAGGACAGTGCAGAATTTTGCTGACCACCAGTATATATATAGCAGTACGGTACAGTAGTCCATTGCTCTACCTCTTTGTCGTCAAGTATACTATCCATATCTGTGCTGCATTGTAGTTGTGCGCAGTATATAGTAGGAGGACAGTGCAGAATTTTGCTGACCACCAGTATATATATATAGCAGTACGGTACAGTAGTTCATTGCTCTACCTCTGTGTCGTCAAGTATACTATCCATATCTGTGCTGCATTGTAGTTGTGCGCAGTATATAGTAGGAGGACAGTGCAGAATTTTGCTGACTATCAGTATATATATATAGCAGTACGGTACAGTAGTCCATTGTTTTACCTCTGTGTCGTCAAGTATACTATCCATATCTGTGCTGCATTGTAGTTGTGCGCAGTATATAGTAGGAGGACAGTGCAGAATTTTGCTGCCCACCAGTATATATATATATATAGCAGTACGGTACAGTAGTCCATTGCTCTACCTCTGTGTCGTCAAGTGTACTATCCATATCTGTGCTGCATTGTAGTTGTGCGCAGTATATAGCAGGAGGACAGTGCAGAATTTTGCTGACCACCAGTATATATATATAGCAGTATGGTACAGTAGTCCA
Organism: Pseudophryne corroboree; assembly: GCF_028390025.1. Taxonomy (NCBI): domain Eukaryota; kingdom Metazoa; phylum Chordata; class Amphibia; order Anura; family Myobatrachidae; genus Pseudophryne; species Pseudophryne corroboree. Next base: position 86,907,554 of record NC_086454.1, on the reverse strand, counting down.
TTGCTCTACCTCTGTGTCGTCAAGTATACTATCCATATCTGTGCTGCATTGTAGTTTTGCGCAGTATATAGTAGGAGGACAGTGCAGAATTTTGCTGACCACCAGTATATATATAGCAGTACGGTACAGTAGTCCATTGCTCTACCTCTGTGTCGTCAAGTATACTATCCATATCTGTGCTGCATTGTAGTTGTGCGCAGTATATAGTAGGAGGACAGTGCAGAATTTTGCTGACCACCAGTATATATATATAGCAGTACGGTACAGTAGTCCATTGCTCCTACCTCTGTGTCGTCAAGTATACTATCCATATCTGTGCTGCATTGTAGTTGTGTGCAGTATATAGTAGGAGTACAGTGCAGAATTTTGCTGACCACCAGTATATATATATAGCAGTACGGTACAGTAGTCCATTGCTCTACCTCTGTGTCGTCAAGTATACTATCCATATCTGTGCTGCATTGTAGTTGTGCGCAGTATATAGTAGGAGGACAGTGCAGAATTTTGCTGACCACCAGTATACATATAGCAGTACGGTACAGTAGTCCATTGCTCTACCTCTGTGTCGTCAAGTATAATATCCATATCTGTGCTGCATTGTAGTTGTGCGCAGTATATAGTAAGAGGATAGTGCAGAATTTTGCTGACCACCAGTATATATATAGCAGTACGGTACAGTAGTCCATTGCTATTGATATATTACTGGCATATAATTCCACACGCTAAAAAATGGAGAACAGAATTGTGGAGGGTAAAATAGGGAAAGATCAAGATCCAATTCCACCTCATGCTGAAGCTGCTGCCACTAGTCATGGCCGAGAAATGCCATCAACGTCGTCTGCCAAGGCCGATGCCCAATGTCATAGTAGAGAGCATGTAAAATTCAAAAAACAAAAGTTCAGTAAAATGACCCAAAAATCTAAATTAAAAGCGTCTGATGAGAAGCGTAAACTTGCCAATATGCCATTTACGACACGGAGTGGCAAGGAACGGCTGAGGCCCTGCCCTATGTTCATGGCTAGTGGTTCAGCTTCACATGAGGATGGAAGCACTCATCCTCCCACTAGAAAAATGAAAAGACTTAAGCTGGCAAAAGCACAACAAAGAACTGTACGTTCTTCTAAATCACAAATCCCCAAGGAGAGTCCAATTGTGTCGGTTGCGATGCCTGACCTTCCCAACACTGGACGGGAAGAGCTGGCGCCTTCCACCATTTGCACGCCCCCTGCAAGTGCTGGAAGGAGCACCCGCAGTCCAGTTCCTGATAGTCAAATTGAAGATGTCACTGTTGAAGTACACCAGGATGAGGATATGGGTGTTGCTGGCGCTGAGGAGGAAATTGACAAGGAGGATACTGATGGTGAGGTGGTTTGTTTAAGTCAGGCACCCGGGGAGATACCTGTTGTCCGTGGGACGAATATGGCCATTGACATGCCTGGTCAAATTACAAAACAAATCACCTCTTCGGTGTGGAATTATTTTAACAGAAATGCGAACAACAGGTGTCAAGCCGTGTGTTGCCTTTGTCAAGCTGTAATAAGTAGGGGTAAGGACGTTAACCAGCTAGTAACATCCTCCCTTATACGTCACCTGGAGCGCATTCATCAGAAGTCATTGACAAGTTCAAAAACTTTGGGTGACAGCGGAAGCAGTCCACTGACAACTAAATCCCTTTCTCTTGTAACCAAGCTCCTGCAAACCACACCACCAACTCCCTCAGTGTCAATTTCCTCATTAGACATGAAAAACAATAGTCCTGCAGGCCATGTCACTGGCAAGTCTGACGAGTCCTCTCCTGACTGGGATTCCTCCGATGCATCCTTGAGTGTAACGCCTACTGCTGCTGGCGCTGCTGTTGTTGCTGCTGGGAGTCGATCGTCATCCAAGAGGGGAAGTCGGAAGACCACTTGTACTACTTCCAGTAAGCAATTGACTGTCCAACAGTCCTTTGCGAGGAAGATGAAATATCACAGCAGTCATCCGGCTGGAAAGCGGATAACTCGGGTCTTGGCAGCTGCGGTGGTGTTAAACGTGTGTCCGGTATCCACCGTTAATTCACAGGGAATTAGAGAATTGTTTGAGGTACTGTGTCCCCGGTACCAAATACCATCTAGGTTCCATTTCTCTAGGCAGGCGATACCGAGAATGTACACAGACGTCAGAAAAAGAGTCACCAGTGTCCTAAAAAATGCAGTTGTACCCAATGTCCACTTAACCACGGACATGTGGACAAGTGGAGCAGGGCAGACTCAGGACTATATGACTGTGACAGCCCACTGGGTAGATGTATTGCCTCCCGCAGCAAGAACAGCAGCGGCGGCACCAGTAGCAACATCTCACAAACGCCAATTCGTTCCTAGGCAGGCTACACTTTGTATCACCGCTTTTCATAAGAGGCACACAGCTGACAACCTCTTACGGAAACTGAGGAACATCATCGCAGAATGGCTTACCCCAATTGGACTCTCCTGTGGATTTGTGACATCGGACAACGCCACCAATATTGTGCGTGCGTTACATGTGGGCAAATTCCAACACGTCCCATGTTTTGCACATACATTGAATTTGGTGGTGCAGAATTTTTTAAAAAACGACAGGTGCGTGCAAGAGATGCTGTCGGTGGCCCGAAGAATTGCGCGGCCACTTTCGGCATTCAGCCACCGCGTGCCGTAGACTGGAGCACCAGCAAACACTACTGAACCTGCCCCGCCATCATCTGAAGCAAGAGGTGGTAACGAGGTGGAATTCAACCCTCTATATGCTTCAGAGGATGGAGGAGCAGCAAAAGGCCATTCAAGCCTATACAGCTACCTACGATATAGGCAAAGGAGGGGGAATGCACCTGACTCAAGCGCATTGGAGAATGATTTCAACGTTGTTCAAGGTTCTGCAACCCTTTGAACTTGCCACACGTGAAGTCAGTTCAGACACTGCCAGCCTGAGTCAGGTCATTCCCCTCATCAGGCTTTTGCAGAAGAATCTGGAGAAATTGAAGGAGGAGCTAAAACGGAGCGATGCCGCTAGGCATGTGGGACTTATGGATGGAGCCCTTAATTCGCTTAACCAGGATTCACGGGTGGTCAATCTGTTGAAATCAGAGCACTACATTTTGGCCACCGTGCTCGTTGTATCTCTCTTTCCGGCAGACACAAGTCTGCAGAGGTGCAAAGACCTGCTGGTGAGACACTTGTCAACTCAAGCGGAACGTGACCCGTCAACAGCTCCTCCTTCACATTCTCCCGCAACTGGGGCTGCGAGGAAAAGGATAAAATTTCCAAAACCACCCGCTGGTGGTGATGCAGGGCAGTCAGGAGCAAGTGCTGACATCTGGTCCGGACTGAAGGACCTGCCAACGATTACTGACATGTCGTCTACTGTCAGTGCATATGATTCTGTCACCATTGAAAGAATGGTGGAGTATTATATGAGTGACCGCATCCAAGTAGGCACGTCAGACAGTCCGTACGTATACGGGCAGGAAAAAGAGGCAATTTGGAGGCCCTTGCACAAACTGGATTTATTTTACCTAAGTTGCCCCCCCTCCAGTGTGTACTCCGAAAGAGTGTTTAGTGCAGTCGGTCACCTTGTCAGCAATCGGCGTACGAGGTTACTTCCACAAAATGTGGAGAAGATGATGTTCATCAAAATGAATTATAATCAATTCCTCCGTGGAGACATTCACCAGCAATTGCCTCCAGAAAGTACACAGGGACCTGAGATGGTGGATTTCAGTGGGGACAAATTAATAATCTGTGAGGAGGGGGATGTACACAGTGAAAGGGGTGAGGAATCGCACGATGAGGAGGATGTGGACATCTTGCGTCTGTAGAGCCAGTTTGTGCAAGGAGAGATTGATTGCTTCTTTTTTGGTGGGGGCCCAAACCAACCAGTCATTTCATTCACAGTCGTTTGGCAGACCTTGTCGCTGAAATGATGGGTTTGTTAAAGTGTGCATGTCCTGTTCATACAACATAAGGGTGGGTGGGAGGGCCCAAGGACAATTCCAACTTGCACCTCTTTTTTCTTTAATTTATATTTGCATCATGTGATGTTTTCTTGGCTAATTTTTTTAAGTGCCATGCTGTCTGACACTGCAGTGCCACTCCTAGATGGGCCAGGTGTTTGTGCCGCCACTTGGGTCGCTTAGCTTAGTCATCCAGCGACCTCGGTGCAAATTTTAGGACTAAAAATAATATTGTAAGGTGTGAGGTGTTCAGAATAGACTGGAAATGAGTGGAAATTATGGTTATTGAGGTTAATAATACTATGGGATCAAAATGACCCCCAAATTCTATGATTTAAGCTGTTTTTGAGGGGTTTTTGTAAAAAAACACCCGAATCCAAAACACACCCGAATCCGACAAAAAAATTTCAGGGAGGTTTTGCCAAAACGTGTCCGAATCCAAAACACGGCCGCGGAACCGAATCCAAAACCAAAACACAAAACCCGAAAAATGTCCGGTGCACATCTCTACTTGTATTATTGTTGGTTTTAGTTGTACAGTCTACTCATTCTTGGTTTGTGACTTTTTCCAGTTGCAAAATAACAGCACTAACTCCATACATTACTTATCTGACAGTAGATATGCAATACTGTAAATAACTTGGAACGTGGTTCAGCTGGGGAGCAGATTTGATGGCAATTATGTTTAGAAAGCGAATTCCATGAATGTCTGTAGTTGCTGTAATTGTCTTATCTTACACAATAACGTCTCTTTATTGCACGTTTACAGTAATATAAGCCCTGTGAGTGCTACTGGCAGCCATTTGTTGTACATCACGCTCCAGTACCATCTACTGTATTTCCTTTTGCGACTTTTGTTCGTGTTATTTATGCATTTACTTTATCTTTTTGGTGTGGCGACTTGTGACTTTTGATGAGCACAGTAACACAAGTGTTTTGTTCTTACTAAGATTGTTTAAGAAGCAACCGCACTGCGCTGATGTATATTGTAAAAAGTTTGTTGAAGCAAGTCATTTATCAGTAAGTGACCATACGCTGCTTAATATCCAGTTAATTCATTTAAGTTGGTGTCCTGCGGGTACAATATGTACAAGCTTAACTCTTATTTTTGAAGGTCGACTTCAAGACAAAGGAAATACGTTGTGTAGTGAGCAGCCAAGCATCTAATCTATTGATTACTTCAGAATTTCTGAAACTCTAAATCCTCATTATTCCAAAGTACCCTGAATTATGCGTGCTAGGCTATACTTTCTCTAAAATGTACCAGGCAGTACTTCCTGGATGCACACCAACCCAAGGGCAGGTCAGAGAGGGCAATGTTATGTTCTGGGGTCCTAGCACCAAAGGGGCCTCATTGATTAGGGTTTTTCTGTAGATGTACATGTCATTCATGTCCAGGGGCGCTTTAAGAGAGGAGGAGGCCCGGGTGCAGCCTCCTCCATGCGGGCCCCCTCCTCTCTGCAGGAGCGCAGTAGAGTCTGAGTGCTAGAGGGCTCAGACCCTACTGCGCATGCGCAGATCTCTGGGAAAGTGCCGCAGTGGCCATTTTCCCAGAGATTTCTTTACTGCGCATGCGCAGAACTCCATGAAAATGGCCACTGCGCCATTTTCACAGGGTTTTAACAGCGCCGGTGACATTGGCGCAGGACTCCGGAGGGGTATTAAAAAAATGGGTGCAGTTTGTGCGGTGTGGGCCCCCTCTGGACTCAGGGGCCCATGTGCACCGCACATGCTGCACCCATTACAGAAACGCCAGTGTTCATTTCAGTTGTTGCCCCATTGGAGCTTACAGTTTACAGAAGGTCCCATTCATCAATAATCGCATTTGCATTGCGATTTGGGAATGATATTAGTGCCCAAAATGGCAATGCAGTATGAGATTATACTGCTGGCATGTATCAAAGAGCACCCTCAGGTGCTTCGAAAGGTGCAATGTGCTAACTGGACTCCTGCACTAGCGCGGTCTGTTGACCACGAGTGCATGGTCATCATTTGGAACCCTCTGCTGGTGATTTCTGCGCTTTGTAGCCTATAGGCTACAGCAGCACAACGCCAGCTTCACATGGCGTTAGATGCAGGGGCCAAATTTGGAAGTGCTTAGAAATTCTGGAGCTTGGTAAATCTGACAGCATTGCATCCCCCATAGAAACCTATGGGGACTGCAGCTGCTGTCGGAAATGTAGGGAACCATGTATGACTGCAGTCCTTCAGTCATACTTTAGGGTGATACTAAATAATTACAGGAATCCCCAAAAAAACACCTGATTATAAGCTGCAGATATTTAATGATAAATGGGCCCCAAAGTCTCTAACAAACCAGTGCACGCACACTCATACGCACTAGTGTCAATATTGTCAGAAGACATTGAACCTACCTACCAGTATGTTCTTCGAGTGAAGTCAGAAACCAGAGCACCCACAGAAATCCCACTGAAACACAGGAGCAAATACAAACTCCACACTGGTGGGCATTGAACTCATGATCTCAGTGCTATGCAGCGGTGCAAGTATGCGGGTACGCTCGGGTACGGAGTACCCTTAAGAATTTGGCAGCGGGTACGCAGTACCACCTGCCACACACTTTGTCACTACCCCAATTATAATGTGCCACAAAGCAACAAGACCATGGTGCTTGGCAGCATGACGGCTCCTCCCACTTTGTCAGGGTAACTGGGAGTGCGACAGTGGCTGTATTTTCCTGTTAAAATGGAGGCATTACTATATATTGTTATTACATTGGGGGCATTACTATATATTTCTATTATACTGTTGGTATCACTATACATTTCTATTATTCTGGAGGCATTACTATATATTTTTAGCCTTTACTCCAGAGTCCCAAAAAAAAGGGGCTGCGTCGTGTGGCCACACCGCTAGTTTCATGTAGCCACTCCCACTATCAGCATGTGGTCACGCCCCCTAACAACGCATGACCACGCCAATTTGTCGGCACTCAGTACCACTAAGAAAATATTTCTACTTGCACCACTGGTGCTATGAGACAGTAATGCTAACCACTGTGCCATCTGTTCTGATTATTTTTCTTCCTGTCTAAAAAACTAAGCCCGTTAATGGCATCTTCGTTACCCAGTTATATGGGTTCCAATAACACAGGGACCTCAACCGTAATCCTTTTATATAAAGAGCTAAATAAAGTTCTAGGTAAAAATTATATATCCCCTTCCAATATTGTTTTTATACACTGCTCAAAAAAATAAAGGGAACACTTAAACAACACAATGTAACTCCAGGTAAATCACACTTCTGTGAAAACAAACTGTCCACTTAGGAAGCAACACTGATTGACAATCAATTTCACATGCTGTTGTGCAAATGGAATAGACAACAGTGGAAATTATAGGCAATTAGCAAGACACCCCCAATAAAGGAGTTGTTCTGCAGGTGGTGACCACAGACCACTTCTCAGCTCCTATGCTTTCTTGCTGATGTTTTGGTCACTTTTGAAAGCTGGCGGTGCTTTCACTCTAGTGGTAGCATGAGACGGAGTCTACAACCCACACAAGTGGCTCAGGTAGTGCAGCTCATCCAAGATGGCACATCAATGCGAGCTGTGGCAAGAAGGTTTGCTGTGTCTGTCAGCGTAGTGTCCAAAGCATGGAGGCGCTACCAGGAAACAGGCCAGTACATCAGGAGACGTGGAGGAGGCCGTAGAAGGGCAACAACCCAGCAGCAGGACCGCTACCTCCGCCTTTGTGCTAGGAGCAACAGGAGGAGCTCTGCCAGAGCCCTGCAAAATGACCTCCAGTAAGCCACAAATGGCCATGTGTCTACTCAAACGATCAGAAACAGACTCCATGAGGGCGGTATGAGGGCCCGACGTCCACAGGTGGGGGTTGTGCTTACAGCCCAACACCGTGCAGGACGTTTGGCATTTGCCAGAGAACACCAAGATTGGCAAGTTCGCCACTGGCGCCCTGTGCTCTTCACATATAAAAGCAGGTTCTCACTGAGCACATGTGACAGACGTGACAGATTCTGGAGACGCCAAGGAGAACGTTCTGCTGCCTGCAACATCCCCCAGCATGACCGGTTTGGCAGTGGGTCAGTAATGGTGGGGGGTGGCATCTCTTTGGGTGGCCACACAGCCCTCTATGTGCACGCCAGAGGTAGCCTGACTGCCATTAGGTACCGAGATGAGATTCTCAGACCCCTTGTGAGACCATATGCTGGTGCGGTTGGCCCTGAGTTCCTCCTAATGCAAGACAATGCTAGACCTCATGTGGCTGGAGTGTGTCAGCAGTTCCTGCAAGACGAAGGCATTGATGCTATGGACTGGCCTGCCCGTTCCCCAGACCTGAATCCAATTGAGCACATCTGGGACATCATGTCTCGCTCCATCCACCAATGCCCCGTTTCACCACAGACTGTCCGGGAGTTGGCGGATGCTTTAGTCCAGGTCTGGGAGGAGATCCCTCAGGAGACCATCCGCCACCTCATCAGGAGGATGCCCAGGCATTGTAGGGAGGTCATACAGGCACGTGGAGGCCACACACACTACTGAGCCTCATTTTGACTTGTTTTAAGGACATTACATCAACGTTGGATCAGCCTGTAGTGTGTTTTTCCACTTTACTTTTGAGTGTGACTCCAAATCCAGACCTCCATGGGTTAATAAATTTGATTTCCATTGATAATTTTTGTGTGATTTTGTTGTCAGCACATTCAACTATGTAAAGAACAAAGTATTTAATAAGAATATTTCATTCATTCAGATCTAGGATGTGTTGTTTAAGTGTTCCTTTTATTTTTTTGAGCAGTGTATATTCTTGTTGCATTTCTTATGTTTATATTTGTGATCTAAAACAAACCTGTTAACATACAGTATATCTTAATGTAAATTTCATACTCAAGATTAGATTTAAATTAATTGGTCACATGCATTTTGCTTGATGTATGAATTGGACCACGACCCAAAATCTCTTTGTGTGTAGAGATTTCATTTTTCCAGTTATTGTGACCAATACAAAGGTATGCCCAAATTTGCATCAATTACTCTGGGCAGTTCAGTTACATGAAGACACAGAGGTAATAATAAATAAATGCAAACATGAAGACACAGAGGTAATAATAAATAAATGCAAACATGAAGACACAGAGGTAATAACAAATAAATGCATTAGGAGCACACTGTGTCAATACAAAGATCCTTTATCTAAATAAAGTAAAGGACAATGAGTCCACTGAAATGTCATTCTATATTACATTTCATCTTCTGACACATTTATTAAGTGAGTGCCTCTGTTTTCTGCTTTGTATGTTGATGATGTGCAGGCTATCTTACATTGTGATGCACTATAATGTAAGTGGAAGGAATGAGATCTCATTTTAAATGGAAACATTACAAAGTGTCTGTGCACTACAGAACCTATAGCCTGAGCTCAGATACTGTTTGAACCTTTGTTGTGTTGAGTTTTTAAAGATACAATATCATTCCTTTAAATTTACCTGCATCAAAGAACAATCTCAGGGGTCTATTTATACAGCAGCCAGCGACGTGTTCATTGGCTCTTATTGCTTTGTGCCATTTACTAAAGTGTTAAGAAAGAAATCAAAAATGTCTGTTGCCTTGACCCATTTACAGGCACATACCACCATCCCCATAGACCTCTATTGGACTGCTAGGTAATGCCAGGTGGCATTACCTATATCCGACAATGGTAAACGCACAGAGACTTTGTTAGAGCCTCTCTGGTTCAAGCCGCTGTTCGCATGCAATATAGAGAATCCTCTGTTTATTGGGGTTTTGATAAAATGTGTTTTATTACATGCATTCTTACAGAATGCAGCCACTTACCCATCAACCCTCCAACTTACCAACCAATGACTAAAATGATATCACAGAGATACAGCTTATATCGTATTTGCCCACTCTACTGGGGTTTCGGTCGTTAGGATGACAAAACTTAGGTCGACATGCATTAGGTCGACATGGCCATTAGGTCGACATGTACTAGGTCGACAGGTCAAAAGGTCAACATGAGTTTTTCACATTATGTTTTTTTTTTATACTTAACGATCCACCTGGACTACGATTGGAACGGTAAACATGACAAGCGAAGCAAGCCATGCGAGGGGACACGGTACACTAATTTGGGTTCACCATCACTTTATGGAGAAAACGACACCAAAAACAGTCAAAAACCTCATGTCGACCTTTTGACCTGTCGACCTAGTATATGTCGACCTAATGGCAGTGTCGACCTTCGGTGGTCGACCTAAGTTGGGTCAACCCAGCGACCCGTTCCCCTCTACTGGAATGCCGGGAGTCTACCGAAAATCAGGTGGCCCGCCTACCTCCCCCCCTCCGGAATAATGGGCAAGTCTCCTTATTTTAGCTGTTTCCAGGACTCGGCCTCCCACTTATCGAGTGAAATGGGTGGTCCATGGCGCAATTCTCGCTGAATCACATCATCGTAGCCACTGTCAAAGTCAGAAAAATATCACGATGCACACTACCATATTTGCACCTCATACAGGTCCGCGCTGCGCATGCGTGCGCTCTCCCGTGCGTGCGCATACCCGCTGTTACGTGCACCCGCAGGCGCACGGTATGCGCATTTACGGTAGAGTTTCTGTGTGCCCAGCATGCGACTCAATCGTTACATATTTTAACTATATAATGTATTTTGTAGATCATGGTCCCCTTGATAGATTCTGAAAGTTTAGTTCGTATAGCATGTTCATGGACAAAGAGATCCCTCTTTGTTTGATACGAAGGGTCAGACAAGGGTTATACAGTGGTGTTTAGTATCCATCGGAAGAGTATTTAATTAGCAATATTCCGGTGTTGGTTTGAAGCGGATTAATCGCTCGTGCGAATAGTTATGGACATAAGAAGTTTATGTACTTTTTTAGCATTTGCACTTACTTATCCATGCGGCGGGAAACCTAGTTTCCCACCCACCTGAGCAGTTGGAAATAGACACAGCCCACCTGTATGAATCAACCTATGACCTTTTGTTATAATGCGAAGACGAATTCCTGTGTCCAATGAACAATGAGGTTGTAGGGACCATTGAATTGTATTGTGTGTGGGGCATAAATAGACAAGCCGATCGTATCCAGCTCTACTCTCTTCAACGGTTTTCATCACTGATAATCGGGAGCTGGATATTCAGAAAGGCGCATGCGATCGTTTCCCCTTGTGCGTAAGTTTTCTCCGCAATCATATTGTCTTTATTGTTATTGTGAGCCATATCTCTCTCTCTCTCTCTCTCCTCCTCTTTCTCTCTCATTTTCCCTTAAACGTAATTGTATTGTATTTCCTGTGTAGTTATCTGGTTAGTTAGTCTATGTTATATTGTAGTGTATGACTTGTATTGTATTATTCTTTTTGCAAGTATAACATTCATACAAGGCGTTAGACCCTAAGCCCGGTATCTGTGTATTTCTTATAGTGTTAAGTATTCTCAGAGCGTCGGTGACGCTCGAACAGCTTTTGAGTTAATAAGGTTACACTGTGTTGCATCTACACTCTATCACTACACTAAGGTTTTACTGCATAATACATTGTTCATGGTTTACACATAAAGGTTTAACATTGTGAGCGTCTGCGCCGCTGGTGATCTCCTCGTGGTCCCGAGCGTCCGCTACGCTAATAGCGAACCATTACGTTAGTCGGCAGCCAATAGCGTGCCTGCCTGTGATCTCTTGGCCGTGAGCGAACGTGACGCTTGAGCGTCTCGACTACGGCTAAGCGATTGCTACGCAACGTGCGTACCCTTACGGTACTCCATACGTCAATAGCGTACAGTGTTCTTAGACCTCTTAAAGGGTTTTAAATAAGATAAATATTTAGCTTTATCACCACACCCCCTACTCTATAATGGCGGTAATCACAGCACTGCATAGTAGCTACAATGACGCATTCACTGCCACCACGCTCCCTGTACCACCTAATTTGCTTTGCAGTGCCCCCACCCCTGTGATGCATCACGCCCCCACACCGTCCCCTCCGCTGAGCCGACCTGGCTGCCCTCTTCCGGGGAGAGCAGCCAGTAAGTCAGCAGCTATGGCTTGTAGTAACACTACAACTTATTAAACAATGATTTCTTATTGTTGCAATTCTCTGCAATAAGGAATCTTTACCATTGTTGAATCACCGAGATAGGGGTTGTGATAAGAGCCCATCTCAGCAAACACTTTGAAGTAATGTCATCGAATTGCGCTCACATTACTTCTTAGATGCCTACCCATCCGCATCCTGTGGGCGCCTCCCGTTTCAGCCATAAATCTCCTGGTGCCCTGCATTGTCTGTCACATCTCCCGGATTCTTCAGATTCTGCCAGGGGTGACACTAAGGAGTTTCTTTACAAGAACAGTGATTTGCTGTAGCTGCTCAGGAGTCACAGCTGACGACTCTCATTATCCCCCCATGTGGGAACCCTTGACAAAAAGACAGCAACACATGATCACACACACACACACACACACACACACACACACACGGTCTTAGCTTTGCTTCTGTGCACTCATCCATAGCATCTGCTTCTGCTGTTAGGGTAAAAATTGTTATTATTTATTTATTACCAGTTATTTATATAGCGCACACATATTCCGCAGCACTGTACAGATAATATTTTGCCCATTCACATCAGTCCCTGCCCCAGTGGAGCTTGCAATCTATTCCTTATCACATGTACACACAGACACATTCACGCTAGGGTTAATTTTTGTTGGGAGCCAGTTAACCTACCAATATATTTTTGGATTGTGGGAGGAAACCAGAGTACCCGGAGAAGTACAGGGAGAATATACAAACTCCACACAGTTAGGGCCATGGTGGGAATTGAACCCATGACCTCAGTGCTGTGAGACAGTAATGCTAACAATTACACCATCCGTACTCCCCAAATTACCCAATTGTTGCAATCTTCCTGTAGTTAAACACATTAGAGTATCTGGTGCCTGTAATGATTTGGTTAATGCTGTAATGGTATGGAAAACAGCGCATCCAATAAACATAGGTAGTGCCTACAAGATGCAGACACAATAAAATAACATGTAATACACAAAAATAATAATTTACTTATATGTTTAGGGATGAATTCACACAAGGTCAACTTGGATTTGGAATTTATTGCATAAGCATCACATTTTTATATATATATTGTGTATAGTGAGAAGAAAAGAAATATCACAGCGAATATATATTGCAAACAAGAAACCCCATATTGCAGACAGCAATGTTAGTATCAATACTTGCAAAACTTCCCAAAATATTTTGTTACTAATGTTATGTAGAAATATCTCGCAACAACAAGCATTTAAGCATAGACAATTTGTAGTACCCTTTGGGCAGAGTGTGACACGCCCTAGGCAGCACGCTCGCTCTGCATGGCACATCCTACTGTAATCTCCCTTATTCTAGTTTTCAAAAGTATGCAAGTATGCATTACTTCCTCTGCTACTGTGCGTGTGCCAATGGATGCCGGCGCATGTGCCAGCTGGAGGCTCAGGGGAGGTCCTAAAATAATCTGCAAAGGGTATCCCATACTATAGACTAACATCATCTGGAGATGGCGATTGCAGCCAATCTCCAGTGCGCTTCACATTCTGGAGCCACCTATGGGCTGCCGCTGCAGATGATGTTGGAAATGCGCCATGGTGGAAATGTTCCAGCGGGCCTGCAAGTCAAGCATGACAATACCCACAGATGGCATTATGTTTTAAACACAAATTAGCACAACTCGCTGTCCTCATAGAGAACTGGTAAAAGCTGCATGAAATGACAGTACAGGAGAAATAGAGAGAAGCAGTGAATAAGCCTTTATCTAGTGTACTGTAAACGTGTTTTCTCTTACGTCCTAGAGGATGCTGGGGACTCCGTAAGGTTCATGGGGTATAGACGGGCTCCGCAGGAGATAGGGCACCTAAAAAGAACTTTGACTATGGGTGTGCACAGGCTCCTCCCTCTATGCCCCTTCTCCAGACCTCAGTTAGATCTTGTGCCCAGAGGAGAATGGGTGCACTACAGAGAGCTCTCCAGAGTTTTCTGTTGAAGAAGAATTTTGTTAGGTTTTTTATTTTCAGGGAGTCCTGTTGGCAACAGGCTCCCTGCATCGTGGGACCGAGGAGAGAGAAGCAGAGCTGGCTTGTCAAGTTGGGCACTGCTTCTAAGGCTACTGGACACCATTAGCTCCAGAGGGAGTCGGAACACAGGTCTCACCTGGGGTTCGTCCCGGAGCCGCGCCGCCGTCGTCCTCCTCACAGATGCCGAAGATAGAAGCCGGATAGAGAAGGCAGAAGACATCTTAGGCGGCAGAAGACATCAGATCTTCATGAGGTAAGGCGCGCAGCGGTAAGCTGCGCACCATTGCTCCCAGTCACACACACACAGAGCAGCACTGAAGGGTGCAGGGCGCAGGGGGGGGCGTCCTGGGCAGCAATAAACCTCACATTTTGGCCAATTACAGTTTGATTAGGCTGCGGAGGCAGTAAATCTATGATCCCCCGCCATTTTATTGAAAAATCACTGGGACCGAAGCCCGCTGTCGGGTGGGCGGGGCTTGATCCTCAGCACTAACCAGCGCCATTTTCTCCACAGAAGCTGCATAAGGAAAACGCTGGCTCCCTGGTCTCTCCCCTGCTGAACTTCACAGGCTTGAAAAAGAGGAGGGGGGCACATTAGCGACGCAGTGAGAGGGAATTGGCATATTATATATAAAAAAGCGCTATCTGGACATATTTTTTCCAGTGGTTTTAGGTGCTGGTGTGTGCTGGCATACTCTCTCTCTGTCTCTCCTTAGGACCTGGTTGGGGTTTTGTCCCCTTATAGGTTAATCCCTGTGTGGGGTGTCGGTACGTGTGTGTCGACATGTCTGAGGCGGAAGGCTTCTCCAAGGAGGAGGTGGAGCAAATGAGTGGTGTGTCCCCGTCGGTTGTGCCGACTCCAGATTGGATGGACATGTGGCATATGTTGAATGCAAGTGTGGCATCTTTACATAAACGGCTTGATAAGGCTGATTTAGGGGGGACATCAGGGGGTCAATCCTCGGATTGGACCGACTCACAGGGCCCGTCGGGGTCTCAAAAGCGTCCCTTAACACAAGACACTACTACCGACACGGATTCTGATTCCAGTGTCGACTATGACGAAGTAAAATTGCACTAGGGTGACTAAAACCATTCAGGGTATGATTGTGGTAATTAGTGATGTGTTGCATATTGTGGATGAACCCTCGGTCCCCGACACAAGGGTACACATGTTTAAGGAAAAGAAACAGATTATTAACTTTCCCACATCTCATGAATTAAATGAATTCTTTGGAAAAGCTTGGGAGATTCCGGATAAGAGACCGCAGATCCCCAAAATAATTTATATGGCATACCCCTACCCTAAGCAGGACAGGGAAATTTGGGAATCACCCCCCACTGTGGACAAGGCCCTGACGCGCTTGTCCAAGAAAGTGGCGCTACCGTCTCCTGACACAGCAGCCCTTAAGGACCCTGCAGATCGCAGGCAAGAAACTACCTTAAAGTGTATTTATTCTCATACGGGGGCTGTGCTACGACCGACAATTGCGTCGGCATGGGTGTGTAGCGCAATTGCAGCTTGGACAGATGAGCTGACAGATCAATTTGATAATATGGATAAGGATACTATATTCTTAACTCTAGCCCATATTAAAGACGCAGTCTTATTTATGAGGGATGCTCAAAGGGACATTGGATTGCTAGCTTCTAGGGCCAATGCCATGTCTGTCTCAGCGAGAAGATCCTTATGGACTCGCCAATGGATGGGTGATGCGGATTCCAAAAAACATATGCAAGTACTACCCTATAAGGGTGATGTATTGTTTGGGGATGGGCTGACGAACCTGTTTTCCACAGCTACAGCAGGTAAATCTAATTTTTTACCATATATTCCCCAACAGCAAAAGAAAGTAACACCCTATCAGATGCAGTCCTTTCGGTCGCACAAGTCCAAAAGAGGTCGGGGATCCTCTTTCCTCGCCAGAGGTAAGGGCAGAGGCAAGAGAGCACCTGCTTCGGCAGGTGCCCAGGAACAAAAGTCCTCCCCGGCTACTCCAAAACCCACAGCATGACGCTGGGGCTCCCCTGAGGGAGACCGCACCGGTGGGGGCACGTCTTCGACTTTTCAGTCAGGCCTGGGTCAGTTCGGACCTGAATCCCTGGGTGTTGGAAATAGTTTCCCAGGGTTACAAATTGGAATTAGAGGAGGTGCCCCGCGCCGATTTTTCAAATCGGCCCTACCAGCTTCCACATCGGAAAGGGATATAGTGTCAGCTGCAATTCAAACGCTGTGTATACAGCAAGTGATAATCAAGGTTCCCCTGCACCAGCAGGGAAGAGGTTACTACTCAACCCTATTTGTGGTCCCAAAACCGGACGGTTCGGTCAGACCTATTTTGAATCTGAAATCCCTAAACTTGTACATAAAAAGATTCAAATTCAAAAAGGAATCTCTCAGAGCGATAATAGCCAACATGGAGGAGGGGGAGTTTATGGTGTCTCTGGACATAAAGGATGCGTACCTTCATGTCCCCATATATGCCCCCCATCAGGAATACCTGAGATTCGCTGTACAGGATTGTCATTACCAATTTCAGACGCTGCCGTTTGGACTCTCCACGGCCCCGAGGATTTTCACCAAGATAATGGCGGAAATGATGGTGGTCCTGCGCAAGCATGGAGTCACAATTATCCCATACTTGGACGATCTCCTGATAAAAGCGAGATCAAGGGAGAAATTGCTGAGCAGTGTGGCGCTCTCTCTGAGAGTGCTCCGGCAACACGGTTGGATTTTAAATCTACCAAAGTCACAGTTGATTCCGACAACTCGACTACCGTTCCTAGGTATGATACTGGATACGGAACAAATGAAGGTCTTCCTCCCAATAGAGAAAACCCAAGACATCCAGAACATGGTCAGAGACCTGCTAAAACCGAAGAGGGTGTCAGTTCACCAATGCACTTGAGTTCTGGGGAAAATGGTGGCGGCCTACGAGGCCATTCCCTTCGGAAGGTTCCATGCAAGGACTTTTCAATGGGGCCTTCTGGACAAGTGGTCCGGGTCCCATCTGCACTTACATCGGAAAATAACTCTGTCCACAGGGACCAGAGTGTCCCTCCTGTGGTGGTTGCAAAGTGCTCACCTCCTAGAGGGTCGCAGGTTCGGAATTCAGGATTGGATCCTGGTTACCACGGACGCGAGCCTCCGAGGATGGGGAGCGGTCACACAGGGAAAAATTTTTCAGGGTCTTTGGTCAGACCAGGAGTCCTGTCTACACATCAATGTGTTGGAACTCAGGGCCATTTACAACGGCCTTCGACAAGCGGAGAGTTTTCTTCGAAACCTACCGGTTCTGATACAATCAGACAATGTCACAGCAGTGGCTCATGTGAACCGCTAAGGCGGGACAAGAAGCAGAGTCGCAATGGCGGAAGCCACAAGGATCCTTCGCTGGGCAGAAAATCATGTAAGCGCTCTGTCGGCTGTCTTCATTCCGGGAGTGGACAACTGGGAAGCAGACTTCCTCAGCAGACACGATCTCCATCCAGGAGAGTGGGGACTTCATCAAGAAGTCTTTGCAGACGTAACACGTCTTTGGGGAACTCCTCAAATAGACATGATGGCGTCACGCCTCAACAAAAAAACTTCGGAGGTATTGCGCCAGGTCTCGGGACCCTCAGGCAGTAGCAGTAGATGCTCTGGTAACACCGTGGGTGTTCAAATCGGTCTACGTGTTTCCTCCTCTTCCTCTCATCACAAAGGTGTTGAGGATCATAAGACGAAGAAGAGTACGAACGATACTCGTTGTCCCAGACTGGCCTCGAAGGGCCTGGTACTCGTATCTACAAGAGATGCTCACAGGAGATCCCTGGCTTCTTCCTCTGAGGGAAGACCTGTTGCAGCAGGGGCCCTGTGTATTTCAAGACTTACAGCGGTTACGTTTGACGGCATGGCGGTTGAACGCCGAATCTTAGCGAAAATAAGATTTTACTTACCGGTAAATCTATTTCTCGTAGTCCGTAGTGGATGCCTTGGACTCCGTAAGGACCATGGGGAATAGACGGGCTCCGCAGGAGACAGGGCACTCTAAGAAAGAATTTGGATACTGGTGTGCTCTGGCTCCTCCCTCTATGTCCCTCCCCCAGACCCCAGTTAGAGAAACTGTGCCCGGAAGAGCTGACAGTACAAGGAAAGGATTTTGGAATCCAGGGCAAGACTCATACCAGTCACACCAATCACACCGTATAACTTGTGATAAACTTACCCAGTTAACAGTATGAACAACAACGGAGCATCAGATCAACCCTGATGCAACCAAACATAACCCTTATTTAAGCAATAACTATATACAAGTATTGCAGAAGAAGTCCGCACTTGGGACGGGCGCCCAGCATCCACTACGGACTACGAGAAATAGATTTACCGGTAAGTAAAATCTTATTTTCTCTAACGTCCTAGTGGATGCTGGGGACTCCGTAAGGACCATGGGGATTATACCAAAGCTCTCAAACGGGCGGGAGAGTGCGGATGACTCTGCAGCACCGAATGAGCAAACACAAGGTCCTCCTCAGCCAGGGTATCAAACTTGTAAAACTTTGCAAAAGTGTTCGAACCTGACCAAGTAGCTGCTCGGCAAAGCTGTAATGCCGAGACCCTTCGGGCAGCCGCCCAAGAAGAGCCCACCTTCCTTATGGAGTGGGCTTTTACTGATTTTGGAAGCGGCAATCCAGCCGCAGAATGAGCCTGCTGAATCGTGTTACAGATCCAGCGAGCAATAGTTTGCTTTGAAGCAGGAGCACCCAGCTTGTTGGATGCATACAGGTTAAACAGCGACTCAGTTTTCCTGACTCTAGCCGTTCTGGCTACATAAACCTTCAAAGCCCTGACCACATCTAGTAACTCGGAATCCTCCAAATCACGAGTAGCCACAGGCACCACAATAGGTTGGTTCATATGAAAGGATGACACCACTTTTGGCAGAAATTGTGGACGGGTCCGCAATTCTGCCCTGTCCATATGGTAAATCAGATAGGGGCTTTTATGTGACAAAGCTGCTAATTCTGACACACGCCTAGCTGACGCCAAGGCTAATAGCATGACCACCTTCCACGTGAGAAAGTTTAACTCCACGGTTTTGAGTGGCTCAAACCAGTGTGACTTCAGGAAACTCAACACCACCTTAAGATCCCAAGGTGCCACTGGAGGCACAAAAGGGGGCTGAATATGCAGCACTCCCTTTACAAACGTCTGGACTTCAGGAAGAGAAGCCAGTTCTTTTTTAAAGAAAATGGATAGAGCCGAAATCTGGACCTTAATGGAACCCAATTTCAGGCCCAAAGTCACTCCCGACTGTAGGAAGTGAAGGCTACGGCCCAGCTGGAATTCCTCCGTAGGGGCATTCCTGGCCTCACACCAAGCAACATATTTTCGCCATATACGGTGATAATGTTTAGCCGTCACGTCCTTCCTAGCCTTTATCAACGTAGGAATAACCTCATCCGGAATGCCTTTTTCTGCTAGGATCCGGCGTTTAACCGCCATGCCGTCAAACGCAGCCGCGGTAGGTCTTGGAACAGACAGGGCCCCTGTTGCAGCAAGTCCTGTTTTAGAGGTAGAGGCCATGGGTCCTCTGTGAGCATTTCTTGCAGATCCGGATACCAAGTCCTTCTTGGCCAATCCGAAACAATGAGTATTGTTCTCATTCCTCTTTTTCTTATGATTCTCAGCACCTTTGGTATGAGAGGAAGAGGAGGAAATACATAAACCGACTGGAACACCCACGGTGTCACTAGTGCGTCTACAGCTATCGCCTGAGGGTCTCTTGACCTGGCGCAATATCTCTGTAGCTTTTTGTTGAGGCGGGATGCCATTATGTCAACCTGTGGCAGTTCCCACCGCCTTGCAATCTGCGTGAAGACTTCTTGATGAAGTCCCCACTCTCCCGGGTGGAGGTCGTGCCTGCTGAGGAAGTCTGCTTCCCAGTTGTCCACTCCCGGAATGAAGACAGCCGACAGAGCGCTTACATGAAAATTCGGAGATGCGCCCCCACCGGGCCTAGCTCCGCCTGTGGAGCCCCAGCGTCATGCGGTGGATTTAGTGGAAGCCGGGGAGGACTTCTGTTCCTGGGAACTAGCTGTATTGTGCAGCTTCTTTCCTCTACCCCTGCCTCTGGCAAGAAAGGACGCACCTCAGACTTTCTTGCCTTTTTGTGATCGAAAGGACTGCATTTGGTAATACGGTGCTTTCTTAGGTTGTGAGGGAACATATGGCAAAAAATCTGACTTTCCAGCCGTAGCTGTGGAGACCTGGTCCGAGAGACCCTCTCCAAACAACTCCTCACCCTTGTAAGGTAAAACCTCCATGTGCCTTTTTGAGTCGGCATCTCCTGTCCATTGCCGAGTCCACAGGACCCTTCTGGCAGAAATCGACATTGCATTTATTCTAGAGCCCAGTAGGCTAATGTCTCTTTGAGCATCTCTCATATATAGGACAGCATCTTTTATATGCCCCAGGGTCAGTAATATAGTATCCTTGTCCAAGGTATCAAGTTCCTCAGACAAGGTATCTGTCCATGCTGCTACAGCACTACACATCCAGGCCGACGCAATCGCCGGCCTTAGTAAGGTACCTGAATGTGTATAAATGGACTTCAGGATACCCTCCTGCTTTCTATCCGCAGCATCTTTTAGGGTGGGCGTATCCTGTGACGGTAGGGCTACCTTCTTGGATAAGCGTGTTAAAGCTTTGTCTACCCTAGGGGAGGATTCCCAGCGTAACCTGTCCGTTGGCGGGAAAGGATACGCCATAAGCATCCGTTTGGAAATCTGCAGTTTTCTATCTAGAGATTCCCAAGCCTTTTCACATAACTCATTTAACTCATGTGAAGGGGGAAAGGTCACCTCTTGCCTTTTTTCCCCATACATATAAACCCTCTTGTCAGGGACTGGGGTTTCCTCTGTGATGTGCAACACATCTTTCATTGCTATAATCATGTAGCGGATGGCTTTAGCCATTTTAGGTTGTAACTTTGCATCATCGCCATCGACACTGGAGTCAGAATCCGTGTCGATATCTGTGTCAACAATTTGGGATAGTGGGCGCTTCTGAGACCCTGACGGCCTCTGCGACATAGGATCAGGCATGGGCTGAGACCCCGGCTGTCCCACGGCATCAGCTTTATCCAACCTTTTATGCAAGGAAGTAACATTATCATTTAAAACCTTCCACATATCCATCCAATCGGGTGTCGGCGCAGTCGGCGGCGACCCCACATTCATTTGTTCCCGCTCTGTTTCCACATAGCCTTCCTCGTCAAACATGCCGACACAAGCGTACCGACACACCACACACACAGGGGATGCTCTATTTGAAGACAGTTCCCCCACAAGGCCTTTTGGAGAGACAGAGAGAGAGTATGCCAGCACACACCCCAGCGCTATATGTCCCAGGAATCACACAGTAATTTAGTGTTAACCCAGTAGCTGCTGTATATACTGTTTTTGCGCCAAATTTATGTGCCCCCCCTCTCTTTTTACCCTCTTCTACCGTGATTCTGCAGGGGAGAGCCTGGGGAGCTTCCTCTCAGCGGAGCTGTGGAGAGAAAATGGCGCTGGTGAGTGCTGAGGAAGAAGCCCTGCCCCTTCAGCGGCGGGCTTCTGTCCCGCGTTTCTGTGTAAAAATATGGCGGGGGCCCATGCATATATACAGTGCCCAACTGTATATATGCCCACTTTTGCCAAGAGTCTCTAATTGCTGCCCAGGGCGCCCCCCCCCCCCCCCCCCCTGCGCCCTGCACCCTACAGTGACCGGAGTATGTGGGTTTAGTGTGGGAGCAATGGCGCACAGCTGCAGTGCTGTGCGCTACCTCATATGAAGACTGGAGTCTTCTGCCGCCGATTTCGAAGTCTTCTTGCTTCTGCCACCGGCTTCTGTCTTCCGGCTCTGCGAGGGGGACGGCAGCGCGGCTCCGGGATCGGACGACCAAGGGTGCGATCCTGTGTACGATCCCTCTGGAGCTAATGGTGTCCAGTAGCCTAAGAAGCAGGACCTATCTTCTTCAGTGAGTAGGGCTGCTTCTCTCCCCTCAGTCCCACGTAGCAGAGAGTCTGTTGCCAGCAGATCTCTCTGAAAATAAAAAACCTAACAAAATACTTTCTTTTTAGCAAGCTCAGGAGAGCTCACTAAGTAGCACCCAGCTCGTCCGGGCACAGATTCAAACTGGGGTCTGGGGGAGGGACATAGAGGGAGGAGCCAGAGCACACCAGTATCCAAATTCTTTCTTAAAGTGCCCTGTCTCCTGCGGAGCCCGTCTATTCCCAAATGGTCCTTACGGAGTCCCCAGCATCCACTAGGACGTTAGAGAAAAGGGAATTCCGGAAGAGGTCATCCCTACTTTAATAAAGGCTAGGAAGGAGGTGACGATAAAACATTATTACCGTATCTGGCGAAGGTATGTGTCTTGGTGTGAGACCAAGAATGCACCTACGGAAGATTTTCATCTGGGTCGTCGTCTCCACTTCCTACAGACAGGAGTGGATATGGGCCTGAAATTAGGCTCTGTTAAGGTACAGATTTCTGGCCCTCTCGATTTTCTTTCAAAAGGAATTGGCTTCTCTTCCAGAAGTCCAGACGTTTGTAAAGGGAGTGCTGCATATCCAGCCCCCTTTTGTGCCTCCAGTGGCACCATGGGACCTGAACGTGGTGTTGCAGTTCCTAAAATCACACTGGTTTGAACCACTTAACAAGGTTGAGTTGAAATTTCTTACCTGGAAGGTGGTCATGTTGTTGGCCTTAGCATCGGCAAGGCGAGTGTCAGAATTGGCGGCTTTGTCACACAAGAGCCCCTACTTGATTTTTCATGTGGATCGAGCTGAATTGAGGACGCGTCCGCAATTTTTGCCTAAAGTGGTTTCTTCGTTCCAGATGAATCAACCTATTGTGGTGCCTGTGGCTACAAGTGACCTGGAGGATTCCAGATCCCTGGACATAGTCAGGGCCTTAAAAATTTATGTAACCAGGACGGCTAGAATTAGGAAAACAGAGGCTCTGTTTGTCCTGTATGCGGCCAATAAGATTGGCGCTCCTGCTTCAAAGCAGACTATTGCTCGCTGGATCTGTAATACGATTCAGCAGGCTCACTCTACGGCTGGATTGCCGGTACCAAATTCAGTTAAGGCCCATTCCACTAGGAAGGTGGGCTCTTCTTGGGCGGCTGCCCGAGGCGTCTCGGCATTACAACTTTGCTGAGCGGCGACTCGGTCGGGGTCAAACACTTTTGCTAAATTCTACAAGTTTGATACCCTGGCTGATGAGGACCTAGCGTTTGCTCAGTCGGTGCTGCAGAGTCATACGCACTCTCCCGCCCGATTGGATGCTTTGGTATAAACCCCATGGTCCTTACGGAGTCCCCAGCATCCTCTAGGACGTAAGAGAAAATAAGATTTTAAACCTACCGGTAAATCTATTTCTCCTAGTCCGTAGAGGATGCTGGGCGCCCGTCCCAGTGCGGAAACTCTGCAAGACTTGTATATAGTTGTTGCTTACATAAGGGTTATGTTACAGTTGACATCGGTCTTGGACCTTTACTGTCGTTTGTTCATACTGTTAACTGGTTATGTATGTTCCAGGTTACATGGTATGATTGGTGTGGGCTGGTATGAATCTTGCCCTTGGATTGCTAAATCCTGCCTTGTATTGTCCATCTCCTCTGGGCACAGTTCTCTAACTGAGGTCTGGAGGAGGGGCATAGAGGGAGGAGCCAGTGCACACCCATAGTCAAAGTTATTTTTAGGTGCCCTATCTCCTGCGGAGCCCGTCTATACCCCATGGTCTTTACGGAGTCCCCAGCATCCTCTACGGACTAGGAGAAATAGATTTACCGGTAGGTTTAAAATCTTATTTTTTTTTTGCCCTGAGCTTTGGCTTAACATTGCTTGTTAAATGGACCCATAAGTTGGAGAGTGCTCTTAAGTATTATTATGTGCAGTATTATGTATATGACACTTCCATGGTGGCATGGCGTAATTCTCCTGAATATTGAAGCCTTATTTTGCATGGATATTGAATCTCTTGAACTAGCACTCAGGAACACTGAAACATATGCACATATATGCTGTCTTACTCTTTTCTGTGTAGCGACTAGCAACACACTGTAGCGACTAGCAATACGCACACGATACAGTACATGGAGATCCTTATTCTTAATTATTTTGGCATCTTAAATCAGAACAACTATTTCTAGCCTGGCAGGGTTTGCTGGTTTAAACCATGATTTAAACCAAATGTTTTTTTGTTTTTTTATTTACAAAAAAACACTGTGTGACTACTTGCACAGCGCCGCGACTTCTTAATAAACAAACAACTATTGTACTAAAAAACGAGGGCTTTAAAAAAAAAAAAGTTTAATGCCAGTGGCATGCCCAGTGCTAATACTTAACTCCTCCTAGTGTGTGTGTGTGTGTGTGTGTGTGTGTGTGTGTGTGTGTGTGTGTGTGTGTGTGTGTGTTTCGCTGAAAAGTACTTTAGCATTTTCCATCTTTAATTACTATTCATGTTTTATTTAATTATAATAAGTAATAAGTAGGTCTAATGCTTAACATTAACTTGTTCTTATTTTCAATTTTATGTTTAGTCTAATATATTTAGCTGTAATAGGAATAATAAACTGTAAAAATTGCTTTTATTGAAAGATGTAAAATAAATCAAATCAAACCCTAATAACTTTATTAATGTTAGAAAGCATTAAAACATGGTTGATCAAGGGTTCTCATACATGACTCCACTTTCTTTCCATTAAAAACCTGGTTTTAAAAAAACAAAACGGTTTACTTTTTTTTTTTTCAACCCTGTACAGGAAAGGTGTCATCTCAGTTTAGGGAAGAGATATGAGTTGCGGAACATTTCTTGCCATGTACAGATCTATAGGCCCTTGGGAGATGCTAGACAAGATTTATTTATCGCACATTTAAAATTTAACATATGGTTGAATTCCTATAATGTCGCTGTGTTTTCAGTTAACTACAGCTGCCTAACAACCGAAGCATTAAAACAGAGCACTTTGAAAACAATTTCCTTCACTGTGATGTGGCTATTATTTGATTTAAAGCCTTTACAATACATAGAACAGATAATATCTGAGGATTACAGAGAATGTTTCATGCTTTTGAGAAAAATATTTTGGGCAGGCTGAGAAAGCTGTATGTGCGCGGTGCTGAAGATCACGTGTACTGCGCGGCCGGAGAGGCGTGTCATGAAATTGATTGACATCCAACTGTAAATGAGCCCCAAAGTGTAACACAATTTGGCACATATAAACTATACATAAAGAGGGGTGAAGTTAAATTGGCAGCAGTTGGGTTCCCGATGGTCAGGATACCGACACTGGAATCCCGGCTGCTGACGATGCCGCCAGACGGAATCCTAGCTCACTGGGGCTATTCCCACTCGTGGGTGTCCACGACACCCAAAGAGTAGGAATAGAACATGAAGCGAACGCAGCGTACCGCCGAGCCTGCAGAGCGGTGGGCGCAGTGAACCCGCCATGCCGGGATGCTGTTGTCTGTATACTGACAGCCGGCATCACGACCGTCGGTAATTCATACTGACCCCCATAAGGACAGCTGTGATTTTATTCAGTTACTGTATAGAACAGCTAAATAATGGGTGTACATACTGTATGTGATAGGAGGTTGTTCTTTGAATCAAGTTTTTAGTTTTCAAAACCCTATGCATTTGTCACAGTAAAAAAAAAAAAATGCAATGGTCACAGAAAGAGATTCAGGAAGTTTTCTAGACTCTTCCAGGATGTAGGGAGATCACCACGATTTCAAGGCATGTTTTTCTAGTCTC
This sequence comes from Pseudophryne corroboree, assembly GCF_028390025.1. Classification (NCBI taxonomy): domain Eukaryota; kingdom Metazoa; phylum Chordata; class Amphibia; order Anura; family Myobatrachidae; genus Pseudophryne; species Pseudophryne corroboree. The sequence continues at coordinate 86,881,746 of NC_086454.1, read as the reverse complement.
CCGGAATGGCTAGAAGGCTCAGAAGTTTGGGTAGTGCTCCCTGCCGCCTGGAACAGTGGGCAAGTCTCTCGGAGCTGGCCGCTACCGCCAGTCAGCCACCCACTTACTAAGTGAAGTGGTCGAAACAGGCGGATGATTATGTGATTTGCAGTGAATTGGGTCATTGTAGCTCTGGCCCCAGTTGTACAGTGCCGGTAATCTTGGCATTTTATGGTAGGGGGCATGGCCATGATGATACAATTGCGCAGCCCCAGCACAGCCTTCTCTGACATGCCACGCCCGCACACCGCCCCATATGCCAAGCCACTCCCCTGCACCGCCCCCTGTTCGGCTGACCTGCCTGCCAGAAGGCCCGCATCTATGTTTCAAGGTCTGCAAATACAGATGTGGCCCCATACATTTTTGTTGCAGTCACAGCAAGCAGCCCCTCAGGCCCCGTAAGGCTCTGTTTGCGCCAAGAGTCTTTTTCACATCTTTTTCACCCCAAAATGCGTCTCAGCCACAACATGATTCATCTAGGACGCACCAGGAGACTGTGCTGATAAATGTAATATGCAACACTTGTATATCTGTATGAGAATGAGTCTTTGAATGTGCATGCGAAGTGCTATGATGCAGTGGCTGCAGCTTTTTTCCATGCCAAGTTCCGTTGTGCTACTTATATAGACTCCAGTTTCACACAGATGTACAAGTGGCGCATATCAAATTCATCGGCACAGTCTTCTTGTGCATCCTCGTCACATCGCACAGATGCATTTTTGGGCGAGAAAGATGCTCGGTGCAAGCAGAGTTGCATGATACTTGTCAGCTCACTCCCACCGGGCATCCTCCGCTGCGTGGTGTATTGAGGCTAAGGTTGGGTACACACTAGGACAACGGGATGCGGTTAATTTATCGGCTGTCAGGATCTCAGCTGTCAGAGTCCAGACGCCGGAATCCCGACGCCGGAATCCTGACAGCCTTCACAATGCCAGGTCCGGCAGAAAAGGTTGTGACACCAACGTCGGAATGCCGACTGTCGGCATCCTGACCTATGTAAATATACCACCATTGTTAAGTTTAGGGCTGGGCGGGTTTACATTAGATGACCCCTGTGGAGGTCAGGGTTAGGTTGCAAGGGGAATGGGGGGGGGTAGTTAGGTTTGGACTGCGGGGACGGGGGGGGTTAGGGTTAGGCACCCATGGGAAGGTTTAGGGTTAGGCTGCAGGGGGGGGAGTGTTAGGTTTAGGCTGCGCTGAAGGGGAGGGGAGGTTAGGGTTAGGCACTATAGGGGGAGATTAGGGTTAGGCTGCAGGAAGGGAGGGGTTGGGGAGAGGGGAGAACAGCCCCAACTCACCCCTGTCGGCATTCCAAGCTTTGGGAACCCACTGTCGGTCTTCTGACCGCCAGGATCCTCAGCGCCGGCATATCATACTGAATCCAGAACAACGGATCGGCTGGCTGTTCTTCCTGACCTCTCTGATGATTGGTAAGTGCATACACATTCATACACACTTACCAATTCAGTTTCATGTGCCCGTCCAGTTGTGATGTCAGTCACCGGTAGCCAGCAGTCACAGACATAGTGCTGATACACACCTGCCGACGTGCCCACGATATATCGGCCGTTCAATTTAACACCCTCTATGTACTGACCTGTAATGTATGAGTGCATAATTATCTATATGTATGTTATGACGTAATTACCCTATTAAATATATACAGTACGTCAGAGGCATCTCAGCCACAGAATCTAACATTTGATTGTCTTAAATCTTCAATGCAAGAATATGAAGAATATGAAACGACAATCAGGAATGGGCATAGGCGAGTATGACAGAAGATATCCCAGGCAGGTTATAAAAATATGGAAAACACCATTAATTGTTTGCATGACTACCCCCATCCCTTTCCTCCCCTAACTAGCAGAACATGGGAGTCCCAAGCCTGCGATCGCAGCCTGGAGTTTGCTGCAAAAGAAGGCTATCGGAGCAACTTGTCCAATTAGCTTTGTCGACAACCTCAGGCAGTTTACATTCAAATTCCAGACTGATCTCTGGAGAATCACGAGATTGGTGGAGCCGGCCAAGGTAAATGTCTCTCACATCACTGTGTTCTAGGCATGGAGCTAGCACGGCTCTGCTAATTACAGCAGAGAGCGTTCAATCTGAAAATAAGAGGAAAAACTCATGATATATTTTGTAATTAAACTGAATTCAACAGAAAATATGAAGATAGTAAAATAATAAATGATATGCCTATTTATCAAGCCCCATTTAATCGGACATAGTTTCCTCTATCTTGTATATATTGGAATTGCACTATGGCAACAAATGCTCTGTTTGACTATGATCATCATTTGTGTTCTGTACCGCTCGCATAAGAAAACACTGCGCTGGCTTCTGGTTTATTGATTCAGGAGAAGCATTTTGTATTTATTTTCCCTATTCAAGAGTGTAATTTGTTTATGCAACTCCAGATGCGATACAGCAATCGATGTGAATTGTGGAAATTTAGACCATTATTATAAAAATGTATATTTCAGAAGATGGGTAAGGGGAGAAGGCTATGTGAGGGGTTGGCCTCTCCTCACTCTCGATAGATAGATAGATAGATAGATAGATAGATAGATAGATAGATAGATAGATAGATAGATAGATAGATAGATAGATAGATAGATCGATCATGCCTGCTTGCTCTCCCGGAATGGCTGGGAGACTCCCCGAAAATCAGGTGGCGTTCCCGACTGCCTGGAAGGTTGGGCAACTCTCATGGAACCGGTCGTTACCTGCACTCAGCAACCCACCCGCTGCGGCTCACTCCCCAAGCAAAAGTGGGCATTCCAAAAGTGGGCAATGTGATGGCTTTGATGTCGGAAATGACGGCTTTTGATATCCATCCCTACTCAGCAGGCATTAGCCAGGCATAGCTGGTCAAATACAGAGAAATGGATCAAGCATGCAGCTTTCACCAACCACATAGCCAAAGAATAAAAGTTCAAGACCCAACAATCATACTTCCCAACTACTTGTGTCCCTGGTTCGGGACCCTACAGCATGTGTGACCCATAAAGGGTGTGTGACTTCATTTGAGTGGGCGTGGCCTCACAGCACGACCCTGCATTGAACATTCTGAGCCCCCGGCTCAGCTTTCTGCACTGAATAGATACACAAGGTATCTATTCAGGGATCACTCTGCAGAGCAGCGAGTGATCACAGGCTCTCCCAACTTTCCCACACTGTCCGCTGGACACTGTGGCCTGCGGGTGGGACAGTGTCCGATTAGCAGGACTGTCCCGCTGGAATCGGGGCAGTTGAGATGCCACAATTGATTATAAGAGCTGCAGGTCCGCAGAACAATACTTGCTCCAACCTATTGGCCCACCTGGGAATATCCTGGGTAAATATAAGCCGTGGGGTTTACGCCCAATTTGGCCATTTTCTCGCTGACCTTTCCTCACTGCTCATGAAGCTGCGAGGGTCAGTCCATCATCTGGGATTCACATGCGAGGTAATATCCACTATATGAATCGGTCTTGCGTGGCAATTAGCCACAGGGTTAATTGAATATGCCCAAATATGTTTTATTAATAATATCCTAGCAAAATATCCTACTAAGCGTATAATAAATATCAGGACACAAAGAAAAAAACTTGAGAGGATAATGAAAGAAAACTATTATATTTAATTTCCCCACTTTTTGCGCCTTATTTTTGGTAGCCATTGTACTCCATCTGCCCATTTATCACGCAGATTGTGGTGAATAGCTGAGGCATGAAAAGTGAGCGGTTCCCATTTCCAGGTGTATTAGGGTGTCTCTATAACTATCTCCACTGCTCTATATTATTGATAATGTTAGCAGAGAACACAATGATGATTACCAGCATGCGTTATCAATCCTTTCAGGTGACAAAAATGTCTCTCCCTTGACCCTACTCATACAGATAACTTGTGAGTGACATAATATGCTTCAGAATGAATAGACTCCTCTTCCCTTGTATGAGGTGACTGCCAATACCAGCAATGCAGAGCAAGGACACCATGAAGGGTGGAATGCTGCTAGCACAGATTTATATTTATGTTCACACATCGGTAAATACAGAAAAGGTTTATGAAAGCATATAAATCCTCTGACAATCATTATAATATAACAACGTGCCTGTGCTTTGTTTACATCAAAGGCACGTTTACTAAAACTATTTTCTTTGTTCAATCTGCATAGCAAAGAGTTAATACTGTATATGAATTAGTGACCCTTATACTATTACAACACCGCAGGGACAAATATGGGTGCAAATGTTACAGGTACACGCCTGCATGTATAACACATGTAACTGTGGCAGGGAAGGTGGGCCCCTCTCAGCTCTGGGCCCCATAGCAGCTGCACTCCTGCACCTAGGGTAGCTACTGGTTGGTTCACATCACCATACCGACGCCGGGATCCTGGCTTTTAGATGCCCAGCGGGGTGAGCACAACAAAGCCCCATGTGGGGTCGCCACACTGCGGGCTCGGTGGTGAGCTGCGCTCTCCACAGGTTCTATTCCCACTCTGTGGGTGTCGTGGACAACCAAGAGTGGGAATAATCCCTGTTAGTTGGCATGCCGACTGAGGGGATTGTGAGGGGGTGGGATTCCGGCGTCGGTATTAGACCGCCGGTCACATAACTACATCCCGTAGCTACGCCCTTGTATATAACACATGTAACTGTGACAGGGAAGATGGGCCCCTCTCAGCTCTGGGCCCCGTAGCAGCTGCACTGCATGCACCTATGGTAGCTACGGGTTGGGTTCGCGTGACCGGCTTTTGTATGCAGCCGGTGAGTCTTGTGGCTGCCGCACAGTCCGGAGGAGAATGCCGTGGACGACCTCTGCCTGCCGCACCCGCCCCCCTCCCACCCGCAGCACCCACAGCCTCCACAACATCCGCCCCCACCCGCAGCACACGCCTCCCTCCTCCCCGCGGCACCCCCCTCCCCCACCCACGGCACTCTCGCCCCCTCCCCCACCCATAGCACCCACATCTGCAGCACCCCCCACCTCTCCCCCACCCGCGGCACTCCCGCCCCTTCCCATACCCGCGTCAGATGCCACTCCCCCACCCGCGGCACTCCAGCCCCCATCCGTTGAACCTACACATGCAGCACCCACCGCCCCTCCCCCACCCGCGGCACTCCCTCCCCCTCCCCCACCCATAGCACCCACATCTGTAGCACCCCCCCACTCCTCCCCCACCCGCGGCACTCCCACCCCTCCCCTACCCACGGCAGACGTCCCTCCTCCACCCGCGGCACTCCTGCTCCCACCCATTGCACCCACACCTGCAGCACCCACCGCCCCTCCCCCACCCGCGGCACTCCCGCCCCTCCCCCACCCGCGGCACACGCCCCTCCCCCACCCACATCACTCCCGCCCCTTCCCCCACCTGCAGCACCCCCCTCCCCCACCCACGGCACTCCCGTCCCCTCACCCACCCGCAGAACCCCCGCCCCTCCCCCACCCACGGCACCCACCACATCTGTCCCCCACCCACGGTACACGCCTCTCCCCCACCCGCACCACTCCCGCCCCCTCCCCCACCCGTAGCACCCACAAACCGTGGCGCAACCCACCCGCGACACCCCTGCCCCACCCCCACCTCTCCCCCCCGCTACACCCCCGCACCCTCCACCTCACCCGCGGCTACCCCACCCGCGGCACCCACAGTATCCACCACATCCCTTCCCCACCCACGGCACTCCCTCCCCCACCCGTAGCAGCCACACCCGCAGCACCCCCCGCCCCTCCTGCACCCACCACATCCGTCCCCCACCCCGCCACACACTCCCCCCACCCGCAGCACTCCCACCCCCTCCCCCACCCGTATCACCCACAACCCGCAAAACCCCGCCCCTCCCCCACCTGCAGCACCCCCGCACCTACCCCACCTCTCCCCCCTACACCCCTCCACACCACTCGCGGCACCCCTGCACCTCCCCCCTCCCATACCCACTCCTTCCCCCCACCTTCCACCCCACCCGCACCTCCCCCACCCGCGGCACCCACAGCATCCACCACATCTGCCCCCCACTCGCGGCACACGCCCCTCCCCCGCCCGCTGCACTCCCTCCCCCACCCGCAGCACCCCTGCACCTCCCCCACCCCCATACCCACCTCTCCACCCTCTACACCCCTGCACCCTCCACCCCTTCCCCACCCGTGGCATCCACCACATCCGCCCCCCACCCGTGGCACATGCCCCTCCCCCACCTGTAGCACCCACCACCCCTCCCCTACCCGTGGCACCCCCATACCCACCTCTCCCCCCCCGCACCCTCCACCCCCCCCCACCCGCAGCACCAACAGAATCCACCACATTCGCCCCCCACCCGCTGCACACACCCACCCTCCTACCCACAGCATCCACCACATCTCCCTCCCACGCGCAGCACTCCCGCCTCCTCCCCCACCCGTAGCACCCACACCCGCAGCACCCCCTGCCCACTCCCCTGCCCGCAGCGCATCCAGACCCCCACCACACCCCCGCAGCCGCCACTCCCCCAACCACAGCACCTCCGGCGCCCTCCCCCACCCATATCATCTATAGACACCTTCCCCCATTCGTGGACCTACCACATCTCCCCCACCCGCATCACCTCTGGACCACCTCCCACAGCACCTCCGGACCCCATCCACGGCTCCCCTGCAGCCACCCCTCCTCCACCCACAGCACTTCTAGCACCTATCACCCAACCTCACCCCTCCTGCAACCCCACCTCCCCAAACACCCCCCCACTATATTGCCCCTCCCCCACGCACATCCCCTCCTTCATCCACAGCCCCCCACACCCACCCCTCCCCCACCAACCGCATCTACACTCCCCTTCCGCACCCGCACCTCCCCCATCCACGCCTCCACCAGACCTACCCCTCCTCCACCCACAGCACCTCTGCACCCTTTCCGCCATCCGTGCCACTGCACCCACCCCTCCACCACCCGCAACACCTCTGGACCCCCTCCCACACCCACCCCTCCACCGCACATAGCACCTCGGACACCATCCGCAGCCGCTACAAGTGATTTCCTGAATCAGGGTGATCAGCGGCACGGATAGGCACCTCCACCTCACTGAACCCACCCCCTTTCCAAACCCCTCACACACACACACACACTGAACTTCTGTGAGTATAGTTGCTACCAGTGGACATTGGATTAATAAAAAAAGTAATACTGTGGCCATTATGTGTCTAAGCGACACTGAAACCTGTGGCCATTGTGTATAAGTGGCGCTGCTGCCTGTGGCCATTGTGTATAAGTGGCACTGCTACCTGTGGGCACTGTGTGTATAAGTGGTGCTGCTACCTGTGGCCTTTGTGTGTATAAGCGCCACTGCTACCTGTGGCCTTTGTGTGTATAAGAGGTGCTGCTAAAAGTGGCCATTGTGTGTATAAGTGGTGCTGCTACCTGTGGCCATTGTGTGTATAAGCGGCTCAGCTACCTGTGGCCACTGTGTGTATAAGCGCCTCTGTTACCTATGGGAATTGTGTGTAGAAGTGGCACTGCTACCGGGGACCATTGTGTGTATAAGCACCACTGCTACCTGTGGTCATTGTGTATATAAACTGATTTGCTACCTGTGGGCACGTTGTGTATAAACGTCTTTGCTACCTGTGGGCACTGTATGTATAAGCGGCTCTGCTACCTGTGGGCACTGTGTGTATAAGCGGCTCTGCTACCTGTCGGCGCTGTGTGTATAAGTGGCTCTGCTACCTGTGTGAATACGTGGCTCCGTTACCTGTGGCCATTGTGTGTATAAACTGCGCTGCTACCTGTGTCCATTGTGTGTATACGCGGCTCTGATACCTGTGACCACTGTGTGTGTAAGCTGCGCTGTATACACTAGCAGTATATACTACACTATGTTATTCATTGTGCCCTGCGACCACTCTTCACGCCCTCACAAAGGGCTACGCCCCCTTGACAATCGCACGCCCTTCCCCCTTGCAATTTTTACCCACTAGCATAAACTTTTTTGCAGGTAATACTCCATATAATAACAATTATAGCACAGCTGAAGCCTGTGCAGGGGTTAACGTGTCGTAGCCTCTTGCAACGGTATTTTCTGTCTAACACCTTCCCTCTCTTTATCCTCTCCCTACCACCCTGCCTCTCCCTATCCTTTACCGATCGCACCGCGTTTCTGTACATTCCCTTTCTCCCCCCTTACGCCTCTCTATCTTTTCTCAACCGGACCCCATTTCCGTATGCCCGCTATACCGCCCTGCATTTCTGAATCTGATATCTACCGACCTGCGTATGTTCAAAGGCGTGCAGGGGTTAACGGGGCGTAGCCCCAAACGACGGTGTGAAGAGCGCCCGTAGGGTGCGATGAATCACCTAGTCTTCAATATTACTGTAAATGACATAAGTTGTCATTCGCTCCAATACTGAGAGACATCTGCAATATATGCTGGTATATTGCTGGTACTGGAAAACTGAATGGCAATTTTAAAACAGTGACTGTGAAGAGGCTCCATCAAACTACACAGGGCTCAGAGAACAAGATTCCCTCGGAAATGGAAAGCGCTTGTCAAACACTTTGATTTAGAGCTCCAATCTAATTATGAAATTGAGTTTTCTTTTTACTTCAACTAGGAAGATGTAATGACTTCTCCGCATCCATAATTTCAGGCTCATCCCAGCGTACTAATCCTCAGTGGAAACCTCAAAACAACCACAAATGCTCAGAGGTTCACATTTATTTTCTTTCTGTGAAGTCCTTAGGTCACATAAAATGACAGATATATTATACTAGTCAGCAACATTTTATTGTTTAGAGCTTGGAAGTTTGGTTTAATGTATTACTGCAAAACAAAGTGATAAGAGAAAAGGAAGACTGTCTTAAGGAAGGGGGGAAAAAAAGGAAGGCTGATGGCAGGTGAACTCTGGGGAGGAGAGTGGGCCTCATGTTGAATGAGTATACTGTTCCTTTAAATGCTGCAGGTTGGTGATTGAGGGGTTGGGGTTACTTATTTAAGCATTGTGTTGGAATTCCTGCCCTCCCTATTTGTGTGCGGATTGCGTGGTTTGGGTTGTATCGGTAAAGAACGGCAGTGTTTTGCTGTTATTAAAGTTGTTCAACTCAATGGGGGCAATGTAATAGGGTGTGAGAATTAGGAAATTAGAGATTTTGTGAGAGTTCTTTTTTTAAAGTGGCAATCATTTACATGGCAAAATCACGTTGATTCTGCTATATAAATGATTGCCACTTTAAAAATAAAAACCAGGAAACTCTCACAAAATCGCTCACTTCTTAATTCTTACACCCTAATACATTCCCCCCTACAACTCTATTGCCAGTTGTTATTATTTAATAGAAGGTTAAGGCCCCCATTTATCAAGCTTTGGAGAGTGATAAATAGCATGGTGGTAAAGTACCAACCAACTAGCTCCAAACTGTCATTTTTCAAACACAGCCTGTGACATGGCAGTTAGGAGCTGATTGGTTGGTACTTTATCACCGTGCAGTTATCACTCTCCAAGGCTTGATAAATGGGGGCCTTACCCTTCTAACTGCCATGTCACAGGCTGTGTTTGAAAAATGACAGTTTGGAGCTGGTTGGTTGATACTTTATCACCATGCTATTTATCACTCTCCAAAGCTTGATAAATCTGGGCCTATTGTGAAGTATTGAATAGTTATGGTTAGAGTGACACATAGGGCGCCATGATTCATCAACCATTAGAGCAGGGGTGTTCAACCTGTGGCTCTCCAGCTTTTGTGAAACTACACATACCAGCATGCCCTGCCACAGTTTTGCTATTAGGGGATGCTAAAATAGTGACCGGACATGCTAGGATGTGTAGTTCCACAACAGGGTAATTTTCAGATAAGTGTCCTACAGCTGCCTTCATGGCAATTTCTTACTATGCAACAGAGCGTTAGGAGCTGCCACGCTAGCCATGACAGCTCACACTGCCTGCTTCCTGGCAGTTGCTAGGCAGATGGGATGCCACAAGCGGCTGCACTGGCTTCTGATCCTGGCTGTTACTAAGCAGCTGAAACGCCTTCCAGTGCTGCTTCCACCACTAACAGCCGTGGCGGCTGCAGCATGATTGTGGTCACATGCCGCATTAGATTAAGGGGCCTGTCCCTGTTGGCAAGTCTGGTTGGCTCCTGTCTAGGAAAAAACTGGGAGGGCTTAGCCTCCATGCCGATTATAGTGCCCCGCATAGAAGCTGATCTGCCTGTGTTCCTGTCCTGACTTCTGTGACTTATACATCCTAGAGTCCAGCCAGTGTTGTTACCTGTCAGCAGTATCTTGCTATACCTCAGTACCTGCCATGGTTTGGGCAATGTGGCTTGCTCAGCTACCGCTGTGCTCAGCATCAGTTGCCGTTCCCAATCATAGACCACGTGGATGGTAAAGTATAAAAAAATTATAAAAAATAAAAGAAATTGTGAAAAACTCATGTTGACCATGGGGGTAATTCCAAGTTGATCGCGGCAGGATTTTTGATAGCAACTGGGCAAAACCATATGCACTGCAGGGGAGGCAGATATAACATGTGCAGAGAGAGTTAGATTTGGGTGTGGTGTGTTCAATCTGCAATCTAATTTGCAGTGTAAAAATAAAGCAGCCAGTATTTACCCTGCACAGAAACAAAATAACCCACCCAAATCTAACTCTCTCTGCAAATGTTATATCTGCCTCCCCTGCAGTGCACATGGTTTTGCCCAGTTGCTATCAAAAATCCTGCTGCGATCAACTTGGAATTACCCCCCATATGCGGTGTCGAACATTGTCATGTCAACTTTTTGACCAAGTTGAATTAATGCATGTCGACCAATGGTGGTCGACTTATTGACTGTCGATCTAAAGACCAGACACCAGAATACTTGTGAGAATGCTGATCTCTATGGGAAAGGTTGCTGCTGAAGGTGAAGACTTCTCTAGACTGGTTCATGCAGTTACCTGTACAGGAAAAGATGTGCACTGCAAAGTACAACATTTTGTAATAATAATAACAATAATAATGATAACTTTTTGCACAGGATAATGAATAGACCTGGGCAAATTCAGCTAAACCCAATATAGTGTACTATGCTTATATGTCGCAGCACATACGTACCTCACAACATACAATAAAAACATTAATGGTTAATGCTCTACCTGGTGCAGTCACATTTCACCTATGAGTGACCATACACCTACAAAACTCAACATGTGCAGCATAAATAGTGTAATATACAAGCGCTCCAAGGGCCTACTTCAGATATGAGATCAAAGCGCCTATTGTGTGCAATCGGCTGATGTTTTCTTACTGCGCATGTGAAGCCGCAGTGAGTGAATTGCGGTTGCGCCAAGGAATTAGTCACAAAGTGAGTGACAGGTAGACAGCGTTTGTGGGTAGTAACGGGGAGTGGTCTGGTAAATGCAGGCATCTCATGGCCATTCAGATGGCGCATACTGGCTGTGCTTAAATTAGCAGTTGCGATCTTGCTTGCTACTGGAGAGCCCTTTGTGTCCCAGGAGAGCAGCTCAGCCTGCGCGTCTACAGAGGATCTCAGACTCTGCGACACGACACGATTTGTGACGGTGTATCAGCAGTTATACACTGTTGGACGGAATAGCAGTGGGCATCCCTATGCTCAGGTTAGCTTCTGCCCATATTAGCATGAAATTGCCGTTGCGTACGACAAAAGAAAGCAATGTCAGCAGCAAGAACTACCACATCTGAATCAGGCCCAAAGGGAAACTCTGTTATAAATAAATGCAGTGTCGGACTGGGGCATGAAGGGCCCACCAGGAAAATGCAATCACAGGGGCCCACTAAGAGGCGTTGCCATATTCTGGAAGGGGTGTGGCCATGTGGCCAGCCATTATAGGCAACACCTAACATAGTATATAAAGAAAAAGATCTCTTCCTCTCTGCCCACTTCAAGCTGTTGTGTATGTGCCTGGATTACACCAGGAGAGAACAGTAGTATATGCGCCAGACACAAATAATGACCCCAGTAGAGTGCCAGATACATATAATGACCCCAGTATAGTGCCAGATACACATACTGCCCTCAGTATAGTGCCAGATACAAATAATGATGCCAGTAGTTTTCCAGATACACATATTGCCCCAGTATAGTGCCAGATACACATAATGACCTCAGAGTGTCAGATACACATATTGACCCCACTAGAGTGCCAGGTACACATAATGACCCCAGTAGACTGTCAGATACACCACATAATGACCCCAGGAGAGTGCCAGATACACATACGCCCCAGCAGTGCCAGATACACATATGCCCCCAGCACTGCCAGATACACATACACCCCAGTAGTGCAGTGCCAGATACACATACCCCCCAGCAGTGCAGTGCCAGATACACATACCCACCACTAGTGCAGTGCCAGATACACATACGCCCCCCAGCAGTGCCAGATACACATACCCTCCAGTAGTGCAGTGCCAGATACACATACCCACCACTAGTGCAGTGCCAGATACACATATGCCCCCAGTATTGTAGTGACAGATACACATACCCACCCGAGTAGTGCAGTGACAGATACATATACCCCTTAGTAGTGCAGTGACATATACACATATGCCCCCTCTGTGCCAGTTACACATTCTGCCCCCAGTGCTGCTAATTTATATATATATATATATATATATATATATATATAAAAGCTGCGAGAAGGTCGGTGGCACTCACGGATGAAATCATTGGGTTTACACTAAATCAAAATGTTGAAGTACTCTTGTTTCTCGTTGATTTCATCCGTGAGTGCCGCCGAACTTCTCGCAGCTTGTATCATTCAATAGGAGGGCACTCGGTAATTACTATTTTCAAAGGAAAGCACTGAGTGCCGGACACCACTTGTGTGTATCTCTCTCTCTCTTTATATATATATATATATATATTTAGCCTGTCATTCAGGACCAGACAAGGCAGCTAGCCTGCTAATGACATCTGTCATCTGTGGTGGCAGGATCCTTCACTGCAGAGTCTGCACAGAACAAATATATAGCCCCAAACATACAGGCATCACGGGCGGCACACTGAACAGCTCACAGTAGCTAGGGGCTGGGACTGCCGCTGGCAGAGGCTCCCGATATTGACAGCACCGGAGGACCCCCTCATCTGTGTCACCAGAGGACTCTTCAGTCTCCTCCCGCTGGTGGTGCCCACTGACTACACTCATCAGCTCCACTGCGTGCCTCCTTCTCTTGCGGACTGTGCCGGCGGGATCCACAGTGGGACTGTGCAGTGCAATGTGACGTCATGACGCTGCTAGACGTCATGACGCTACAAACCCGCAGTGCTCCTCTGGGAACGGAGCCTGCCACCTGCCTGGCTAAGTCCCACCCCCTGCAAACATGGGTGTGGCTATCAACTGGCAGGGCCTACCGGTACGAGCCTGAATAAATGTAAATTAAAGTAAATCTTGTGTCTGTTTTTCTTAGGTAGCCTTTTACTAAAGGTGTTCTTTATTTGTTCAACCTGGTGCAATATTCCAAACTTGTTCTTTAAGGCAATCCACATTATAGATAATGCTACAATTGTGCTCCTGTTATACTGTAGGAAAAAGCATATACTGTACTGTATAGTACAATACCTTGTAATATGGGAGGAATATGTACAGTAGTTGAATGTGAATCTCACATTTTATAAAGATATGCTTCTGCATATATGATATTTCTTTAAATTAGGATTAGGAACTGGACACCTAAATCTTCAAATAGGATTTGAAGAGATAATTGGCATGATTTAGAGGTGGACGCCAGAGAGCAGTCTTTGTACCAGAGGCTGTACTAAATTATTCTAAGCTTTAAAAGGCCTCTTAATTAAAAAGACGCCCTTTGCCAGCTTCTGTTATCCTCTGTTGCGAGCGAAGACGCAGCATTGGATCAACTACATGACCACTGGACATCTGTGTAACCCTCTAGATAATTCCGGTGAAATCAAGTTGGCAGAGCCACTGGCTTCGGCATGCTGCGGTTATGGAGCACTGCAACCAATATTACATGAATACAGTGAGCCGGATGTAATGAAGTCCGATTTGGCCGGAAGTGCGGGTTCCCGGACAAATGCTGACTTTTTTTAAAGCGGCAATCATTTGCTTGGCATGGTTTTGCCTTGTAAATGAGGGCCGCTTTAAAAAATGTCTAAGTTCAGCTGGGATCCCGCACCTCTGGTCAACTTCATTACATCCAGCCCCATTTCTGAATAAGGCCCAAAGATCTCAATAAACACCCCATCCATGTACTGACTCTTATTTGAATATTCCTTCCACAGGTATTTTCCTGAGAGTAAAGCGCTGTAGTGTAGTGCAGTATGTCACAGCTTGGCCATTGGAATGAGAAGTGCTTACTCACATTGAAGGTTTCTTGTACATACTGTAGGCACACAGACCACCGCTTAAGGAGAAACACAACCTTCCATAAACAATGAAAAAAATGGTTTACTTTATTTGTAAAATACTCTAAAAACAAGTGTGATGCCGGTAAGAAAATACGGAAAAGCATTTCCATTTACCGGAATTACAGTACATGCATCGGAGTCTCTCAGCATGTGGAACAGATGTCATCTCCCAGGAGCACTTGGGGTTGAAGGCTGTACCGGGTGCAGCAATAAATACAAAGTACCACTCGTCAGTCCATAATTGACGCCTTACAACTTAGGTCTTTATCATAATGGTCATTAATTATGGAATCTCATTATGTTACCTTTTGGTTTTTATTCCTATTTTAAATAGACAAATTTATATTTTCAGTGTATTCCATTGTTGTCACCCTTTTGCCATACTGTAATCAAACTACTACATTAGATAAATTAGTGGAACCGGTCTTGGCATGGCCTTCACTCAACATTTCCTCAGAGCGCTGTGTGTCCGCCAGAACTTGATTGACCCAAGGGCTTAACCTCCAGATAGTAGTGGCTTACCTTAGTGCTGTTTATGAGTGGGAGTGGGAGACTAGGGGAATACAGTGTATCTGATCTGACTGCACCAAGTCACTAGATCAGTGGTACTCAAACTCGGTCCTCAGGACCCCATACAGTTCACATTTTCCATTTTACCAGGCAGCTGCACTGTGTATCACCAACTGTCACATTTTAAAAATCGACAGGTGACCTGCAAAACATGAACCATGTGGGGTCCTGAGGACCGAGTTTGAGAACTTGCGCACTAGATGGACATATACTGCAGTTGGGACACTTCAGGAGAGCATTCAACACACAGTCCAGGCAGCAAGCAATATCTGAGTCAGACCAGGCTACAATTAAATAGCAGTGTCACAGTATCCAAGTAGGCATCAGGCCAGATAGAAATCAACAGCACAGTTGAGGTACGTAAGCAGAGGTCAGTCCATGTGGTGACCAATAGCTGGGTGGGGGGATGGGGGGTGGTATCAGAATCCCGTCAGTCGCAATCCCAACAGTGGCATCCTGATGTTCAGAATCCCGACGGAGCCTATAAGTATTTTAACCATAACTGTCCTCATCTGCAGTCTAACCCTAATTTTTAGTCTTAAATAATTCTGGTGTCACTGGGCTTGGATTTTATAATGCTACATTTATGCAGGTAATTGTTTGGTTTACATGATCTCTAATTAAACTAGGTTTTTATTGCCGATTGAGATAAGTCAGAGAGTAACTGATGACTTCCTAAGGCTGGGTAAACACTATGGGGGTAATTCCAAGTTGATCGCAGCAGGAATTTTGTTAGCAGTTGGGCAAAACCATGTGCACTGCAGGGGAGGCAGATTTAACATGTGCAGAGAGAGTTCGATTTGGGTGTGGTGTGTTCAATCTGCAATCTAAATTGCAGTGTAAAAATAAAGCAGCCAGTATTTACCCTGCACAGAAATAAAATAACCCACCCAAATCTAACTCTTTCTGCATATGTTATATCTGCCTCCCCTGCAGTGCACATGGTTTTGCCCAACTGCTAACAAAATTCCTGCTGCGATCAACTTAGAATTACCCCCTATGCCCGATGTACGTGCTCCGGCAATCGTTAACAATGTCTTCTGGTCGGCCCTGCTGCAGAGTCAACCAGAAGACATTGCTAACGATATAGCATGGCTTCCTCCGTTGCTCTGTCACTCCCTGCATCGGCAAGTGTGTATGCAATTGTCGATGCAGAATCCCATCACCCGCCGAATAGGCTGGATTCACATAGTTCTGTGCACAGCGCAAGCTGCAGAGGCTTTGTGTACAGCATACTTGACAACTTTATAGCTGCCCATTGTGGGAGGGTGCAACCAGGTCAGCATAGGGGGGGCGTGTCGTGGCATAAGTGGGAGGTGCGGGGGTCTTGGTGGAGTCATTGTAGCCCCGCTACAATGATGCCACCATATTTTTCAGTGCATTGGTGTTGCCTCTATAGTGGGAGGGGATGCATGTGCACTTTCCCAGGACTAGAGAACTCTACTGCCCACTGTACTGTGGAGGCCTGGGTTATGGAAAAATGAGAAAAATAGTATTTCAGGTCCTAACATGTGAATATTTAATGTAATTGAAATGGAAAATAGTACAGTCTTTTTTTAATTATAATTTTTTTTTATTTTGCTGTTAAATTTTCGTGAAGCCAGAGAAAAAAATGTTTCATACCGCTAGTTACACAAATGACACATAACCTCGATCCACGGTTTGTTCTCTGCCGATGAAAGGCTTAAAATCAAACGGAATGTTCTCTTTAATCTTCTAAAAGACTTGCCTGATGCCACCTGTATGAGTATCACAGCTGAAAAATGTAAAGAGAGAATAAATATGAGAGAAGAGCTATAGAAAGGGCAGCTGAAATCCGAACACGCGATCTTCCAGGGCCGTATAGCAATAGGAATGTTTTATAAAACATGAATCACTTTTACTGGTAAAATATCAAACTGGTGATTCTATTGTCATTTCCACAGGGTTCTCATTTTTTTGAAAGTGAACGGGAAGTTATGTGCAGAACTTTCAAGTGTGTGTTCAGCCAAGGGCGTAAATTCATACTAGACAACCGGATGCGAAATAGAGGGTAATGCCCCCTACCAGCCACCCCCCTTCTGTCTCCCCAGCCAGCCCCCTTTGTCAGGTCTGTGTTTATATCTGTTCCTGGATGGGGCACTGGTGGGTTAGTGGTGGTGCAATGGAGGAAACGAGGAGGCTGAAGCAAGTTCCTACGCATGTGCGCAAAAGGTATTTATTGCATACACACAGGAAATATAAGTAACTGGAGCAATGAAAATGTAAATGTATGATTCAGCATGGAAGCTGATAGAGTCTCTGAAATAAACAGTCACTTAGAGATAGTTCGGTCTGGGAACTGATGGTAACTGGGAGCAACAGATGATGGGCCTGGGAACCGATGGTGAACATGAGCAATTGATGATCGGCCTGGGAATTGATTGTGAGCAGGAACAATTACGATGATCGGCCTGAGAACCAATGGGTAACAGGAACAATCGATGATCGGCCTGGGAACCGATGTTGAACTGGAGCAATCGATGGTCGGCCTGGAAACCGATGGTGAACAGGAGTAATGATGATGATCGGCCTGGGAGCCGATGGGTAACAGGAACAATCGATGATCGGCCTGGGAACAGATGTTGAACTAGAGTAATCAATGGTCGGCCTGGAAACCGATGGTGAACAGGAGTAATGATGATGATCGGCCTGGGAACCAATGGTGAACAGGAGTAATGATGATGATCGGCCTGGAAACCGATGGTGAAAAGGAACAATTGATGATCGACCTGGAAGCCGATGGTGAGCAGGTGCTGGAACTACACAAGTAGTTGGTACACTAGGCAGCAATGGAACCAGGTTTGGCTAAGCAGGAGACAACTGTGGAATAAAGCAGGATTCCCAATGCAGATAGAATTGCACTGATACTGCTGCAGGCAGCTAACAAACAGGCATGAGTAATAATGCTGCACCTGGAGAGAGTCTCTGACTGCTAGTGAATGCTGGAGCAGAATGCAGATGGAGCTGCAACTGAACTGAATGGCTGGTGCCTCTAGTTCCACGGAGCACTGACATAAGAGAGTCTCTGAAGACAGGAGACTGGAGCCAGGATGTGACGCGTCGTTCAAGGCCAAGATACTGAGCAGGATCTCTGGCTATTTTCCCTCTGGTCAGTAGGGATTGGAGAATCAAGTCATGTGAACGCTCCAGTGCTTAGGAGTGGATAGCACCAAGTCAGCTGACTGCAGGTGTCATGGCGGCGCCCATACTCCGGAGATGGTGGGAATACATCAGGGTACATGCTGCATGGCAAGCAGGGTACACACTGGAGAGAGTCTCTGCACATTGCCGGCAATCATGGAACATGCAGCCAGGCTGAGGATGTGACCTCCGGAGGCCAGCACATCAGAGCACCGGTAAGTGATGTGATGCAAAATGCATATTCCTGACACCCTTCTTCTGTCCCCCAGCCAGCCCCCTTATTCTGTCTCCTCAGCATGCACCCTTCATTCTCCCCAGCCAGCCCCTGTCTATTTAGCCAGCACGCTTCTGTCTCCCCAGCCAGTCCCTGTCTCCCCAGCTAGCACCCTTCTGTCTTACAGCTAGCCCCTGTATACTTAGCCAGCACCCTTCTATCTTGCAGCCAGCACCCTGCTGTCTCTCCAGCCAGCCCCCTGCTGTCTCTCCAGTCAGCACCCTTCTGTCTCCCCAGCCAGCGCCTTCTGTCTCCCCAGCCAGCGCCCTTCTGTCTCCCCAGCCAGCGCCCTTCTGTCTCCTCAGCCAGCGCCCTTCTGTCTCCCCAGCCAGCGCCCTTCTGTCTCCCCAGCCAGCGCCCTTCTGTCACCCCAGCCAGCGCCCTTCTGTCTCCCCAGCCATCGCCCTTCTGTCTCCCCAGCCAGTGCCCTTCTGTCTCCCCAGCCAGCACCCTTCTGTCTCCCGAATCAGCCCCACTGTTGTCTCCCCAGCCAGCACTCTTCTGTCTCCCCAGCCAGCGCCCTTCTGTCTCCCCAGCCAGCGCCCTTCTGTCTCCCCAGCCAGCACCCTTCTGTCTCCCGAGTCAGCCCCACTGTTGTCTCCCCAGCCAGCGCCCTTCTGTCTCCCCAGCCAGCGTCCTTCTGTCTCCCCAGCCAGCGCCCTTCTGTCTCCCCAGCCAGCACCCTTCTGTCTCCCCAGCTATCACCCTTCTGTCTCTCTTGCCAGCCCCACTCTTATCTCACCAGCGATCCCTCACACCCAGTCCCCTTTCTGTCTCACCAGCTAGCCCCCCTGTTATCTCACCAGTCAGCCCCCTGCAGCCTACACCCACCCTTTCTTCTAGACGGCTGCTCCTCTGTTAGCACCAATAATTACAAAAAGTAAACTTCATTGTAGCTGGCAGCCGCCATCAAGCAACAGCGGCTACCGGGACCCATGTCGCTTCCATTTTGTGGGAGTTGGGAAGTCAGTGTTTACTGACCTCGGCTGCAGATCTGAGATGATAATCTGAGTAACCTGAATGTTACTCAGATGAACGATGGCCAAGCAGAGTGATCCGATGGTGCGTCTTGAGACGCAACAGCAGATCAAGAAATCAAGCAGGAGGTGTCTATTTACACCAGACGTCTCCTGCTTCATTAGTATATTAGCCCCTTCCCTGCAGCTGTGCAATATTGTACAACTCTGAATCAGGCCCACAATACCAAATACAAAGGAAGTCCATTCAGCACTCCATATATAAAAAAAATAGAATTTTATTTGTGATAAAACATATAATATTCTGCAGTAGGATAAAAAAGATTCTAATTTACTCAAAGCACCTTATGCAGCCTGATGTTTATTAGCCGATAAGTAGAATGATAAGAAGCAAATAGATCCTGTTGGTAATGGATACAATGAAATACCTCTGTGTGCTTAGATGGAATTAGCTCACGGACCACTGTGCGTATCCTCAGTGCACCGGCAATAATGATTTCCCCGGGGTCTTTGGAATCCACACTGCAATGCGAGGCCGCTAGCAGAGTAAAAGCCGGGTATGGATGGTCAGTTAGGGGTATAGCAGTCCCATGAGGCAAATTCAGATCCTCTCCACAGTAACTGCCCATGCTTTTCCATCTCGTGTTGAGGTCTTTGTCATGCCTTGGGGTAGGGCATCTCATTACAAAAGACAGCACCTGCAGCATGTGATCCGCTGCAACCTAAGACGCAACACCGACCAGACTTGCGTCCACCTCTGAAGCAGGCCCATAGAGAGATAAATATCCAGAACATTGATATTCAAAATAAATACATCTAGTCACCATGCACCCAAGAGTCTACCCCCTTTTTTATATTGTAACCCTCAATGGCAGGGTTGGACTGGCCCACAGGGATACAGGGGAAATCCCCAGCGGGCCCCACTGCCTGCGACCTCAACCCCTTTGCTAAAGTCAGGTTCCGGATTGTGCATTGTTACTCTATTAAAGGGTCAGTTACCTGGTAGAGCGAGAACATGGCTGAACATACTGTAGGTTCTTGATTTGTTTCCTCAGAAACTACACCAAGATTTGCCCTCCTGCCAATCAAATTTAGCAGTTGGGTTGACATATATATATGGGCCCAGATCAGGGGTGGATTGTCCATAGAACTCACAGGGAAGATCTCCTGTGGGCCGATGTAGGGCCTATTTTGTTTGTTGACATGAGAGGGGTGATGCTACCACCATGGTTACATGGTATACCTCTGGTTATGCCCATGTGAGGCCACTTCTACAAACTTTTCCAGGGCCACCTTCAGTTCTCAATCCACCCTTAGCCTAGACACTGCAGTATCCATGTTATCTGCAGGCTGTGTCCTCTTTAATAGTTGGCCATGCCTCTCTGGTGTTGGCCACACCCCTGTTTGGTTGCTATGGACAACTTCTCCACTTCTCTTATTATAACCAATAGTCAAGCCTTGTAAATGGTACATGGAAAAATCATCACAAAAATACAGGGACACAGAAAGGTATATAATATATATACATGAGTACAAGTATATATATATAAAACCTATTAAAAAAATATTTTCTAATATAGGAAACAAATTACATAGTGTTACTCATGTACAGAAAGATATTTCTTGGCCAAACTCTAAAATTATGGAACTGATTAATAATCCCTTTTATTATTTTACTTGGCAAATTTTTATTCTATATACCTAGTTCAACTATACATATTTTTTGTTATTTAACTTATGCTGTAGTTGACTATTTCATTGAATTTAAATGTTTTATATATGTTGTTTGGTTAACATTTGCTTTGTTCATCAATTATATTTTACTGTTTTAATCAGAGATGTGTGGTTCAGTTCTCCAGAATTCCAAATCCATCCTTGTGGGTCCGAACCAAATCAAAACCCGGTCTGGACCTCCCGAGGACATCTGACCTGAGTCCTGGCCCGAATCTTCCTACAGTTCGGAATTTGGATTTATAATCCAAATTTCAGCGTTTAGATTGCAAAAATTACAGAATTTTAGCAGTTTTTATCGATTTTTCACAAAGATTATCATTTTTATTAGTAGTTTTTATCGATTTTTAACCAAAAACCATATCTGAACCAAAACACTTAAGGGTGGTTTTGCCAAAACTAAAGCACGATGATGAATTAGAACCAAAACCAAAACACGGGTGTCTGTACACATCTGTAATTCTAATATCAATCCCCTCTCATGTCACATTGCAGTGTTTCAGGAAAAGTACTGTAATTTTAATCCATTTTAAATTTTGGAATTTCAGTGTCACAAAGTAAGTAACCAAAATAACTGAAACATGTCAACATTTTCTGACCTGTCTGCAAATATCTGAAATGAGGAGTTTTTCCATTAGCACCGTATATATTTAAATTAAGACATCAATTCCACCTCGGTTAATTGTTGTTTCAGGGTGACACGGAAGAGTTTGCAGTAAAACATGAAAGTGTGCTATTTTCTTCCATTTTCTGAAATGTCTATTAATAAATAATCTTGACTTGCAGTGCTGTTTCAGGATAAAGTAAATGTGCCATTTAGAATTTGATTGCCATATTAATAATTCTCTGTCATAAAAAATGAGTGGTAAATTATTTAGGAGACATTTGAAAGGTTAAGCAAAGGCCCATAAACATTAAAGTGTTTTTATGTGCTGGGTACACTGTATGCTGGGAGATATAAAGTGGCTGTTTCAGAGGGGCACTCATACCCGGTATGTGCTGCGTTTTCTGTAGCAGCGGATTTGAGTGCACATGTAATTGCCACAAGTGGTCTCTTTTGCAAAAAGACGCCCACTGCCAGTTTCTCAGATCTGCCGCCTGCGCCTGAAGATGTATTATCGGATCACCATTGTACACAAGTCTGTAACCAACAGACATTTGGCCAACCCTTCGGTTGCGCAGGATGTCTGACACAGCTAAACTGCCGAAACCATTAATCTGCAGCTAAAGATGAAGACACTGACTTCAGCATGCCCCCAAAATGAAGGCAAAATGAAGGCAACATGTCACCGTTTTGAGCAGCGTTCCCCTTCTCCTCCCCCAAACGCCTGCAGCTTGTCAAACAAGTGCAGACCTGAAACCAAACTCCTCCCCCTTTAACCTTACTGCAGATAGCATAATAATTTCATGGTAGTTTATATGCAATGAAGTAACTTAGTCAGGCATCATGAAAGTGATCAAGTTTCTGGTAGAAATTATAGCAGCAGTTATTCTATTAAAGAAACATTTATCTGGGCCATCCTAACATACTGCATTTCATGATTGAAAGTCCAGAAAGTTAAGCCAATATAGTTTCAAAACGGCATTTTAATCAATATCTCTCGCCTTTGTAACACTCCTTAACCACTTGCCTGGCGTGGTCGCATCAGATGCGACCATGCCAGCAAGTGCTTTATCTGACCTGGTCGCACAGGATGCGACCAGTCAGATAAACTTTGTTAGCAACGGCAGGGAAGATAAACTTCTCTCCGCTGCTGCTGTCAGAGGGACTGGAGGGTCCCTCTGCTTGCTGCCGATCATTGCTGATCAGTCAGCACGGCAGGATCCCCCACCCTCAGCTGCTGCTAACAATAGCAGCCACTGATAAGTGCAAATCATCGCCGCCAAGCCACCCCCCAGACTCCCCCTGTGTACCTGGCAGCTGTCCGGGCTCTAAAAACTAAAGTCGCGATGTTACCGGTGTTCCGATGGTCACACTGTTCACGATCAATGTTTCGATGTTTAAAAATATTTTTTTAATTATTTTTTTTTTTTACTAAAATAATTTTGGATAGGGTAAAATTCATGTTCTTCACCTAATTCACTCATAAAAAACCCTGACAATTTCGGAGCGGTTTTTGGGGAACAAAATCAAATCGTTAGTGAAGTGGTTAACACATACTGTAGCTTATGCTTCTCACTAATAACACTTTAGCCTCTCACTAGTGTGCTGACTTGGGGCTGTTGGCCCTTGCTGACTTGGTTGGGTCCCATGCTCTGGACTTGAACCTTAGTGATCACCAGATGGGCACTGGTTGGTGGGCCCATATTTATTGGCCAAAAAGTATGCAAAGTACCTCGATTTTGCTCTATGTTAGATTGCAGAGTTCATTACAGTTCTTCTGATTAGCAGTGCTTGATACTATAGAGTGTGCATCTACATTATTTTTTCTTTCTGTGTGGAACCACAAGTCTCAGCATGATAGCACCTCTCATTATGTTTGTCAGTAGTGTGTGCACAATAATCGTATCGGTTACATCAGGACAAAGTGAGGTGCACTAACTTCTTCTAGTACAGTGTTACAGTACCAGCAGGACATTCGGGTGGTCTTCAGTATGCCGACTGACGGGATCCCGGCGC
The DNA here is from genome assembly GCF_028390025.1 of Pseudophryne corroboree. NCBI lineage: Eukaryota > Metazoa > Chordata > Amphibia > Anura > Myobatrachidae > Pseudophryne > Pseudophryne corroboree. The sequence continues at coordinate 86,858,025 of NC_086454.1, read as the reverse complement.
ACAGTATAGCGGCGCCGGGATACCGACAGCCGGCATACCGACACTTATTCTCCCTCGTGGGGGTCCACGACCCCCCTGGAGGGATAATTAAATAGCCGTAGCACGCCACCGTGGCCGTAGCGTGGCTAGCGCAGCGAGCCTGCTAGGGGCTCATTTGCGCTCGCCACACTGTCGGTAATCCGGCGGTCGGGTTCCCGGCGCCGGTATGCTGGTCGTCGGGAGCCTGACCGCCGGCATATCGTAGTGAACCCGGACATTCTGGGACCAGTAGTGGCACTGCATCAGAGTTTGCAATCTCTCATATGTTAAGGCATGCAGCAGACTGTCTCATGAGGATCCTGCACCAAGTGCCCTTCAACTAGGACTCTCTCTGAGAGCGCCATCCCCTTCTCATGACCAATCCCCCCCCCCCCCCCCCTGAGCTAGAGAATTCCAAGCTGGAGAGTTTTAACTATTTGAAGCTTACCTTGTACTTTGTGAAGGGGTGATCAATGTTGCGGCTGGGCAGATCTATGTAGTGTGTGGCTGCTAGGGATTGGATGTGTGGCTGCAGACTACATGGATTTGCTCGTTTATGGTGCTGTTTTTTTTACAGGGTACAGGTAGCTACATATAGGGATGCAGCAGGTTGTGGGTTTGAGTCCTCAGCGTGGCAGTATTTTGAAATGTGTTATTTACTGAGGGGTATTGTGGCTGAATGGCGGCGAGCTCTCGGGTTGAGTGCATGAATGTGGTATATAAATATGTGTGTATAATATATAGGAAGGGGCAGCATAGCATGGGCTTTCTTTGGGATCAATTTTGTCATGCCCCTTCTCTGCAAAGCATGCGCCTTATATAAAAATGGGGATGGGGGGCACAGGGTACCAACAATTCTAGTTACAGATGGGTCCACAGTTATCTTGGCTAGTTTGCTGAGCCTAGGCACAACATGGTTTATTAACATAAACCCTTCATGTGTTGTTCTCAGCTGCAATACACTACAGAGAACAATACAGCAGGGGTTTAAATCATTACAGCAGGGGATTAAGTCCAACTGCCCTGTCTCAGTTAATCCTATTAAAGGTCAAGATAAACATGGACCCACTTGTACGTCTCTGTTCTGGAGTACCCCTGTAGATGAGAATCTACCAATGCTGGACTCTGGATACTGCCACGGGCTCCTACTCTAGCGTCCATATCTTTATGTGCCCTCCTGTGCTGCTCCTCCTCTTCTCCTTTGAGTTGGAGGAACTCTCATCCTTGCTTTGCCGGCTTGACAAATATACAGTCTAAGTTCTAATGAATTTTGGGTCAAACCCCCAAAATGACTACCACTGTTGTGTGTTTGCGACTAAAACGTCTTTAAACTAATACAGGACTAAGGGGTCTATTTACTAAGCCTTGGATGGAGATAAAGTCAACGGAGATAAAGTACCAGCCAATCTGCTCCTATCTGACATTTCACAGGCTGGGTTTGAAAAATGACAGGAGCTGATTGGCTGGTACTTTATCTCCAGCAACTTTATCTCCATCCAAAGCTTAGTAAATAGACCCCTTAGTGTGCCAGGGTATTTGACTAAACCAGTTTGCGTCCTCATTATTTTACATTAGAACAGTACATACAGTTTTGTACAGATTGATGTCTGATTTTTGAGTAATGTATTAATCAATGCTATCTGTTTATTTATTTGTAGGGCAAGTATTGTGCAGAAGAAAATAATTTACTTTCAGGATGAAGGATCACTCACAAAGAGAATGTGTGAGCCAGGTGAGATCATTTGGAAACATTTAGAAATAAACATAATTTGATTTCTACAAAAACTGTAAACTGAAATTGAAAACGCAACAGCAATTCTGAGAATCAACTAAAAAGAGAAATAAGTAATTTGAGGATGTATATAGTTATGCATTTTCACACCCTATTTATTCACATTATTTTAGTACCACCTAAACATACTAAAGGGCAATTGGATGAGAATTCATACAATACTCCCCCTAAGCCCTTAATATCAAATTTTTTTAGTAAGCAGATCACATTTCCCATACTTGTTGTAATAGGAAATGCGATCAGACAGAATTGACTTAAAAAATAAATGTAAAAAAATACCAGGGGGAACCCTGTGATAATAACGCTATCTTGAGATAGTGTTATCTGGGCTTCACTCCGGTATCCCCTATTCCTGGACAGCCTTCCCAGCGATCAGCCATGTGTGTCTGAAAGTTAGAAAATAAAGTAATACTTATTACCTGAATCCATGGAGTGGTGATTGGTGCGCTCCAGTCATCTGCTCCTGTGCTGCTGCTGTAACCTTGGTCATCTGATCAGTAAAGTGATCTCAAAATGCATCTCTGTTCACTTTACTGATTACAGGTGTCACAACAGCAGCACAGGAGACCTATGACCAGGTAAGTGTAAGCTTCGTAGGAGAAGGGGGGGGGAGGTGCTTATTAGCCGGTGGCGGTGCATGCGTGGTTACAATCTCATGATATTTTTTGAAAAAAATACCACAAGAAGTTCAGGGAGAGATTCGCAGGGTGTGACCAGTGTGGTGTAAGTGTGGTCTAAATATGGGGTGTGGCCTGTGCCATGAGTGTGGCTATTTATCTCCATGGAGGTCATAGCTAGTGCTTACCTTCAACCACTTTATAGTTAACTATAACAAGAAAAAGTTTGTGAATACCATATAATGCAAGCACCAGTGACAGCCATATGATACAGGAAGCATCGTAGTGACCTCCATATAATACAAAGAGCTGTAGGTGGAAAGGGGAGCAATGATGGGGCAAAACAGAGCAAATGTGGAATGATTAGAGAAGATGGGGCAATACAGATTGGGAATTGTGGGCTCTTGGGACACACAGACCGACATAGACACCACTTACTGACAGATGCACTTACTGACACAAACACCCCTTACTAACACAGAGTCCACTTACACAAATACACTAATACAGACAACTCTTACTGACATATACACACTTACTGACAGATACCAATTACTGACACAGAAACCCCTAACTGGCACAGATACCTCTTACTGACACAGACACCACTTACTGACACAGACACACTTACATAAACAAACACCCTTTACTGACAGATACCACTTACTAGCACAAATTCCACTTACTGACAAACATACTGACACAGACACACTTACTGATATAAACACTGCAACACATACCGCTTATGGACACATACTTACTGACAGACACAACTTACTGACACAAACACACTTACTGACATGGATACCCTTTACTGACAGATACCACTTACTGACAGTACACCGCTTACGGACACAGATTCCACTTACTGACACAAACATACTGACACACACACTTATTGACACAGAAACCCCTTACTGATACAGACACACACGACAAACACCACTTACTGACACAGATATAATTTACTGACATAGACACCACTTAATGACTAATAGCCCTTACTGATGCAGATACCACATACTGACACACACAACACAGATAAACTTACTGCCCCCCACAGAAGATTAATCTGAAATGAAGACAGTCTGTCAGAGTTATCATTGAGAACTTACAGTGGAATCTGGCTTCTCTCCTCCTCCCTTGCCCTCAGTGGCAGCCTAAGTCAGTATGCACTGTGCGGCGAGGAGGTGTATGACCTCCATGACGTCATGGCCTAGGCAGCGCTAAACTCATCTTCCGAGTAGCACTTGGCTCAAACGCGGCCTGGGTCAGAAATAATTTTGTATTTAGCACTGTGTACAGATGCAGTATTGTTGGTGGCGGTTGCGCTGCACCCCCCATGATGCACCCACATTATGTTTGTTGACTTAAATGGCCTTGAGGCGGCAGGCACACAGGGTGAGGGTATGGAGGTAGGCACACACAGGGTGAGATGTCAGGCACATAGGGTAAGGTGGCCGTTACAAATTGGTAAGGTGGCCATCACACATTGGTAAGGTGGCCATCACACAGGGGTAAGGTGGCAGGCACACACAGGGGTAAGGTGGCAGGCACACACAGGGGTAAGGTGGCAGGCACGCACAGGGGTAAGGTGACAGGTACATACGGTAAAGTGGCTGTCACACATTGGTAAGGTAGCCATCACTCAGGGGTAAGGTGGCAGGCACACAGGGGTAAGGTGGCAGGCACACACAGGGGTAAGGTGGCAGGCACACACAGCGGTAATGTGGCAGGTACATAGGGTAAGGTGGCCGTCACACATTGGTAAGGTGACAGGTACACAGGGGTAAGGTGGCAGGCACACAGGGGTATGGTGGCAGACATACAGGGGTATGGTGGCAGACATACAGGGGTATGGTGGCAGGCACACACAGGGTTGAGGTGGTAGGCACACACATGGGGTGTGGCAGCAGGTACACACAGGGGTAAGGTGGCAGGCACACACAGGGGTAAGGTGGCAGGCACACACAGGGGTAAGGTGGCAGGCACACACAGGGGTGAGGTGGCAGACACTTAGGGTGAGGAAGCAGACAGACACAGGGGTATGATGTCAGGCACACAGGGGTGAGGAGTCAGGCACACAGGGGTGGGGAGTCAGGCACACAGGGGTGGGGAGTCAGGCACACAGGGGTGGGGAGTCAGGCACACACAGGGATAGGATGGCAGGCACACACAGGGATAGGGTGGCAGGCACACACAGGGATAGGGTGGCAGGCACACAGGGGTGAGGAGTCAGGCACACTCAGGGATAGGGTGGCAGGCACAGACAGGGATAGGGTGGCAGGCACACAGGGGTGAGGAGTCAGGCACACACAGGGATAGGGTGGCAGGCACACAGGGGTGAGAGTCAGGCACACTCAGGGATAGGGTGGCAGGCACACACAGGGATAGGGTGGCAGGCACACAGGGGTGAGGAGTCAGGCACACACAGGGATAGGGTGGCAGGCACACAGGGGTGAGGAGTCAGGCTCACAGGGGTGATGAGTCAGGCACACAGGGGTGAGGAGTTAGGCACACACAGGGATAGGGTGGCAGGCTCACACGGGTGAGGAGTCAGGCACACAGGGGTGAGGAGTCAGGCACACAGGGGTGAGGAGTCAGACACACAGGGTCAGGGGCATATCTATATCTGTGTGTGCCCTATTGCTATGCCCTTTCCCCCTGTCAGCTGCTAGAGAGTCACTTCTCTCCACAGCATTCCCCATGCATACCTTCTGCTGCACTCACTTCTCACTGTAAGCGCTTCTGCAGCTCAGGCCCTGAGCGCTCACCTCTGAGGAGGCATCAGGCTGCGGCTCCTCTCATCCTGTGTGGTGCGTCTGATGCTGTCTGGCACTGCCCCGTGTGTCCGATCCGACTCTGTATTGCTGGGCGGCTTGGCGTTTCCAAGCATGTGTAGCGTTACAGCTGCAGGGGGAGTGGACTGGTCGGGCCCCACAGCAGCCGAACAAACATCCTGCACCCGCGGCAGCTACAGATGACAGATCAGAATCAGATGCGGCACGCCAGTCTAGCCCTGCCCACTACCCAGAACCTGCGGCCAGCATCTGGACACCCCGCTCGCTCCATGATGCTCGCAGTGGGAGGTTTGGAGCATATTTCAGCAGACATTGCTGGAATGTCCTGCAGCGGTCACTGACTCCACCAGGCACACTACCCTGGCTGACGCGGGCTTCACTGGAGGGCTCTGTGGGCCTATTTTCAATGGGGTCCTGGAGCTGCAGCTCCATCTGCCCCATTGTCAATCCGGCCCTGTGTAAAGGCGCTGGGCTAAGCTCCGTGCCCTGAAACTTTGATGAAAAAAAAATTATTCGGTAGCACTATACCATCGATGGCGGGAAACCATCTGGTTCTCCCCCATCTATGGTAAAAGTAATCGACTTTGGTCATGTACCATCACTGATTTTGAATCATCGATGGTCGATGGCCATCCCTACTCTGAGCTGCTGTAGAGGCTGAGTACGTGCCAACTGTTCTGCAGCAGCTCTACTGGCTGCAGGTGCATGAGGCAGCAACGGTGACGCTCCCAGGACCCTGCATCCTGGGTAATGGCACAGCTTTCACACTCCTAGATAGCGAAATTTCTGACCAGAAAAATGAATACACACGTGTTCTACTTGTGCGATTCTGACACACTGGACACCAGCCTGCACCAGGAGAAGGGGATGGCAGGAAGTGGACTTCCCCTGTACACTAAAGCATGTTCATGCTAGTGCAAATACATGCAGACCAGGACACTTTAAAAGGGGGTGGTATAGAAGAGCTACATTCAGTAGGTCTACTGTCATTAGGTCAACCCCATATGGTCAACAGGCAAAAGGACGACAAGAACAAAAGGTCCACATATGAAAAGTTGACATTGGAAAGGTTGACAGGTACAAAAGGTCGACAGGGTCTAAAAGTCGACATGACAATGGTCGACACACTTGTTTTGCATTTTTGGGTTTAGTGTGGATAGTTTTTCCATCTGGGACCACCATTTGTAGAAACGCAGCCCCTCGCGGGCCCGTTTCGCTCGCCATGCTTCAGCCATGCTTCACTCGTCACAAGGTTACTAAAGGTTATGATTTGTGACATGTATTGTCAAGGAAGGAAAAAGTCCCAAAACATGAAACTGCCCCAAAAAGTCGACCATACAGTATGTATGTCGACCATATGAACCAGTTGACCTATTGAACCTGTCAACCTTTTCCTGTGTCAACCTTTGATATGTTGACCTTTTGTCCATGTTGACCTTTTATCCATGTTTTACCCTTTGTCCATGTTGACCTTTTATCCATGTTGACCTTGTGCCTGTCGACCGTATGGAGTCGACCTAATGAATGTCGACCTATAATCCGGATCCCTTGAAAAAGAAAGCCATATACTTTGCAAGTGGTCTGTGGCAGGTGCAAATGCAGTAGTAATGGTGGCAGTCCTCAGAGCTAGATAGCTGTTTGTGATTGGATGATTGTGATTGCACCACTGATACTGATAGGTGCTTTTGTGTGCGTGTTTTAGCCATTTTTTCCCCCTGTTGAAAAATTGTTTATAGTACTATGAAGTTTTATTGATGCCAAACAGCAAATGTGTGTTTGACTACCAAATGAAAACATGCTTATGTATATCGTATGTCATACTTGCCTACCTGACCCTCTCCATGAAGGAGAAAACGCTCTGTTCCTGGACTTTCCTGGTAATTTATGATTGCCATCACCTGCGGTGAGCTAATTAATAACAAAAGTGTTTCACCACAGGTGATGGCAATCATACATTACCAGGAAAGTCCAGGAACAGAGCATTTTCTCCCTCATGGAGAGGGTCAGGTAGGCAAGTATGCCGTATGTGCTGTACATGCTTATTATATACCGGGTGCATATGATGCTGCTACCAGCCTGCTCATCTATGCATGATCTCTGCTAAATTGTATGCTTTGGACTTATTTCAGATGCTACATTTGAAAGCGGAAATGAGAAGGCAATACCGGAATGTTGTGCCTGCGGAACAGCTAAATACAGACTGACCTTCTTTGGCAATTGGTCTGAGAAATCACATGCAAAAGATTATCCAAGTGAGTTCACTTTAGTTCTTGTAATATTAATAGTGCGCAATAGAGGTATGTAACGTTCCTTGGCCTTCACCATCTTCAGCCACGCTGAAGGTCTGGGCTTTATTGAGACAGATGCTCATTATGTGCTTCCAAAGAAATGGCTAATCTCCTCTAGTCGTGTTCTCGAAAAAAAAAAAACATTCTCAGATCATGTGTTCTTTTATAGCAACAAAAACAGTCCCAGCGGGTCATCTGTCAGCCAAGGGCGCCGCTCATTGAAATATCTATCCATGTAATTACTGCAACTGTTTTCAACCCACTAAAATATGATTCATTGTTGCCCATAAAAGATTTGACCTTCCATTTGTAGCATGGCAAAGGGAACTCTTTTAATGAAACGTCTTATCTATAGACTCCAATATTGGATGACAGAATCATTTTCAACCACATTTTTTTATTGACTTTTTCTTTCAAATCGCCAATTACACACAAGGCTTATAGATATGAAAAAAGGGAATTTACTGTTGGGAACATGCTGACATCATTTTTTTTATGGAAGAAATTTATTTAAAAGTACGATAAGGGTTTTGACAATGAAAGTACATTAAACTGTCAAAGACAATATTGTAGAAAAAAAAGCACAATTTAATAATCTCACATTCATTGGATTTGTGAGATGTCTGGATAAAATTATTTTAAAGGCTGCTTTCCCCTATAGCAAAACCAGGGGCAGATTCAATTACCTCCATAGACTTTAGACTGTGAGCCAAATCAGCCTTCCGTGACATTAAGCGCAAAGCTGGCGAAAGTCATCCAATTGACACTGCCCGGCAGTATCATTTTTGAGGGGTTCATTTTTCTTTTTACTTTTTTTTTATGAGCATTATACTGTATATTTTTTTCTATTTGGGCTGCGATGGATCGAGAAAGAAGAGAATACCTTGTTCGTTAAAGTTGTGAGTCTTAATCATTCAACTTTATTTAAAAAATGTGTGCCCTCACAGGTTGAGTATCCCATATCCAAATATTCCGAAATACAGAATATTCCAAAATACTGAATTTTTTGAGTGAGACTGAGATAGTGAAACCTTTGTTTTCTGATGGCTCAATGTACAAAAACTTTGTTTAATACACAAAGTTATTAAAAATATCGTCTAAAATGACCTTCAGGCTGTGTGTATAAGGTGTATATGAAACATAAATGTATTCTGTGCTTAGACTTAGGTCCCATCGCCATGATATCTCATTATGGTATGCAATTATTCCAAAATACGGAAAAATCCCATATCCAAAATACTTCTGGTCCTATGCATTTTGGATAAGAGATACTCAATCTGTATTTATTTATTCTTTTTTTTATGGCACAATGGTCAGAAATCTCTCCATCAATGTGTTATGTAGCTGTTGTTCAGGGTTGTTCATGTGTTCAGCTTTGGTTAAAAGGGGCTTAGTGCACACATGGGGGTATATTTACTAATATTCGTGTTTTAGCCGTTTTTAAGGGTGTTTGATCTCGAATGGTATCGGGTGCATTTTACTGCAACTTTTTGAATCCTGATACGGTCATTTACTAAGCTGCCGAGTTTTCCTCATTCGTCTTTTCCGATGTCGATGTGATTCGTAATGTCAGGCAGTGTTTTACGGGAGTGATGAGTAAAACACTGCCTGACAAAACACAAGGAATCCTGGCCGGATCTGTGAGATCCATGCAGGGTTGTGTACCTTAAAAACAGTGTTTAAAGAGTTAAAAAACAGAAAAAAATTTGCGTGGGGTCCCCCCTCCTATGCATAACCAGCCTCGGGCTCTTTGAGCCGGTCCTGGTTGTAAAAATTAGTGATGAGCGAGGTTCGGTTTTACTCGGTTTTACTCGGTTCTCAAAACGGCATCTTATTGGCTATCCAAAACACGTGACATCCGTGAGCCAATAAGATGCCGTTTTGAGAACCGAGTAAAACCGAGTAAAACCGAGTAAAACCGAATCCGCTCATCACTAGTAAAAATACAGGGAAAAAATTGACAGGGGTTCCCCCATATTTAAACAACCAGCACCGGGCTCTGCGCCTGGTCCTGGTGTAAAAAATACGGGGGACCCCTACGTCTTTTGTCCCCCGTATTTTTTACACCAGGGCCAGGCGCAGAGCCCGGTGCTGGTTGTTTAAATATGGGGGAACCCCTGTCAATTTTTCCCCTGTATTTTTACAACCAGGGCCGGCTCAAAGAGCCAGAGGCTGGTTATGCTTAGGAGGGGGGACCCCACGCAATTTTTTTTTCAGTTTTTACAGTAAACAGACCCTTTCCCATAGATAACCATGCACAGATATCACTGATCCGTGCATGGTTATCCAAACTCGCCTTGAAAAAGCAGGTCTATTTTTTTGCTGCTTTTTTTAACGAATCGCAAAAAAATACACCCGCACTTGAGCATTCAGAGACTAACACCCAAATACGAATGAATAGTGAATACCCGTGTTGTATGAAATAACAGCCACGTTTGACCGATGGTCTATTCATTCGTATTTCTGAACTTTGCCGTTGAAACCATTACGAATAGCTCAAACTCTGCCGAGATTTGTGCTTAGTGAATTCCCGTGTTGGGACTTAGAAAAAAAACCCACAAATCGGACAAACTCAGATTATTAGTAAATATAGGCCATGATCTTTAGTCGCAAAATAAATATCATATACTTCTTTCTTAGTATTATCTTCTTTAAATGACCTACAGTCTGTACATAGGGGAAGATTTATCTAAGCTTGGAGAGAGATAAAATACCAACCAATCAGCTCCTAACTGCCACGTTACAGGATGTAGATGAAAAATAACAGGAGGTGATTGGTAGTTACTTTAGGGTCTATACATGAAAACTGCATTGTTATTTATCACTATATATAGCATCGCTTTGATGTGCCGTGTAGCTGTAATAAGTAGTAGTTCATGTATACTCACCTCTCCGGCGATGCGCTACAGAATCCAGGGGTCCAGCGGTGAGGTCTTCTTCAGGCAGTCCCCTCTCCGATGCGCAGAGTCAGCCGGTGGGTCCCTCTGCGCATGCGCCGCTGGCTGACCTCACGGCAGGCCGCAGTAGCTGCCGAAAGGTCAGCAGGCGGAGCCAACACGGGTGCTGGACAGAGAGCAGTTACCGCACCGCAGTTCAAGTTACACCATTCTGAGACGGAGAACCAGAACTCCATGGACAAGCGGAAAGCAGAGCTTTCCATTTCTTCATGAATTACACTCACCATACAAAAGTGTGGTGATGCGATTCAGGCACAGAGTGGGGGTGCCGCTGGAGAAGTCAGGAACGGTGAATTGCGGTAAGCAGAGAAAAGTCCTGTTTAACACAAAACAGGGCTTTTCTCTGCTTTATGGATAGACGCCTTTATCTCTCTCTCTGAATGTTGATAAATCTGCCCCATAGTAGAAAAATCTATCACTTTTCTCCAAAAATGTTTACATTTCAAAAACAAAATAATACCTATACACTTTACATCACACTTCTATTCATGAAACAGTGAAAACAGTGGAGAAAAAGACCAGTGGAGAAGTTGCCCATGGCAACCAATCAGCACCTCCCTTACATTTTATAGAATGTACTTGATAAAGGCTTCCTTCAAAGCTGATTGGTTGTCATGGGCAACTTCTCCGTTGGTCCTTTTTTCTGCCTCATGAATAGATCCCTTACACTGCAGAACAGAATATCTAATAATGTTAGTCTCCGTATCAGTACACACACATGAAAGAGCTCCATACTGTACATGTATTCCCTTGTACAGTAAAACCCCCCTCCTCTCAGCTGTATGTACCATGGAGTTCCCATTCCCAAGGCCCCCTATGTTCTGATGGACATTCACCCTTGTTGGCACCTGTTATCCCACCCTTGACGCGCCTGACCTGCCAACCAGGAAATTAGGAAAAACACAACATAATGTTCTGGCTGTTGAGGTTGTAAAGCGGTCTGTGTGCCAATGACCATAGGACTCTGCAAAGCTGCAGAAGTGTGTCTCTGCTCATTGCAAACACGCAGAACAATGGCTGCAGTGGCACTTCCTGTATAACAAACACTTCCTGTATGTCAAAATGGATGGAAATGATGTCACTTCTGCCCACTCACATACAGCAGACATCCACAAAGGTGACCTGTTTTTTCAGCTGTGTGGACAACCTGGATCTTCTGTACAGAGTTTATAAACTCCAGCCTGATAGCCTTGGGTCAACGAGCAGCTCATGGAACCAGCCAGGTGTCCCAGACTTTGTGAATACTACATGTTTGTGTAATGATTGGTTTGTAATATAATAATTCTAAAAACATGTTTCTGATATGCACCTTTAATCATTTAATTAAATGTTTCTTTAAATGTTCTGAAAATATTATGGTCATTCTGCATACTGCACGGACAGAATGAATATTTGTATTAGCACAAGTGAAAACTTTTGTTTCTCTTACTGCGCCAAGTCAAACCGCCTGTGTTGTGATAAAGTGTCTAGTGTTTTTCTTGAAGGACCATTTATTGGTCCCAGATTGTAACCACAGTATGAGCCGTTTCATTCTGTTTGTTCTGTTCTGTCATCTGAGCACCAGAGCCAGCTAAGGGTTTTCTCCTGAGCCCTGACCAGACGGGAGATTTGTTATGGCTTTGCTGATTCCAATGTAAATTCATTTCACCTGAGTCAATGAAGTGGCTATGTAAGCTCCAGGTTTTTGCAGTAGTCAAGGGCATTCCATTTCCCGGAGGCTTGTTCTGCTGTGAGAAGTCCTGACCCAATTTGAAAACTAAGGAATAAATCGGCATGCTTGTTAAGATTGATGGTCTTTGCTAAGTTGGAAGCTGGACAATCCACCTGACATGAGAATAACTTGTGTTGGCTTAGTTTAGGTTTAGGGCCTATTGGGTTGATGGAATAAAATACTGGTAACTGTATTTAACATGTTCCTGACTGCTAGCCGTAGATGTGCTCTGTTAGCAGCAGTTAGGCTTCAGTGCGCTCAGCCAGCTGTAGGTCGCGTGCTTCAGTGTGCAGCAGCCAGCTGGGAGCCATGCTTTCAGTGACAGCCTTGGGGTTCATTTTTGGTTCCAGATGACATTATCCAAGTGAACGCACTGTGCAGCATGATGCGGAAGAGAAGGCTCCAGCAGTGGTACAAGGAAATCCTAGCACATCACATTTTTCAGGGTTTCTACTCAGGGCACATGTAAGGCCTAGCTGCATGAGAGACCTGTGTCAGATTTCCCCTGCCTACCAGCAGATGTAGGGGCCTAATTCAGACCTGATCGCTCCTCTGCGATTTTGCAGAGGGCTGCGATCAGATAGTCGCCACCCATAGAGAGTGAATACCCGCCCCGTGCAAGTGTGCGAATGCATGTGTGCGCCATGCGAAAACTTCACCAAACAGCAGACATCTGCAAATCCGTTCGCAACTCACTCACCATGGAATGATTTTTCCAGTCTATGCAGTCTCTGCGCAGCCCAGGACTTACACTTACAGTGCAATGAGAACAGGCTGATCGGGCCGGAGCTGACATCACACACCCTCCCAGAAAACGCTTGGGAACGCCTGCGTTTTTCCTGACACTCCCAGAAAATGGGAAGTTACCACCCACAAATGTCCTTCCTGTCAATCACCTTGCGTACGCCTAGCAATCTTAATTTTCGCACCATTCTGTCGCTGTTTGGCGGCGCGCCTGCGCATTGTGGTGCATATGCATGCACAGTCATTCGATAATCGGCTGCTGTGCGTTTCGTATGTGTACACAAATGCTGAGATTTGACAGGCCGTCGGCGGGTGTCTCGGTCCACTTCCAGGCGGTGTACATCTCTGACTCAGACCGTAAGATCAAACATGTCCATTGTATAACGTCCATTACCTGTACATGTGCAGTATGGCGACTTCCTGAGCACGTATACGCACTGTACTTTGTATTTAGCAGCATTACAGGGGTGCTACAAGTGTACTAGCCTAGGGCATCTGGAAGCCGTAATTAGGCCCTGGCTAAGCCTCAGGCTCCCTCATGCCAGTTAGCATCAGGTGGGGAGGAGGTTCTTGCCACCCAGCAGGGGAGGTGAATCTTATTATCTGAGAGTGTGGGATCTTGTTCCTTAGGGAGCAAGGAGGATTTTCAATCTGGGGGGGGGGGGGGAGAAGAGGAGGACCTTATCGGGGATTATGCATTGGCGTTTCTATCATGGGTGCAGTGTGTGCGGGGCACCCATGATACACCGGGGGCCCACACTGCACCCATGTTGTTGTAATACTTACCTTTCCAGAGTCCTGCAGCGGGGACTGCAGCCGCGGCAAATATCCCACCAAAATTAGCCGCCTCACATGCGCAGTACGAAATTTGTCTCCAGACCATGGCGGGCGCCATGTTTCCGGTGACCTGCGTGTGCACAGTAGACTCCGTCATGGTGCCGGAGCCTACGGCGCCATGGAGAGAAGGGGGCCCACCCAGAGCCTGCCAAACTCAAATCGTGCCTTCTTATTTTTAACACTAAGTAATTACTTTTTTCTGGCCACTCTACCATGAAGCCCAGCTCTGTGGAGTGTATGTGACACATACGCAGGTACACCAGTCTCTGCTGTGGAACTCTGCAGCTCCTTCAGGGTTACCTTTGGTCTCTGTGCTGCCTATCTGATTAATGACCTCATTGCCCAGAGTGTGAGTTTTGGTAGCCGGCCCTCTCTTGGCAGGTTTGTTGTGATACCATGTTCTTTCCACTTGAAGATGATGGATTTGATGGTGTTCAAGGGGATAATCAAAGATTTGAATATTTTTTTTATAACCCAACCCTGACTTGTACTTCTCAATAACTTTGTCCCTGACTTGTTTGGAGAGCTCCTTGGTCTTAATGGTGTGATGCCTCTTGCTTAGTGGTGTTGCAGCCTCTGGGGCCTTTCAGAAAAGGTGTGTTTACACTGACAGATCATGTGACACTTATATTGAACACAGGTGGACTTCATTTCACTAATTATGTGACTTCTGAAGGTAATTGGTTGCACCGGAACTTTTGAGGGGCTTCATAGCATAGGGCAGAGGTTCTCAAACTCGGTCCTCGGGGGCACACACAGTGCATGTTTTGCAGGTAACCCAGCAGGTGCACAGGTGTATTAATTACTTACTGACACATTTTAAAAGGTCCACAGGTGGAGCTAATTATTTCACTTGCGATTCTGTGAGGAGACCTGGAAAACATGGCACTGTGTCTGCCCCCGAGGACCGAGTTTGAGAACCTCTGGCATAGGGGGTGAATACATATGCACATGCCAATTTTTCCATTTTTATTTATAAAAATTATTTTTTATATACATTTTTCTCATTTCACTTCACCAACTTAGACTGTTTTGTGTAGATCCATCACATAAAATTGAGAAAAAAAATAAAAAGAAAATAAAAATTAATTACAGGCTGTAATGTAACAAAATAAGTAAAAAGCCAAGGGGGGCGAATACTTTAGTAAGGCACTGTATAGGGCAGAATTCATAGTCATCTCAATGCAAAGATTTAAAAGGCCAGTCTAATAAGCACACTTGTCTGGAGTTGCATTCACAATCTGCAGTATTTCCCTACAATGCTGTGATTATTTATCTTAGACAATGGTAGAGTGGAGTCTTTTTATGTATATGCACCGATGAAAGATATCCATATTGAGTTACCTTTTCATCTTTGGGTCATGAAGGTCCGGCTTCCTCTCTCTCCCCAGGGATACCAGAAGAACTTAGGTGAGTTCCGACTCCTCTGTTAATGCCAGAAGCACCAGGCTCTCCCTAGAAACATCTGAAGATGAGCCCAGCACTGCCTGGGCCAAAAATACAATAGGTGGTGCAGTGCTACTGGAAACTGGCGGTCAGTGCCATGCCAGTCATCAGTGCTATCGGGTGGCGCCCCCATGTGCCCGCTCCACTGGAACTGCCCTTGAGCTGGCCCGGCAGCAGGGGTTAAAGTGGGGAGAATGAGGTGGAACTGATTTCTACCACCTGTAATGGTAGGGGGAACTAGTTCCACCACCTCCATTGCCCTGCACAGTAATTCCAAATAGAAAAACCCACCGCATCACCTACATCAATAGATAATGCAGGTGGCGCTAGTGTTACTGATGAGCTGCAGCCACCTCCCCCTTCCTCAGGTCCTGGTAGCTCCATGGCCCTCCTCCATTTACAGACCATCCCTCCTGGTAGTCACACACGCTATGTCTTTTGAACAGCATTCATTCCCTCAGGTCCCAGTGGCTTCCTTTTCTGGCATGGTGTATTTGATGTCATGCTGTCACCGCTGCTGAAGTGAAGAGGAGCCATGAAGAGGAGCAGGCTCTGTGCATCTCGAAGACAAGATGAGAGGGGGCTGGAGGGACAAAAAAGGTGGGGAAGATGCTGGTGGGATACAGGGCATAGAGCTGCTGGAGGGACGAAGTCAGTGAGCTGCTTACATTTATAAGTGGCATTACTGTGGTCATTATGTGTAAGGGGCACTACCACTGTGGGCATTATGTGTAAGGGGCACTACTACTGTGAGTATTGTATATAAGGGGCACTACAGTGTGGCATAATGTGTATAAAGGGTACCATTGTGTAGGGCAATGTGAACTAAGGGCATTACTGATTGAAATAACCTGAATAAGGGGCATTACTGTGTGGTATAACATGAATCAGGGGCACTACATGGAGTGTAATGTGAAAAAGACTGTGCTGCTGTGTGGTATAATTTGAATTGGGGGTGACCACACTGCCTCTTTGTAAGATCAATGTCCCTTTACAAAGTATGGGAAGTAGGGCACTAATTTACAGTTTGCAGGGTGGTGCTGAAACACTAGCGCTGGCTCCGATTAATGTGAGGAAAGGGGGGGGGGAGCTGGGTAAAAGAGTTCCGCCACATCTCTAGAACCGTTTTAAGCCCTGCCCGGCAGACACACACACACACACACACAAGTATTGAAATAAAAAATATATTTTAGCAATATGATCATCCAGGTTTAAAAACGTTGATTACCCACTACCTAAATAATAATTATATCACTGCATGTGGGCAGAATGTACTTTGTCTTACTTAAGTAATAAGCGATTGCATGCCTGTGCAGGCTATATATATATATATATATATATTAAGATTAGTGTATTTATGTATGTGTACAGATCATTTGCAGAAAAAGATCTTTTGATTAAAATGAATAGAGATATTCCATGTGGCGCCACATCAATCCGAACCATTATCCACCACTAACATTAACAATAACGGTTACATGAAGAACGAGGTGAACTTTCATTAATCCATACAGTATGTCTCACAAATACACTGAGACAAATTTAGAACATATCATAACTCCTCCTGAACTTTCACAGATGCAGGAGTCTAAATGACAGCACGTCAAAACAAGGGAGAGAGTGCTATCAGCTGCTTATAACGGGTGGAAGAGAATGGACTCTGTGGTAGGGATCTGGGACACATTTACACACAAACACACACACACACACACACACACACACACACACACGTTGCATTCATGTTATGCTCATTGTTTGCTACACATGCACTGTTACATCAGAAAGGGTTCAGTATGATTTGAAGATGGTCGGGATGCCGGCTGTCAGTTAACCGGCAGTGGCATCCCGTTCATCAGAATTCTGACTGACCCCCATTAATCCCCCTAACCCTCCCCTTTTCCCTACCCTAACCCTCCCTTGTGGTTGCCTAACCCTTACCCTCCCCGGTGGTGCCTAACACTAACCCTCCCCACTTGGTACCTAACCCTCCCTTCCCCGCTGCCTAACCATAACCCTCCCAACTTGGTGCCTAACCCTAACATTTCCTTCCCCGTTGATGCCTAACCCTAACCTCCTCTTCGAAGTGCCTAAACTTAACCCTCCTTCCACTGTCCCTAAACCTACCCTTACCGTCCCTACTCCCTAACCCTAACCCCCCTTCTCCTGTCTAAACCTAAACCCCCCCCCCCCCCCACACACACACACACACACACACACACACACACTTCCCCGTGGCAGGACGCCTGCACACCCTGCTGTGAGGGCGATTGGGATGCTGGCTGTCAGTAATGTGACGCGGGCATTGCGTCCTCCCTAGGAATTCCAGCGTCGGTATATTGACCGCCGGGATCCCATCCATCGGGAAACTAACTGCTTCCCATCAAAAAGAGTATAGACTTCAATGATTAAAGGACACAATACAGTAGGTGCTAGCATTGGCCTTTGTTGCGGTCTGCATTGGATAGCAGAGCAACGTATTCCAGTTTCCATTGTTCGGTGCTGTAGAGAAACAAAACATTCTGCTGTTGCTGTGCCTGTGATTAGCAAAATGTTGTTTGTCATTGAATCCTTTATCATGTGTGTGTTCGCTGCTGCACATGTACTATCTAGTAGTGTGCGCGGCTGATAATCGCTAGGGACCTGGAGTGCTCTTTGTTCTGTGTGTCTGTTCTATTGTGCTCAAAGAACATATGTTTTGTAAAATAGAATTCTAGTCTGAGACAATCCACATACACAGTCCTATATTATGCAACTGAGGCAGACTCCGATAACAAATTGTGATCAAAATCATTATTATGCTTGCATGTGGCACATTAGCTTTATTAATATATAAAATGCACCTTCTGTACTTTGCAATGGAGTTGTAAAGGAAGCCAGAGGGGATCCGGTCTCTAGTTCGACCACTATTGCTTGACAGTAACTAGGTCGACAGGGTCTCATAGAGGTCGACCTAGTTACTGTCGACCTTGCATACCACACCCAGCCAGAGGTAGTGGCATAACAAGAGGTTCAAGGAGTGCAGGTGGGGCCTAGGTCTCCCCCCAACCTCTGTGTTTGTTCATGTATTGCTATTTCTTTGTTTACGCTTTATTTTACTGCTATTACTATAATATTTTGTACTTTTTTATTTTACAGTTAGAGCTTATGTCTTCAACAAAGGAAGACCTTGAAGAGGCACTGTAGAATTGGCAAGGGCTATTGTATTACCAGCACTGTTGATGACGCTATTGGCTTTGGTTGACAGGTTGAACAAACTGGTGATATGTGGCGACCTAGATTCCTTATGCCACATCATCTACACTATAAGCTTCAATGGGGCAAGAACATTAGAGATGTGCGGCTGGCATTTTTCGTGTTTTGTGTTTTGGTTCTAATTCCATATTCGTGTTTTGGTTTTAGGCTTGGTTTTGCCAAAACCATCCTTTCGTGTTTTGGTTTTGGTTTTGGATCTGGATGATTTTTGAAAAAAACATAAAACAGCCAAAATCACAGAATGTGGGGGTAATTTTGATCGTACGGTATTATTAACCTCAATAACATTCATTTCCACTCATTTCCAGTCTATTCTGAACACCTCACACCTCACAATATTGTTTTTAGGCCAAAAGGATGCACAGAGGTTGCTGGATGACTAAGCTGAGCGACACAAGTGGACAACACAAACACCTGGCCCATCTAGGAGTGGCACTGCAGTGTCAGACAGGAGGGCAGATACTGAAAAAAAGGCCCCAAACAGCACATGATGCAAAGAAGAAAAAGAGGTGCACCGAGGTTGCTGTATGACTAAGCCAAGCGACACAAGTGTGCGGCACAAACCCCTGGCCCATCTAGGAGTGGCACTGCAGTGTCAGACAGGATGGCACTTTTCCAAAACTAGGCCCCAAACAGCACCTCATGCAAAGATGTAGAAGAGGAGCAATGAGGTAGCTATATGACTGAGCCAAGCGACACAAACAATTCCCACTGGAATTATACAGCAATATCACTGGAATTATACGGCAATATCATAGGAATTATACGCCAGTATCCCGAGAATTATATGCTAGTATCACGGGAATTATACGGCAATATCACGGTAATTATACGCCAGTATTCCGAGAATTATACGGCAATATCACAGGAATTATACACCAGTATTCCAAGAATTATACGGCAATATGACAGGAATTATACGGCAATATCACAGGAATTATACGCAGGTATTCCAAGAATTATATGACAATATCACAGGAATTATACGGCAATATCACAGGAATTATATGCCAGTATCCCGAGAACTATACGGCAATATTATTATTATTATTATTATCCTTTATTTGTATGGCGCCACAAGGGTTCCGCAGCGCCCAATTACAGAGTACATAAACAAATAATCAAACAGGAAAACAGCAACTTACAGTTGACGACAATATAAGACAAGTACAGGGTAAATAAACATAGCTACATCAGCAGATGACACTGGAATAAGTATCAGGTGGCAGAAGACTGCTGGATTTGGTGCAGCTGAAGATTATTAAAGTAAGAAAAGAGTAAGCACATGAGGGAAGAGGGCCCTACTCGTGAGAGCTTACATTCTAAAGGGGAGGGGTAGACAGACAGGGGTGAGACAGATGGGGTACATAGAGAGCGTGGAACAGAGGTTTAGGATGAGATTTGGCTGGGTTTGGTGAAGAAGTGGGTCTTGAGAGCCCGTTTGAAGTTTTGTAGAGAGGTGGAGAGTCTGAGGGGGAGAGGTAGGGAATTCCAGAGAAGTGGTGCAGCACGTGAAAAATCTTGGAGGTAGGAGTGGGAGGAAGTAATCCGTAGGCAGGAGAGCCGGTGAGCATTAGCAGAGCGAAGAGGACGGGTGGGAGTGTAAAGCGAGATAAGATCAGAGATGTAGACGGGAGAGGAGTGGGTGAGGGCTTTGTAAGCAAGTGTGAGAAGCTTGAAATGGATTCTGAAAGGGAAGGGGAGCCAGTGAAGGTCTAGTAAGAGAGGAGAGGTGGACGTAGTGCGTTTGGTGAGGAAAATGAGCCCGGCAGCAGCATTGAGGATAGATTGGAGTGGAGAGAGGTATTTGTCAGGAATGCCAGTCAGGAGGAGATTACAGTAGTCCAGTCTGGAGATGACCAGTGAGTGGATAAGAGTCTTAGTAGCATCCTGGGTCAGAAAGGGTCTGATCCTGAAAATATTTTTTAGATGAAAACGGCAGGTTTGTGAGAGGTGCTGAATGTGTGGTTTGAAGGAGAGGGAGAAGTCAAGGATTACTCCAAGACAGCGCACTTGGGGGGTAGAGGAGATAGTAGTGCCTTTAATAGATAATGAGATTGTAGGAGGTGAGGTTATGCGGGAGGGAGGGAAGATGATCAGCTCGGTCTTTGACATGTTAAGTTTAAGAAAGCGCTGGGACATCCAGGAAGAGATAGCAGAGAGACAGTTGGAGATACGAGTGAGGAGAGCAGGGGAGAGGTCTGGAGAGGAAAGATAGATTTGAGTGTCATCAGCATAGAGATGATATTGGAAACCAAAAGAACTAATGAGCTTACCTAGTAAGGACGTATAGAGAGAGAAGAGAAGAGGACCAAGGACAGAACCTTGGGGTACCCCTACAGTTAGTGGAAGTGAGGAGGAGGTGGAGTCATGAGAGGAGACAGAGAATGAACGGTCAGAAAGGTAGGACGACAACCAAGAGAGGGCAGTGTCACGCAGACCAATGGAGTGAAGGATTTGCAGTAGGAGAGGATGGTCCACAGTGTCAAAAGCAGCAGAGAGATCAATTAGAATAAGTAGAGAGTAGTGTCCCTTAGATTTAGCAGCATGGAGGTCATTGCATACTTTTGTAAGGGCAGTTTCAGTGGAGTGGAGAGGACGGAAGCCAGACTGGAATGGGTCAAGCAGTGAGTGTGAGGAAAGAAAGGAAGTAAGGCGGTTGTAGACAATACGCTCAAGGAGTTTGGAGGCAAAAGGGAGGAGAGAGATGGGTCGGTAGTTGGAGAGAGTGTTTGGATCAAGGGTAGGTTTTTTAAGAATAGGAGAGATGAGTGCGTGCTTGAAGGCAGAGGGGACAGTGCCTGGTGAGAGGGAGAGATTGAGAAGGTGGGAAAGATGGGAACAAGCAGAAGAAGAGAGGTAGCAGAGGAGGCGGGAGGGGATAGGGTCAAGTGGGGAGGTGGTGAGGGGACAGGAACGAATGAGGGCCATGACTTCCTCTCCAGATGCATGGGAGAAAGATGACAGAGTTGGTGCGAGGTATCACTGTAATTATACGCCAGTATCACGGGAATTACTCAGCAATATCACGGTAATTATATGCCAGTATTCCGAGAAATATACGGCAATATCACAGGAATTATACACTAGTATTCCGAGAATTATACGGCAATATCACAGGAATTATACGGCAATATCACAGGAATTATACGCCTGTATTCCGAGAATTATACGGCAATATCACAGGAATCATACGCCAGTATCCCGAGAACTATACGGCAATATCACTGTAATTATACGCCAGTATCACGGGAATTATACAGCGATATCACGGGAATTATACAGCAATATCACTAGTATTATACACCAGTAACACTGGATATATGGCAGCAGAGGATACCACCATTGTGACTGGTCACTGGACTGATGCTGCACAAGAGAGACACTACACCTGGTCTGAAGCAAGACAACACAGCAAAACCGCAAGGGACTTATACAGCAGCACTGTGGACATATAGCAGCAGAGGACACCACCACTGTGACTGGCTGGACTGATGCAGCATAAGACACTGACTACACTGGACTGGACTGAGCAGCGCAAGACAGCACTAGAATCACCCCCCCACTTTCCCGCCCACACAGACACTAAGGACGGAGACACGTCCTCTCACTACACTCTCCGAGACTGGAGTAACGCGCGGCTCCTTATATAGAATCCAAATCCTGCGAGAATCCGACAGCGGGATGATGACGTTTTGCCTCATTCTGGTTTCCGAGTCAGGCAGGAGAACCCGAGCCTGACTCGGATCCGGACTCGGGTAGGGAGGATCGGTAGGGTTCAGATCTCAGGGATCCGAAACCGCTCATCTTTAATATGAATGATTCAACATTTCATGGGAAGCTCTGCATAATATTACAGTTCTATACAAATAAACAATAATAATAATAACAATAATAATAATAATAATAATATACATTGTACTCCGTACATGGACTTTAGAATACTGAATTCTTCATTGGGATATGCTTTCTTTATTTTTAATTTATATAAAATTACATCGATAATAGACATAAACTGTGAAAGCGCGGGTGGGGGGTGGGGGGGGTGGAATTAACAGAAAAAAAGATAGGAGTAGAAGGGGAAAGAGAGGGGAACAGTGCAATCGAGACACTAAAATCACATTTCAAGAATTCAACGATGATCGGCATACAGTACATCAGAGTATAAGGACAGTCTGTAAAATCGAAATTTAGTCAATCAATTCTAATATACAAGGAAGCGTAGGCCCTATAAAATCTTTTGCTCATTTTTTTTTTTTTTTTGTCAGAAGCCAAAAGTTACAGGGGGCGGAGCACTATGATGTGCTAACCAAGGGGACCAAGTTTCGGAAAAAGTTGCTGCTTTACTTTCCACAATATTAGAGAGGAATTCCATATGGTAAGTGTCCCAAATGGCCATCGAAATTGCGGCCATAGAAGGGACAGTTTGGGACTTCCAATGTAGAGCTATCTTGCATCTCACTGCACAAGTGATATGCCAGATGAGCCTCTGAAAATGTTTAGTAGTATCTTGGATGGTGCAAGGAAATAGAAAGAAGGAAGGGGAGAAAGGTATATTAATTCCCATAATGTGTAAAACCAATTTACCTATATCCTTCCACAACGGGGAGATTTTGGGACAGTCCCAGAAAATATGGAGCAGGGTGCTCTCCATCCCACAGTTTCGCCAACAGCGATCCGAAGAAGTTGGGAAAACACGGTTTAATCGCATAGGGACCAAATACCAACGAGTAAAAATCTTAAATGAGTTTTCCCTGTGTCTAATTGCAGTAGAAGAAGAAACAAGGTTGTGCCTTATTTGGGTCCACACCTCCGAGCCCAATTGTTTTGTTCATATGTTTGTAAATCCAGTCATCAGGACACAGAGACATGTGAGTTCACTGCTGTGCTGTTTATTCCATCACCAACTCCAGGCACACTGCACACTGGACCACCCACTTCCCAGCATTTCCCCGGTCCCAGGGACCATCACTGAATATTCAGGATTACACAGATTTGTAAGGGAGTGTCTACAAATATTAAGCATTCTAATACACTAACATCACATCCTCTTTTCTTTAAAGATAAGCCCTGTACGCTTCAATGCAACAATTAACAACGTCATATTAAGAACATCATCTAACACGTTTCCAAGAGTCTCTCAGGTCTGCGTATTTCCCTTTTGGGTCTTTCATACACAGTCTGTGTTTCATCGACCATGTTGGACCTTTCTAGAATCGTAGTTTGTTCACCATTATCAGGATCATCATACATGTCAGATGAAGGGTATTCTTCAGTCATGTTGTCTTCATTATGGTTAGGTTGAGATCTTAAATCCACCCGATTTCTTCTTACTTCCATTCCACGCTTTGTACGTATAGTATAAGATCTTGGTGCTACTTGTGCTTGCACAATACCTTTCTGCACCCAAATACCTTTCTCGTGATCTCTGAGACGGACTTGGTCACCTGATTTTAGATCAGATAAGCTTTTTGTTCGTCTGTCATGGAACAGTTTCTATTTCGCCTGTTGACGTTCCTTACTCAGTCTGACCAATGCTGAGTTATGTGTATTAAGCAGTTCATGATATATCGGGAGATTTGCTCTAATCCTCCTTCCCATCAGCATTTGTGCAGGAGAAAGTCCATTCTGTAAAGGTGTACTGCGGTAGATTAAAAGACTGTTGTAGAAATCTTCTTTACCTTCTTGAGCTTTTTTCATGAGACTCTTTACAGTTTTTACTAAACTTTCCACCAACCCATTTGAGCATGGATAGTGGGGACTTGACGTAGTATGGACAAATTCCCACTCATCAGCAAATTGTCTAAATTCAGCACTGGAAAACTGAGGACCATTGTCAGTGAACACTTCCATAGGAACACCATGCCTTGCAAAGACTGACTTCATGCAATTGATTATGGCTTTACTAGTAGTTGTATGTAGTGTCTTCACCTCAGGGTAGTTAGAGTAATAATCAGTCACGACAATGTACGTTTTCCCATTACAATCAAACAAATCTGCGCCAACTTTCTGGTACGGTCTCTCTGGCACTGCGTGAGGGCTCAGTGGCTCGACTTGTTGTTTCGGTCTATATGTAAGACATAATTCACATGTAGCTGTAGTCTGTGCTATGTCTTGGTTCATTTTTGGCCAATACATAATTTCACGCGCTCTCCGCTTACATTTTTCTTCTCATTAGTGGCCTTCATGTATCTTGCACTACATAGTTTTTCTTAGTCCTGCAGGTATGACAAACCTATTGCCTTTGTAAATAATACTATCGACAACTATATGGTCACTGCGGTACATCAAATAATCATGGATAGACAGCGGGTATGCATGTTTTTCTGCTGGTCAACCTTTCAGAATGATATCTATCAACACTTTCATTGTGTCATCTGTATCAGTATCTTTCCTAATCTGTTCTTGTCTTGCATCATACACTGGTAGAGAAGCTACGATCAAATTAACATAGGCTTCTATCTCTTCATCCATCAGACTTTTGGAACCTTCACTTTTGTCTACAGCACGAGAAAGTGTATCAGCAATGTATATGTATTTGCCGGGAGAGTACAGCAAGTGTACATCATATTTCTGTAGTCTGATAAGCATTCGTTGAATTCTCATGTGACAGTCATGTAATGATTTAGTCATGATAGCTACCAATGGCTTGTGGTCAGTTTCCACTGTAAATGTTTGACCATACACAAACTGATGAAATCGCTCACATGCATATGTGATCGATAGAAGTTGTTTTTCCATCTGAGCATACCTTGTTTCAGCACTTGTCAGTGCTCTTGATGCATAGATTACTGGTTGCCATGTATCCTCATGTTCTTGTAACAGCACTGAGCCTAGGCCAAATTGCGAAGCATCTGCTGAAATTCTTATTCTTTTCGCAGGATCAAAGACTTTTAGCACTGGTTGCTCTGTAATGATCTGTTTCAAGTTTTGCCAACTTTCTTTTTGTTCATGTGACCACATCCACTTGTTATCTTTGTCCAACAACCATCTAAGAGAGGCTGTTCGTTCAGGGAGTTGAGAAATAAACTTTCCTAAGTAAGTAATCATTCCTAGGAATCTTCTGACGTCATCTTTGTTGTTAGGACGTTCCATGTTCACTATAGCTGATATTTTCCTTGGGTCTGGTTTTACACCTTGATCCGAGACCACGTCGCCCATAAAGGTAAGTGTATTCATGCCAAATTCACATTTGTCCTTGTTTAGCTTTAGATTCACTTTCTTGACAAGTTCTATTACTTGTCTCAATCTAGAATCATGTTCTTCCTTTGTAGATCCCCAGACAATAATGTCATCCATCATTGTTTCAACACCTGTAATATGTTCAAAAATCATGTTTATCTTTTTGTGATATACTTCTGGAGCAGACAATATTCCATATGGTAGTCGAAGAAATCTGTATCGACCTTCTGGTGTATTAAATGTACAAAGCTTTGAGCTGGCCTCATCTAGCTTCATTTGCAAGAATCCTGAAGATGCGTCCAATTTACTGAACCATTTTGGTCCCGTAAATTGCGACATGATTTAATCTCTGGTTGGTAGTATGAAATGTTCTTGTTTAATAGCTTTGTTTAAATCTCTCGGGTCTAGACATATTCTGAGTTGTCCATTTTTCTTTTCAACAATTACTAAGGAGCTTACCCATTCAGTAGGCTCATCAACTTTCTATATCACACCCAAGGCTTCCATGCGATTTAACTCTTGTTTCAATTTTTCTCTCAGCGCAAACGGCACTTTTCTACAGGGGTGTATCACTGAAGAAACTTGCGTGTCTATATTTATTTTATGCTCTCCAGGCAAACAACCTAGACCTTCAAACAAGTCTCTGTATTCTGTAAACATCGATTTGCAGTCATCTTCTGCTTGTGATGTCACCATAAAAACTTTCTTTAGCAAGCTTAGTTTCTCACAGGAACTTAATCCTAGAATCGGTAGCACATTTTTATCCACAATCAGTAGATATGTTTTAAACTGTTGTCCCTTATATTTCAGTGTCACTAAGCATGCACCTTTCACAGAAATTTCCTCCCCAGTGTACCCTGTAACTTTCACTTTGGCTGGATGAATTTTAGGTTTTACTCTAAAAGTCTTATTGCCTTGAAACGATATTAAATTCACCTGCGCGCCAGTATCAAGCTTAAAGGGAATGACAATCTCGTTCACAGTTAAAGGGACAATCCATTCTTTCTTATCTGCACTGCAAAGTTCAATGCAATCCACAAAGAATTCATCTGTTTGTTTAACAGCATGCACTGTGGTTATTTCCCTTTTCATTTTACAGCATTTGGCAAAGTGATTAAGTCTACCACATTTCATGCAGGTTTTACCATAAGTAGGGCACATTTTAGGATTGTGAGCATTTCCACATCTACTACACATTTCCTTATTAGACTGTGGCTTAGACTGCTTCATTCTTGAGAATGGAGGTTTGCTTGGCTCTGTTCTCTGCACTACATGGACAGCAGCATCAACTTCATTGTGTAACGTTTTGGCTTGAAATCTAGTTATTTCTGCAGATCTGCACATAGTCACTGCCTTTTCTAGTGTTAGGTCTTGCTCTCTCAGCAGTCTCTCTCTGAGTCCATTATCAGGTATTCCACAGACAATACGATCTCTAATCAGTAAATCCTTTAAATCACCAAACTCACAGGTTTTACTGAGTGATTGCAGCTCTGTAACATACTGATCAAATCCATCTCCAGACTTCTGATCACATGTGAAAAACTTATATCTTTCATATGTCACATTTTTCCTTGGCACAAAGTAATCTTCAAACTTTTGCATTATAGAAGATAGCACCATATTCTGCCCCTCATCAAACTGAAAACTATTATAAATGTCCAGCACATACTATCCTATCACATGGAGGAAAATGGATGCCTTTTTTTGTCAGCCTCTGTATCAGCTCCACATGCAGCAAGATATATATTAAACCTTTGCTTAAAACTTTTCCAGTTTTCAGACAAGTTACCAGACATCAGCATGCCGATTGGAGGAGCTACCTTATCCATGGTTACTCACTGTCTGAAGAGAGGAGCACACGGCAGGCTTTGCAGAGTATCACAGCCTTACAGCAGCTGCAGGATTCTTTCACACTCTGAGAGCACTAGCAGTCCAAGTTAAACTTCTTCTGACACCATGTTTTGTTCATATGTTTGTAAATCCAGTCATCAGGACACAGAGACATGTGAGTTCACTGCTGTGCTGTTTATTCCATCACCAACTCCAGGCACACTGCACACTGGATTACCCACTTCCCAGCATTCCCCTGGTACTAGGGACCATCACTGAAGATTCAGGCTTACACAGATTAGTAAGGGAGTGTCTACAAATATTAAGCATTCTAATACACTAACATCACACCAATTGTTCCTGTAAATCGGTTTCCCAGGCTAACTCATGCCTCGTAAGTGGGGGCAGTTTATATTTAAGTAAAATCCGATAGACCGTTGAGATAAGACCCTTTGAGGGAGAGCAGAGGTGACATAATTATTCAAGAGGGGTCTTCACTGATGGATTACAGGAGTGGAGCCTAGATGAGTGGAAACTGAGAAGCTGTAGACATTGATAGAAACATTGAGAGGGTAAGTTATATTTATCTCGTAATGTTGCAAAAGCCGGGAAAGAGAGTAGGGGAGCTATATCATTGATAAAGAGTAAATTGTGACCGAGCCAGTGTTTAAAATTATGACTATCTTTTCCTTCAGGGAAAGCTGGGTTATCCCATAGTGGATACAATGAAGGTGGGGAGGAAAGCAGTGAGTAAGCTTTACATAGTCTATCCCACAAAGATAGAGTAAATGTTATAGAAGGAGACTGCGATAAATTGGGCGGTCTGTGAGTGCGGGGAATCCATAGCAGTGAGGAAACAGAAGCCATCTGCAACAGTGCTGACTCTAGTTGTACCCATCTACGTGAATGAATGTTTGTGTGCCATTGAATAGCTTGAGATAGGTGAACTGTATAGAAATGCAATTTCAAATTTGGAACACCTAGTCCACCTTCCCTAGCTCCACCATAAAGAATCTTAAGATGTACTGACCATATAAAGAGAGTAATTTTTTTCTGGAGAACTATGAATACCCGTGAGGGTATTGTAACCGGAAGGGCTTGGAAAAGGTATAAAAGGCGAGGCAGAACATTCATTTTGAGGACATTCGCACGTCCTATCCATGAAATAAATTGCCCAGACCACTAAAGGGGGGTACTCACGGAGCGATATTCTAAGCAATCTGACTAGATTGCTTAGAATATCAGCATGATCGCTCCGTGTGTCGCCCCCTCAGCGATAGCGATGCGCGGCCCCGCACATCGCTATCGCTGCTGCTAGATTGGCCTGCATGCAGGCCAATCTAGCGGGTCGCTCACTTCACCTGCTGGGTGAAGTGAGCGCCCCCCCTCCGTCTCCCCCCGCACGCTCAGCACAGATCGCGCTGTGCTGAGCGGCAGGAGAGATGTGTGCTGAGCGGTTCACTCAGCACACATCTCTCCTTAATCGGCCCGTGGGTACTGGGCTTTACTGAGATCTGCTGCTATAGAGTCAATTAATCTAGGATAATTAGCTGAGAATAGTTGGGCGTAAGTTTTAGTAAGGTTAATTCCTAGGTATTTCATATGAGATTTTTTCCAATCGAATGTAAAACTAGAGGCCAAAGAGTGTTTCAAGGGATTGGGAAGATGAAGGGCTAAAACCTCAGTTTTTGACGCATTCATTTTAAAGTTCGAGATATTGCCAAAATCTTGCAGAATCGTACAAAGATTAGGTAAAGAGATAAGGGGATTCGAAAGAGTAAGCAGAATGTCATCTGCATATAGGGATATTTTAAATTCCACCTTTCCTATTGTAATACCTGATACATCCGGAGAGCCCCGGATTCTGGAAGCTAGAGGTTCTATCATTAGAGCGAAAATTAAAGGGGAGAGGGGACATCCCTGCCTAGTACCGTTCCTTATCGTAAAGGGTTGTGAGATAAGTCCATTTACTAAGACGCTAGCAGAGGGTGAATCATAAAGAGAGATAGCTCCCGTCAGAAACCTATCGTTAAAGCCAAAATGTCGAAGCGTTCGAACCATATACAACCAAGAAACCCGATCGAATGCTTTTTCTGCATCTAAACCCATTATCAAAAAAGGAGTTTTAGAATAATCTACAAAATGGATAGTGTCAACAGCTCGTCTGATAGTATCACAAGCCTGTATGCCCGGGATAAATCCCACCTGATTCGGGTGAACCAAGTGAGAGATTACCCCAGCAAGACGGTTCGCTAAAATCTTTGCGAATAATTTTAAATCGGAGTTCAATAATGATATGGGACGGTAGTTTACACAGTCTGTGGGGTCGCGTCCGGGCTTAGGGATGACAACTATCTCCGCTCTGGTAGTATCACTATCAAATGACGAGCCTGACAAAATACCATTAAAGAAACCTTGCAGAAACGGCGTTAGAATTGAACTAAATTTTTTATAATAGAGGGCCGGTAAGCCATCCGGGCCCGGAGCAGATGAATTTCTAAGAGATTTGATTGTGTGTTCGATCTCTTCAGTCGTAATGGCTGCATTTAGGGACTGAAGGTGTATTTCAGTCAGGACCGGGAGAGAGCAACTCGAAAGGAAGGTATCAATGCGGTCCTGTAAAGCTATATTGTCTACGGAGTTAGGAATATTGTATAAAATCTGATAAAATTGTTTAAAACATTGGGCAATTTTTAGCGGATCATAGGTCAATTTATGGTGCGAGTCTTTTAAGGAGAGGATTCGGTTTCTTTGTTTACGAGAGCGCAGTCTAGCTGCTAAAAGAGAATCTGCTTTATCTCCCTTCGCATAAAATTTATACTGTAACCATCTCATGGTTTTGGCAGCCTTAGTCGAAAGAATTTGATATAATTGGCCTTTAAGAGCTAATAATTTACTGTAAATCGAATGTTTAGGGGAGTGTTGATGTTTCCTTGTCAAATCCTCTATCTGGCGCTCTAAGCCTTTAATTGCTTGATTGTCTTTCAGTTTTTGGGCTTTAGCTAAGGAGATAAAGTGACCTCGGACAGAGGCCTTGTGTGTC
This sequence comes from Pseudophryne corroboree, assembly GCF_028390025.1. Classification (NCBI taxonomy): domain Eukaryota; kingdom Metazoa; phylum Chordata; class Amphibia; order Anura; family Myobatrachidae; genus Pseudophryne; species Pseudophryne corroboree. The sequence continues at coordinate 86,827,507 of NC_086454.1, read as the reverse complement.
TCCCACACTATAGGTGAAGATATGTCTTCCGTGGTGTTGAAAGCTAAATATTCCTCTAGGAATTTCTCAGTTTGAACTACAATATCCTGTTTCAGAAGGAGAGAAGAATTCAGTCTCCAACGGAAGGAGCAGGGAGGAGGTTGAAAGGAAGAGATAGCCAGGGAAACCGCTAAATAATCGGACCATACTACTGGAATGACCCAAGCTTTAGATAAGCCTTGAACTGAGCTAGTATCGACCAAGAAGAGATCGATTCTAGAGTGCAAAGCATGAGGGATGGAATAATATGTATACGTACGACTACGTTCAGAGGGATATAAGACTCTCCACGCATCGAAGTAGCCCTGTGAAGTTATAGAATCAGCTAATCTTCTAGATTCTCTTATCGTGGAGGGGCACGGTTTACGGGACTGAAATAGATCCCAGTACAAGTCAGGAACTGCGTTAAAATCCCCCTCTATCACAACACGGCCCTTGGCCAGTTTCTCTAAGTGAGGAAAAAAGTAATTGTGGAAGGCACCCTGCTCCAAGTTAGGGGCATATATTGATGCAACCATCAAATGTGAGTGACCCAAGTGTAGGACCAGGATATTAAACCTACCCTTAGGGTCAGAAAAAGATTGTTCTATAGTGCAAGTAAGTGTATTGTGGAGCATAATAGCAGTACTTTTTTTTTTCCGCTGAAGAATAGAAAACCTGTGGATAGGACCAGTTTGCCAGAGAGGGATGTGAGGTTTTGAAATGAGTTTCCTGTAATAGAATAATGTCAGCTTTTTGCTGTTTAAAAAATTGAATGGCCATAGTTCGCTTACGTGGGGAGTTTAGACCATTAACATTGAGGGTTAGAATAGTCAGAGTCATGGTGGAAACCAATAAAAGAGATGGCTAGAAGTGAAATTGATATACTGTACTGCCAGGTTCGATTGCACATAGGTAAGGCGGGACAAACGAACAAAAGAAAGAACAGGACAAAACGGGAGTGGCTGTCCATAGACCAACAATGAAACAAAACTTGGTCGCAGTCTCAAAGACACGACAAACAGCACAATAAGTAGATCCAACCCATCCAGGCAGGATCCATTGTGCTGTGGGGGGTGGACTAGTAAGTTGGAAAAAAACTAGCCAAGCAGGGAGTAAGCCTGCTATCATGAGGAGAAAAAAATATGCTCATAAAGGTGATGATAACAACAAGGCGAGACTGGGTAATCCCCTATAGCATCGTCAAATATCGAACATTAAAGGCTGTTGTCTGTGCTAAGCTACATAGCAGTAGAGTAGAGAGATGTATGATAACAATTGTCAACAATCATGTAATATTGTCACCTCAACTAGACATAACAGTTAGAATTAAAAATAAACATGTCTGCTAAAGGATTTATAAGATACTACAAAATCTGGCGACAATAATTATACCCTGATAGAGTTCATCTAAACGGAGGCATAGGAAATCCAGATCACACGCCTCCGGTCAGACGAAGACCATCGACCATAATACATTCAGGAAGAAGATAAGTCATATACATGTCAGGCAACTCCAGAACCTAAAGAAGGAGAAAGATAATGCACAGAACAAATCCAGAACAGTTCAGGAATTCAGTGACAAGGAAATTATGAAGTCGACCATTCAGCCTGTGGAGGAGATTTTGATTTGGGGCTGTTGATATGACTATGTGGTGGTGAATCTGATGAAGTCGAAAAGAGGCCCAGTCTTTTAAGGGAATCCATACCTTCCTCCGGAGTTTTGACAGTGTGATTCCGTCTGTTAAACGCAAACTGCAGTGAGAACGGGAATCCCCATCTATAGAGAATTTTCCGATTTCTGAGAGCTTTTGTAACTGGTAACATCTCCCCTCTCTTTCTCAGGGTGGAGGGGGCTAGATCTTGGAACACTAACTGGTTAGAACCTTTGTAGGGCATAGATGGTACACCCCGGCAAGCATCCAACACTTTTGACTTAATATGATAGAAATGCTTCCGCAGGATATCTCTCGGAGGTTGATCTGAAGACGGTTTCGCACGCAGAGCTCTGTGAGCTCTATCTAATAGAAACTGTTCATCTGCGAGGTCAGGTAGAAGTTGACGGAAAAGACCAGTGAGATATTCCTGCAAGATAGAGTTGTCTATCGATTCCGGGACATTTCTGATCCGCAAGTTGTTCCGTCATGATCTATTTTCTAAATCTTCCACGTGGTCACGCAAGAATTCAACTTCCGAGCGCAATTCCGAAATCTCCTGGGAAACAACATCTTGATAATTACATAGCTCATCCGTCGTATGTTCCAGTGTATCAGTGCGAGTGCCCAACGAGGAGATTTCCGATTTCAAATCTTGAATTGCTGCCCTCAGCTCAACCCTCAAAGTGGTGGCAACGCGTTGCACTAGAGAGTCGTATTGGTCAGTGTCTGCCGACCCTGGAGTGTCTGCTCTGGATGGAGAGGAGGAAGGATTAGAGGTCACACCTGGTGAGGAAGGCTGCTGTGCGGCATTTTTGCCTCGTTTAGGGCTGAAAAAGGATGCAGAATCCCCGAGGGGCTTTACGATTCTTGTTAGCCATTTCTATAGGGGCAGTTCATAGGTGAATTGACGGAAAGAAGTATAAATGCAAAGAATCAACGACTTTGTATTCTGAGATATGAGTGAATAACTTGCAGCAGTAATATAATTAGAATAGAAAGGAGATACCCAGGTGCCTTTGAGTTAGTAGTTCGGCTGTAACATATCTATATTTAGAGCTGAAAAAATATTAAGATAGATGAGCAATTTAACTTCAGGTGGGAGACGACAAAGCGACAAGAACAGCTCTATAACATGAGTGATCCTGTCCAAATAGCAATATTCAGTGACAAATAAGTGGACTTAAAAGTGCTTTATCAGTATCCAAAGCGTTAGATTTCCAGTTTACAGCAAGTCTCTTGTGGAGGAGCGTATAGGCTTACAGCTCACAAGCACTGCTGCACCACAGAAAGGCACAGTCATCTATATATAAAATTAAAATGGCTGCCACTTGTCTTGAGGAAGGCTCCTGTGTAATATCTGCTCTGTGATCCTATAGATCTAGGAGGCTGCAAGCATATAATAGAGCACAGGTTCTCAAACTCGGTCCTCAGGACCCCACACAGTGCATGTTTTGCAGGTCTCCTCACAGAATCACAATTGAAATAATGAGCTCCACATGTGGACCTTTAAAAATGTGTCAGTGAGTAATTAATACACCTGTGCACCTGCTGGGTTACCTGCAAAACATGCACTGTGTGGGGTCCTGAGGACCGAGTTTGAGAACCTCTGTAATAGAGGAATGAGAGGGGATAGCCCCAGGCAATGAAAGGGAGCCCACCTGAATATGTGCACAGACTGCGCACTGACACCGAGTCCTGCGCGCCCTGTCACAGCGCGTCTCAGCAGCGTCCAGTGCATCCGCCACTCGGGTCTCAAAGCCGGCTTCTGGGGGCCCACCGGGGATCTGAACTGCAGCCGCGGCACTCGGGAGGCGTGCAGAGTGATCCCGGGTCTGACCAGTGTCTCTGTAGGCTCTGTCGGGTCCTGCGCCGGAAGCAGATGTGCTGCGGGGTCAGACGAGCACTTGAGTCCCCGGCATCTTCCCGGAGGTAAGGCCGCAACCTGCAGGGAAACGATGAGCGCTACCCCCGGCTCCGCGGACCTCCTCCGACACCGTGTTGGCTACTGAAAGCCGGGACAGGGCAAAATGAGGCAGTGTCAAGGCCTAAGGCGTCTCTTTGAGATAAATATGCCGAGAGCCTCTGCAAACTGCGGCCGTCCTGCTCGGCAGCTTAGCCATGCCCTGGGGATATGCTTTCTATACTTGATTCACTGTTTACTCTATTTTTCATACTCTTCCGTAAATAGAAACGTAGAAATTAATAGTGAATACATACAGTAGTCAGGGTTGGATTGGCCCACAGGGGTACAGGGGAAATCCCCTGAGGGCCCAACTGCCAGAGGACCCCACCCATTTCTCTAATGGCAGGTTCCAGACTGTGCACTCATATTATACATTGTTACTCTATTATTGGGTGACTTCAGTGATCTCTAATGGCTGGCCCCCTCTTTTGTGTTTGGCCACAGAAACGTAACAAGACTTTTCGGTGCCCTGTGTCAGTAAGAGAATGTGTGCCCCATCCCATAACCGCATGCCCTTGTGGGGAAGGGGCAAAACTGATCCCAGAGAAAGCCCATGCTATGATGCCGCTTCCCCTACCCTGCAGTGCTATGTGCACATACCTAGTTACCATGGACATGCAGTGAGGTAAATGGCTAAGGAGAACAAGATTATCACGCAATATATGAGCCAAAGGGTCCATGTGGGCATTATACACAGGTGCAACAGTATATACATGTGGGCATTATACACAGGTGTAGCAGTATCTACATGTGGGCATTATACACAGGTGCAGCAGTATATACATGTGGACATTATACACAGGTGCAGCAGTACATACAGTACATGTAGGCATTATACACAGGTGCAGCAGTATCTACATCTGGGCATTATACACAGGTGCAGCAGTATACACTGCTGGAATTTTGGTGAATTTTGATCAGAGATGTGAGGAAAAGATAGGCAGGGGAGGCACTGCCTCATAGGCAGGGGAGGCACCGCCTCATAGGCAGGGGAGGCACTGCCTCAACTGACATAGACTTTTTGTTCCACAGTTTTGACTGTAAAAACAATTAGAATAAAACAAAGTAGATATTTCTAACATAGTCTTGGTACTTTTCAACACTGGCGTATATGTTAACTTGACAGGAAGGGCTCTGCCTCACCTCACCGCACGTCACTGCTGGTTACGGCCCTCACCAAAAAGTTAATTTACTATTGCAGACGTGCAAGAAAAATATTACTTTCTTCTATGATGTCATAGGTCTTTTCTTGTACTATGTCACCTGTAAATGAAAAAATGGTGTTTACTGTGGAGGGAGAGGGGAGGGGTCATAAGTGGCGGTGGCTATGGAGGGGGGGTGAAATTAACCTCCTGGTAGGTAGAGATGGGCAGTCCTGTCATTATGGGCTACAGTATCACCATACCAATCTGCTTTTTTTCTAAACTCTATTGGAAAAATTAACTTTTCAGTCTGATTGCTGCGGACGGGTCACGGCAGCCTTGCTTTATAAATCCTTTCTTTCGTTACCTGTGTACCAGATTTCATAAATGCCCCTTGCTACTTTGAAAACTGTTCATTTTTCAGTGTGCTGTCACTCGTTCTGCATGATTAGCTGTTATAATGGCAACAGTCCTATCAGCTAGAAAAGCCTGCGCTTCTCTAGGCCGCATCTCCAAAATCTGACTATCCTAGGCTCTAATTCATAATGACAAGAAAAGAAGGTTAATCTTTTCCTATTTAGCCTGGAGCCTATTACTATCTGACTGGTACTCAAAATATTTTCCATTTTTATGTAAGTAATGAAGTAGATCATAGAGTGTCATTTATGTGTTAAATCACTTGTAATGCTGGAAGAGTTTATTAATGGGAGAGATGATCACGGCTCTGTCGCGATGAGCAGCTGTAAAGACGGCTCTTATGTTGTGCCAGGTTAAGGAAATTAATGTTGCTGCAGATGGGATGAAGCAATGAGAAGATAGAAGGTGGGGGTTTGGCTTTCTGTAGGAGACAAGTGAAATAAACTGGGCATGATGAGAATTACTAAAACTTGTTTATGAAATAAGCACTTTGGGGGTCATTTACTTCAGGCACTGGAAATAGTATGCTTACCTGTATCTCCTCTCTGTCAGTCCCTCCATTGGTTACCGGTATTCTGCCGTGTTAATTATAAAATACTCTTACTTACATACAAGGCTATTAACTAAACTGCACTAACATACATCTCTTCACTCATCTCATAATATCTTCCTACCAGACCTCTCTGCTCTGCACAAGATCTGCGTCTCTCATCCAACCTTTACAGGACTTTATCCAGGCTTCCCCCACTCTGTGGAATGCCCTCCTACGCACAATAAGACTCACCTCTAGTCTCTAAACCTTTAAACGTTCCCTGAAAACTCACCTCTTCAGACAAGCCTATGAGATTCCAGACCCACTCACATAACCTTCAATGCTTCCTGAGGTAATTACATCTTCTCTGTACAGTATACATAACCTCACATATTTTGTCTTTCTTTACTCTCACACCCTCCTGACCCTTGGCCAACACTGCTGGGTGATCATCTCATATAACCTATTAAGAACCTAGCAATCTGGTGGACCATTATGCCATAGGTAGCTTCTATCCTTGTGTATCAATGCCTATTTCCCTATAGATTGTAAGCGTGCGAGCAGGGCCTTCCTACCTCTATGTCTGTCTGTTTTTGCCCAGTTTTGTTCTATAACTGTTGTTCTAATTGTAAAGCGCAACGGAATATGCTGCGCTATATAAGAAACTGCTAATAAATAAATGTATCTGTTTAAGAAGCGTTTATTCATATGGACATTGTGGCTGATTCAGAGATGCCCGCTGATGCGGCAAGCAGAGCAGTTTGCCTGCATCAGAAAACTGTGAATGCGCATCAACTGCATCGTGCCTGCGTAAACTTACACACTGCGGCCATATCCCAGAAGGATTAACAGCGGCAGGCGTTTGTGGGGTAGCGTCACGACGTTGGGAGGTGCGTAGTGGGCCGAACGGGGCGGGCTGGGAGCATTTTTGTGGCGACTATATGATGTCACATGCAGCTGCTCTCATTAAAAAAATGGTGGTGTACCGCCTGACAGTGCAGCCAGGGGTCAACTTTAATTTGATGCATCTGCAATTTAATTGCGGACACAACATTAGGTGGCGCTACACATGCTGGGCGGCCTTGCTCTGTGTTGGGCGGCCCCCAGCATGTGAGGAGATGGATGTAGTTCTAGTTGCGTATGCAGCTATCTGTATCCACCTCTGAATAAGATCCATTGTCCACATCTTCTGATATCTGAGGCAGGATTGCTAATATCCTTATCTATCAGCTACCTACGACTTTCCCAAAGGGGAAATGATCTAATTAGACAAATGGAAGATTGGGGAAGAGGTGCTAGATTATGCAGATCTATAGGTTTAAGTACTGTAAGAAGCTCAAATAGACCTTTTGTGTTAATGAACACTGGGCCTCAGACCCAATCGCTGTTGTACGAAACCACAAGGTGGCCAATTATTGAATGACTGCGCATGCATATGGATCGTAATGCGCAGGAGTGAGCCCAAACTGCGAAAAGTTCCTGCATCTATTTTCTCAAACGTCCTAGAGGATGCTGGGGACTCCAAAAGGACCATGGGGTATAGACGGGATCCGCAGGAGACATGGGCACTTTAAGACTTTAAATGGGTGTGAACTGGCTCCTCCCTCTATGCCCCTCCTCCAGACCTCAGTTAGATTCTGTGCCCAGAGAGACGGGACACACACTAGGGGAGCTCTCCTGAGTTTCTCTGGAAAAGACTTATGTTAGGTTTATTATTTTCAGGGAGACCTGCTGGCTACAGGCTCCCTGCTTCGTGGGACTGAGGGGAGAGAAGTCAGACCTACTTCTTAGTTTAAGGGCTCTGCTTCTTAGGCTACTGGACACCATTAGCTCCAGAGGGTCTGATCACTTAGTATAGCCTAGCTGCTCATTCCCAGAGCTGCGCCGTCGTCCCCCGCACAGAAGCCAGAAGAAAGAAGCCGGGTGAGTAACCGAAGTACAGAAGACTTCACTAAAGACGGCAGAAGACTTCAGTCTCAGAGGTACCGCGCAGCGGTCGCGCTGCGCGCCATTGCTCCCACACACCAGCGGCACTACTTGGGTGCAGGGCACAGGGGGGGCGCCCTGGGCAGCAATAAGACCTCAAATCAGGCTGGCAACAGTAAATACAATGCATAGACAGTGTATACAAACCCCCGCCAGTATAATAAATAGCGGGACATAAGCGCGCCATTACGGGGGCGGGGCTTGGTCCTCCTAGCTCTAATCAGCGCCATTTTATCTACACAGTGAGCTGCAGAGACGCTGGTCCTGGCCTCCTACACTTCTGTGACAAGTAACAGGGTGCTAAACGGGGGGAGGGAGGGGCACAGCAAATTTGGTGTTGATTATTATTAAAAGCGCTGTCAGGTCGGGGGCATTATATATATATATGCTTTCAGACTGGGATAGGCGCTGGGTGTGAGCTGGCAAACTCCCTCTGTGTTTCTCTAATAGGCCTTATTGTGGGTCTGTCCCCTATAGCCCAGTGTGATAGTGGTGTCGGTATGAGTGTGTCGACATGTCTGAGGCTGAAGGCTCTTCCCAGGAGGGGGCTGGAGTAGAGACAGAACACTGTGGGGGAGTGAATCTGTCGGCACCGCCGACTGCTGATTGGGTAAATATGTTGAGTGCCTTGAATGCAAATGTGGCTTTATTAAATAAGAGATTGGATAAATCTGAGGCTCAGACCCAAACATGGAGACAATCCATGGAAGATGCTTTATCCCAAACGCAGGCTCCCTCAGGGTCACAGAAACGGCCGTTTACCCAAATAGCAGACACTGATACCGAAACGGATTTGGATTCCAGTGTCGACTATGGTGATGCCAGGTTGAATCCTAAACTGGCTAAGAGCATTCAGTACATGATTGTGGCAATAAAAGAAGTGTTACATATCACGGAAGACCCTGCTGTTCCTGAGACAAGGGTCTGTATGTTTAAAGGAAAGAAACTTCTGGTAACGTTTCCTCCCTCTCATGAACTGAACACTCTTTTGAAAAGGCTTGGGAAATTCCTGACAAAAAGTTGCTGATTCCCAAGAGAATTATTATGGCATACCCGTTTCCCTCTGAGGATAGGAAAAAGTGGGAGTCGACCCCCAACGTGGACAAGGCTCTAGCACGGCTGTCCAAGAAGGTGGCGCTTCCGTCCCCTGACACGGCGGCCCTAAAGGATCCTGCGGATCGTAAGCAGGAAACTACTTTGAAATCTATTTATGTCACTACGGGTACACTGCTCAGACCGGCAGTGACATCAGCATGGGTGAGTAGTGCAATTGAAAAGTGGGCGGATAACTTATCATCTGACTTGGACACCCTGGATAGGGATAGCGTTCTTCTGACGCTGGGTCATATCAGGGACGCTGCAGTCTATCTAAGGGAGGCTGCGAGAGATATTGGCCTCTTGGGATCAAGGGCCAATGCCATGGCAATCTCGGCTAGGAGAGCATTATGGACTCATCAATGGAATGGTGATGCTGACTCTAAGAGGGCTATGGAGGCTCTGCCGTATAAAGGTGGTGTTTTGTTTGGTGAGGGCCTCGCGGACTTGGTATCTACAGCTACCGCGGGTAAGTCATCTTTTCTACCGTATGTCCCTGCACAACAAAAGAAGATGCCTCCTTATCAGAAGCAGTCCTTTCAGTCTAATAAATTCAAAAAAGGACGAGGGTCCTCCTTCCTTGCTGCTAGAGGTAGGGGAAGGGGAAAAAAGTTGCCGGCTGGGGCAAGCTCCCAAGAGCAGACAAATCCACATGACGCTGGGGCTCCGCTGCTGGGGTCCACACCGGTGAGGGCACGTCTTCAACTCTTCAGTCAGGTCTGGGCAAGTTCGGCCCTGGATCCTTGGGTGCTAGAAATAGTGGTCCAAAGGTGCAAACTGGAGTTTCAAGACGTGCCCCCTCACCAATTTTTCAAATCGGCCTTACCAGCTTCTCTTCCGGAAAGGGAAGTAGTATGCGCTGCGATACAAAAACTGTGTCTGCAGAAAGTTATTGTCACGGTCCCCCCGTCACAGCGGGGAGAAGGTTTTTATTCAAGCCTGCTCGTGGTCCCGAAACCGGATGGCTCGGTCAGACCGATTCTGAACCTAAAATCCCTCAATTTCTTTCTAAAACAATTCAAATTCAAGATGGAATATCTCCGAGCAGTGATCTCCAGTCTGGAAGGGGGGGGGGGGGGGATTTTATGACGTCAGTTGACATATAAAAGATGCCTACTTACATGTCCCAATATTTCCTCCACATCAAGCTTACCTGAGGTTTGCTGTTCAGGATTCTCATTACCAATTTCAGACGTTGCCGTTTGGTCTTTCCACGACGCCGAGGATTTTCACCAAGGTAATGGCGGAAATGATGGTGCTCCTGCGCAAGCAGGGTGTCACAATTATCCCATACTTGGACGATCTCCTGATAGAGGCGAGATCAAAGGAGCAGTTACTAAGAAACGTTGCGCTCTCCCTGACAGTCCTGCAACAACATGGTTGGCTCCTAAATTTGCCAAAGTCACAGTTGGTTCCGACAACACGGCTGTCATTCTTGGGCATGATCCTAGACACAGAACTGCAGAGAGTCTTTCTCCCAGTAGAAAAAGCTCTGGAAATCCAGTACATGGTCAAGGAGATTTGAAACCGGCAAGAGTGTCGATTCATCAATGCACGCGGGTGCTGGGAAAGATGGTGGCAGCATACGAAGCCATTCTGTTTGGCAGGTTCCATGCCAGGGTGTTTACAGTGGGACCCATTGGACAAGTGGTCCGGGTCTCACCTGCACATGCACCGGAAAATAAGCCTATCCTCCAGGACCAGAGTATCTCTCCTATGGTGGCTCCACAGTTCGCATCTCCTGGAGGGATGCAGGTTCGGGATCCAGGACTGGGTCCTGGTGACTACGGATGCAAGTCTCCGAGGCTGGGGAGCAGTCACACAGGGGGAAAATTTCTAGGGAATATGGTCAAGCCAGGAAGCTTGTCTGCACATAAACATTCTGGAATTAAGAGCCATCTACAACGGCCTTCTACAAGCGGAACATCTTCTTCGCGGTCTGCCCGTCCTGATTCAGTCAGACAACATTACAGCAGTGGCGTACATAAACCGCCAGGGTGGAACAAAGAGCAGAGCGGCAATGGCGGAGGCCACAAAAGTTCTCCGCTGGGCGGAAAAACATGCAAGCGCTCTGTCAGCGGTCTTCATTCCGGGCGTGGACAACTGGGAAGCAGACTTCCTCAGCAGACACGATCTTCATCCAGGAGAGTGGGGTCTGCATCAAGAGGTCTTTGCAGAAGTGACAAGTCATTGGGGAATTCCTCAAATAGACATGATGGCGTCTCGCCTCAACAAGAAGCTTCAGAGATATTGTTCCAGGTCGAGGGACCCTCAAGCCAGTGCAGTGGACGCCCTGGTGACACCGTGGGTGTTTCAGTCGGTATATGTGTTCCCTCCACTGCCACTCATTCCAAAGGTAATAAGGATCATAAGAAGAACAAGGGTTCAGGCGATACTCATTGTTCCAGATTGGCCACGGAGGGCCTGGTATCCGGATCTTCAGGAATTACTCATAGGAGATCCCTGGCCTCTTCCTCTAAGAGACGACCTATTACAGCAAGGGCCGTGCGTGTTCCAAGACTTACCGCGGTTGCGTTTGACGGCGTGGCGGTTGAACGCCAAATCCTAGCTCGGAAGGGTATTCCCGGTGAAGTCATCCCCACTCTACTTAAAGCTAGAAAGGAAGTAACGGCGAAGCATTATCACCGTATTTGGAGAAAATATGTGTCTTGGTGTGAATCCAAGAAGGCTCCTACGGATGAATTTCAGCTGGGTCGTTTTCTCCATTTTTTGCAAGCAGGTGTGGATGCGAGCCTAAAGTTAGGCTCCATTAAAGTGCAGATTTCGGCCTTATCGATTTTCTTTCAAAAAGAATTGTCCGCCCTTCCAGAGGTTCAGACTTTCGTGAAGGGAGTGCTGCACATCCAACCTCCATTTGAGCCCACGGTGGCACCATGGGACCTTAACGTGGTGTTGCAGTTTCTTATGTCACACTTGTTTGAACCTTTACGAAAGGTTGAGTTAAAATTTCTCACTTGGAAAGTGGTCATGCTTTTGGCCTTGGCGTCCGCAAGGCGGGTGTCGGAGTTAGCGGCTTTGTCTCACAAGAGCCCCTATTTGATCTTCCATGAGGACTGAGCGGAATTGAGAAGTCGTCAACAATGTCTGCCAAAGGTGGTTTCTTCATTTCACATAAACCAACCTATTGTGGTGCCTGTGGCTACTAAAGCTTTGGCTGTTTCAAAATCTCTCGATGTGGTCAGAGCTTTGAAAATTTATGTGGCCAGAACGGCTCGTATTAGGAAAACAGAGGCTCTGTTTGTCCTGTATGCTCCCAACAAAATTGGGGCTCCTGCTTCCAAGCAGACTATTGCGCGCTGGATCTGTGATACGATTCGGCATGCTCATTCTATGGCAGGATTGCCGTTACTGGATTCGGTGAAGGCCCACTCTACCAGAAAGGTGGGTTCATCCTGGGCGGCTGCCCGAGGAGTCTCGGCGGTTCAACTTTGCCGAGCAGCTACTTGGTCGGGTTCAAAAACCTTTGCTAAGTTCTACAAGTTTGATACCCTGGCTGATGAATACCTCATGTTTGCTCAATCGGTGCTGCAGAGTCGTCCGCATTCTCCCGCTCGGTCTGGAGCTTTGGTATAAACCCCATGGTCCTTTTGGAGTCCCCAGCATCCTCTAGGACGTATGAGAAAATAGGATTTTAATACCTACCGGTAAATCCTTTTCTCTTAGTCCGTAGAGGATGCTGGGCGCCCGTCCCAGTGCGTACTCTAGCTGCAGTACTTGTTAGTAGTTATTTCTTATGTTACACGAAGGTTGTGTTTCGGTTGAGGTCAGCCTGTTGCTGAAGTTGGTTCATGCCGTTAACTGGTGTTTAGTTAAAAGCCATGTTGTACGGTGTATCGTGGTGTGAGCTGGTGTGTATCTCATCCTTGGTTTAACAAAAATCCTTTTCCTCAAAATGTCTGTCTCCCTGGGCACAGTTCCAATAACTGAAGTCTGGAGGAGGGGCATAGAGGGAGAAGCCAGTTCACACCCATTTAAAATCTTAAAGTGCCCATGTCTCCTGCGGATCCCGTCTATACCCCATGTTTGTATTGGAGTCCCCAGCATCCTCTACGGACTAAGAGAAAAGTATTTACCGGTAGGTATTAAAATCCTATTTTTATCACTAGGCGAACACAGGCTGATTGACAGGAAGTAGGCGTTTGTGGGTGCTAACTGGCCATTTTCTTGGATTATCAGTAAAAACAGGCGTTTTCAGGGAGGATGTGGGACGTCAGCTCTGGCCCGATCGGCCTGTTTCTTTCGCACTGTGGGAGTAGGTCCTGGGCTGCGCACAGACTGCACAGTGCACAGACTGGAAAAAAATATTAGATGGTGAGTGAGTTGCTAACGGATTTGCTGCTGACCAGCATTTGCAAAGCTTTTTGCACGGCGTACGCAGACTTGGTTTTTCACTCCTTAGGTTCAATTATGACGACAGCATAAAATGTTCAAACAAAATGCTCCAGGAGCCCCTGCACTGTGTCAGGTTCTTAAGAGCAAAGCTGCAGTCAGTCCCGAAATGTAGCTAAGGCCAGGGCAGCCATCAGGGGGGGACTGTGGGGACTGAAGTCCCAGGTCCTTACAGAGAGGGGGGACCTTCCCTTGGCTCCTACCGCCGATACCTGGAGAGTGGCACTAAGCTGCACAACAACAGTGGACTGTTGCGCAGGGAGGACTTCTTAAAAGAAGCATTCCCTGTGCATCAGCTCTCTGTGAATCATTCAAGCAGATCTGCAAAGCTCCACCTATATGTAATGTCACGATGTGTGACATCACATAGGGGTGGAGCGGTTTGGCAGAATCTTTTTTTTGAGGGGGGCCCTGTCTATTTTGTCAGTCCCAGGCCCCACAATTTCTGATGGCAGCCCTGGCTAAGGCTGTGACCCAGCTTTCAGACTTGTATATTAGGTACAGGATATTGCTGCCCAGACACATCATACATATAAAGTATAAAATTAAATAGAGGTATATCATTGGTTAATGGGGGTGATTCTGAGTTGATCGCAGCAGGAATTTTGTTAGCAGTTGGGCAAAACCATGTGCACTGCAGGGGAGGCAGATATAACATGTGCAGAGAGAGTTAGATTTGGGTAGGTTATTTTGTTTCTGTGCAGGGTAAATGCTGGCTGCTTTATTTTTACACTGCAATTTAGATTGCAGATTGAACACACCCCACCCAAATCTAATTCTCTCTGCACATGTTATATCTGCCTCCCCTGCAGTGCACATGGTTTTGCCCAACTGCTAACAAAGTTCCTGCTGCAATCAACTCAGAATTACCCATAATATGTGTTAAAGCTTGGAAACTACTTAAAACACTGCCTCACCAATATATTGCTATGGCAGGTGCTTTCCATCATGACATCAAAGTACTGCTATAAGCATACAGATGTGTCCTCATACATCATTGCTGTAGCCACGCCAAACAGCCCCTCTCAGCGCGCCAGGTCCCATTTGACTCTGGCATCTGCGGGTTTTTTTCTTTCTATTTTTTATTTTTTTTTGCCAAAAATGCATTTTAGTCACAACATGATGCAGCATGACACACCAGGAGACTGTGCTGATTAATTTGTTATGCAACACTTGTATATATGTGTGCGCCTGAGCAGGGCCGGTGCTAGGGTGTTCGGCGCCCCCCTGCAAACTATAAATTTGCGCCCTCCCATATTACTTTGGCGCGCGCCGGGAAAAGGGGTGTGGTCTCACAAGTAAGGGGCATGGCCACACAATAGTACCCCCATTTAAAATTATGCCACAATGTAGCACAATCTTATTAATCTTATACGTAATGCCCCACCCGTAGTAGTAGCGTCCTTATACGTAATGCACCCCAGTAATAGTAGCATCCTTATACATAATGCCCCCCAGTAGTAGTAGTGTCCTTATACATAATGCCCCCCAGTAGTAGTAGTGTCCTTATACATAATGCCCCCCCAGTAGTAGTAGCATCCTTACACATAATCCCCCCCAGTAGTAGTAGCATCCTTACACATAATCCCCCTCCCGTAGTAGTAGTGTCCTTATACATAATGCCCCCCAGTAGTAGTAGCGTCCTTATACGTAGTGCACCCCCAGTAGTAGACGCGTCCTTATACGTAATACCCCCCAGTAGTAGAAGCGTCCTTATACGTAATTCCCCCCTAGAAGTAGTAGCGTCCTTATACGTAATGCCCTCCCCCCAGTAGTAGCATTGTTATACGTAATGCCCTCCCAGTAATGGTAGCGTCCTTATACATAATGCCCCCAAGTAGTAGTATCATCCTTATACGTAATGCCCCCCCCAGTAGTAGTAGCATCCTTATACGTAGTGCACCCCAGTAGTAGTATCGTCCTTATACGTAATGCCCCCCCCAGTAGTAGTAGCGTCCTTATACGTAGTGCACCCCTGTAGTAATAGCGTCCTTATACGTAATGCCCCTCCCCAGTAGTAGTAGCGTCCTTATACGTAATGCCCCCTACAGTAGTAGTAGCGTACTTATACGTAATGCCCCCCCCAGTAGTAGTAGCGTTCTTACATGTAATGCCCCCCCCAGTAGTAGCGTCGTTATACGTAATGCCCCCCCAGTAGTAGCGTCCATAAAGCGCGCGCACAGACATACCTCACACACACAATTCACACATATTGTGTCAAGTCTGCCCCTGGGCCTAGCCATCAAGATGAACAGGGAACTGTGGGGGAAGAGGACCAGGATCAGCAGGGACATCACCTTTGCGTCTGAGTATGCCCCCCACATTCTCCTTCCCAGCCGTACTAAGATCTGATCAAAATGTTATCCCACTCCTACTTCTGCCACTAGTTACCTGCTATTGTGTTTTTGTTTTTCTTTCCTCTTCATTGCTCGCTTCCACCCCACCATGTGTTTTCCTGTAATATTTACCTCCACTGATTGCACACCTTGCCATTGTGCCCTACATGCAGGGTACATCATACGACTACATAAGCATCAGTTTTCCAATATATGAACTTGGCCTTGTATGGCTCACCTCCCACAGTGTAACCTTCAAAGTGCGCCCAACATGGCTGCCCCATATGGTACACTTGTGGATGGGATGAAAAATACATGGACCTTGTGGTTTTGTTGGAACCCTACTCTAAACTGTAGGACTCTGAAATCACCCCCATTTTGTGTCATCTCTTCTAGGGGTAGACTATTCCACCCTGGGTAATCCTACGCGGAGCGCCCAAGATGGCTGCTGCACTTGGTACCTATGAGGGTGGAATACACAACCCTTGGAAGTCATTACCCAAAATACCTCCACCAATCCTGCGTTATGCTTTTTGTGGGCTTAAGGTTTTTCTTTTATGTCTGTGTTGCTTGTCTATTGTTGTATTACTCAAATCCTCTGTATCATGTGTATTGTTTTTGATGTCTGTAAAGCGCCTTGAGTCCTGTTGGAGAAAGAGCGCTATATAAATAAAATTATTATTATTATTATTATTATTATATATACACACATACACACCCACCATATACACACACACACTTCTCTCTCACCCTCCACTTACCTAAGCCAGTCTCCCTCTGTACAGCAGCCTGGTCCGTGTAGCTCCGCCCCTTCTGGCCGTTTAGCCACGCCCCTTGCATCCCGTGTAGCTCCGCCCCCTTCTGTCCCAAACTCGGCGCTGTCACACAGCACAGGGGAGGGGAGGGAGGAGGCTTTTCATGCTGCAGGTGCCCGCTGCCAGTGCCTGTCATACAGTGACAGACACAGCACTGGCAGCAGCAGCAGCAGGAGGGGGGACAGGACGGCGCAGCAGGGAAGGGATGCAGAGCAGGTGAAGCGCCTATCCGTCCCAGCGCCTCCCTGCACTGCATCCCTTCGCTGAGCGGGTAGCGCCGGGCCTGCGCCTGAGTCTTTATGTATGCGAAGTGTTACAATGTAGCAGCCGCTGCTTTTTTCTAATACAAATGCACCGTATACATCAAACACATTACACAAGTGTCATATATCAAATTATTACTATTACCAGCTATTTATATAGCGCACACATATTCCGCTGCGCTTTACAGAGAACATTTTCCCACTCACAACAGTCCCTGCCCCAGGGGAGCTTACAATCTATATTCCATATCACATGTTCACACACACTTTCACACTAGGGTTCATTTTACTGGGAGCCAATTAATCTACCAGTATATTTTTGGAATGTGGAATGAAACCGGAGTACCCGGAGGAAACCCACGCAAGTACGTGGAGAATATAGAAGCTCCACACACTGATGGCCATGGTAGGAATTGAACCCATGACCTCCGTGTGGTGAGGCACTAATGCTAACCATTACACTGTCTGTATTGCCCTAATCAGCACAGCTCAGTCTCCTGGTGCTTCCTACTCAAGTCGCATTGCGTTGCGACTAAGATGCATTTTTTGCAAAAAGTACCCAAAGCATAGGACCTGGCAGCTCACTCACACCAGGCATCTCTCGCTGCATGACGCATTGAGGATAGATGTATGACGACACATCTGTAACTAACCCGTAACCCATAATGTATTATAAAAGTTGCTATTTGTTGTTCTGCCATCACAGCATAGGTTGATACTCAACATCAAGACACATGCCTATACTTTGCGCCAAAGATCTGTGTGATATAACATGTACAGTTACGCTTGTGTAACAGTGGCAAGTTTTCTAGGGGCTGCAGCCAGGGAAGAAGGCCCAAGGGGTGGGCTGACACAGGCCTATTGCCCAAAGCACTGCTTCCTTGGGCCACAGCTGCTGTCACCCTGCAGCACTGTCCGTTTAGCAGAGACTCCTGTTTGCTGCCGGCCAGCACCCAATGGGCGCTAGGACCCTTCATCTCTCCACAGAGCTGCAAACTCTGTGGAGAGCGTCGGACTGGCTGGCCGGGGAGGCAGGGAGATCCCTCCCCTAAGGGCCCCACTACCACAGAGCTCCTCCCACTACTTGACTGCAACTAACCTGTCAGCATGGAGAAGCCGCTGAGACTGAGAGGAGCTAGTAGTGAGGAAGAATGAACATGAGAGACAGACGGCCTGTTTTTTGATGAACAGATTATCACTTGTCTGATTTGTGTGCATTTGTAGTGTATTATTGTAGTACAATATATACTATTATCTAATGTTGCATTGTATAATATACCCATTCTCATTTTATTTTAAAGAGTAAACTAATAGAACAAAAAAGGGAATTATTGAGATTCCCTTTAAAGTACAATCCCCCCTCCCAAAAAAAGAAAAATTATATTGTATGTACTGTATTGGTCAATTACCGCGGCTAATTGTCTCGTCGGGGCCTATCCTATTAGCCTTGATAAGCTGGCGTGAGCCACGGCTTATCTGGGATTTTGTTTCACCTAACATATCATTTTTTGTAGTTCTAGAGCAGGAAAAAATACAGTCAGACAAATAAGTTCACAAATAAAACATATAAAAAAAATTGTAGCGCATGCACAGCTGGAAAAACATGCAAGATACGCTCCGCATCAGCTATGCTCTATCGTGCATCAGCCTCTCGGTGTGTTGCAATTCCAATATTATACATTGTTTTACAGTGCACCCAACAGTTTATCTGCTCACAGCTTCCCGTGTGAGCTACTTCAGCAAAATGGGCATATTGGTGTCCTCCGACCAGACTTTGCTGGACAGAAGATGATGCAGCAACTTCAACTGGATTTTGCACGTTGGTGATCCCAGGTCATTGCCCATCTGTGTGGAGTTTGTGTGATCCACATGTTTCCATGAATTTCCTCCAGGTGCTATGTTTTCTTCCCATGTTCCATAACTGGTGGATGGGGCAGGAGAGGAAGCTGGGATGGTGAATGGATGACTAAGGCTATAAACTCCCCCATGCCACCCTCCCCCACTATGTTTGCCATTTCCAGGCCCTTGAGGGAGGTCCCAGCACACAGTTCTCCCCATCTCTTGGACCCAGAGCTGGATTAGCATCATATAGGGTGCTAGGCAAGTTACCGGTTTGGTGCCCCCCACCTTTGATCCATCCCCAAAAAAAGTGCAGCTGCCTGTACTGCTTTGTGGATAATATGGCCCTGCTTGGAGCCCCTGGTGACTCAACACGTTCCCTAACACCTGAAGCTGTGTGAAGCCCTGTGAAAGGGAGACCTATCCTACATGTTGGTATCGATATACCGGCACCCGTCTTCCCGGCGATCAGAATCCCGACCGAAGGGTGCCGGGCGCCAGAATGCCGGCAGCGGGGCGAGTGCAAAAGCGAGCCTTGCAGGCTCGCTGCGCTAGCCATGCTGCTGCCACGGTGGCTCGCTATGCACGCCACACTATTTATTCTCCCTCCAGGGGTGTCATGGACACCTCAAGTGGGAGAATACTGTAGGTGTCGGCATCCCGGTGCCGGTATGCTGAGCGCCAGGATCCCGACAGCCGAAATTTTGAATGCATCCCCTATCCTACAAATGTGTTCACTGTGGTTGATGGGTGCAACTTTCTGATCAGTATAAGGAAACATCTGCCTGCAAACCCTACCGCTCCACTTATAGACTAGAAACTGCAATATCCTGGAGGAACCAGACCTGCAGGCTATAACAGACTTCTGCACATGAGCTTCCTGTCAAACTACATTACAGAACCTCAGTGCAAAAAAATAGGACATATCCACACATCAAATGGATATAATTCCATGAAGTATTTAATCTTTTGGGGAAAGGCTGGTTTGTAGAAAATTCTTTGACTTTGCTGCTCCAGTTTCTTATCTCAACACAAAATATTGCCCTTGGCGCAAGTTTGTCCCAAAAGTAGCCCCTAGTGGTTATCTTGTATATACTGTAAGCAGCAGGTTTCTAGTAAAAGGGCAGATAATTCCTTAACTAGAGCATGAAGGATTGCAATGCTTTACGAGTTTCTTATCTGCCAGCTTTGTATGTATCTTTGAAAGAACTAGATCACCCATATGAAATACTTAGCACATAATTAACTATGAAGCAAGTATTTTCTCTAATGTATAACACATGGATTAGGCATTGAGATACTGTATTTTGATTTGACATTTGCAAATTAACTTTTCTAAAGTTACAGAATTTAAATTTTCGTTCCACTATATTTGTATTGGTTCTGTTCTAACATATTGCCAACATATTAAACTTCTAATGTTATTTCATAGCTTCATTTTGAAGAGCAATACTTATATTTTTCTTGTTTATTTCACCTGTCCCTTCACATGTGAACCTGAAACTCTATAAATCCTTACTTTTACCTTATCCACAGGGAGAGCC
The DNA here is from genome assembly GCF_028390025.1 of Pseudophryne corroboree. Taxonomy (NCBI): domain Eukaryota; kingdom Metazoa; phylum Chordata; class Amphibia; order Anura; family Myobatrachidae; genus Pseudophryne; species Pseudophryne corroboree. The sequence goes on along the minus strand of NC_086454.1, from coordinate 86,807,489 downwards.
AATCACTGGTCTGCAATCATTGGCGGGTCGCACTCTAAGGAATATGTTCTGTGGGAATATGGAGGATATGCTAGCGATGGGGTGAAGCAAGTAGCAGAGTTGGGTTCTCCAGTCAAAATGGAAGAAGAGATACGACAAAAGGTAAGAAGTATACATTAAATTAACCGCTATATACTCTGCAATCTACTAATTCATGTTTATGATTTAAAAGCTTCTGGCAAAATTTCTGTAAATTACTTAACGTAGTCGGCAGGAAGAACTGACAGCTGCGTGGCAAGCCTTGCCAGCAACAGTGGGTGGGAGTTTCTGAATAGGAAAATGGGAGGTGTTGTCCATGGCAACCAATCAGATGCTTGCTATTTATTTATCTAGTACAGGATAGAAGTTGATTGGTGGAATCTGACTGGTTGCTAATACACCTATGTCAGCATCCGGAGTCTTACCTCCGGTTCTGGTCCCTGCAGCTGGTGTGGCTGCAGCGGATAGGAGCTGCAGCTGCCGGGTGTCTGGAGGCCGGGGTCCGGGTTCGGGCGAGCGGAGCATAGCAGCCGAAGGTGTCTGTTTCCAAGTGTTCTGTTGCTGGAGTGTGGCGTCTGGGAGGCTGAGGCCTGAGGTAGTGGCTGTGTGCTCGTTCCACATGTGTCCTCTGTGCAGGGAGCTGCCATGTTGGAGACCAAGCCAATAGGTATCCCAGTTCGCATCCAGCCAATCCGGTGCAGTCTTCCCTTACAAAAAAGGGTTGATGCTTAGTCATGGTGCCAGTGCTTCAAGTTACTTGCTGCTGTAAGGTGCTCAAGCTCTGTGCTCCCAGGTTAACCCCTGATATCCTGGTTCTATTGTGGCCACCCGGTGGTCAGTTCTGTTATTGTAGTCCAAAAAGAATCTAGGCGCAGACTATCAATGGGGACCTCCTATGTAGCAATTTCTCCACTATTCTGACTACACTGCAGCCTCAAAAAGGAGATCACTGATTCTCCAAAAAAGTTTTTCCAAGCATACAAATAATTGAAGCGCTGCGTAGTCAGAATATCTATTTTTATGAATTTATTGTCACATACAAACAATTATACATACAACAAACAAATGTACACACGGCCGGTGCTAAAATTAATAAAAAGAACCAAGTAACCTCGGTCTCAATTCATAATACACAATCCTAAGCTTTTAGTATCCAATACCATACAATTATCTCAGTTCCAAACGATGTTCATAGAACAATCAATAGATAATTAATAAAACACAGATATATATATTAGCAATTGATTAGTATAAGTCCTTAATACTACTAATGAAATATTGATGAAATAGATCAGACATTGATTAGTAAGAGTCTTTAGTGAATAGTTTAGTAATCAGCAACTATTTTCAATCAAAACTCAGTCCACAGCTGTTAGTAAGGTTTTAACATGCAAAACTGGTTGCTTTAATCACGGCTCCATCCACAGCTGTTAGTATAATTTTACATGCATAGCTAGATGTTTAGTTGTTAGGATAGCCAGTGGTGTCCATACTAAAAATTGCAATATATATTGTGATCACAATCAATATTTCTCCTATGTCCTGAAGTTGTTATGCATAAAAAGCACCCATAACTGAGCATACCGCCATTTAGCATCAGGAGAAATTCACTCTATTCCGGGCATTACCGCCTCTGTCGGCTTACTGTTTAGTTGTCTCCCCCGTGCACCTGCAGCTGGTGCTGGTTAAGCTTCCTTCTCGGGGTTCCGCCGCACCAGAGGTCCGCTCGTTAAATGTCCCGTTTGAGTGTATAGGTACCGGATCCGTGTAGCAGATAACTCAACGCGTTTCCCCGCCTTTAGAATCGGCGGCTTCCTCAGGAGTAATAATGCTCATGCTCCCGTATATTCACATTAAATAGTCCCCTCAATCTCCGCTTCCGGGCGCTAGACTATCACGCACGCGTCTTCCATGCGTGTCATCTGCGTGCCACTGGTGTCTGTTTCCAGGCGCTAGGCTATCACGCACGCGTATTCCGTGCGTGTCATCTGCGTGCCACTGGTGTCACACACGCGCACTTTGTATGCATCATTTTATGCCCTTAGTATCCTTTCCAGGTATCCATACCTTACACAGACTCGCCTTAACAGATCTCATTCATATCCTCAGTAATTTATCTGCAAGTATTCAGCATCATGTATATGCATTGCATGCATGTCAATTGCGTTCCATATTTCAGATCTGTGCATATTCAATATAAATCAATTGCATTCTCTTATTAAAAAGACTTTTAGTGAAATAACGAAACATATGTATTACATGAACATGGAACATAATCTAATGCCCCTATTTACATAAATTCATTTTCATATTCATGTACATAGAAGGTCCCCTTCTACCACAGTGCAAGATGTAGAAATATATATTACATATACCCTTTATTCTAATCATCATAATTCAAATATCCAACTGAATGGTTATTCCTATAATCCCCTTCTACCCCATTGCAAAATATTATATACCCTTTGTTCTAATAGCAATAATTCATATATCCAACTAAATGATCAAATATTAGTAATACCATTCTCCCACTATTTATCAATAGACCAAAGCTGACAAAAAATGATAAAAAATGATACACAAAAAAATATATATAATAGGACCTAAATCGACCAACCAACAGAGCATACATATATGTATACGCAAACAAACATACATATGCATATGTATACGCAAACATACATATGCATGAATACACATATATATACAAATAGACCTTAGGATGGATACACCAGTTTAGTAGATGTTGTTCAGCTCTACTGTATCATTCAATCCATATGGGACTAGTGTCCCTAGGCGGAAGATCCAATATGCCTCCCTCTTACATAAAACGTTGTAACGATCTCCTCCTCTATGAGTTTTCTTCACGTGTTCAATGCCAAACATACGAATATTCTTTATATCCCCCAATTCACAGGCATTAATATGAGCATAGAGACTTGGTTTTCTTATTTTATTAACTAAATTCCTCTTATGTTCCATCAATCTTTCATGAACCGTTCTGGTCGTACGACCAACATATAATTTTCCACATCCACAAATTAACAGATAAATAACAAAAGAGGATTTGCAATTTATAAATTCTTTAATATTGAAGGATTCTCCCATATTTTGGGAACTGAACATCGTTACTTTCCGCTGACTAAAAGGACATGTCTGACATCTAACATTACCGCACCTGTGAAAGCCCATTGGTTTCTCTGGTAGCCAACTCAAGGTGCTCGTTACAGGTGCAATACTTTTCATATAACTAGGTGCCAGCCTCAACTTCAGATTGTTCGCTCTCCTGAAGATAACTTTATCACTATACCATGGACCCTTATTCAAAATTTCATCCATCTCCAATAAAGCATGATTTTTCTTTATAATCCTTCTGATCTCATAAGCATGTGAATTATACTTTGTGATAAAACTGGCTGATCTATCTTTGACCCCGTCTATCGATACAGAATCCTCCTCTCTCTTCTTCCCTTGCAGCAATTGAGCTCTCTCTATCTCACAGGCCTCGCTATATGCCTTATTTACCACATTAATGGGATAACCTTGTTCTAAAAAGGAAATTTTCAATTTCTCAGCCTGTGTATCAAACATCTCCCTAGTTGAGCTATTTCTCTTAAGTCTAATAAATTGTCCCTTGGGTATATTATCACGCCATTTCTGTAAATGTAAAAAGTTTAGATATCTATTCTGATCTACCTCCTTAGTGAAAGTGCATGTCTTCAATTCATCTTCCCCAGCTTCTAGAGCGATATCCAAGTATGAAATATTCGTAGAACTATAAGTGTAAGTGAAAGTTAAACCATAATTATTAGTGTATAAACTATTCCAAAACTTTATGTGACTCCTCATCCCCACCCCAAATCAAAAACAGATCATCAATAAATCTGCAATAGAGGACGAGGTTCGCACCGAGCCCGCCACCCCAAACATGTTCCTCCTCAAAGAGGCCCATATATAGGTTCGCGAAACTCGGCGCAAACCTTGTCCCGATGGCGGTTCCTTTTAACTGTAAATAATAATTGGTATCAAACATAAAATAATTATGATGTAATATAAATTCTATTGAATGTATTACAAATTCACATAATTCATCTGTTATTGATTGATCCGTTTTTAAGTAGTGTTCGATCGCTACTATACCAAAATCCTGAGGTATATTTGAATAAAGCGCCTCTACATCACAAGTGACTAAATAATAACCCTTTTTCCAATGTGTATTGTGAATTATATTAAGAAAGTGCGTTGTGTCTTTAATAAAGGATTTTAGATTCCGAACATGACCTTGTAAAAAGGAATCTACATAGTGGGAAAGATTATTGGTGAGTGAATTCACGCCCGAAATAATCGGGCGTCCCGGGGGTGAGATCAACGTTTTATGGATCTTAGGTAGATGATAATATGTTGGTACTACCGGATGTGCTGTAAATAAAAAATTAAAAGTGTCCTTGGATATCACTCCAGAAGTCAAGGCCCGAGAGAGCATACCTTTAAGTTTAGTTTGAAAAATGGCTGTTGGATTAGTGGGAAGTTTTTTATATACAGTCTGATTCTCTAACTGTCTATAGGCTTCCAGAAGATAGTCACTCCTATCTTGGAACACTATCCCCCCCCCCCTTATCCGCCGCCTTTATTACCAGTTCAGAGTCTGAACTTAGACTTTTAATAGCTAATCTTTCTCCCCTCGATAGATTGTCTTTAAAGGAGATACTTTCTGCCTTATTACATAAAGTACGGAAGTCTTCTAAAGTTGATTTATAGAAACTTTCTACACATGCACCACGGTACTGCAGAGGATAGAAGTCCAACTTCCTCCTAAATTGGGCTTTCCGTTTAACATCATAGACTAATTCCTCCGCAGTACCAATGATTTCCGTGTCCGTCTCTGTATTAAGGGATTCCAATATTTCTAATGCTGCTTGATCTGTATTGTCTAGAATAATAGGCATATCTGTCGAATGGTGCGCCTTCAGAGATTTCATTGCGAAGTAACGTTTCCTACTGAGTGTTCTAGTATACCGATTAAGGTCGACAAATAATTCAAACATATTAGGTTTACTCTTTGGTGCAAAATTAAGACCTTTAGAAAGAAGTTGCAATTCATGTTCATTTAATTGCTTAGAGGAGAGATTAAAGATGCCTTTATTAGTTACCTCATTCGGACGTTTTTCTCTACGTTTCCCTCTTCCTCCCCTGGATCCCCTAGTTCTCTTCCTCTTTTTTGGGGGGCTTTCTTGGGTATACCTCTGGGGTCCTTTCGTGGGTAATCTAAAAAAAAACATCGTTTGGAACTGAGATAATTGTATGGTATTGGATACTAAAAGCTTAGGATTGTGTATTATGAATTGAGACCGAGGTTACTTGGTTCTTTTTATTAATTTTAGCACCGGCCGTGTGTACATTTGTTTGTTGTATGTATAATTGTTTGTATGTGACAATAAATTCATAAAAATAGATATTCTGACTACGCAGCGCTTCAATTATTTGTATGCTGTTATTGTAGTCCTTTGCTCCCGCTGGGTTCCTCTATCTAGTAGAGGGTCTCCCGTTTGCTGACGGTGCTCACAGTGATCCTGTCTTCAGCATCGTTTACAAATCACAAGTCATCCAGTGTTCTTCTGTCATCTCTTCATTCAGTGTTCTTTAGCATTGTTTACAAATCACAAGTCATCTCTTCATTCAGTGTTCTTCAGCATTGTTTACAAATCACAAGTAATCTCTTAATTCAGAGTTCTTCTGCATCATTTACAAATCACAAGTCACTTCTTCATTCAGTATTCTTCAGCATCGTTTACAAGTCACAAACATTTAGTCTTTCAGAATTCACTCAGACTTATCTCCTAGTCGTTGGGTATGATTGAGGTCTCAGTAAAGCTGAATTAATCTTTCTTCAGTGTATCGTTCTCGTTCATTGTCCTCATTGCCTACCCCTCTACATCTTCGGGCCTAAGTCTTCAATCCATGAGTAAGAACTACATTCAGCCATCTCGTTTACTTCCATAAGAAGTGGCATATAGCAACCAATCACATTCTAGTTACCATTTATCTAGTACATTCTATAAAATGATAGCTGCAGTCTGATTGGCTGCTATAGGCAACAATTCCAGATTTTCTATTAAGAAGATTTGCAAAATCTCCCCCTAACTAAGAACAAAATTGAGGTGTTAGCATACTTTTTGGCCAAAGATATGGGCTCACCAACTGCAACCAGGTGACCTCATCTGGTGGGTCTCTAACATTAAGGTTCTAGTCCAGGGCACGGGAACCCCAAGAAGTTTTACATTAATATTCCCATATATTTTTGATCTTTTGTTATTTATACACATTGTGTATTTTAGGGCTAGTGGTTCTTTAAGTCTGAAAGAAAAAAAAAGAACAAAGTTAACTGCAATTAGGATAGTAACATAGAGTGAAAACAATTTAATCTTTTTCCGGTCCAGAACTAATCTTGAGTCCCTGTAATTAGCTCAGCATTACACCTGTGACATATTTTCCTCTTTTATAATGTGCTTTAAAAGCTGCCTGGATCACCTACATTCTCACTCACTCATGGAACCCTCCCTTAGGCTTTTTCCCATCTTAACTATCACTATAAATATGTTTGTTTGTTCCTGAAGGCAGCGATTATCTATATGGTAGCTCTATAATAGACTGAGTTCTAAGTGATTTGGAATCTGCAAAGAACAACACAGGGAAAACCACCTGCTTCGCTTCTGTAATTGGTGTTTTTAGTGAGGAAAAAAGAATCAGTGTCTAAAGGTTCCTGTACTTATTCAAGAGGTTTTGTGCCGTGCCCCACTTAGGAGCACACAGAGGTACCATACAACTGTGGGACTAAATGTTTCCTTTTATATATCTCTTTTCTGTCAGGGCAATCAGGGTGGGTTTAGCCTGACTAAAATGTACCAATAAAGGAAATTCAGACGCTGTAGTAAATTGTAATGCAGTTGTACAAAGCTGCAATCCTTGGACCAACTTTGTATTGAGATTCTAAGCAGCGGTTCTGATAGCTGGTATAATAATAAGAGGTTTTATATACAACACAAAGCATTGACAGGTGTATTGTACTCAATAAATCTCTTAGCTGCCTATTGACTTACTTTCAATCAGATATACGAGAATGTGTGATACAGTAGCCGTGTCAAGTAAGTTGCCATTAAGTTTAAACGTGATTTTCTCTGACGTCCTAGTGGATGCTGGGGACTCCGTAAGGACCATGGGGAATAGACGGCTCCGCAGGAGACTGGGCACACTAAAAGAAAGATTTGGTACTACCTGGTGTGCACTGGCTCCTCCCTCTATGCCCCTCCTCCAGACCTCAGTTAGATTTCTGTGCCCGGCCGAGCTGGATGCACACTAGGGGCTCTCCTGAGCTCCTAGAAAGAAAGTATATGTTATGTTTTTTATTTTACAGTGAGACCTGCTGGCAACAGGCTCACTGCAACGAGGGACTAAGGGGAGAAGAAGCGAACCTACCTGCTTGCAGCTAGCTTGGGCTTCTTAGGCTACTGGACACCATTAGCTCCAGAGGGATCGACCGCAGGCCCAGTCCTTGGTGTTCGTTCCCGGAGCCGCGCCGCCGTCCCCCTTACAGAGCCAGAAGCAAGAAGATGGTCCGGAAAAGCGGCGGCAGAAGACTTCAGTCTTCACCAAGGTAGCGCACAGCACTGCAGCTGTGCGCCATTGCTCCTCATACACACTTCACACTCCGGTCACTGAGGGTGCAGGGCGCTGGGGGGGGGGGGCGCCCTGAGCAGCAATAATATCACCTTGGCTGGCAAAATAACCACAATATATAGCCCCAGAGGCTATATATGTGGTAATTACCCCTGCCAGAATACAGAAAAAAGCGGGGGGAAAGTCAGCCGAAAAAGGGGCGGAGCCATCTCCCTCAGCACACCGGCGCCATTATTCCCTCACAGTTCCGCTGGAAGGAAGCTCCCTGACTCTCCCCTGCAGTCTACACTACAGAAAAGGGTAAAAAAGAGAGGGGGGGCACTGATTTGAGGCGCAGTAAATATTATAGCAGCTATAGGGGACATAATTCAGTTAGTCCCTGCATTATATAGCGCTCTGGTGTGTGCTGGCATACTCTATCTCTGTCTCCCCAAAGGGCTTTTGTGGGGTCCTGTCTCCTTTAAGAGCATTCCCTGTGTGTGTGTGCGGTGTGTCGGTATGGCTGTGTCGACATGTTTGATGAGGAGATTTATGTGGAGGCGGAGCAGATGCCTATAAATGTGATGTCACCCCCTGCGGGGCAGACACCTGAGTGGATGGACTTATGGAAGGAATTACGTGCAAGTGTCGACTCCTTACATAAAAAATTTGACGACAGGCCAAATACGGGACAGCCGGCTTCTCAGCCCGTGCCTGCCCAGGCAATTCAATGGCCATCAGGGGCTCTAAAACGCCCACTACCTCAGATGGCAGACACAGATGTCGACACGGATACTGATACCAGTGTCGACGACGATGAGTCAAATTTAATGTCCACTAGGGCCATTCGTGGCATGATTGAGGCAATGAAAGAGGTTTTACACCTTTCTGATATAAACCCAGGTACCTCAAAAAAGGGTATTATGTTTGGGGAGAAAAAACTACCAATAGTTTTTCCCCCATCTGAAGAATTAAATGAAGTGTGTGAAGAAGCGTGGGCTTTCCCCGATAAGAAATTGGTGATTTAAAAAAAATTACTAATGGCGTTCCCTTTCTCGCCAGAGGATAGGTCACGTTGGGAAACTCCCCCTAGAGTGGATAAAGCGCTCACACGTTTGTCTAAAAAGGTGGCACTACCGTCTCCGGATACGGCCGCCCTAAAGGAACCTGCTGATAGAAAGCAGGAGGCTATCCTAAAGTCTATATATACACACACTGGTGTTATACTGAGACCAGCTATTGCTTCAGCGTGGATGTGCAGTGCTGCTGCTGCTTGGTCAGATTCCCTGTCAGAAAATATTGACACCCTGGACAGGGACACTATATTGCTTACCATAGAGCATATAAAAGACTCAGTCTTGTACATGAGAGATGCACAGAGGGAGATCTGCCGGCTGGCATCTAGAATAAGTGCATTGTCCATTTCTGCTAGGAGAGGCTTATGGACTCGGCAGTGGACAGGGGATGCAGATTCTAAAAGGCACATGGAAGTTTTGCCTTATAAGGGTGAGGAGTTATTCGGGGACGGTCTCTCAGACCTTGTTTCCACAGCGACAGCTGGGAAGTCAGCATTTTTACCCCATGTCCCCTCACAGCCTAAGAAAGCGCCGTACTATCAGGTGCAGTCCTTTCGAACCCAGAAAAACAGGCGGGGAAAAGGCGGGTCCTTTCTGTCTAGAGGCAGAGGAAGGGGAAAAAAGCTGCACCACGCAGCAGGTTCCCAGGAACAAAAGAGAAAATAAAGGCGCCTCTAAGAGCCTAGGCTGATATGCTGCTCGCTGCTCTCAAAAGTATAGGTATTAGCAAACCTACAAAGACAACAACAAAAAACAAGGGAGTAGAGAGCGCAAGCAGACTGAATTAGCAATATTTAATTAAAACTAGAGATGAGCGCCTGAAATTTTTCGGGTTTTGTGTTTTGGTTTTGGGTTCGGTTCCGCGGCCGTGTTTTGGGTTCGAACGCGTTTTGGCAAAACCTCACCGAATTTTTTTTGTCGGATTCGGGTGTGTTTTGGATTCGGGTGTTTTTTTCAAAAAACACTAAAAGACAGCTTAAATCATAGAATTTGGGGGTCATTTTGATCCCAAAGTATTATTAACCTCAAAAACCATAATTTACACTCATTTTCAGTCTATTCTGAATACCTCACACCTCACAATATTATTTTTAGTCCTAAAATTTGCACCGAGGTCGCTGTGTGAGTAAGATAAGCGACCCTAGTGGCCGACACAAACACCGGGCCCATCTAGGAGTGGCACTGCAGTGTCACGCAGGATGTCCCTTCCAAAAAACCCTCCCCAAACAGCACATGACGCAAAGAAAAAAAGAGGCGCAATGAGGTAGCTGTGTGAGTAAGATTAGCGACCCTAGTGGCCGACACAAACACCGGGCCCATCTAGGAGTGGCACTGCAGTGTCACGCAGGATGTCCCTTCCAAAAAACCCTCCCCAAACAGCACATGACGCAAAGAAAAAAAGAGGCGCAATGAGGTAGCTGACTGTGTGAGTAAGATTAGCGACCCTAGTGGCCGACACAAACACCGGGCCCATCTAGGAGTGGCACTGCAGTGTCACGCAGGATGTCCCTTCCAAAAAACCCTCCCCAATCAGCACATGATGCAAAGAAAAAGAAAAGAAAAAAGAGGTGCAAGATGGAATTGTCCTTGGGCCCTCCCACCCACCCTTATGTTGTATAAACAAAACAGGACATGCACACTTTAACCAACCCATCATTTCAGTGACAGGGTCTGCCACACGACTGTGACTGATATGACGGGTTGGTTTGGACCCCCCCCAAAAAAGAAGCAATTAATCTCTCCTTGCACAAACTGGCTCTACAGAGGCAAGATGTCCACCTCATCTTCACCCTCCGATATATCACCGTGTACATCCCCCTCCTCACAGATTATCAATTCGTCCCCACTGGAATCCACCATCTCAGCTCCCTGTGTACTTTGTGGAGGCAATTGCTGCTGGTCAATGTCTCCGCGGAGGAATTGATTATAATTCATTTTAATGAACATCATCTTCTCCACATTTTCTGGATGTAACCTCGTACGCCGATTGCTGACAAGGTGAGCGGCGGCACTAAACACTCTTTCGGAGTACACACTTGTGGGAGGGCAACTTAGGTAGAATAAAGCCAGTTTGTGCAAGGGCCTCCAAATTGCCTCTTTTTCCTGCCAGTATAAGTACGGACTGTGTGACGTGCCTACTTGGATGCGGTCACTCATATAATCCTCCACCATTCTATCAATGTTGAGAGAATCATATGCAGTGACAGTAGACGACATGTCCGTAATCGTTGTCAGGTCCTTCAGTCCGGACCAGATGTCAGCATCAGCAGTCGCTCCAGACTGCCCTGCATCACCGCCAGCGGGTGGGCTCGGAATTCTGAGCCTTTTCCTCGCACCCCCAGTTGCGGGAGAATGTGAAGGAGGAGATGTTGACAGGTCGCGTTCCGCTTGACTTGACAATTTTGTCACCAGCAGGTCTTTCAACCCCAGCAGACTTGTGTCTGCCGGAAAGAGAGATCCAAGGTAGGCTTTAAATCTAGGATCGAGCACGGTGGCCAAAATGTAGTGCTCTGATTTCAACAGATTGACCACCCGTGAATCCTTGTTAAGCGAATTAAGGGCTGCATCCACAAGTCCCACATGCCTAGCGGAATCGCTCCCTTTTAGCTCCTTCTTCAATGCCTCCAGCTTCTTCTGCAAAAGCCTGATGAGGGGAATGACCTGACTCAGGCTGGCAGTGTCTGAACTGACTTCACGTGTGGCAAGTTCAAAGGGCATCAGAACCTTGCACAACGTTGAAATCATTCTCCACTGCACTTGAGACAGGTGCATTCCACCTCCTATATCGTGCTCAATTGTATAGGCTTGAATGGCCTTTTGCTGCTCCTCCAACCTCTGAAGCATATAGAGGGTTGAATTCCACCTCGTTACCACTTCTTGCTTCAGATGATGGCAGGGCAGGTTCAGTAGTTTTTGGTGGTGCTCCAGTCTTCTGTACGTGGTGCCTGTACGCCGAAAGTGTCCCGCAATTCTTCTGGCCACCGACAGCATCTCTTGCATGCCCCTGTCGTTTTTTAAAAAATTCTGCACCACCAAATTCAAGGTATGTGCAAAACATGGGACGTGCTGGAATTTGCCCATATTTAATGCACACACAATATTGCTGGCGTTGTCCGATGCCACAAATCCACAGGAGAGTCCAATTGGGGTAAGCCATTCCGCGATGATCTTCCTCAGTTGCCGTAAGAGGTTTTCAGCTGTGTGCGTATTCTGGAAAGCGGTGATACAAAGCGTAGCCTGCCTAGGAAAGAGTTGGCGTTTGCGAGATGCTGCTACTGGTGCCGCCGCTGCTGTTCTTGCGGCGGGAGTCCATACATCTACCCAGTGGGCTGTCACAGTCATATAGTCCTGACCCTGCCCTGCTCCACTTGTCCACATGTCCGTGGTTAAGTGGACATTGGGTACAACTGCATTTTTTAGGACACTGGTGAGTCTTTTTCTGACGTCCGTGTACATTCTCGGTATCGCCTGCCTAGAGAAGTGGAACCTAGATGGTATTTGGTAACGGGGGCACACTGCCTCAATAAATTGTCTAGTTCCCTGTGAACTAACGGCGGATACCGGACGCACGTCTAACACCAACATAGTTGTCAAGGCCTCAGTTATCCGCTTTGCAGTAGGATGACTGCTGTGATATTTCATCTTCCTCGCAAAGGACTGTTGAACAGTCAATTGCTTACTGGAAGTAGTACAAGTGGGCTTACGACTTCCCCTCTGGGATGACCATCGACTCCCAGCGGCAACAACAGCAGCGCCAGCAGCAGTAGGCGTTACACGCAAGGATGCATCGGAGGAATCCCAGGCAGGAGAGGACTCGTCAGAATTGCCAGTGACATGGCCTGCAGGACTATTGGCATTCCTGGGGAAGGAGGAAATTGACACTGAGGGAGTTGGTGGGGTGGTTTGCGTGAGCTTGGTTACAAGAGGAAGGGATTTACTGGTCAGTGGACTGCTTCCGCTGTCACCCAAAGTTTTTGAACTTGTCACTGACTTATTATGAATGCGCTGCAGGTGACGTATAAGGGAGGATGTTCCGAGGTGGTTAACGTCCTTACCCCTACTTATTACAGCTTGACAAAGGGAACACACGGCTTGACACCTGTTGTCCGCATTTCTGGTGAAATACCTCCACACCGAAGAGCTGATTTTTTTGGTATTTTCACCTGGCATGTCAACGGCCATATTCCTCCCACGGACAACAGGTGTCTCCCCGGGTGCCTGACTTAAACAAACCACCTCACCATCAGAATCCTCCTGGTCAATTTCCTCCCCAGCGCCAGCAACACCCATATCCTCCTCATCCTGGTGTACTTCAACACTGACATCTTCAATCTGACTATCAGGAACTGGACTGCGGGTGCTCCTTCCAGCACTTGCAGGGGGCGTGCAAATGGTGGAAGGCGCATGCTCTTCACGTCCAGTGTTGGGAAGGTCAGGCATCGCAACCGACACAATTGGACTCTCCTTGTGGATTTGGGATTTCGAAGAATGCACAGTTCTTTGCTGTGCTGCTTTTGCCAGCTTGAGTCTTTTCATTTTTCTAGCGAGAGGCTGAGTGCTTCCATCCTCATGTGAAGCTGAACCACTAGCCATGAACATAGGCCAGGGCCTCAGCCGTTCCTTGCCACTCCGTGTGGTAAATGGCATATTGGCAAGTTTACGCTTCTCCTCCGACAATTTTATTTTAGGTTTTGGAGTCCTTTTTTTTCTGATATTTGGTGTTTTGGATTTGACATGCTCTGTACTATGACATTGGGCATCGGCCTTGGCAGACGACGTTGCTGGCATTTCATCATCTCGGCCATGACTAGTGGCAGCAGCTTCAGCACGAGGTGGAAGTGGATCTTGATCTTTCCCTAATTTTGGAACCTCAACATTTTTGTTCTCCATATTTTAATAGGCACAACTAAAAGGCACCTCAGGTAAACAATGGAGATGGATACTAGTATACAATTATGGACTGCCTGCCGACTGCAGACACAGAGGTAGCCACAGCCGTGAACTACCGTACTGTACTGTGTCTGCAGCTAATATAGACTGGTTGATAAAGAGAAGATGTCTATGTAACTATGTATGTATAAAGAAGACTGAAAAAAATCCACGGTTAGGTGGTATACAATTATGGACGGACTGCCTGCCGAGTGCAGACACAGAGGTAGCCACAGCCGTGAACTACCGTACTGTACTGTGTCTGCAGCTAATATAGACTGGTTGATAAAGAGAAGATAACTATGTATGTATAAAGAAGAATGAAAAAAAACCACGGTTAGGTGGTATACAATTATGGACGGACTGCCTGCCGAGTGCAGACACAGAGGTAGCCACAGCCGTGAACTACCGTACTGTACTGTGTCTGCAGCTAATATAGACTGGTTGATAAAGAGAAGATGTCTATGTAACTATGTATGTATAAAGAAGAATGAAAAAAATCCACGGTTAGGTGGTATTACAATTATGGACGGACTGCCTGCCGAGTGCAGAGACACAGAGGTAGCCACAGCCGTGAACTACCGTACTGTGTCTGCTGCGACTGGATGATAAATGATATAAAAAATATATATATATCACTACTGCAGCCGGACAGGTATATATTATATATTATATAATGACGGACCTGCTGGACACTGTCTGTCAGCAGAATGAGTTTTATTTTTATAGAATAAAAAAAAAAAAAACACACAAGTGAAGTCACACGACGAGTGTTTAACTTTTTCAGGCAATCACAATATAAGTATACTACTAACTATACTGGTGGTCAGTGTGGTCAGGTCACTGGTCAGTCACACTGGCAGTGGCACTCCTGCAGCAAAAGTGTGCACTGTTTAATTTTAATATAATATGTACTCCTGGCTCCTGCTATAACCTATAACTGGCACTGCAGTAGTGCTCCCCAGTCTCCCCCACAATTATAAGCTGTGTGAGCTGAGCAGTCAGACAGATATATAATATATATAGATGATGCAGCACACTGGCCTGAGCCTGAGCAGTGCACACAGATATGGTATGTGACTGACTGAGTCACTGTGTGTATCGCTTTTTTCAGGCAGAGAACGGATATATTAAATAAACTGCACTGTGTGTCTGGTGGTCACTCACTATATAATATATTATGTACTCCTGGCTCCTGCTATAACCTATAACTGGCACTGCAGTAGTGCTCCCCAGTCTCCCCCACAATTATAAGCTGTGTGAGCTGAGCAGTCAGACAGATATATATAATATTATATATAGATAATAGATGATGCAGCACACTGGCCTGAGCCTGAGCAGTGCACACAGATATGGTATGTGACTGACTGAGTCACTGTGTGTATCGCTTTTTTCAGGCAGAGAACGGATATATTAAATAAACTGCACTGTGTGTCTGGTGGTCACTCACTATATAATATATTATGTACTCCTGGCTCCTGCTATAACCTATAACTGGCACTGCAGTAGTGCTCCCCAGTCTCCCCCACAATTATAAGCTGTGTGAGCTGAGCAGTCAGACAGATATATATAATATTATATATAGATAATAGATGATGCAGCACACTGGCCTGAGCCTGAGCAGTGCACACAGATATGGTATGTGACTGACTGAGTCACTGTGTGTATCGCTTTTTTCAGGCAGAGAACGGATATATTAAATAAACTGCACTGTGTGTCTGGTGGTCACTCACTATATAATATATTATGTACTCCTGGCTCCTGCTATAACCTATAACTGGCACTGCAGTAGTGCTCCCCAGTCTCCCCCACAATTATAAGCTGTGTGAGCTGAGCAGTCAGACAGATATATATAATATTATATATAGATAATAGATGATGCAGCACACTGGCCTGAGCCTGAGCAGTGCACACAGATATGGTATGTGACTGAGTCACTGTGTGCTGTGTATCGCTTTTTTCAGGCAGAGAACGGATTATAAAGTAAACTGCACTGTCCTCACTAGTAAACTCTCTCCACTCAGTCTCTACACTTCTACAGTAACAGTACTCCTCCTAGTCAGCTCCAGTAAATCTCTCTCAGTCTCTTATAATCTAAATGGAGAGGACGCCAGCCACGTCCTCTCCCTATCAATCTCAATGCACGTGTGAAAATGGCGGCGACGCGCGGCTCCTTATATAGAATCCGAGTCTCGCGATAGAATCCGAGCCTCGCGAGAATCCGACAGCGTCATGATGACGTTCGGGCGCGCTCGGGTTAACCGAGCAAGGCGGGAAGATCCGAGTCGCTCGGACCCGTGAAAAAAAACATGAAGTTCTGGCGGGTTCGGATTCAGAGAAACCGAACCCGCTCATCTCTACTTTTAATGAGAATTGCTCATACATTCTTTCCAACCCTGCCAGAGTGAACAGAAATGTTTAATTATAGTTATGTCGGATGGCGACTATAGCCGTATAACACCTTATGCTAGCTGTGCTGAGCCAGCTCTCTTTTGTGCATAATGAGTGTAAAATTTGTAAAACACTTGCAAAAAAAAATATCTAGCAGTTACTTAGCCAGGTCATAGGAATGCTGGTCAGACATTTATGAATACTACATTTCTCATCTTGTCATGCAAAATATTCTGCTTGCCTTGCAAATTCAGCCATATGGGATGAAATTGAATAGTATTTTTTTAATCTTGTGCATATTACCGGTTTCAGATGTAGCAGACTTTATTTTAAATGTGAGATCATATTTCAGAGATTGATTTTGTTCCTCTCTCGCTAGGTGACCTAGAAATTTACAACTGTAGGTTCAATCCGCATAAAAGCTGGCGTGGCTATTCATTTGCTTTTCAACTTTTAAAAATCTATTTGACTAAATCCCTTACCTTTATAGCTATCTTTTATTTATAAAGCGACCGATATATTACACAGCACTTCACAGTGTGCGGATCTTCATGCAAACTACATCAATGACGTAAATCAGAAAAGAAGGATGGCCCTGCCCGAGCAAACTGGCAAGGCAAGAGGTGGAGTACAGCTGGCTGATATTCAAGGTTGCAGCTGTTGTTGGGGCTTTATGCTTGGGTCACACAAATTATTGTTAGCTGCTGCACCTGGCCAGGAATTATATGAAGCATGTATTATGTGTGCAGGATGGCAGTGCTATCACTTATCTGATCCATTTACAAGAGAACGATGATTGGGAATCTTTAGGAATGTTTGTTGTGACGCTTCAAAGCATCATTCCTGTAGCATTGGATACAAATGTGGTCTCTCTGGTGGGGCCAGATGTCTTTCTGCCACGGGTTCTTTATTTTGGAGGCCTTCTAGTCCCCATTCTCAGTATCTGGGTCTTGGGGATATTATATTAAACAGTGCCCCTTCTGCAGACCTCCCAACTGTCCTGATTTTCACGGGACAGTCCCGTTTTGTGGGCACAGTGTCCTGCAGTGGGGAGGTGGCAGTTGGGAGGCTTCTGTCACTCTGCTCTGCATAAGCAGAGCAGCGGTAAATATATGCTCTGCGCACCACTTCTATTCCCCAGATACAGAGGGACTGGGGGCATGCCAGTAGCTAACAGAGTGCTGGGCATGCCCCGACAGTTACGGACATAGGAGGCGTAGTTTGTTATCGTGGCATCATCTCGAAGCCACAACCCTGTTCAGGAGCGGGCGCAACTTTACCGCTCTGAAGTCCCGACACTGAGTAGATGAAAGTTGTGAGGTATGATAATGTATCATCAATTACACAAATCAGCATACAGTATACTGTATGTCTGCATGACTATAATACATAGATGCCAACTGTCCATAACTTTTAAACATAAGTCCCTGGTAATGTCCCTATCTTTCTATAATGGCTAAAGGCACACAATTCTTTTTCTCTGCTTGTTAACAGCATGTCTTACAATGTTTTCTTATGTTTATCCGTATAAGTTATTATGCCCGGAAGAGAAATATGAAATAGGCAAAAAGTATTTTATAATTAAATTCTGTGAACTTGACAGGAATGGGATTGTAGTGATCCAAGATCTTCCAGGAGTTTGAAGCGTGACGCTAGGTGCGTTGACTAGTGTCCCAGGAAATTATATTAAGATGTTGGCAGCGATGATCATGTTCATTATAAAACACAAATTATATCTCTCTCATTATTAGCAACTAGAGATGAGCGGGTTCGGTTTCTCTGAATCCGAACCCGCCAGAACTTCATGTTTTTTTTCACGGGTCCGAGCGACTCGGATCTTCCCGCCTTGCTCGGTTAACCCGAGCGCGCCCGAACGTCATCATGACGCTGTCGGATTCTCGCGAGGCTCGGATTCTATCGCGAGACTCGGATTCTATATAAGGAGCCGCGCGTCGCCGCCATTTTCACACGTGCATTGAGATTGATAGGGAGAGGACGTGGCTGGCGTCCTCTCCATTTAGATTATAAGAGACTGAGAGAGATTTACTGGAGCTGACTAGGAGGAGTACTGTTACTGTAGAAGTGTAGAGACTGAGTGGAGAGAGTTTACTAGTGAGGACAGTGCAGTTTACTTTATAATCCGTTCTCTGCCTGAAAAAAGCGATACACAGCACACAGTGACTCAGTCACATACCATATCTGTGTGCACTGCTCAGGCTCAGGCCAGTGTGCTGCATCATCTATTATCTATATATAATATTATATATATATCTGTCTGACTGCTCAGCTCACACAGCTTATAATTGTGGGGGAGACTGGGGAGCACTACTGCAGTGCCAGTTATAGGTTATAGCAGGAGCCAGGAGTACATAATATATTATATAGTGAGTGACCACCAGACACACAGTGCAGTTTATTTAATATATCCGTTCTCTGCCTGAAAAAAGCGATACACACAGTGACTCAGTCAGTCACATACCATATCTGTGTGCACTGCTCAGGCTCAGGCCAGTGTGCTGCATCATCTATTATCTATATATAATATTATATATATCTGTCTGACTGCTCAGCTCACACAGCTTATAATTGTGGGGGAGACTGGGGAGCACTACTGCAGTGCCAGTTATAGGTTATAGCAGGAGCCAGGAGTACATAATATATTATATAGTGAGTGACCACCAGACACACAGTGCAGTTTATTTAATATATCCGTTCTCTGCCTGAAAAAAGCGATACACACAGTGACTCAGTCAGTCACATACCATATCTGTGTGCACTGCTCAGGCTCAGGCCAGTGTGCTGCATCATCTATTATCTATATATAATATTATATATATCTGTCTGACTGCTCAGCTCACACAGCTTATAATTGTGGGGGAGACTGGGGAGCACTACTGCAGTGCCAGTTATAGGTTATAGCAGGAGCCAGGAGTACATAATATATTATATAGTGAGTGACCACCAGACACACAGTGCAGTTTATTTAATATATCCGTTCTCTGCCTGAAAAAAGCGATACACACAGTGACTCAGTCAGTCACATACCATATCTGTGTGCACTGCTCAGGCTCAGGCCAGTGTGCTGCATCATCTATTATCTATATATAATATTATATATATCTGTCTGACTGCTCAGCTCACACAGCTTATAATTGTGGGGGAGACTGGGGAGCACTACTGCAGTGCCAGTTATAGGTTATAGCAGGAGCCAGGAGTACATAATATATTATATAGTGAGTGACCACCAGACACACAGTGCAGTTTATTTAATATATCCGTTCTCTGCCTGAAAAAAGCGATACACACAGTGACTCAGTCAGTCACATACCATATCTGTGTGCACTGCTCAGGCTCAGGCCAGTGTGCTGCATCATCTATTATCTATATATAATATTATATATATCTGTCTGACTGCTCAGCTCACACAGCTTATAATTGTGGGGGAGACTGGGGAGCACTACTGCAGTGCCAGTTATAGGTTATAGCAGGAGCCAGGAGTACATATTATATTAAAATTAAACAGTGCACACTTTTGCTGCAGGAGTGCCACTGCCAGTGTGACTGACCAGTGACCTGACCACACTGACCACCAGTATAGTTAGTAGTATACTTATATTGTGATTGCCTGAAAAAGTTAAACACTCGTCGTGTGACTACACTTGTGTGTTTTTTTTTTTTTTATTCTATAAAAATAAAACTCATTCTGCTGACAGACAGTGTCCAGCAGGTCCGTCATTATATAATATATAATATATACCTGTCCGGCTGCAGTAGTGATATATATATATTTTTTATATCATTTATCATCCAGTCGCAGCAGACACAGTACGGTAGTTCACGGCTGTGGCTACCTCTGTGTCTCTGCACTCGGCAGGCAGTCCGTCCATAATTGTAATACCACCTAACCGTGGATTTTTTTCATTCTTCTTTATACATACATAGTTACATAGACATCTTCTCTTTATCAACCAGTCTATATTAGCTGCAGACACAGTACAGTACGGTAGTTCACGGCTGTGGCTACCTCTGTGTCTGCACTCGGCAGGCAGTCCGTCCATAATTGTATACCACCTAACCGTGGTTTTTTTTCATTCTTCTTTATACATACATAGTTACATAGACATCTTCTCTTTATCAACCAGTCTATATTAGCTGCAGACACAGTACAGTACGGTAGTTCACGGCTGTGGCTACCTCTGTGTCTGCACTCGGCAGGCAGTCCGTCCATAATTGTATACCACCTAACCGTGGATTTTTTTCAGTCTTCTTTATACATACATAGTTACATAGACATCTTCTCTTTATCAACCAGTCTATATTAGCTGCAGACACAGTACAGTACGGTAGTTCACGGCTGTGGCTACCTCTGTGTCTGCAGTCGGCAGGCAGTCCATAATTGTATACTAGTATCCATCTCCATTGTTTACCTGAGGTGCCTTTTAGTTGTGCCTATTAAAATATGGAGAACAAAAATGTTGAGGTTCCAAAATTAGGGAAAGATCAAGATCCACTTCCACCTCGTGCTGAAGCTGCTGCCACTAGTCATGGCCGAGACGATGAAATGCCAGCAACGTCGTCTGCCAAGGCCGATGCCCAATGTCATAGTACAGAGCATGTCAAATCCAAAACACCAAATATCAGAAAAAAAAGGACTCCAAAACCTAAAATAAAATTGTCGGAGGAGAAGCGTAAACTTGCCAATATGCCATTTACCACACGGAGTGGCAAGGAACGGCTGAGGCCCTGGCCTATGTTCATGGCTAGTGGTTCAGCTTCACATGAGGATGGAAGCACTCAGCCTCTCGCTAGAAAAATGAAAAGACTCAAGCTGGCAAAAGCAGCACAGCAAAGAACTGTGCATTCTTCGAAATCCCAAATCCACAAGGAGAGTCCAATTGTGTCGGTTGCGATGCCTGACCTTCCCAACACTGGACGTGAAGAGCATGCGCCTTCCACCATTTGCACACCCCCTGCAAGTGCTGGAAGGAGCACCCGCAGTCCAGTTCCTGATAGTCAGATTGAAGATGTCAGTGTTGAAGTACACCAGGATGAGGAGGATATGGGTGTTGCTGGCGCTGGGGAGGAAATTGACCAGGAGGATTCTGATGGTGAGGTGGTTTGTTTAAGTCAGGCACCCGGGGAGACACCTGTTGTCCGTGGGAGGAATATGGCCGTTGACATGCCAGGTGAAAATACCAAAAAAATCAGCTCTTCGGTGTGGAGGTATTTCACCAGAAATGCGGACAACAGGTGTCAAGCCGTGTGTTCCCTTTGTCAAGCTGTAATAAGTAGGGGTAAGGACGTTAACCACCTCGGAACATCCTCCCTTATACGTCACCTGCAGCGCATTCATAATAAGTCAGTGACAAGTTCAAAAACTTTGGGTGACAGCGGAAGCAGTCCACTGACCAGTAAATCCCTTCCTCTTGTAACCAAGCTCACGCAAACCACCCCACCAACTCCCTCAGTGTCAATTTCCTCCTTCCCCAGGAATGCCAATAGTCCTGCAGGCCATGTCACTGGCAATTCTGACGAGTCCTCTCCTGCCTGGGATTCCTCCGATGCATCCTTGCGTGTAACGCCTACTGCTGCTGGCGCTGCTGTTGTTGCCGCTGGGAGTCGATGGTCATCCCAGAGGGGAAGTCGTAAGCCCACTTGTACTACTTCCAGTAAGCAATTGACTGTTCAACAGTCCTTTGCGAGGAAGATGAAATATCACAGCAGTCATCCTACTGCAAAGCGGATAACTGAGGCCTTGGCATCCTGGGTGGTGAGAAACGTGGTTCCGGTATCCATCATTACTGCAGAGCCAACTAGAGACTTGTTGGAGGTACTGTGTCCCCGGTACCAAATACCATCTAGGTTCCATTTCTCTAGGCAGGCGATACCGAAAATGTACACAGACCTCAGAAAAAGAGTCACCAGTGTCCTAAAAAATGCAGCTGTACCCAATGTCCACTTAACCACGGACATGTGGACAAGTGGAGCAGGGCAGGGTCAGGACTATATGACTGTGACAGCCCACTGGGTAGATGTATGGACTCCCGCCGCAAGAACAGCAGCGGCGGCACCAGTAGCAGCATCTCGCAAACGCCAACTCTTTCCTAGGCAGGCTACGCTTTGTATCACCGGTTTCCAGAATACGCACACAGCTGAAAACCTCTTACGGCAACTGAGGAAGATCATCGCGGAATGGCTTACCCCAATTGGACTCTCCTGTGGATTTGTGGCATCGGACAACGCCAGCAATATTGTGTGTGCATTAAATATGGGCAAATTCCAGCACGTCCCATGTTTTGCACATACCTTGAATTTGGTGGTGCAGAATTTTTTAAAATACGACAGGGGCGTGCAAGAGATGCTGTCGGTGGCCAGAAAAATTGCGGGACACTTTCGGCGTACAGGCACCACGTACAGAAGACTGGAGCACCACCAAAAACTACTGAACCTGCCCTGCCATCATCTGAAGCAAGAAGTGGTAACGAGGTGGAATTCAACCCTCTATATGCTTCAGAGGTTGGAGGAGCAGCAAAAGGCCATTCAAGCCTATACAATTGAGCACGATATAGGAGGTGGAATGCACCTGTCTCAAGTGCAGTGGAGAATGATTTCAACGTTGTGCAAGGTTCTGATGCCCTTTGAACTTGCCACACGTGAAGTCAGTTCAGACACTGCCAGCCTGAGTCAGGTCATTCCCCTCATCAGGCTTTTGCAGAAGAAGCTGGAGGCATTGAAGAAGGAGCTAAAAGGGAGCGATTCCGCTAGGCATGTGGGACTTGTGGATGCAGCCCTTAATTCGCTTAACAAGGATTCACGGGTGGTCAATCTGTTGAAATCAGAGCACTACATTTTGGCCACCGTGCTCGATCCTAGATTTAAAGCCTACCTTGGATCTCTCTTTCCGGCAGACACAAGTCTGCTGGGGTGCAAAGACCTGCTGGTGACAAAATTGTCAAGTCAAACGGAACGCGACCTGTCAACATCTCCTCCTTCACATTCTCCCGCAACTGGGGGTGCGAGAAAAAGGCTCAGAATTCCGAGCCCACCCGCTGGCGGTGATGCAGGGCAGTCTGGAGCGACTGCTGATGCTGACATCTGGTCCGGACTGAAGGACCTGACAACGATTACGGACATGTCGTCTACTGTCACTGCATATGATTCTCTCAACATTGATAGAATGGTGGAGGATTATATGAGTGACCGCATCCAAGTAGGCACGTCACACAGTCCGTACTTATACTGGCAGGAAAAAGAGGCAATTTGGAGGCCCTTGCACAAACTGGCTTTATTCTACCTAAGTTGCCCTCCCACAAGTGTGTACTCCGAAAGAGTGTTTAGTGCCGCCGCTCACCTTGTCAGCAATCGGCGTACGAGGTTACATCCAGAAAATGTGGAGAAGATGATGTTCATTAAAATGAATTATAATCAATTCCTCCGCGGAGACATTGACCAGCAGCAATTGCCTCCACAAAGTACACAGGGAGCTGAGATGGTGGATTCCAGTGGGGACGAATTGATAATCTGTGAGGAGGGGGATGTACACGGTGATATATCGGAGGGTGAAGATGAGGTGGACATCTTGCCTCTGTAGAGCCAGTTTGTGCAAGGAGAGATTAATTGCTTCTTTTTTGGGGGGGGTCCAAACCAACCCGTCATATCAGTCACAGTCGTGTGGCAGACCCTGTCACTGAAATGATGGGTTGGTTAAAGTGTGCATGTCCTGTTTTGTTTATACAACATAAGGGTGGGTGGGAGGGCCCAAGGACAATTCCATCTTGCACCTCTTTTTTCTTTTCTTTTTCTTTGCATCATGTGCTGATTGGGGAGGGTTTTTTGGAAGGGACATCCTGCGTGACACTGCAGTGCCACTCCTAGATGGGCCCGGTGTTTGTGTCGGCCACTAGGGTCGCTAATCTTACTCACACAGTCAGCTACCTCATTGCGCCTCTTTTTTTCTTTGCGTCATGTGCTGTTTGGGGAGGGTTTTTTGGAAGGGCCATCCTGCGTGACACTGCAGTGCCACTCCTAGATGGGCCCGGTGTTTGTGTCGGCCACTAGGGTCGCTAATCTTACTCACACAGCTACCTCATTGCGCCTCTTTTTTTCTTTGCGTCATGTGCTGTTTGGGGAGGGTTTTTTGGAAGGGACATCCTGCGTGACACTGCAGTGCCACTCCTAGATGGGCCCGGTGTTTGTGTCGGCCACTAGGGTCGCTTATCTTACTCACACAGCGACCTCGGTGCAAATTTTAGGACTAAAAATAATATTGTGAGGTGTGAGGTATTCAGAATAGACTGAAAATGAGTGTAAATTATGGTTTTTGAGGTTAATAATACTTTGGGATCAAAATGACCCCCAAATTCTATGATTTAAGCTGTTTTTTAGTGTTTTTTGAAAAAAACACCCGAATCCAAAACACACCCGAATCCGACAAAAAAAATTCGGTGAGGTTTTGCCAAAACGCGTTCGAACCCAAAACACGGCCGCAGAACCGAACCCAAAACCAAAACACAAAACCCGAAAAATTTCAGGCGCTCATCTCTATTAGCAACTTCAATGTGCTCTTCACCAGGGTCTGAATCTGAGCACCACCTAGTAAGGTGCACCTTAGACAATGAAAAGCCTACAGTATTTGATGAACAGATGCATTACAGATCATCCTGCTTGAACTGTTGTAAATTTAAAACTGTTACCGGAATGATAAATGGGTGTGAATTGAATACATTGGACTTTGGGGAAGGTGTATCAAAGCTCGGAGGCAGACAAAGTACCAACAATTAGCTAATAACTTTCTCTCTCTCTACTTTATCACATCTCTCCCTTTGCCACACAGCTCCATCAACAAACACATTAACCGCTACATACTAGACTTTTAAAACGTTTTAAAAATGTTTATGCAATTTTTTTGCAATTGTTGCAGATCTTCTTGAGCCTCCCGGTTGAGGCAATATATGTATTTAAAAGGTTATAAGTCAATCCATTTATATTTCCCAACTAATTGATGTTATTACAGCTTCTGGTGCCCATAAAATGGCATTTTACACAGATACTTTTATTAATCCAAATTGTTCAGGCCATGTTTAAATAAAGTACTCTATGTGCCTGAAGTATGTGCCTGTAGTGCAGTGGTTTTGCATACTACTCCTGAGGAAAAACGGACAGTAGTGGTGAACAGTACATACCTTCCAACCATTTATCTATTATTTTATTTATTAACAGTTTCTTATATAGCGCAGAAAATTTTGTTGTGCTTTACAATTGGAAACAACAATGATAAAACAAAACTAGGTAATAACAAACAGGTAAGAAGGGGTAAGAAGGTCCTGCTCGCAAGCTTACAATCTTTAGGTAAATAGGCATTCATACACAAGAATAGGTGCTATCTATTGCATAGTTGTCCACCAGATTGCAAAGGTTCTTGGTGGGCTGCATGATATCGTCATACAGCAATGATGAACCGGGGTCAGAAGGAAGGAAAAGTGAAGTAGAGAAAATATGTGAGGGTATGTGTATACTGTACAGTGGGGATATAACTGGATGGGAAGGCTTACGGAGGTTATGTGAGCGGTTCTGGAATTTGATAAGCTTGCCTGAAGAAGTGAGTTTTCAGGATACGTTTGAAGGTTTGGAGACTAGAGGAGAGCTCTACTGGTATCTTTCCTTCACTCTTTAAGCATGCAGTGATAACTCGCACTCTGAAAAAACACAATTCTGACCCTAACTCTCAAACTACGTCCCATCGCTCAGCTCCTATGCCCCTCCAAGCTACTTGAGAGACTCGCCTACACTCTCCTCACATACATCCTTAACTCACACAACTTAATGTACCCACATCTGTCAGGCTTTCGTTCTCAACACTCCACTGAGACAGCACTGACTAAAGTAGTGAATGATCTGGTCACTGCAAAGTCTAAAGGCCATTACTCACTACTTAATCTTCTAGAGCTCTCTGCTGCTTTTGACATTGTTGACCACTCTTTTCTCATACAAACACTACAATCCCTAGGTCTTCAAAACACAGCCCTTTCTTGGTTCCTATCCTATCCAATCGCTCCCTCAGTGTCCGCTTATCTGAGTCATCCTCCTCTTCGTTACCTCTTTCAGATGGAGTACCGCAAGGCTCGGTCTTAGGTCTTCTGCTTTTCTCAGTCTATACCTCATCTCTTGGTAAACTAATCAGCTCTTTTGGAATTCATTATCATCTGTACATGGAGGATACTCAAATCTACCTATTCTCCCCTGATTTGTCTCTATCTGTACTGGGCCGTGTCATTGAATGCCTTTCTGATGTTTTGGATGACATCTTGCCACCTCAAACTTAATATTTCAAAAACAGAGTTAATTACATTTCCACAGGCCAATAGTAGTTACCAACCTAATATCTCTATCACTGTTGAGAACTCGACAATCAATCCTACCCCACAAGCTCTCTGCCTAGGTGTCATCCTTGACTCTGAGCTGTCCTTTGTTCCCCACATTCAGTCTGTCTCAAAATCATGTTACATGCATCTAAAAAAACATATCACCATATTTAGACACAAGACATTGCTCTCATTTTCTCCCGCATTGATTATTTCAATAGTCTTCTTGCTGGTCTTACTAAAAAGAGACTATAACCACTACAATCCATTCTGAACACAGCTGCAAGGCTAATCTTTCTTGCTAGGTGTTCATCGTCTGCAGATCTACTTTGTCAGTCCCTCTAGAGTATTCTAGCATATTCAATCTAAAATAATTTTACTCACACACAAGGCCATTAACCAAACTACACCTATGTACAGCTCTTCCCTTATCTCAAAATATCTCCCAACCCGACCTCTTGACTCATCACAAGATATACATCTCTCATCCACACTCATTATGTGCTCCCATTCATGATTGCAGGACTTTCTTAGAGCTGCCCCCACTCTGTAGAATGCCCTACCACACACAATAAAAATGAGAGATTACAGATGTTAGTTAAGGTTGGGATGAGCACAGGAGACAGAGATTGACTTATTTGTGAGGGTATAGGATCAAGAGGAGAGGTAGTAGAGTAGCCGGATGAGAAGAGTGTTGAGACTTCATCTTCTTTGTGGGATCAAATGAAGAGAAGGTGACAGAGGGTTCAGGTAGGGAATTGAGCAGGTCACTGGCTCAGGAAGAGCATACCATTTCATCTCGGATCTTATCAATCTTCTCTTTGAAGTAGGAAGCAAGATCTTGCGCCTTGATAGTGGCTGGTGGGTTGGGTGAAGGAGGGTTCAGAAGTGATTTAAATGTATTAAAAAGTTATTTAGGGATAGAAGCTTGAGTAGAGATGAGAGTTTGGAAATATGTTTGTTTGGCAGTGTCCAGGGCATTACAATAAGATTGGTAGACATTCTTATATGTGAGGAAATCGCTTGGAATATGAAATTTATGTCACTGAAGTTAAACTTTATGTGATAGTTTTTGTAGGTGTAGGTCTAAATGGAGTGTGATGGGTAGCTGGAGGCTGGCGCTACTTCTTCAAGGGCTATTTCTAGAGTCTGGTTCAGGTGTGATACAGCCGTCTCAGGAGAAGTGAATGCAGAAATAGGTGAAAGCAGTTGTTGGAGTGAGGGGGAAAGTTCATGAAAATGAATTGTGTTAATATTTCTGCGGGTTTGGGGAGGATTGGAGGACTTCAGTGACACTGAGTTTGAAGTAATGGAGGAAAGCATGTAGGTGATAAGGTTGTGATCTGAGAGAGGAAATGGAGTGTTAGTGAATTCAGAAACTGAGCACAGTCTGGTGAATACTAGATCAAGGCAGTGGCCCCCCTGATGAGTAGAGGAGTCAGTCCATTGGGAGAGGCAGAGAGAGTAGTGTGGAGGCAGTAGTGTGAAGGCATGAGCAGCAGATTTTGGACTATCAATAGCAATATTAAAATCACCCATGATGATGGTGGAGATGTCAGAGGATAGGAAGTAAGGAAGCCAGACAAAAAAATCTTCCAGAAATTGTTTGGGTTACCCAGGTGTCCAACTACCTACCAATTGAAAAAATTCCCATAATATTACCGCCGGTGGGATGGTAGGACAGGGTCCTCAAATCGGATCTGTTTTGCCTAAATCAAGGCCATTTTAAAATGTACAGAGACAAGGTCACATGAGCCAGAGGTCACACAAGCCAAAGCTGAAAAACTAGTCACAACAGTATGCAATAGTCAGTACGTTACTCAAGGCAAGAAGGCAAGGGGGTCAGAATTGTCTAGACAGCAACATTTTATGCCCAGATTCAAGAGATAACTAAAGACATCTAAACAATGATTAGCACTAAGTGGCATCCTTATATAGCCTTGCAACTAAAGCGCAAGATTAGC
Organism: Pseudophryne corroboree; assembly: GCF_028390025.1. Taxonomy (NCBI): domain Eukaryota; kingdom Metazoa; phylum Chordata; class Amphibia; order Anura; family Myobatrachidae; genus Pseudophryne; species Pseudophryne corroboree. The sequence goes on along the minus strand of NC_086454.1, from coordinate 86,779,097 downwards.
TCATACATTCCATCCATGGAGCTGAGTGTGCGTGTCTCGATTCTTCTCCTGATTCCTAGTAAACTCTGTTTAATGTAGACCGAAGCCTAGGGCTTAGCTCATACTTGTTGACTTGAATTTATGGCTGAGTGGGTGTGCCTGAACAGAAATGGCGGTTCTTCTGTGGACAGATAGGCGCACCTGCACACAATTGTGTACTTACATCGTTGACCTGCTCTTCCATCCATGACATCTATAGAGATGTGTTACATATTGAGCAATCCTATCACCTGAAAGAAAATGTAGCACTTGCTTAGAAGAATTCACTTGGTCTTCCTGTGGTGCAGTCATTTAGTGTAATTCAAAATAATAGTTGAGCATTACTCTTGTGACTGTATGAAACATTAGCGGGTGAAATAATAGTTCCAATCTATACAGTAGTATATAAAAGAAACTTGCTTGCATCCAATCAATCTCAAGGAAAAATCATTCTAAATGTCAAATCAAGTGTATTGCAGACGTAACTTTGAGAACCAATTTAGTGGAACTCTGATTGCACAATTATGGTTTTTTATTAACACTGGGATTGATGGAAAACAAAAAAATGAGCTCACACAACAATAGCTGAAATGAAATATGGGCCTATGGCAAAATGGTTTGGTAGCTACTGGTTTAACCACTTCATATCCAGAGATTTTTTTTTATGGGAAAACAACCCCCCATTCTTCATCACCTATAACTTTTCAAACAAGTGCCATGAAAGTTCACAACTAAAAGTCCTAAGTTATGTGGAACACCAAATGCCACTGCAATCGTCACTATGGAATTTTAATTTTATAGTGGCATGAATAAAATGTCAGTGGTCAAGAGCATGTTATGTGCACTTAGGGTCATACGGGGGACAGAGCTTGGAACGTCAGCCCTGAGCCAAGATATGGGAATGCATCAAAGTCTCCTTTGGGAAAATCATGACAACAGAAACTCCTTTTTCACTGAAACATATCATACTTTCCATAGCTTTGTAACTGCAAGAAGAGAATATATATTCTGCTAATGTACAACTTTAAGGCAATTTTCAACGTTACGGGGAAAAGAGGCAGTAGTGCTGTTCCAGACAGCTTTATGTATTCAGTAACTGGTTTAAATTCAAGAACCTGATTGATATTGCCCTTTTAGCAATGGCTTCACTGTTTTTTGTTTTTTTTTCTCAAAATGTCTATTCTATAAAATGTCAAAACTCTCTGAGTTTGATAAATGCCATTTTCTCACCTGCCTACCTTGTAAAATTGAACTGGAAACTGCCAAAATGTCTAACAGTAAGGAGCAGTGGTGAATTATTACACGGCAATGTTTATGGAAACCTGTCCAGAGTAGTAACACTCATTCCAAGTCCATTTTTGGGACATAAAAAAACTTGAAAACGATCTTTTGTCCTGTTGATTGGCAAATTTGTCCAGCTTTATAATTATAAACAGAGCAAACCTAGAGTATCTCTACAGACTCACCACTCTATAACGCCAGAGCAGGGGCACATGTAGAGAGGAGCAGGCCTGTGTGCAGACTCTGTCTGGGCCTCCTCCTCTCTCTGTGCACTAGGGTCACTAGGGGACCCTAACGCTGTCCCAGAGTCTAGTGCACATGTGCAGATTTCCCCGGGAAAATGGTGTGGTAGCCATTTTCCCAGTGATTTCCGTAGTGCGCATGCGCAAAATTCTGGGAAAAAGGCCGCCACGCCATTTTCCTGGTGATTTCTCCAACGCTGCTGCTGCCGACACAGGACTCCAGAGGGTTAAGTATTGGAAAAAAATGGGTGCAGGGTGTTCAGTGTGGGCCTCCCTGGAACCCGGTGGCCCGCGTGCACCGCACACACTGCATCCTTTATAAATACGACAGTGCTCCAGAGCAATCCTGACTTCAGATAAATCCTTGAATTCTGACAATAGACCCTCCACCCCGAGTCACAAAGGGCCATTTAGTAGCCGGGGAGTGGCAACAGAAATGCAGGTGTGTCATGGCTGTTTTTGGGGCGTGTATCTGCCGTTAGCTGCGATCATGTCATGCGAAAACTTTGCGCCTACATCGCTACTTCTGTGTCCAGAATGCATAGCCACAGGTCTACCCGAGCAGTTTGTGTTCCTCATCATTGTGTATAGTCTGTGAATGTGTACGCAGCTGCAAATGAGTTTGCGATATCTCCGGCGGCCGTCTTGCGATGAGTAGCAATTTTGTAGCCTAAAATTTCACAGCTGAGTAGGCAAGTGCTTACAAACATGAATTAGGCCCTATGTATTCAGACTATAGAAAGAAAATAGATTTTAAAAAAAATGGCTTACTTTTATTTATGCTGCATTCAGACTGCAAATGCCGGATCCTACCCGGTAAGACAAACGTGTACTTACCGGGTGGGATCCGGCATTTGCACTCCGCTGCTGGCTTTCCGACCCGGCAATATACCGGGTCGGTTGCCATAACAACGGAGCGCGCAGCAGCAGCAGGGGCTGGGGTGGAGGCGGCGTCGGGAGATGAGCTCATCTCCAGCGCCGCCTCTCCCTATCTTGTGAATGGGAACCGTGTCGCATCGACACGGCTCCCATTCACACCGCACCTGACCCGGTAATCAACCCGGGTAAAACCCTTCTTTTTTACCGGGTTGATTTACCGGGTCAGGCGACCCGCTAAATCGGCCAGTGTGCTTTCACATCGCACACTGACCCGGTTCGACACGGCAATATGCCGAGTCGGTACCGGGTTATTTGTGCGATGTAGCCTTAAAGCGCTCCTATAGAACCCACGTTTATAAACACACACCAAGTGGGTCAAAAGGAAATATATAATCACATACACCGATGTTTCAAAAGATGAATGCAAGTCCAGCGTTTGATTAGACGTAGATGGTTCTAGTTCTCATAGAAATATAAGAAAAAAGAAAGTGCAATAGTGCAATTAACCTTTAAAAGGTGCTTGAATTTATTTTAATATTGCACTTACACCCAGCAGACGAAATCAGTAGCCTTTAGGAAAAACCCTCATTGGCAATACAGCAGCAGCGGACTGGATGATGATAATCCTTTTAATGTCCAGCGCCGATATCACATTTTCTATTTGAGGTGCTGCTATATAACTATAATTGTGTATTTAACTAATGGAGGGACACTTGCAATCGGGATGTGCAATAATCCGATTTGAAAGACACTCTATAAAATGGAACTACTATGATCACCGTGATCTGATTTCCTGTAAGCGCTGGAGTGTAATTCATAGACATATGGAACTTCCGGCCGCGGTGGAACGTACGGCCATCTTGTTTCCTGTCATACGCGGATCTGATTTCCTGAAAGAACTGGAACGCAAATCGCGGACATATGGAACTTCCGGCCACGGTGGAACGCACGGCCATCTTGTTTCCGGTCATGCGCGGCTGGGAACACACACCGATTAGCGGTGATCTAGAGCAGCTGTTCTGTGTATTAGTTAGGGTATTTAGGGAGAGGAAGGGGAGAGTATTACACGCTTCTGAAGAAGAACTATTCAAGTTCGAAACGCGTTAAGCGTACACTCTCTCGCTGTATTTGTAACCCTGTTGGAGCTTCACCATCTACACTGGACGCTGAGGAACTGTTTGGGGTACTGGTTTCCGGAGCCATTTCCCGTGGGTGGACCATCTGACCTTTTCCAGACCTCGCCTCCTGTGGCCATGCTCCATACTGGGGACTTGTGTATATGCCTTTTTTCATCAATTTGATGTAAGTGTAATGTTTTAAAAATAAATCTTTGCTTTTAAAAAAGGATAATTGCACTATTGCACTTTCTTCGTGCTGCTTATCTTTTATGAGGCTTAATCGTATGTGATATCGGCGCTGGACATTAAAAGGATTATCATCATCCAGTCCGCTGCTGCTGTATTGCCAATGAGGGTTTTTCCTAAAGGCTACTGATTTCGTCTGCTGGGTGTAAGTGCAATATTAAAATAAATTCAAGCACCTTTTAAAGGTTAATTGCACTATTGCACTTTCTTTTTTCTTATATTTCTATGAGAACTAGAACCATCTACGTCTAATCAAACGCTGGACTTGCATTCATCTTTTGAAACATCGGTGTATGTGATTATATATTTCCTTTTGACCCACTTGGTGTGTGTTTATAAACGTGGGTTCTATAGGAGCGCTTTAAGGCTATATCTCTATCTATTCCTCAATTCTTATATTTTAAGTGTAAAGGGATGTACACTTTGAGATACAATTTTTAGCTGCACCTGTAAAACTAATTTGCGCATATTTTTAAACTACCTTTCCATTTCCACTATTTGTGCGATGTGAAAGGGGTATTAGTAAACTACTCATGCAAATAAATTACCATGGTGTCTGCTAAACATTATACAATATCAGTGGTGGATTTCCCATTAGGCCCGTGAGGCACCAGCCTAGGGGCGGCACTTGGATGCTTATGTTGGTAATGTCAGCCTAAAAAGTACCAGTAACTAACTACAAAATATTTCCACTGTACTGTTCCATATGCCATCTTGAATAGCGTGTAAACGGATAGTACATGCACATACTGCCCCTATACACTCTCCTAGTTAGTAAATATGTATACATAATAAAAATAAATCACAGTTAGTGGTTTTTCCTTATTATTCTATTAAATTGTCATCAAATGATGGCTAAGTAATAACCAATCAATAAAAATAATAAAATTAGGCAGGGGGGGGGGGGGGGCATTACTGTTGTGCCTAGAGGCGGCCTCACCGCTAAATCCACCCCTGGGTAATATGGATTGCTGTGCTACACGGTATCTGTTGTTTGTGACCCATCTGTGTGCTTTCAGTGGCCATCACTTACATGGCGTGGTGGATAATAGATGCTAAGAATAGGACAAGCCTCTCGACATAAACAGCACATTTTTGTTTTAAATATACACCTAATGGAGCCAAAGATAATGAATAAACAATGTAATAATGCTTTTACAGACAAGAAACAGAATTATAGCTTATTCCCATAAGAGCGTATTTCAGTTGTAGCTAATGGTTCTACTTCACCACACATGAAGGTCACCATTTGTCTTCCCATTTTGTGCATAGCTGTTATCCATAATAATCTCTACATTACGTGACCTGGCTTGTAGTATATTCTTTTTGCCGTGATAAAATAAGTAAAACAAAAATCACAGCTTAATATGCAGTAAAATCTAACACGTGTTTAGAAAAGAAAAAAAAAGATTTTTCTTTTTTTGTGAGTAGTTATTGTAATTTGTTAAATATAAATATAAAAATGTTATACCAATTATTTCTGACCTATTAGACAGCAAGGGGATTGTTACTAGCTTGGGGCATATTAAGATAATAGTAAATTCACAGGATATTTACAAGCCCTCCTACATATTCCACACTATAAGAATACTGAACACACATGCTCTGTAGTCTAGCACGTGCATTTAAGGCGATGCAGACTCATACACAGCTCATTCAGTGGGGGAAATGGGTTTGTAGTTAAAATGTAGACTATGACATTACTAGAATGTCAGAATGTCGACACTGGGATTTGGCTGCGGGTGGGAGGATAAGAGTTAGGCTGCAGGGGAGGTTACAGTTAGGCTGAGGGCTGGAGGGTAAGTGTTAAGCTGCGGGGGGGAGGTTAGAGTTAGGCTGAGGGCGGGAGGGTAAGTGTTATGCTGCGGGGGGAGGTTAGAGTTAAACTGCGGTGGAGGTTAGAGTCAGGCTGAGGGCGGGAGGGTAAGGGTTAGGCTGCTGGGGAGGTTACAGTTAGGCTGAGGGCGGGAGGGTAAGGGCTAGGCTGCGGGGGAGGTTAGGGTTAGACAGAGGGTGGGAGGAAGGTTAGGTTGTGGGGGGAGGAAGGTTAGGGTTAGGGTGCTGGACGGGAGGTAAGAGTTCTTCTGATGAGGGAGGAAGGTTAGGGCTAGGTAAAAGGCAGGAGGGTAAGGACTAGGCTGCGGGGGAGGTTAGGGTTAAGCAGAGGGCAGGAGGAAGGTTAGGATGTGGGGGAGGAAGGGTAGGGTTAGGCTGATGGATGGGAGGGTAAGAGTTCTTCTGCTGAGGGAGGAAGGTTAGGGCTAGGTAAAAGGCAAGAGATCCATTTCAAAATGGATCTCTTGCTCCAAGGATAGGACTGGTGCAAATGTGCATTGATAACTATAGTGGCTATAAATCCAAGAGGTGGATAGGGGTGGTCACCAGGGCCATCTTAACATATAGATACACTGGGCAACTGCCCAGGGTCCCACAGTTCTAAGGGCCTCAGAGCAGGGGTGGGTGGTGGTCACAATCAGAGCAGCCAGGCAGCATTCTCTACCTGCATCCCAGCCTGCAGCCAGACAGTGAATCGCTGTCAGCATGCTGATTGGTGGATGGCTGGAGCTATCCACCAATCAGAGTGCTGACAGCCCTTCACTGTATGTGGAGAGGAGGGGCATGTTATTTAATTTTTTTGGTTCCCTGGAATGGTTGTGTAGGGGCCCCAGTGCATTGCTTTTTCCAAGGTCTACAATACTGTTAAGACGGCCCTGGTGGTAGTGCCATGAGTGTATAATTACGGCAGACTTGCATTTGCCCCAGTGACTATAACTAAACTGGACAATGACAACATTATTAGTAATATCTGAATATTTGACAGGAAGTGTGTTATTCTGCACTGACCCAAGAGCTCAGCCATTATAACTCATGACTTCAGAACTCACTGTTTATGCAGATATTTGTGTCACTTGTGTCATAGAGGCCTATTCATTATCATACCCCATCGATTCTTCATTAGTTACTGTAAGTTTCCATCTCGCCGCGAGTTGCAGCGGTAGATACAGGAGTACTGTATTGCTCAACACTGCTCCGGTGTGTTCCCGGCCATTGCCACACAGCTAGTAGCAGTGAAGCTTTACAAAGACCAGAAGCGTAAGGTCACATGAATGACCTGAGTTCCCACTTGTGCATGCTGCACAGGCGGAGGGATCTGAAAGGGAACTAACCCCATCTGAATATGAATATGTGGAGACTACATCGAGCGACTTATGGTGAATGGGCCTAGTAGTAATAACATGCGGAAACTATGGTACTATTTTTGAATATGTTACGGGTCATTCACTTTAATGATTAGGCCCCATAGTACTGTTATTTTAGGATCGAATTGAGCATGATGGCAGTTGTACCCACATCCACTTTTCTGTGTGATGTTCTGATATAACCAATCATTATAGCACCTGTAGTATAATAATAACAACAGAATGTACTGTATACACAATTTGAATACTATATCTCAGACTGTATAATGTAAGTATCTTAATGTATTGTATTTAACAGTCGTTGTTTCATTATTGTCATATAATAATAACAAGGTGTTCCTCATATTCAGAGACATCACTAGTATTGCTGCTTCTGTGTCGCCCAGAGTGTTCTGCGGATGCTCCAGTCATGTAGACTGCAGCCTGTATAGCCCCCAGTGCCACTTTCCCCTGCACTTGGTGGCACCACCCCTCAATGTGACATCATTAGCTCGGGGGGCATTTCCGTTATAGGGTGCCATAAAGCCCTGCTACGGGGCTGAACCCACGAGTTGCAGGCAGCCTCAAGATTTTGTCAGTTTTTGTCATATTTTGCCTGATTCAGACCTGACCGCAGCACACAGATTCCCCAATATTGGGAATCTGCAGCTGCAGAAGGTCTGTGCAGTACGGGCCTTGCGATCTGGCCCTCAGTTCTCCTCTGCCGCTGCCTTATTGGTGAGGGGGCAGGGTGTTGCCCCCATGTTCTGCTTCCATCAGTCAGCTGAGTAAGCTGGAGCTTACTCAGCTGGCCGACAGAAGCGGGGGCTGTGAGGCCATCGCAACCTTCACGGATCCCAGCTTTATGACATTGGTCGCTGTGCAGGGATCACAGCTACACGCAGGAGGTGTCTCTTCTACTTCAGATGGGATGAAAATACAGTTCTACTTGCATGCAGCATTGTATTTCCGGCCATCTCGGAATCAGGCCCTTAGGGGGACCTTTACTAAGCAGTTATAAGAGCAGAGAAGTGAGCCAGTGGAGAAGTTGCCCATGGCAACCAATCAGCACTGAAGTAACATCTATAAAATGATACAGAGCTGCTGATTGGTTGAAGGGGCCACTTCTCCCCTGGCTCACTTCTCCGCTCTTATCACTGCTTAGTAAATGTCCCGCTTAGTCTCATGACTACTTTAATTGGCAAACCCAAGTTGGTTTGAGTTGCCCACAACTTGTAGGCTAATATATTTACCTTAATATGAGTATTTTACAAATATTCACATTCTTTGTTCATTATAAACATTTCTGATGTCAATTTTCACGCAAATAAAAAAGTTTACTCAACCTACCATCAGGTGAGTTTCTATGTCCAGCCCTCCTTAGCGACCTCTGTTTTTTTACCGTCTAGAGATATTCGCCTTGTTTCCCATCTGGCTGTGAAATTTTGCATATCTCGCTAGTCGCTACTGGGAATTTGCCAGTCGTATCCCAACCACTTAGCAGTAATAGTTTGAAAACTTTATAAAGACTCAGCTGAAATCACTGAAATATGAAGTTGAATAAACTCTGTTAAACTTGACCCAGAGATGGACACTAATGCATTCACAGCTGCAAATTTGTCCTGAACATATGTCAGTGCTGTAGCTGCCTGGAAATGTCATGGGATGCCCACCGGCAGCTTTCCAGATGCAAGCAACTGCGTAGAAACAAGGAGTGGCGGTTGCAGATCCTTCTATATTCAACCAGTGGGATCTGAGACGCTAGCGCCATAACTTCTGCGTATGGGATGGCAGTTGTAGGCTGAGACATGCCCCATAAATAATCGCGACACATCTGTGGTTTTGCCGCCACTTCCTGTTACCTCCCCCAAACGGTCCCTGATTGTCAATCACTTTGCAGAGAAATCCTCTCTGCTAGTGACATCACTAAGGTACTTTGGAACATGTTCAGTGTGACCGTCGCGCATGCATTGGGGGCCGATAATCACTCATCTCTGAATATCCCAGTTTGTATATTTGTTAATGAGGCCCACTGTCTGCAGAATAAGCAGAGAGATCATGTGAAAATTAATCTCCGGATTTCGGGGGTCATTCCGAGTTGATCGCTTGCTGGCAGTTTTTAGCAGCCATGCAAACGCATAGGCGCCGCCCACGGCAGAGTGTATTTTCGCTTTGCAGGAGTGCGAACGCCTGTGCAGCCGCGCGGCAGCAAACACATTTTGTGCAAAACAAGACCAGCCCTGTAGTTACTTATCCTGTGCGATGATTGCTGCGACGAATGACACGGTAATTATGTCAGATACCCGCCCAGCAAACGCCCGGCCACGCCTGCATTTTTCCAAACACTCCCAGAAAACGTTCAGTTGACACCCAGAAACTCCCACTTTCTGTCAATCTCCTTGCGATCGGCTGTGCGACTGAATGCATCACTAGAACCTGTGCAAAACCGCGATGCTCTTTGTACCCGTACATCGCGCGTGCGCATTGCGGTGCATACGCATGCACAGATTAGCCATTTTTTTCACTGATAACTACTCAGCAAACAACGGCAGCTAGCGATCAATTCGGAATGACCCCCTTCATTTTTCTCTCCTCATTTATTAGTTTTGTCAGTGTCCAGCATTAGAGGTTCACAGGAGAAAATTATATTTTTGCCTTGAAACTCTTTGAAGGGTTCAATCATGAAGCAGTGAAAAGTGTGGAGAAGTGAGCCAGTGGAGAAGTTGCCCATGGCAACCAATCAGCATTGAAGTAACATTTATAGTTTGCATACTGTACAATTGTATGGAGCAGCTGATTGCTTGCCATGGGCAACTTCTCCACAGGCTCACTTCTCCACTCTTTTCACTGCTTCATGAATAGACTCCTACTATTCACTGTATGTGTGCACCAGGGGTGTATTAAGAGAAGTGGGGGGCCGGGTGCAATCTCCATCTGGCCCCCTGCTCTCTCTAGTCGGCAGCGTAGTCACCCCGAGTGATGGCACTAGTAGTCCCTAGTACTGTTAGAGTCTACTGCAATATCCGTACTGCACATGTGGAAAATGGCAGAAAAATGGCCACCGAGCTACTTTCCCAGTGATATTGCAGGGCTGCCGCAGCAGATGCAGGACTCTGGAGAGGTAAGTACTGAAGAAATGGGTGCAGGTTTGTGCCCCCCTGGACCCGAAGGGCATGTGTGCACTGCACACACTGCACCCATTATATTGTAAGCACATCGAGATATGTACGGCTCTGTGTATATGCGGAAATACACTATTTGTATGTACATCTTGTTTTGCTACGAATTCTGCATCACCTCAATCAGGGCCGTTTGTAGGGCCGTGCAATCGCGCAGGGCGCACACCAACCCCTGACTCCCGCTAGCATCTGCTGACGTTGCGCTGCCACTAGAGACCTATTGCCTGGAACCTCCTATCACACTGGGAGCAATAATAGCAAGACACAGCCCTGACCCCAATGTATACTGTATGTACCCTTCTGATTTGTTTCATTCCTCTTATATTGTATAGAGCAGTGGTTCTCAACCATTTTTGAATCATGGCGCCCTAGAGTATTTAGAAAAAATTTTCACGGCACCCTTAGGCCAAAAGTTTCTTGCTGAGAAATTTAGAAAGAAAGATTAAATTAAGTAATATGTGATTATACAGTATGTCATCCTTAGGGCCAGTTATGTGGTGTGGTATGGGTCGCTGGGTCGACCCAACTTAGGTCGTCACTCATTAGGTCGACCACTGAAGGTCGACAGAGCCATTATGTTGACATGCATTAGGTCAACATGGGTGTAAGGTCGACATGTACTAGGTCGACAGATCAAAAGGTCGACATGCGGTTTTTGACTATTTTTTGGTGTCATTTTCTCTGTAAAGTGACGGGGAACCCAAATTAGTGCACCGTGTCCCCTCGCATGGCTCGCGCTTCGGGCAAGATTACCGTTCCAATCGTAGTCCACGTGGATTGTTAAGTATGAAAAAGTCCAAAAAATGAAGAAGAAAAAAACGAAAAACTCATGTCGACCTTTTGACCTGTCCACCTAGTACATGACGACCTAGCGGCCATGTCGACCTAATGCATGTCGACCTAATTGCATTGTCGACCTTCAGTTGCCGACCTAATGAGTGTCGACCAAAGTTGTGTCTCCTAATAACTGTTACCCATGTGGTGAGGGATAAAATTTGCTTCTGTTTGTCCACATGTTTTATGATTGGCAGCCACCCCACCAGCGCTGGTTTTGCCTATTACATTGACCAGAAATAATTTGAATTGGTCCTGGACCACCAATCCAGGGCACCGCTGCAAGTGTCCTGAGGTACCCCAGGGTGCCACAGCACACAGTTTGAGAATCACCGGTATAGAGTGCAAGCTCTTCAGTGAGAATACAACACTCAGTCGGCTGCTGCTTCTCTCTGCTATGATAAAGCTTTGAGAGTTCCTATAACAGAAGCACAGGCACCCTGGAGGATACACTGCTCTCCTGAAAACATATTAGAGAAAACTTAAACCAGCTGAAAAGTGAGAGTAATGTACAATCCGTGTTCACTGTGTAACACTACATGCAGTAATAGCTGCTCGGAGCACTGGCTGCTTCTGGTGTATACACTCCATCCATAACTTCCCCAGACTTGTATGACACTTAGCTGCCTCTCGGGCTCTCAGCATTTTCCGGAGCAGGTTTTAGTGCGGCAAGTATTAAATGTAATTTTGGAATCTTGACTTATAATCATTCAATGTAATGGGAGCAGCCGAGGAGCAGCATTGTTATTTTCTTGGTAGTGTGTCTTACCTTGAGTTACATTAGCAGGAGTCTCCTCTGCGGGCACAGCATAAACACAAAATACAGAATATAGGACATTTAGCCACAGAATCGGAGAGTGACCACACAGTGCTCGCTAATGTAGCAATTGCCGCAAACACCGACAAAGGACTCGACTTGACGCCATGATCTGTGGTGGCGGATGATTATGTTGTCATAGTGGGAATCAAGGTAAAAGCTCGCTAATGCCTCTTATTTTGCTTTTTGTGAGAATTTCTCTTTTTAAAATATATAAGGCACATATAATATTCCTATTGCATGACTTTCCTTACTATAGTAAACTGTTGCAGCTACAGAATACATTTTAATTTATTTTATTGGGTTTATTTTTACACCTCTTTATATTGCTGTTAAAAGCATTGCCCTTTTTACATTTTGGGCTTTAACATGGTGGGAAGTGGGGGCTTTTACTTTCTGTTGCTTAGTAACGGGATGATATTGGGATCCTGGCGCTTGGGATGCTGGTAGTGAGAGTACTAATAGTCGCATCCTGACACCTACTAGGTAAGTATGGTACCCCTAATCCTTAACCTCCCTAACCCTAACCCACCTTACCCACAGTCTGACCCTAACCCTTCCCCTTGCAGTCTAACCTTAACCCTTCCTGTGGTGCCCAACCCTAACCACCACCTCCCCGCAGCCTACCTATCAGCAGTCCCAGCATGCTTATGTTCGGGATTGCGATCCATGTCAGGATCCCGGTGTCGGTATTCCAAACAGTGTCGGGATTCCAGCATCAGTATTCCGACTGCTGGGATTCCGAACATCGGGATCCTGCCGGATCCCCTTAGTAACTTAGTAACTAAGGGGTAGATTAAATTCTTGTTATCAGCTGAATGATAAATGTTGCTCCAGCCAATCAGCCCCTAACTGTCATGTGTTGGAAAAATGACAGGAGCTGCTTGGCTGGAGCACTATTTATCATTCTGAAGGCGTGATAACAAGAATATTACTCGTTACATCTGCTCCCTAAGGGGAACATGTACTAAGCAGTGATAAAAGTGGAGAAGTTGCCCATGGCAACCAATCAGCAGCTCTGTATACTTTTATAGTATGCAAATTATAAATGTTACGTCAATGCTGATTGGTTGCCATGGGCAACTTCTCCACTGGCTCACTTCTCCACTTTTATCACTGCTTAGTACAAGTCCCCCTAAATCCTGACAATGCTAAATTCCTTTGTCGTATAAACAACCCTTTATGAAGCTAAGAACACTGTACGCTGTTTACTTAAGAAGTACCGTAATGGTACGCTAGTTGCGTAACGATCGCTCAGCCGTAGGCGAGACGCTCAAGCGTCACGTTCGCTCACGGCCCAGGGATCACAGGACACGTTATCGGCTATGACTAGAGTAATGATTCGCTATGGCGTAGCTTACGCTCGAGACCACGAGGAGGTCACCAGCGGCGCAGACGCTCACAACGCTATACCTTAATGTTTAAACCTTATACCAAAGAAATACAAAGAATACCTTAATGTGAGTACAGGGTGTAAGTGCAACCTTGTGTAACCTAACTAACTACAAAGCTGCTTGAGCGTCACCGACGCTCAAGTGAACACTTAACACTATAGAAAATACACAGATACTGGTTTAGGTTCCGAAGCCTATTAACTGTATTATATCTAATATACTTGTAAAAGGGGATAACAGTACAAATGATACACTACAATATAACAAAGACTTCCTAACCACAGAACTAAACAATAAATACAAAAAGACAATACTACACTGACCTAAATGCAATACAATACAATACTATCTAATACAATACAATACTAGCCTAGTCTAGGGGAGATATGAGAGAACAGAACAGAGAGAGAGAGAGAGAGAGAGATGAGAGAAATTGGCTCACAGAAAGACAATGATTACGGAGAGAAACTTACGCACAAGGGGAAACGATCGCATGCGCCTGGACATCCAGCACCCGATTTTCAGCAATGAGAACCGTTGAAGAGTGAGAGCTGGATGTGGTCGGCCTGCCTATTTATGCCCCACACACAATGCAATCTCCTGGTCCTACAATCCCATTGTCCATTGGCCGAAGGAATTCGGCCCTGCATCATAACAAAAGGTCATAGGGTGATTCATACAGGTGGGCTGTGACGATTTCCAACAGCTCAGGTGGGTGGGAAACTGGGTTTCCCGCCGCATACCTGAGTATGTGTAAATAATAGAAATGGACATAAACTTCTTATGTCCATAACTATTCGCACGAGCGATTAATATGCTCCAAACCAACACCGGAATTTTGCTAATTAAATACTCTTCCGATGGGTACCAAACACTGCTGTATGATTCCTGTTAGACCCTTCGTACGATATAAAGAGGGATTCCTCAGCTCTGGGACATTGTATTTTAACCAAACTTTCAGAATCTATCAAAGGGACCATGATCTATAAACTACATTAATTGTGAACATTTGTAACGAATGAGTCGCATGCTACGACTACATAAACTCTACCGTAAATACGCATACCGCGCCTGCGAGTGCACGCTATTGCGGGTATGCGCCTCCACGGGAGAGCGTACGCACGCGCAGCGCGGACCAGTGTGCGGTGCAAATATGGCAACGTGCATTGAGACATTTTTCTGACTTTGACAGTCCACCCTTTGGCAGTCAATAATAACTGCCACAAAACATTTAAGGAGAAAAATGCAAGTCAGGGGTTAATTGATTTCCATGGTTGGGTAAGGAAGAAGAGAGGAGTAGGTGTGAAAAGGGTATGACCTAGTGAGAGAGTAGAAGCATGTGTGTATGAATCCATGTTTGGGGGGTCATGTATCATCGTGCCGTACGTGTTGTAAATCAAGCTTCGAGGTATTGCGAAGTATACATTTGAATTCCTTCTTATCCTGTGGTACAGGTCTGTGGATGGGCTGTCAAACTTTACCGAGCTCTTTTCGGATTTTGAACAAAATGGGGAGCACATTTTAGTTGATGATACATGAATGGGGGAGGTATGTGGTTGCTGATATCTGTGCCTGTATTCCCTATCGTCTATGTGTGTCATTACCTGAGGGTTGTAGAGATGAAGATAAAGAACACTTATGGAAAATGCAATGATATTCTATGTCAGGGAAATGTACATCTGTCGTCGAAGTTGTGTTCGGTATCTGTTGAGAGTCGTCTTCTTTGCGCTGTATTGCTCCTTGGGCATGAGCAAATAGCTTTGTCTGAGCCATCAGATTTACAAAAAATGTTGGGCTAGCGTGAGTTTAAAAGTACTAGGGAAACTGGGGATCCATGGCAAAGTTCATCAAGTGTCCATATTTAAAGTTGTCAAATCTTCTTCTTTGGTCAATCCGTTGTCTGTATACATCTCGTCTCGTCAGCTTCCTCGTCCAAGGGGGTCTTTGTATCTTGGAGAAAAAGCAGAAAAACAGGTGAAAGAAACGGACCGTATAATCGCATTTTCATCACATCCTGGTTTCTATCATTGGGTCATAAATCAAATCCAGGTTAATTACGGTTTCCTCGCTCCTCAAGCTCATCACTCTTGTACTTTGTTTGCACCTCATTAAAGCCTGCCCGCATCTAAATATCAATCCAATCGATATAACGATACCCAAGATACATAGTAGAAACTTTCCAACATCCATTATGACTCCTTGAGCCCATTCTCCCAAACCGGAGAACCAATTTCGCGGGTTCAACCATGACACCCAACTAGTCAGCTCATTACCTACAGCAGCAAGGGTGAGATTGTGTTTTCGACGAAATTCCCACTTCAATTGGAGAATATCGTCCATCTTTTGGTCTATGACCTCTACCGGATCCTCGGTGCTATTTGTGATATACGTGCAACACTTTATGCCGTACTGTGTTGCCAATGTAACACAATATCCGCCTGTTACTGCTGTAAGATAATTAAGAACCATCCTATGCTGAACTAGTTCTGTTTTGTAAGCTTGAAGTTCTCTTCCAGTGTATCTAAACGTGTCATCATACATTTCAGTGATATTATCTAACAAATTGGCGAGTGCGGAAATGTATCTATAATTCATCACTCCTCGAGCGGTACGAGTGAAATCTAACGCTACCAGAACCTGAATCCCGGTGGATTCATGGATAAGATCAGAGGCCGGATGCTCTAACCTTTCTGACAGTTGTCTTTTAACTCGGTGCTCGTAATGAGTGTGAGTATAAGGAGCTTGGGCACCACGGTGTATGTCCTTCATTTTGTCATGTGTTACAGTCATCACTTCAGGCAATACTTTTCCAATATAACACAATCCTTCAGAGTTTGGGGCAAGCCACTTGTACGCCTTTCTCCCACATATGAAATATGCGTCATCGGGGAGAACATAAGGGACGGAGAAGGACATGATCATGTTACAAACCTTCCAGGTGAAATCTCCTGACCCTAATTCTTCCATCTGCTTAATGCACGTATCGGTTTGTACGATATGTGCACAGTATCCTGGTGATACCTCTCCAACTCTAGTAATCCTATTTCCTAAGGTATATCGATACCGGAAAGATTTTCCTCTACTGGCTATGTGGCGTACGAGCTCTGTATCTGTAGGCATTCTATCTGCTCTGTGTGAAAAGGTCATGGTAAGGTTGCTCCATGACACTTCCCAATTTCCCGGTTTTCTGGGATTGGAGATGTTAAAACATAAGAGGGACCTATCCACATGGTATTGGTGGAGCTTCAAACTAGGAGGGCTGGAGATGTTAAACCTCCGGTCCACCGGTCTCCCACCACTTAGCTCAAGTACCTCCCCTAACGTTAAAGGAAATGGTACTAGCCCTGATTTACTATGACCCTGAGGTACTTGAGAGCATACCCAACAATCTGTTTGGTTTAACACGTTACCCACTAGAGAGTGATAGTCACTCAATGGATGCCGGTCCATATGGATATTAAAACTAGATTGGCATTTCTTTATGCATCCATCTTCAACCAGATTATCACAGAGCCTACAGATACAATTCTCTTCAGCTAACAATCCATCACAATTTCTTCTATCGGATCGTTTTCTGATACTCGCCTTTGCTTGTTGGTTTGGTTGATCTTGGAAAACTACGCCTCCATCATCATAATCGGAACCCATTCCAGAACCTCTCTCGACCTCTATGGTACTCTCGCCGGAACAGACTGCTCTGGTCAACATCATGGTTAACATCAAAATCCGGATCACAGTCTCTTGGGGCAAGTCCATCTTTGAGGAAAAAATAGAGAAGAATGAGAAGGGGGAAAAAGAAATCTTAAGGGAGAGGGGCTGGGAAGTGGAGAAAAACAATAAAAGGGAGAAGGGAGTCGACAACTGCTTTCGGTCTTCAAGGCTCAGGTGCCGCCTCAGTCCTCCTGGAACAGACACTCCAGTGATACAACCTCTACCGTCTGTTCCTTATCACGGGACTTCTCTGGATCGGCAACCTTTTTGCAGTGGGATGAATGGACCCAAGTCTCTCTCTCAGCAACCTTCAATGCTGTGGTGCTAGTCAATAAGACCTGGTATGGTCCTTCCCATCTATCAATAAGACAACCTGAGCGTAGAAAATTTCGTATCATTACATAATCCCCAGGTTCAATGTCATGACAATTACTACCTGGTAAATCAGGAATCACCAACTTCAGATTATCATTTTGACTCCTCAACTGCTTACTCATGTTAATCAAGTACTTTACAGTTACTTCATTGTTACATTTCAAATCATCCTGAGGGTTAATCATGACATGCGGTTGTCGACCAAACAGAATTTCAAAAGGGGACAGGTTAAGAGGGGACCTGGGAGTGGTTCTGATGCTATACAAAACAATGGGTAAAGCTTCTGGCCACGTCAATCCTGTCTCTGCCATTACTTTACTCAATTTATTTTTAATAGTGCTGTTCACTCTTTCGACCTTCGCACTCGCCTGTGGACGGTACGGAGTGTGCAGCTTACTATCAATTCCCATCAACTTACACATTCCTTGAAAGACATCACCTGTAAAATGGGTACCCCTATCACTTTCAATGATTCTAGGGATACCATATCTACATACAAATTCCTGCACAATTTTCTTAGCTGTAAACATAGCGGTATTTGTAGCTGCTGGAAAAGCTTCGACCCAATTCGAGAAAACATCCATACAGACAAGTACATATTTCAAATTTCTACATGGGGGTAATTGAATGAAGTCAATTTGTATTACCTGGAAAGGGCCGCCGGCAGGTGGGATATGGGATGGTTCTGTAGGTATTGCTTTTCCAATATTCTTTCTCAGACAGGTAAGGCATGACATTGCTCTTTTACCCGCATGAGAGGAGAATCCTGGGGCGCACCAGTATGCTCTTACCAATTTGCACATCCCCTCCTTGCCTAGATGAGTCAGCCCGTGAGCTGCCTCAGCCAGACATGGAAGGTATGCCCTGGGGGCCACTGGTTTACCATGTCCATCCGTCCAGAGCCCTGAGGACTCCTGGCCATATCCCTTTGCCTTCCAGACTGCTCTTTCCTGTGTGGAACACAAATTCTGCATCTCACACAACTTCTGTGTGTTGATGGTATTAAATACCATCAGTTGTGTGGTGTCTGTCTGTATGGGGGTAGCAGCTGCAAGCTTTGCGGCTTCGTCTGCTCGGCTGTTACCAAGGGATACTGGGTCTTGGCTATATGTATGTGCTTTACATTTGATAACAGCCACTCTATCGGGTTCCTGTATCGCTGTTAGAAGCCTTTTTATGTGAGCTGCATGCGCTATCGGTGTACCAGCTGCCGTCATGAAATTTCTGAGACGCCATAGCGCTCCGAAATCATGTACTACCCCGAACGCGTATCTAGAATCGGTGTAGATATTGGCAGACTTACCCTTAGCCAATTCACATGCTCTGGTTAGGGCGACCAGTTCAGCAACCTGGGCTGAGTGAGGTGGGCCTAGCGGTTCCGCTTCTATGGTGTCTTGGTCATCTACGACTGCGTATCCAGTACACAAGTCTCCCGAGTCTGACTGTCTGTGACAACTACCGTCCGTGTAGAACGTGAGTTCTGCATCTTCCAGTGGATTGTCACTGATGTCAGGCCTTGCGGTAAAATTTTGGGTCAAATATTCCATACAATCATGTGTATCTTCCTTTGCATTAAATCCTCCTTCCCCATCACTCTCACCTTCCACCCTTTGTGTCTGACCAGGCACACCTGGGAGAAATGTTGCAGGGTTTAATGCACTGCATCTCCTTATGGTGATGTTTACTGGGGCCATTAATGCCAATTCCCATCTCGTAAACCTTGCTGATGAGACGTGTCTGGTTTGGGCAGAATTCAATAAGGCAGATACCGCATGCGGTGTATGGATTGTGAGGTTGTGGCCTAGCACAACATCTTCGCTTTTTGTCACTAGCAATGCTATCGCCGCAACGCTACGCAAGCATGTGGGGAGGGATCGCGCTACCGTATCTAGCTGAGCGCTGTAGTATGCAATTGGCCTGCTGGCATCACCGTGTTTTTGTGTTAGTACACCTGCTGCGCACCCAGCACTTTCTGTTCCGTATAGTTCAAAGGGTTTCCCATAGTCTGGCATACCTAGTGCTGGTGCCTGCGTTAGACACTGTTTGAGTCTCTCAAATGCTGTTTCGGATTCGTCTGTATGCGAAATCCGATCAGGTTTGTTTGAGGAGACCATTTCCTGCAAAGGTAGCGCCAATATGGAAAACCCTGGGATCCAATTACGGCAATACCCACACATTCCTAAAAACGTCCTGATCTGTTGCTGGGTTTGTGGCAGTGTCATGTCTCTAATGGCTTGGATTCTATCAGCGGTCAGGTGTCTCAGTCCTTGTGTTAGACAGTGTCCCAAATATTTTACCTTAGCTTGGCATAATTGCAACTTGTCTTTGGAAACCTTGTGACCTGTGTCTGAAAGATGAAACAGGAGCTGTTTCGTATCCTTCAGGGATGCCTCCAATGAATCAGAACACAGTAGTAGATCATCCACGTACTGTATCAACACTGATCCACTCTCCGGTTGGAAAGACTGTAAACAATCATGCAAAGCCTGAGAAAATATACTTGGACTGTCTATGAAACCTTGGGGTAACCGAGTCCACGTGTATTGGACTCCTCTGTATGTGAATGCAAACAAATATTGGCTGTCAGGGTGCAGAGGTACCGAAAAGAAAGCGGAGCAGAGGTCAATAACAGTGAAAAATTTGGCAGTGGGAGGAATTTGCATTAGGATGACAGCTGGATTAGGCACTACGGGGAACTGACTCTCAACTATTTTGTTAATCCCCCTTAGATCCTGCACTAGCCTGTAACCCCTCCCCCCACTCTTTTTAACAGGGAAGATGGGACTATTTGCGGTGCTGGACGTTCTTACTAGAATGCCCTGTTGCAGCAAGCGCTCTATTACGGGAAAAACTCCTAGCTCCACCTCTGGCTTCAGAGGATACTGTGGGATTTTTGGAGCTATCCTACCATCTTTTACTTGCACAACTACTGGAGCTACGTTTGCCATTAATCCAGTGTCCTGTCCATCTTTTGTCCAAAGCGACTCTGGTATTTGAGATGTCATCTCTTCTACTTGGGATGGATTCCTATTTGTCATAATGGAATGTGACATTAATTTTGATGGGGAGTCTAGCATGTCTCGTACTTCCTGAGCGTGATTCTCAGGAATGTCCAAGAATACACCTTCAGGAGTACAATAAATGACGCAACCCATTTTACATAGTAAGTCTCTTCCCAGGAGATTAGTTGGTGCAGATGCAGCCAGCAAAAAGGAATGCTTGGTATGCAAAGGCCCTATTGTAATCTCGGCTGGTTTGCTAACAGGGTAGTGCTGGACTACTCCTGTTACTCCCATGGCTGGAATTGTCCTACCAGTGGTTCTCATGCCCACTGTCGAATTTATCACTGACTTGGCCGCCCCTGTGTCTACAAGAAAGTTTAAAGTTTTACCAGCCACATTGATTGCAATCTCTGGTTCGCTTCCAAGACTGGCAATCAACTTAACTGGCTGCAGATTACAGGTATGGCCATACCCCTATTGGGTATGCTGACCTCCCTGAATCCCATTGGCAGCAACTACTTGTGGGGGAGTTAGCTGGGAACTACCAGAGGTATGCCAATCTCTGTTCGGGGGATATCTTTTTGTTTCCCCTGTATGTGGCTCAAAACTCCGCCTCTGTGGACCCTGCTCCCAATGTCGTGTGTTGTGTTGTTGTCTAGGGGGTTGAAAAGATCTTTGTACATTCTTTGTTCTACATTCTCGTGCATAGTGTCCCGGTCTGTTACAAGAAAAACATGTTATTACACTTGCCTTACCCACAGGATTCGGTGGTACATACGCAGGCTGCCTTGTGGTCAGCGCCTGTATACTTACGGACATCAACTTATCACTTTGCGACTCTCTGTGCCTAGTGATGTTTCTGTCGTGATCAATAGCAGCCTCTCTCAAGCCGGACACTGACAGACCTCGCCAGCATGGTTGCGTGGTCTGAACCCTAGTCTTTAATGTTTCCTTTAAACCATCCATCAGTACAGATACTGCTACTTCCCGATGGTTTGGGTTGGTCTTTATGTCTTCTATACCCGTGTACTTTGCCATTTCTAATAGTGCCCGGTGAAAATATTCTATTGCCGTTTCGGACTCCTTTTGCTTAATGGAAAATATTTTATTCCATTTAACAACGGCTGGGAAATACTCTTTTAGCTGTAAATTTATCCTTTTTACATTATCCTTGTTGTACACGTCTGTAAGCGGTACATCTTTATCCAATGCACAATCAGCTAAAAATTGAGTTGCGTCAACATTGGAAGGTAAACAAGCTCTTAGCAGTATCTGCCAATCCTTGTTGTTGGGTTCTACAGTGTTACCTAGATCCCTGATGTATTTTTGGCTAGCAACTAAATCCTTCCTGGGGTCAGGAAATTCGGACACTATTGTTCTTAATTCCATTCTGGAAAATGGAGTGTACATGGCAATGTTCCTTATGGGAGTGGCTCCAGACACATCTGTTTTTCCATTGGGAACTGCTATTACCCTTACAGGAGCAATTCTAACAGCCTCTTCCTGTGTAGATTCTACTGCTTGTTGTGGTACAATTGTTTCAGTGTAGTGCATGGTGCCGTACTTACCCGTTGACACGACCTCACCTATCCCTCCGCTAGGGGCTTTCACTAATCTCGTGGGTGTCGCTGTGCCTACTGTGGTTTCTGCTATGGTGGCTGCAAGAGAGAGAGCTGAAATTGTTGCTGAATCATCTTCTTGATCACACTCCTGAGGAAGGTTCAAAACAGGGTACATCTTGCACGGGTTAATACTTGCATGAGTTATTTGGTTAACATCATTAACATTTACAGTGTTACTAAGAGTTTGTGTTTTACAACCCAGTGCGTTTCTCTCCGCAATCAACCTCTCTCCTGCAATGTATGGTGGAGGAGGAGCTGTGGCAATCAACTTCCTGACTGCCCCAGATCCTGCCGCCAGAGCCAAACCTCTCTGTATCTCACCTTCCTGGTGCCATAACTGTAAACAATCATGATGTTGAATTCGTCTCTTTGTTGATTTTACGAGACATATCCTCCTCCTTAAATTTTGTAACACTTCTGGACTGAAGCTACCTATTCTTGGGAATTTGTCCCTGTCTTGTACAGTCATTCTCTCCCATTCATCACATAAAACCTCTGTGTGACTACCGTATTTTTCACACATTACATATCGTGCCGACCCAACTGGTCGGTTCTCTGAATCAACCCGAACCGAGGTTGATCGCCCCCTACCTGAACAAATGGCCCCCATAATCTGCAGGCGTTGCTTATTCCTCCTTGGATCTTTATCTCAAGGTTTTCAGCGAACCCTTACAAACAAACCAAGATGTCCTTGGGCAGGCCGGCGGTGGTGGTTTATCAAGTACCCCACTTACTTCTCGCCCACGTTGGCCAGTACTGCAATCACTGTAACCAGAGCTGCTGTACCCAACCTAGGGCCCCTGTGAACCTTTATTTACTGGGGCGCGTTCCCCAGCAAGTATCGGTTGTTGGATAGTTCCTGAGTGACCAGCGAACTTCCCTTCCAAAAAGAAAAAATTACACAAATCACGTCAGAATGTACAAATAGCGTTTGTGACCACTTTACTCTAATGGTATTAGGTCAGATTACTAACTACTGCACACAATTACGTGCGGTCCAATCGTTCAGTACACGAGCACTACTTGTCATGTACTGAAAGATCAATGGAATCGATGTTTCCGGCCGCGATTCCTTCAGCAAGAGCTTGTATGGCCTATATGGGTTCTGCACCAACACCCCAGGCGTTGTGCCACTGGACTTTTATAGCGGACCTCTTTGTCTATTTTACCTGTTACCTTATGACCTCCTGGTCTGTTACCTTATGACCTCCTGGTCTTGTTACCTTATGACCTCCTGGTCCGCTATACTCTAATGCTCAAATATTATTTAACCAGGGATGCCTCCCTAGCCACCGTATATGTCACTTACACGTATGTCCCTTGACGAGTACCCGGCTTTCCTTTTGGTTCCACCTTAAAGTTATATAAACTTTTGTATACAAAACACACTCACTCAACACATGTACACTTTTGTTTCTATATCTATTTCTGCGCAGAAATTGTCTTTAGGCCAAAAGTGTTACCAATTAGGAGCAGGATCTGTTAAACTAAATTTCAGATTTTCCAAAAATAGATTTGCGTTATTTACCGCTTCGCGTTAATTATCGCCTTTGCGTTACTTCACTTTATCACAACTTGAGCTACGTGGGCGTAACCGGACGCTACGTTGCGTAATGTACACTGCGTGCGTCTGCCTTTTGGATTGCGTACGCTAGTCTTTGTTAGCGACACGTGTACGCAATGCAAAGGATCCACCGTAACACAATATATTTTTATCAATGTAAATGATCCCTGATCATCTACCGCAATCCACACTGACTGCCTTGTATCTCAGACAAACCGTGTGTTGTTCTATACTTTAACTATTACCTCTACTATGAAATAACAGCAAATCTCTTTTTAGCACTTTCTATCAACTATAAAATTGGCAAACAGGAATAGTGATATACGAAAATGAAACAGAAATGCAGATATATGCGTGCGTACGCAAGACAAAAGAAAAATAAACAGTTTTAAAAGGACACAAGCGTTTTGTTCTTACTTCCGGTTACCGGGTTCCTTCAGCACTCTTTATCTAAGCGAAGCAGACGCTTATCCCGCCAGCACTATGAGACAATCTCCCACCCTTTGCTGGAGGGATAATGTCTGCTGATCTACCTAGTGCAGATATGAGAAGGATAGGACGAGTCCCCAATTGACAATGCTAAATTCCTTTGTCGTATAAACAACCCTTTATGAAGCTAAGAACACTGTACGCTGTTTACTTAAGAAGTACCGTAATGGTACGCTAGTTGCGTAACGATCGCTCAGCCGTAGGCGAGACGCTCAAGCGTCACGTTCGCTCACGGCCCAGGGATCACAGGACACGTTATCGGCTATGACTAGAGTAATGATTCGCTATGGCGTAGCTTACGCTCGAGACCACGAGGAGGTCACCAGCGGCGCAGACGCTCACAACGCTATACCTTAATGTTTAAACCTTATACCAAAGAAATACAAAGAATACCTTAATGTGAGTACAGGGTGTAAGTGCAACCTTGTGTAACCTAACTAACTACAAAGCTGCTTGAGCGTCACCGACGCTCAAGTGAACACTTAACACTATAGAAAATACACAGATACTGGTTTAGGTTCCGAAGCCTATTAACTGTATTATATCTAATATACTTGTAAAAGGGGATAACAGTACAAATGATACACTACAATATAACAAAGACTTCCTAACCACAGAACTAAACAATAAATACAAAAAGACAATACTACACTGACCTAAATGCAATACAATACAATACTATCTAATACAATACAATACTAGCCTAGTCTAGGGGAGATATGAGAGAACAGAACAGAGAGAGAGAGAGAGAGAGAGAGAGAGATGAGAGAAATTGGCTCACAGAAAGACAATGATTACGGAGAGAAACTTACGCACAAGGGGAAACGATCGCATGCGCCTGGACATCCAGCACCCGATTTTCAGCAATGAGAACCGTTGAAGAGTGAGAGCTGGATGTGGTCGGCCTGCCTATTTATGCCCCACACACAATGCAATCTCCTGGTCCTACAATCCCATTGTCCATTGGCCGAAGGAATTCGGCCCTGCATCATAACAAAAGGTCATAGGGTGATTCATACAGGTGGGCTGTGACGATTTCCAACAGCTCAGGTGGGTGGGAAACTGGGTTTCCCGCCGCATACCTGAGTATGTGTAAATAATAGAAATGGACATAAACTTCTTATGTCCATAACTATTCGCACGAGCGATTAATATGCTCCAAACCAACACCGGAATTTTGCTAATTAAATACTCTTCCGATGGGTACCAAACACTGCTGTATGATTCCTGTTAGACCCTTCGTACGATATAAAGAGGGATTCCTCAGCTCTGGGACATTGTATTTTAACCAAACTTTCAGAATCTATCAAAGGGACCATGATCTATAAACTACATTAATTGTGAACATTTGTAACGAATGAGTCGCATGCTACGACTACATAAACTCTACCGTAAATACGCATACCGCGCCTGCGAGTGCACGCTATTGCGGGTATGCGCCTCCACGGGAGAGCGTACGCACGCGCAGCGCGGACCAGTGTGCGGTGCAAATATGGCAACGTGCATTGAGACATTTTTCTGACTTTGACAATCCCTATGAAACCAACTGTCAAACATAGAGGAGGAAGTTGGATGGTCTGGGGCTCTTGTGATGTACCCTGAGACGGTGACTTGCACAAAGATAGCACCGACGATAGCGCCGCGCGGGGCCACGCATCGCTATCGCTGTGGGGCATACACACAGAGAGATCCGCGCTTCACTTCTAAGCAATCTAGTCAGATTGCTTAGAATTTAAGCACGGATCTGTCCGTGTGTACCCTTCTTATGCCTACTTTAATTGGTCAAGGGTTCCTTCTGTAGCAGGATATTGACCCAAAACATACCCCCAGGCTATTGCAGAAATACAGAGGGAGCCACACTAATCGTGGCTTCGTCTGTGACTAGGCGCGCCCGCCTGTGCGCACGGAGATGCTGCGAGTGTCTCCGTCTGGATGGGCGCGTGCGCCCGGATGGAGATGCGTCCCAATCACTTTAATGGAGAGCATCTCCGTCCGGGCGGTCGCGCTCAGACAGAGATGCTTACAATGGGAAGCGGCTCTGTGCACTCCCCGCATGACTAGGCGGACGGATCGCCTAGTCACGCCGGTAGTGCACGCCTGCGATTAGGCAGGCAACGATAAGGAAGGCTCCATCTGTAACTTAGAGGAAAAGAACTCAAATCAAGGAATGGCCAGCACAGACAGCCACTTACTCCCAATCATGGTGGTATTGGATGAACTGGGCAGAAGGATGAAAGCACTGCAACCTACAGTACCTGTGCAACACATTTGTGGGAATTTCTGCAACAGCGTTGGGAAGAACTTCACGAACGATACTTGATTTCCTTTGTAGAAAGAATGTCACAGGTGTGTTCAGCAGTTATATCTGCAAAAGGCGGATACTGTTAAGAATCAGAAACTTAGATAAAATCCTGTTAAAATAATCTGTTGCTGTCTTTTTTTTTTTTTTATATCCAACTGTTTATTTTTGAGCGGCAGCGCATATGTATACTTAGAGCATATAAATAGCCAAATAATTATGGATGCTGCACGCATTTGGTTACATATCAAGCATGGAGTGCACACAGTGGGTATCACGGGGAGAAAAACAGAAACACACTGCACCTCCTTTTTAACCATTAAAAATGCTTTTATTATAAGATGTAAATTGGCCAAATATATTGTGGAACAGTGACTTCACTATATATACTGTATATATACTTTGTATATATACAGTGGGGCAAAAAAGTATTTGGACAGCCACCGATTGTGCAAGTTGACCCACTTAAAAAGATGAGAGAGGTCTGTAATTTTCAGGTACACTTCAACTGTGAGAGACAGAATCTAAATTTAAAAAAAAGGAAATCATATTGTACAATTTTTAAACAATTTACTTGTATATTCTTGTATATTCTTGTGGAAAATAAATATTTGGACACCTAAAAAGCAGCAAGATTTCTGGCTCTCACTCTTTAAGAAGCTCTTCTATCCTCCACTCATTACCTGTATTAATGGCACCTGTTTGAACTGGTTATCTGTATAAAAGACACCTGTCCACACCCTCAAACAGTCAGACTGCTACCTCTCCACCATGGTCAAGACCAGAGAGCTGTCTAAGGACACCAGGGACAAAATTGTAGAGCTGCACAAGGCTAGGATGAGCTACTCGACAATAGGCAAGCAGCTTGGTGAGAAGAGATCAACTGTTGGCGCAATTATTAAAAAATTGAAGAAATACAAGATCTCTGACAATCTCCCGCGACCTTGGACTCCATGCAAGATCTCACCTCGTGGGGTATCAATGATCTTGAGAACGGTGAGGAATCAGCCCAGAACTACATGGGGGACCTGGTCAATGACCTCAAGAGAGCTGGGACCACAGTCACAAAGGTTACCATTAGTGACACACTATGTTGTCATGGATTGAAATCCTGCAGCGCCCGAAAGGTCCCCCTGCTTAAGCCAGCACATGTCCAGGCCCGTCTAAAGTTTGCCAGTGACCATCTGGATGATCCAAAGGAGGATTGGGAGAATGTAATGTGGTCAGATGAGAGCAAAATCAAACTTTTTGGTATAAACTCCACTCGCCATGTTTGGAGGGAGAAGAATGATGAATGGCATCCCAAGTGTCAGATCTGTGGTTAGGTCTGTTCCCGGAGGGGGCACTAGTGGGTCAGTGGTGGAGAAACCGAGGAGGCTGTAAGATATTCCTGCGCATGTGCGCAATGATGTTTATTAAATACTTACGAGTATAAACAGTAATTGAAGCAGATGAAAACTTGAGATGAATGGTACAAGAAATGCTGACAGCGATGAAATAAACAGTCACAGGTACTTAGCTGGTCTCGAAACCAGTGCAGTAATTAGGCAATGAAATACAGGCAATTAATTAGTCTGGAAACTAGTATAGCAATCAGATGGTGATCACTCCCACAGTTGGTTTGGAAACCAGCAACGATACTCCACACAGTCAGTTTGTAATGCAAAGTCCACAACCAAGCAAGGTTAAGCAGGAGACAACTTGAAATACATATGAAGTGGTTGTCTTAAGTGCCAGATGCCATAGCACAATGCTGAATGCAAGTTAACTATACACAGGTGAGGATAATGAATAGCACCTGAAGAAAGTCTCTTACTGCAAATGGTGGAGGCTGACTGTAGCAGAAGTTGGAGTTGAAGTAAATGCTGGGACCTGTAGTTCAACAAGAATACTGGAGCCGGGAGATCACTTGAAGATGCCAGAAATAGGAGATTGCTGGAAACAGGAGATTGAAAACTGGAGACTGGAGATTGGAACTGGAACTGGAGATTGGAAACTGGAACTGGAGATTTGAAACTGGAACTGGAGATTGCAAACTGGAGATTGGAAACTGGAACCAGGAGACGCTATGCAGCAATGTGATGCGTTGTCCAAGGTGATGAGACTGAGCTGATGCTCTGGACTTATACCTCCTGGTCGGCAGTCATTGGATACTTGGATCATGTGAGCAAACACAGCACAGGATTGGGTGCTCTCCGGTCAGCTGACCGCAAGTGTCATGGTGGCGCCCATGCTGTGCAGATAGCCGGTAGACAAGAGGGCACCCGCAGAAAGGACTTCAGGGGTTCACCACAAAAGTGGTGTACTGCGCTCAGCAGACAGGATGCTCATACAGCCGTAGACTGGGGCCGTGACCTCCGTAGGCCTGCACACCAGCGCACCGGTAAGTGAGACATCACTGAATGCTGATTCCTGACAGTAACCCCCCTTTTATGGGTGGGCACCGAACACCCACGAGGCTTGGAAGGGAACAGTCTATGAAATCCTTGGACTAACCGTGGAGCATGGACATCAGTGGCGTTAACCCAACTCCTCTCCTCAGGACCATACCCGGACCAGTCAATCAGGTACTGTAGATGACCATACCAACAACGTGAGTCCAGGATCTTCTCAACCTCGTACTCAACACCCCGATGAGTTTGGATTCTTGGAGCTTGGGCCATCTTTGAGAACCTGTCAACCACTACCCAGATGGTATCATACCCTTTGGAGGGAGGTAAGTCTTGGATGAAATCCATTGACAGGTGAGACCAGAGACGACTTGGTATAGAGTTAGGTAACAGTTGACCAGCAGGAGACTGATGAGGAACTTTGTGCTGGGCACACTTGGTACACGAAGCCACGAAATCCTGAATTATCAGCTTTCATATGAGGCCACCAATAGGATTGAGCCAAAAACTTACAAGTCTTTAGGACCCCAAGATGTCCGGTAAACGTAGAAATATGAGCCCACGACAGCAGATTCGGGTGGAGCTGAGGAGAAACAAACATATTGCCAGGAGGCGGAACAGGAGACACTTCTGTGGAAGCAAACACTACAGGATCGAGAACTGGATGAGATTCTTGTTCAGAAGATTCCTCCATGGAAATCATGGAGTGTGACAAGGCATCTGCCTTAACATTCTGAGAACCAGGGCGGAACTGTAACTTGAAATTAAAACGAGAAAAGAATAAAGCCCACCTTGCTTGACGAGGATTTAAACACTGCGCTGCTTTCAAATAAAGAAGGTTCTTATGGTCAGTGAAGGTGGTAATAGGAAACGTTGCGCCCTCCAGAAGATACCTCCACTCTTCCAGGGCCAGCTTGATTGCCAGGAGCTCCTGGTCACCGATGGCGTAGTTTATCTCAGCAGGTAGAAATCTACGGGAGAAAAACCCACAGGGGTGAGTCTTACCATGGTCGCTGGTTTGGGACAACACCGGGCCAATGCCAACTGTTGAGGCGTCCACTTCCAACTCGAAGGGTCTGTTGATATCTGGTTGCTGTAACACAGGAGCTGAAATGAAAGCTTGTTTAATCTTTTGAAAAGCAGCCAGAGCTTCTTCTGACCACTGAGAAGGATTTGCGCCTTTCCGTGTGAGGCAAGTAATTGGGGCTATCAGGGTAGAGAATCCGCTAATGAATTTTCTATAATAATTGGCAAAGCCAATAAAACGTTGAACAGACTTGAGCTATGTAGGAATAGACCAGTTCTCTATTGCTTCCAATTAACAGGGTCCATTCGAAGATCTGAACCAGAGATTATGGGCCTAATTCTGAGTTGATTGCAGCAGGAACTTTGTTAGCAATTGGGCAAAACCATGTGTACTGCAGGGGGGCAGATGTAACATGTGCAGAGAGAGTTATATTTGGGTGGGGTTTGTTCAAACTGAAATCTAAATTGCAGGTAAAAAATAAAGCAGCCAGTATTTACCCTGCACAGAAACAAATAACCCACCCAAATCTAATTCTCTCTGCAAATGTTATATCTGCCCCCCCCCTGCAGTGCACATGGTTTTGCCCAACTGCTAAAAAATTTCCTGCTGCGATCAACTTGGAATTACCCCCAATATACCTAAGGAAGGGCATCAAAGGTACACTTAGACAACTTCCCATAAAGATGATTCTGTCGTAGACATTGAAGGACCTCTTTTACCTGTTGGCGATGAGAGGCTAACTATTGAGAGAAAATCAGAATGTCGTCAAGATAAACTACCACGTATTTATACAGAACATCTCGAAATATTTCATTGACAAAGTTCTGAAACACAGCTGGGGCATTACTTAATCCGAAGGGCATCACAAGATACTCATAGTGGCCGTCACGTGTGTTAAAAGCGGTCTTCAACTCATCACCACTCCGGATTCTAATGAGATTATATGCCCCACGAAGATCTAATTTGGTAAAGATACCGGCTTCTTTAATTCTGTCAAAGAGTTCCGTGATTAACGGTAAGGGGTAGCTGTTTTTGATGGTAATTTAATTTAATGTTCTATAATCAATGCAGGGATGTAGTCCTCCATCTTTCTTTTTCACAAAGAAAAACGCTGCCCCTGCTAGAGATGAAGAACGATGAATTAATCCTTTTTGTAGATTCTCTTTTATATATTCACTCATGGCTTGAGTTTCAGGAACGGAAAGAGGATATATTCGTCCTCTAGTAGGCATTCTCCCCGGGATCAGATCAATGGGACAATCCCATTTCCGATGGGGAAGCAAAACATCAGCGGCCTTTTCACTGAAGACGTCCGTAAATTCTTTGTAGGCCTCAGGAATTTCACACTGGGGTTTCAACCCCGAAGATCTCATGGGACGAACTTGAGCTAAACAGGAGGAACTCCATGCTGTGAGTTGTAGTGTAGACCAGTCGATTTGAGGGTTGTGAAGCTAAAGCCAAGGCATACCCAACACGATCTCATAGGTGGCTTTAGGAATGACCAAAAGTTCAATGAGCTCAGAATGAAGAAAGCCCACCCCTAGGACCACAGGCTTAGTTTGCTGACTGATGAACCCCTCAGCAATATGACTACCGTCCACAGCAGTAAGATAGACTGGGCGAGACAACCTTGAGACAGGAAGATGGATCTTATCAACTGCAGCCTGTGTAATAAAGTTCCCAGCAGCACCACAGTCAATTAAAGCTGAGAATGCATGTAATCCACTCTGTATTTCCAAAGTTACCGGTAGAATAAGTTCTCGAGAAGAAGGAGCTTTGGATAAGGTTCCTAACTTGACTCCTCCCTTGCAAGTTAGGACCTGGCGTTTCCCAAACGCGACGGACAGGAACCAATCATGTGACCAGCAGCAGCACAGTACAGACACAGTCTTTCCCGTAATCTTCTTGACCGCTCCTCAGGAGTTAAGCGGGACCTATTTACTTGCATAGGCTCATCTGAAGTGGAAGGAGAAGGTTGTACTTGAGGCATAACTCGGTGCTTGCGAGGATCACCATGAGAACGTTCTCTTGCTCTTTCGCGTAAACGCAGATCCAATTTTACACACAAGGAAATTAACGATTCTAATTGCTCTGGGAGATCTCGGGTAGCCAGTTCATCTTTTATACGATCAGAGAGACCGTGCAAAAATGCCGCAACCAGCGCTTGATTGTTCCACTCAACCTCTGATGCCAATGTCTGGAACTGGATGACATACTGTCCCATGGTGCGTGTTCCCTGGCGAATCTGGAGGATATCAGAGGAAGCTGATGTTGTATGCCCAGGCTCATCAAAGATACATTTAAATGCAGCTACAAAGTCTGTGTAGTGGTTTAGCAGTGAATCTGCTCGCTCCCATAACAGGGAAACCCAATTCAAGGCAGGGCCAGTCAGGAGAGACACAATGTATGCAACTTTGGTTCTGGGCGTAGGGAAATTGTGCAGCAGCAATTCAAAGTGAACTTCACATTGGTTCAACAATCCACGACAGGTTTTAGGATTTCCATCAAATTTACTTGGTGTAGGAAGATGGAGACGAGATCCTAAACCAGGAGCAGTGGGAGAGCCTGAACCTGTGGCACTGGAAACTGGAGCTGGAGTCGCTGGTGCCGCTGGAACAATAGAACTTGGCAGAGATTGTTGTAAGGCAGTGATGGCTAACCTTGTCACTCCAGCTGTTGTTGAACTACACATCCCAGCATGCCCTGCATCAGTTTTAGCATGGCCAAATAACAAAACTGTAGCAGGGCATGCTGGGACATGTAGTTCAACAACAGCTGGAGTGTCAAGATTATCCATCACTGTTGTAAGGTATCCAACCGAGAAGACATCTCTTGTAAAAACTGTATGATCTGCTGTTGTGCAGCCTCTGGACCATCGAGTTGTGAGACTAAGTTCTGAAGAGCCCCTGCTCCCACACTCTGACCACCATCCGGGTCCATGGACCTTGGATAAACTGTCAGATCTGTGGTTATGTCTGTTCCCGGAGGCGGCACTAGTGGGTCAGTGGTGGAGAAACCAAGGAGCCTTATTTACAGAGCAGACAGTGGTGTGCTGTGACCTATTTTGCATTGCAGTGTAGCAGTATGGGACCCGGTACTCTGATATTTAAATCAAGTTGATTTTTCTTTCTAAATAGATAATAATGAAGGGGCACAGGATGTGTAATAATAACCCAAGGAACAAACAGATTATGGTGTCTAACAGAAGCAGAGCTGCTTATACTCTTGTATCGCCCAGAAAGAGGTGCTTATTTTGTGCTATATCCTATTGCATTTTTTATATACTCTTTGCACAAATCATTTACATATTATTAGATCTCTGCCTACTCCATTACTACCTGTTTTAAGTATTACAGACAGTGTAATGGTTAGCATTACTGCCTCACAGCTATGAGGTCATGGGTTGGATTTCTACCATGGCCCTATCTGTGTGGAGTTTGTATATTCTCCATGTGCTTGCATGGGTTTCCTTTGGGTACTCCGGTTTCCTCTCACAATCCAAAAATATACTGGTATGTTACTTGGCTACCAACAAAAATTAACATAGACTGTAAGCTATGCACTAGAGTGCCTCATGCCTCAGCTCGCCATAATAGCCCAGTGACAGGGGCGTAGCTACCATAGGTGCAGGGAGTGCAGCTGCTATGGGGTCCAGAGCTGAGAGAGGCCACCTTCCCTGTCAAAGTTACATGTGTAATATACATTTTTCGCCATTGGGTGGTATGTAGGGGTCCTTTCAAACTTTTTTCTTGGGGCCTGCAATATACTGTATCTAGGTATGTCCCTTGTCCTGCTTATTGTAGTGTATTATAAAATTAACTGGGGGCATTTTAATGTTATATAAATATGAACTGGGGCACTGTAATGTGGCACAATATGAACAGGAAGCACTATATATCATAATGTGAATTGGGGGTACTGTTTATTTATTATTTATTATTACCAGTTATTTATATAGCGCACACATATTCCGCAGCACTTTACAGAGAATATTGGCCCTCATTCCGAGTCGTTCGCTCGCAAGGCGAATTTAGCAGAGTTGCTCACGCTAAGCCTACGCCTACTGGGAGTGTATCTTAGCTTCTTAAAATTGCGACCGATGTATTCGCAATATTGCGATTACAAACTACTTAGCAGTTTCAGAGTAGCTTCAGACTTACTCGGCATCTGCGTTCAGTTCAGTGCTTGTCGTTCCTGGTTTGACGTCATAAACACACCCAGCGTTCGCCCAGACACTCCCCCGTTTCTCCGGCCACTCCTGCGTTTTTTCCGGAAACGGTAGCGTTTTTATCCACACGCCCCGAAAACGCTGTGTTTCCGCCCAGTAACACCCATTTCCTGTCAATCACACTACGTTCGCCAGAGCGAAGAAAAAGCCGTGAGTAAAAATACTATCTTCATTGTAAAATTACTTGGCGCAGTCGCAGTGCGAATATTGCGCATGCGTACTAAGCGGAATTTCACTGCGATGCGAAGAAAATTACCGAGCGAACGACTCGGAATGAGGGCCATTGTGCGGCATAATGTGTACTGGCAGCTCTGAAATGTGACATAGGGTGAACTTAAGCACTACTGCGACTCATAAAAGAAACTAGGGCACTACTATGGGGCATAATATTAAATAAGGCTCTACTATAGTTCAGAAAATGAACTAGGGCACTTTTTTAGGGCATAAAATTAACAACTGCTGCAGAGACGTGTCTCACTAGAAGCAATGGGATGGGGGCCCCTTCAAAATGTTGCTATGGGGCCCACAAAGTTCTGGCTACGCCCCTGCCCAGTGAGTTGACTCACAATTGGCATAGTGCGTGTCAGATTTGATTTCTGCCATCTATATTGTCCATTGTAGGGAAATAACTGTTAAGAATTCATTTGTGCAGTATTTATTTAGTATTGCGCTATGTAGAAATATGATGCTCCCAGGTCTGTGGGTTAAGTGGGTATGAAGCATTAATTTATTCAGCACATCATTATAATGATATAAGGTAGAAGATGTTTCACTTGCCGGGCAAGACTTACAAGTGATACCAATTAGCAGAATGGGGATTGACTAAAATAAGAATGACAATTGTACTATTAGCTGCATTTTAATAAACAGTTACCGTATGTAAGAACGGTAACTTAGAGTCAGCTAAGCAGTAAATGGTGCGTCTTGCCTGTGAAGAAACTCTAACAGTATTAAAGTGAACTTCCATGAAGAAAGGGCGACACATTTCTTTACTGACGGAAAGTGTTGCTCTGTGTGACAGGCAGCAGATACAGAATGGAATGGAACTCCTAGAGGGGCATTAAATGAAATCCTCAGGAGCAGAAAGTTTTAAATGGTTTTCAGCATAAGAAAGCACAATTTGCAATCCATTCCTGAAGTACGGGGGGGCTATGTGTTTTTTTTTTCTTTCTTTTTTTCTTAATAACTTTGAAGTTAGATAGCTGTAAAGTAATGTAACACTGGGAGTATTTCAGGTAAATGAATACAAAGTTCAGTGCTGCAAGTATAGTGGTACTGGGTGTAGTACCACCGGCCCGACCACCTTGCTTGCAAGGCGCTGGTTTGTCAGCCAATCAGAACTTGCTGAGCTTTGATTGGCTCACGAAACGGCCCTGATTTGAGACCGGACTGAGGGGCGGGAGAGGCACACACTGCGCTCTCCTCCCCTCATACACATACAGCAGCAGCAACAGTGAGCAGCACTGTGTGGGCATATGTGTACCTGGCACTCTGGGGGCATGTGCGTACCTGGCAGTTTGGAGGCATGTGCTTACCTGGCACTGTGGGGGCATAGGTGTATCTGGCACTGTGGGGGCATATGTGTATCTGGCACTGTGGGGGCATCTCTGTATCTAGCACTGTGGGGGGGGGGCATATTTGTATCTGGCACTGTGGGGGCATATGTGTATCTGGCACTGAACTACTGGGGACATATGTGTATCTGGTACTATCGGGGGCATATGTATATCTGGCACTGCACTATTGGGGGTGTATGTGTATCTGGAACTGCACTATTGGGGTCATGTGTATCTGGCCCCCATATGTGTATCACGCCCCATTTTCATTGGCCATGCCCCATGTGGTATGTGACCGCACCCATTTTTGGCACGCTCACCTTTGGCGTGCGTACACAGTACCACTAAGAATTTTTTTCAACTTGCACCACTGACAAAGTTCAATGTCTGTCTGTGCTCGGAGGAGCTGAAGAACCACTAGCAATATAAGGCCTGATCCAGAGTTGTATGCTATCGGCACCAGACGCCTCCTGTTGCATCAGCATATTAGTTGTACAGTATTGCACAGCCGCTTCCTTAGGGCTCTACAATACCGTACAGCTAATATGCTAATGCAACAGAGGGCGTTTGGTGTGAATAGACGCCTCCTGAGTGCTTCCATGATCTGCTGGTCTGAAGACACACCAACGGATCACTATGTGTGACCATCGGCCGTCTGAAGGTTACTCAGATTTCCATCTCAGGTCAGCAGCCGATGTCAGTAAATCTGCATCGCCAGACGCAGACACTGACCTCAGCACTCCCATAGAACAAAGGCAACACGCCTCCATTTTGGGGAATGGACCCAGTCGCCACCCCATCCTTGCCCCCAAGTACCATCACCATGTCAATTTTGCTGGGGCTTAGGGGGCACATGAGCAGAATGGATCCCACCATCTGACATAGGGTTAGCGTACAAGGCTTAATTAGGCTCATAGTACTTACTAGGAGCTCTTGGCAGCAAGGCTGTTGTGAGCTGTAGTTTATTTTGAGTTTCTTTACTGTAGTGTGGACACTTGCTCCAGCAACAGTGGTTGTCCTGATTTAGCCCTGTCGTCAGGCTCCCTGGGACCCACCAGTTCCTATGCGACCGCTTTGGCTGCACAGCGGTAAATCCCCTACTGCCTCCAGCAGGCTGACCCTTACTCCCCCCCAGACTAACCCTAACCCCCTCCTCCCAGTGCCTAATCCTAACCCCTGTATTTACCTCTGGGATCTGGTGGTATTCAGACCTTCAGGATCTCGCTGTTGGTCTTCTGTGTGTTTCCTGACTGCCGCGATTTTGAACGCATCCCATTTATAATTATTTGATCACTAATTAAAAAAGTTCCTCTGACTATAATGGTGCAAACCTATAGATTGTAAGCTTGCGAGCAGGGCCTTCCTACCTCTATGTCTGTCTGTTTTTACCCAGTTTTCTTCTATTACTGTTGTTCTAATTGTAAAGCGCAACGGAATATGCTGCGCTATATAAGAAACTGTTAATAAATAAATAATAATAAAAGATCCTTACAGAGGACTTTGTGGTCTATTCATGAAGCAGTGAAAAGCGTGGAGAAGTGAGCCAGTGGAGAAGTTGCCCATGGCAACCAATCAGCATTGATGTAATATTTACAATTTGCATACTATACATTTGTACGGAGCAGCTGATTGGTTGCCATGGGCAACTTCTCCACAGGCTCACTTCTCCACTCTTTTCACTGCTTCATGAATAGAGCCCATGAGTTACAGATATCAAGACTGCATATAAATGAACATACTGTACATATACTTGTACAATAAAGTACAGGAAAGGATAGGGTTGGGTCCTACAGGGCTTCCATCATGCCATCATGGTAATAAATTGAAATACATTAGAATACAGTATGTTTATCCCACCAGTATGCTAATGGGACCCGTTTAAAACCTTGTGGTGTACTGCATACCTCCCAACTTTGAAGGGGAAGGAGGAGGGACCCCTGCGTGGCGAAGCTGCGCGTGACCCGAAAAGGGTGTGTGGCTTGTCATGGAAGGGCGTGGATCTGCGGATTGGGCGTGGCCAAGCACCACGGACCCGTTTCCGGCATTTTGGGGGCGTGTCCAGCGTTCCCTGAGCAGCCCCCTGCTCCCCTCCCAGCATTGAATAGATGCCGTGCTGAAATCGGGACAGTTGGGAGGTATGGTACTGTAATTGCCTTGCCCTTGAGCCGGACCTTCTAAATAGGCGCAATGTGACATTGGAAGGGAATTATGGCCGTCCATCCCGCATTGAGTCTTTCTTCCCTGACTTTTCTTTTTTACTGAAAGGTTTTCAACTTCCTATGCTTGCAATGCGATGCATGCTGGTAGTAGTTAGTATTGTACATGTTCCTTGTTACAACAGGCTTCTCATGAATGTGAAATGCAATGAAAAGGATTTACTGCCCTCAGAAACCCTATTCAAGTGTAACGTTCATACATCGGATTCATATAACTGAACAAGGGACAATCCCCAAACCTGAACCATGAAACAAACTACTTGTGATAAGATATTTTCAAATGTACAGACAGATTTAAAGTTTAAAGGGGTAGACACTATAAATTGCAGTGTAAAAGCTGACCCAGCAATGTGTTCTGCATGGAGAATCAGGCAGTACTTTTCCTGCATGCAAAACATAATGTATATTTCAGCCCTTGCAGCATAACAATGTTTTTTACTAAGTGTGACTTTGCAGCCTTTAACTGGATTTGCTGAACATAAATACTAATCTGGTTCCTGCATTAGGACGAGGTGCAGGCCCTGACATGCCATATGGAGCATTATGGGGTTGCTCCAAGGTAGGTAGCTCTTAGCTAAGATATATTTAAATAAAGGGGGGTACACACGGAGCGATAATCTAAGCAATCTGACTAGATTGCTTAGATTTTCAGCAAGATCGCTCTGTGTGTAGCCCTAACAGCGAAAGCGATGCGCAACCCCGCGCATCGCTATCGCTGGTACAAGATTGGCCTGCCCTGCAGGCCAATCTAGCGGGTCGCTCACTTCACCCGCTGGGTGAAGTGAGCGCCCCCCCGTCTCCCCCCGCACGCTCAGCACAGATCGCGCTGTGCTGAGCGACGGGAGAGATGTGTGCTGAGCGGTTCACTCAGCACACATCTCTCCTGCATCGGCCCGTCTATATGGGCCTTTAGGAGCCATTATCATGTGGCTCCTTGCTGGTTAATCATAGACCCAGATTGGGGTAATGGAGGTGTGGGGTGTAGTGCCTCTGGACTGGCTGAGCTGGATGGCTTTAGTGTGGCATACCTTTACATTCTATTAACACTTATCACTTACTAATTTCTTTTATACTATTTCTCCATTTTAATTACATCTCATTTTTGTATCACTTCCTTTATAGCTTCGGCTTCCTAACACTAATTTATTAACACTATAGTTTTTTTACTGGTATGCTGCACTGGGATTTCTGGCTTATGCTGCACCTAGATATAGCGCTAAGGACCCCAAATATACAGAGAGGCCTTGACGCGGCTTTGGGGCTTATTCATACATTTGCGCAAATATATCTAACTGAGATCTCTGAATTCCAATATTTTGTGGGATATAAATCTGGTTACTGTTATCATTCAGGGTGCTGGGGGAAACAAAATGCCTTTTTTTCTTTGTTTCAGTGTATTCCTGGAAATCACTGTAACATAGCATTTCGTATGCAGATACAGCCACAGTCACACACAGAATATAGGCATGCTGCATATAATTTTAATCAACAGAAGCTGCTTGTGCTCCATGGCATTCCAAATGCCCTAGGCATTCGCCTAGTTTGCCTATGCCTAGGACCGTCTCAGGGTTAGTGTGTGTGTGTCGGGGAAGTTGGCGGTTAGGGTTAGGCTGCGGGAGTGGGCGGTTAGAGTTAGGATGCAGGAGAGGGTGGGCTGGGGTAAAAATATTTACAGGGATATGTCGGCATTCTGTCCATCGGGATCCCGCTGTCGGTCTTCTGGCTGATCTGACTGGATTTTCTACTCAACCCACGATGACAGCATGATTAAAGCTAGAAAACACTGATTCAATCTCTGTAATTCATTATAAAAGACAGAAAGACCAACTGTGGGTAAAAAGTAAAATTTAATCACTAAAAACATCAATATTACACATTCATATTCCAAAACAATAACATATGGAGACCTAAATATAAAATAACAGAATATTTTTAATGGAGTATTTCTATGTATATGAATAAATGTTGCACAGGTCTTGTTTTATCTATTAATCTATGAGAAATGTACAGTATCCTTTTTTTCTAACAGCAGCCTTCCGCTCAGTGATCCAGGTAATACTACTTTTGTATTTTAATTAGAATCAAAATCCCCAAGGGGAATTGTGTACCTGGTATAGCTTACTAGTTGGGAAGGGGACTTATGACATTGTGCCTTTGGTGCACACATGTAGAGGTGGCGTGCTTTGCGGCATGTTGCCATATGTCACTCCCATGTTCCATGTCACGCTGAGTGCTTGCCAGAGCTTTCTGAGCTGCTGGGTTGAGCCCAACCTCTCTTCAGTATCTGCATCCAGTCTGAGAGAATACCCTCCCAACCTTCCACCCCTGGGACCCTGCGGCTCGCGGGTGGGACGGCAGAACAGTGCCTGAAAAGCAAACCTGTTCCTCCAAAATCAGGACTGTTGGGATGTTAGCTACAGTAGTAGTTTACTGTATATCCCACATGTCACCTACTCAGCATCTTGAGCAGAAAACATCTCCCAAAGGCCCTGACTGGCAGGGCAGCAGCCCCCTTAAGATAGGAGTGTTCCACCTAGATTGGGACAGTTGCAGGATATTCAGTATGTATGTAATAATTGTTCCTCTTTGACAATTTGTAATAAAGCTATGCAATGACATCACTAGGGTTGGAGTCACCCAGTGGGGTAAATTGACACTGTGTGCATCCAAAAAGGGGGCATGGACTAGTGTGGAAGGGGGTGTGGCCTCATGGCAAGCCCCACATTTTCAGCACTCCAGTAGATGCTGTGAGGCCTCCAGAGACTCTCCCCACACTGCCTGCTCTCCCTCAGTGACCGGGAGCTGCGTGCTACACTGAGACATTATCGTGCAGCAGAATCCGCTCAGGCTTCTGTCATTTAGGGGCAAATTTACTAAGATGGGAGTTCTATTTAAGATGGGATGTTGCCCCTAGCAACCAATCAGATTCTACCTCTCATTTATCTAGCACCTTCTAGAAGATGATACCTGGAATCTGATTGTTTGCTATATCCCATCTTAAATAGAACTCCCATTTTAGCATTTAAGTAAATTTACCCCCTAGTGTCACTCCGTCATACGGTGTCACCTGGTGCAGTCCCATTCCCCCAGCAGTGCCACTGAAGCGGCTGTATAGAACACAGAGGCTACAAGCATATCCCTAAAGGCCCATATAGACGGGCCAATGCAGGAAGAGATGTGTGCTGAGCGAACCGCTCAGCACAGCGCGATCTGTGCTGAGCGTGCGGGGGGAGACGGGGGGCCGCTCAGTTCACCCAGCGGGTGAAGTGAGCGACTCGCTATATCTAGCAGCAGCGATAGCGATGCGCGGGGCTGCGCATCGCTATCGCTGAGGGGGCTACACACGGAGCGATCATGCTGATATTCTAAGCAATCTAGTCAGATTGCTTAGAATATCGCTCCGTGAGTACCCCCCTTAACATTTAATCTGTCCTTTCTTTTGTGTTTCGGGCCCAAATGGAATTTACATTTTAATTTACATCATGAATGATGATGATCTGCGCTTTATCCGTTGAAACAATTACACTGGCAATAGTGATGCAGGGTTTTTTTTTTCCTTGTCATTTTTAAATACTGTATATGGACTACCTATCAGATTATCATAACAATAACGTAAACAGGCTGGATTCTCTGATGCGGCACCGCTATGTTGGCACAGCACCCCCCTGTGCTTTCAAGATAAATGTCTGTTGTATTTATGTAAAAAAAACTGAAATACCAGGAAAACAATTCAATTAGTCTTTCCTTGATGGTAAACAGACTCTGATGATTGCCTTCCATCCTTCTATTGCATGGTCTTTGCTCTAGATCTAGATAAAAGAAAACATTTGTCTGAGTATGTCTGCAGAGAAGGACTTATAAAAGCTCCTCTGTGTGTACGTGAAGGCTCAGCAGAATGAAGGGGTAGTTATTGATTAGGATTTCAGCAGTCAGATGCAGAGCCGGCCATAGGCATAGGCAAACTAGGCAATTGCCTAGGGCATTTGATATGCCTAGGGGCATCAGCAGCTTCTGCTGATTAAAATGATATGCGGCATGCCTATATTCTGTGTGTAGCATTTCATATGCAGATACAGCCACAGTCTCACACAGTATATAGGCATGCTGCATATCATTTTAATCAGCAGAAGCTGCTTGTGCACCCTAGCCACATAGCAAGGCAAATAAAATTAATTTTCATAAAAAAGGTGCCTGACGTTAGCATTGAGACAAGATTTATGAGGACACATCTGTATCCAAGCATTGGCAGAGGTCACAGTGTTAGTGGCAGTGTGAGAGCTCTGTGCATGTGAGTGGGTTGGTTGTGCAGTAGTGTTCGGAATATGTGTTAAGGAGCATTATGTGTGTCATGTAAAAATGCATTAATAATGTGCAACATATGTGTAAAGGGGCACTATGTATGTCATTATGTGTATAAGGGCATTAACAATGTGTGGCATATGTGTAACAGGGTACTACTGTATGTGTGTCATTATGTGTATAGGGGCACTAATAATGTACAGCAAATGTGTAGGGGGCACTATGTGTGTCATTATGTGTATAAGGGCATTAATAATGTGTGGCATATGTGTAAGGGACATTATGTGTAAAAGGGCATTAATAAAGGTTGTCATAATGTGTAAGGCGCATTATGTTTGTAAGGACATTAATAATGTGTCTCATATGTGTAAGGGGCATTACTGTGTGCAATTGTGTATAAATCATTTCTAATGTGTGGCATTATGTGTATAAGGTGCTCTACTATGTGGCATTGCATATAGAAAGGGCACTACTGTGTCGTCTAGTGTGAATAAAAAGCAATAGGGTGTGGTGTAATGTGAATAAGGAGCAATTCAGTGTGATGTAATGTGAATAAGAGGCTCTACTGTGAGGAGTAATGTTTATAAGGAAAAGTGATACTACTGTGGGATGTAATATGAATTATGGACACTATCGCAAGATAAAATGTGAATAAAGTTGCAGTACTGTGTGGCGTAATTGGAATTGGGGTTACTATTGTGTGGCCATGCCCCTTGCCAGCAAAAACACACCCCTTTTTGGGATGTGCGCCAAATGTGCGAACTGTTCCTATTTAAAATATAGGGGGTACAAACACCAAAATAAGTACTGCTATGGGTGAGGTATGATGGTGCTAGGAAAGAGGTGCAGGGTCAGAGGCGGAACCAGTGGTTGTGTTAGGGGGCACCAGCCAAAATCTTGCCTAGGGCATCATATTGGCTAGGGCCGGCTCTGGTCAGATGTAGATACAAACGTCTTTGTACTCTCATTCCAAGTTAATAGAAGCATGCAGTAGCAATTTTTAAATTAGGCTTTAGAGTACAGAGTATACGAAGCAGGAGGGCTTTTGTGTCATCTGCAAAAGGGGCGTACTTTCCCTTCAGTACCATGGGGGTCATTCCGAGTTGATCGCTCGCTAGCAACTTTTTGCAGCGCTGCGATCAGATAGTCGCCGCCTATGGGGGAGTGTATTTTCGCTTTGCAAGTGTGCCAACGCCTTTGCAGCCGAGCGGTACAAAAACAGTTTGTGCAGTTTCTGAATAGCTCTGGACTTACTCAGCCGCTGCGATCACTCCAGTCTTTTTGGTCCCGGAATTGACGTCAGATACCCACCCTGCAAACGCTTGGACACGCCTGCGTTTTCCCAAACACTCCCAGAAAACGTTCAGTTGACACCCATAAACGCCCTCTTTCTGTCAATCACCTTGCGATCGACTGTGCGAATGGATTCTTCATTAAATCCATTGCCCAACACCGATCCGCTTTGTACCCGTACGCCGCGCCTGTGTATTGCCGTGCATACGCATGCGCAGTTTTGCTGAGTTTTAACCTGATTGCAGCGCTGCAAAAAGTTGCTAGCGAGCGATCAACTCGGAATGACCCCGCTGTGCAATGTCACCAATAAAGATATTAAAACGCACTCCGGTGGGTGCTGGGGTGGTGCACGCCCGGGTTCCACTATGCATGCACATTGGAGGAGGGGCAGATTTTAGCAGATTGATATATGGATGTTGACATCAAGTGACTGCTGGGATGTCAGGCAGGTAATCTGCAGTGGGGGGAGGGGTTAGGTTTAGACTGCGGGGAGGTGTGTGTGTGGGAGGGGGATTAGGTTTAGGAACCCCTGGAAAGAGTTAAGGGCCCTATACACGGGACGACATTTTATAACGATATAAAAGATATTGTTTAAAAATTAACAATATATCGTTCACATCGTTCAGTGTGGAGGCACCGACGATGAACGATGCATATCCACGCAGTCGTTCATCATTGGTTTATCATCGTTTATCATTGCAAGCCAATTTGGATGATAAAGATGTTTGCAAAGTCAAATCGTTCAAATCATTCATATATATTCAGTTCAGTGTATATGCAAAAAATTGTTACTGAAAAATCATTAATTGTTCATATTGTTCATCGTTCAAATCGCCCAGTGTGTAGGGCCCTTCAGGGTTAGGTTGGGGGGTGGGGGGGGGGGGGGGGGGGGGCGGAGGGTTAGGTTTAGGCTGCGTGGAGGGGGGTTAAGGGCAATACACACTAGACGAGAAAATAAAAGATTTCGCTCAAAAGGACCATTCTGGGTGAGATCTTTTACAATCTCGACTAGTGGTGGTCATTCCGAGTTGATCGCTCGCTAGCAGTTTTTAGCAGCTGTGCAAATGCTATGCCGCCTCCCACTGGGAGTGTATTTTAGCTTAGCAGAAGTGCGAACGAAGGGATCGCAGAGTGGGATCAAAGTTTTTTTGTGCAGTTTTAGAGTAGCTCAAAACCTACTCCTCGCTTGCGATCACTTCAGACTGTTCAGTTCCTGTTTTGACATCACCAACACGCCCTGCGTTCGCCCAGCCACGCCTGCGTTTTTTTGAACACTCCCTGAAAACGGTCAGCTGACACCCATTAACGCCCTCTTCCTGTCAATCACTCTGCGGCCAGCAGTGCGACTGAAATGCTTCGCTAGACCCTGTGTGAAACTACATCATTCGTTGTAATAGTACGTCACGCGTGCGCATTGTGCCGCATACGCATGCGCAGAAGTGCAGCTAGCGATCAACTCGGAATGACCACCAATATCATTAACGGTGCGTGCTCCTATGCATCGTTAACGACCCTTTCCCTCGTCTGAACATGTACAGGCGAGGGACGTCCTCATTAACGAC
Source organism: Pseudophryne corroboree (assembly GCF_028390025.1). Classification (NCBI taxonomy): domain Eukaryota; kingdom Metazoa; phylum Chordata; class Amphibia; order Anura; family Myobatrachidae; genus Pseudophryne; species Pseudophryne corroboree. The sequence goes on along the minus strand of NC_086454.1, from coordinate 86,734,277 downwards.
AGCCATTCCCCCCGCTGCCACCGCCAATATCGGCATCGGTGGGGGCTCGTTTAGTGTCTGCCGGCATTTTAGCCCCAACCAATTTATATGCAGTGATTTTTTTGGGGGGGAGCTCAGACTAGCTTTTCTGTAACATAAACCTGCTAAAGGCTGATAGCTAACTGGTCATTCCAGCTGAGTTCAGCTTTCGGTAAACAAAGCGTAAAGCCTTTTCTCTGCCTGCTGCCCTAACACTTATATGTTTGCATGTGTTAATGGAATAGAATTTCTTTACAAAAATTCACACCCTTTTGGTTGTTCACATATTTGCTCAGAAAAGATATGAATTTAATTTGTGTCTTAGAAAAGGCAGGGATGGAATGATATAGCCAAGATGTTCCTGTATAGGCTATTTAATTATATTGTTAGTGCATTAAAGAAAGTATTCTTTATCACATAGAAAAATATCTGACATTTGTTTTTTGAAGAGTCGTGTTGTAAAACCCGTCATTTCAGAATGTGCTTCTGCCCGATTATTTTAAAGGCTATTGCTTTTATCAGCAAGAGCTGGCTGGTAGAAGCATTGCCCATTTAAATATCGGGCAGAAACACGATCCGAATTGGCGGGTTTTTAGACTGTTAATAAATAAACCCCCTCGGTGCTTTGTGGAGCTTCGTTTTTTGTCTACCTCTCTTGAATGTTAGAATTTGTTAAATCCCATCTCACAATGAGCCCGATTCAGAGGCGGACGCAAAGCCCATTGCTGCTACCACTTCGGTCTCAGTGGATGTAAGAAAATCTGCAAATGTCGCAGCCACCGTCTTCTGTACAGAGATGCCCACCGTCTCAGACCCACTGCTTTGTACAAGGACGCAGCATTGGATGAACATCGGACCTGTGAATGTCCATCGCAAGTAAGACAATGGGGCCAGAATAACTGCATAAGAAGACGCAGTAACTGCTGTGACGCCCCCCACCAAAAAAAAATAAAAAAAATAGCTTCCTAATCCACAACCACCAGTGTAAGCCCATCGCATCAATTGCACAGTACAACTCTGATGCACGTGTATACTGAAAATATTGTCCGCTTGCATTTGAAATCGGGGGCTGAATTAGGCCCAATGGTGGTCATTCCGAGTTGTTCGCTCGCTAGCGGTTTTTAGCAGCCGTGGAAACGCTATGCCATCTCCTACTGGGAGTGTATTTTAGCTTAGCAGAAGTGCGAACGAAAGGATTGCAGAGCGGCTACAAAATAATTTTGTGCAGTTTCAGAGTAGCTTCAGACCTACTCAGCGCTTGCGATGACTTCAGACTATTCAGTTCCTGTTTTGACGTCACGAACATGCCCTGCGTTCGGCCAGCCATGCCTGTGTTTTTCCTGGCACGCCTGCGTTTTTTCGAACACACCCTGAAAACGGTCAGTTGACACCCAGAAACGCCTTCTTCCTGTCAATCACTCTGCGGCCAGCAGTGCAACTGAAATGCTTCGCTAGACCTTGTGTGAAACTATATCGGTCGTTGTAATAGTACGACGCGCGTGCGCATTGCGCCGCATACGCATGCGCAGAACTGCCGATTTTTTGCCTAAACGCTGCGCAGCGACCGAAAGCAGCTAGCGACCGAAAGCAGCTAGCGATCAACTCTGAATGACCCCCAATGTTCCCTCCTTGCTGAATTATCCAAAACGTTGTAACCCCCGATCTGCACTAAGAATCTGCTGTACAAGGCAACCCTTTTCATAACAAGTTGCTTTTTAACACTGTATTCCCAGGTGGCTCGGGATGCGGTCAATTTACTTACAATCAAAATCCTGGCGGTCAAAATTCCGACAACCATTGACCAATGGTCAAAATACCAACATGGTAAAAAATACAGACATTTAAAATACCGACAAGGTCAAAATACCTATATTTAAAATGTCAACAGGTCAAAACGTTGACATGAGTTTTACATTACTTTTTCATTGAAACCGACTTGTTCATACATGACCATCCCACTGGACCTGGAGGAGGAATATAATGGTGCCCAATGCGAGCCATGTGAGGGGACGCGGTATACTTATACGGTGTCCGTGTCGACATACAAAAAAATGAAAAAAATGTGTTGACTTTCAGACCTGTTGACATTTTAAATATTGGTATTTTGACCTTGTCTGTATTTTAAATGTTGGTATTTTGACCTGGTCTGTGTTTTGACCTTGTCGGGATTTTGACTGTCGATCAATTGTTATCAGTATTTTGACCGTCCGGATTTTGATTGTAGGTATTTCATACTAAGGTGCCCATTCAGTAAGGATAGCAAATTCTGCTGATCAGCAGCATTTGCTATACTTTTGCACGTATGGTGGGGGCCGCCCAGCATGCTGACTGGCGCCTCCCCCCCTGCTACAAGCAGAAATTGCGATCGCCTCGCAATTTCTGTTTGTCAGCAGAAACTAAGGTTGACTCCTGCCGGTGCAGCTTAGCTGCGGCCGCAGGAGTGCCAGCGCCTTCTTACCTGTCGCGGCGGCTGCATGTGACGTCATGCAGCCGCCGTGACCGCGCCCCCGACATGCCCACTGTTTGTGTTGCCCCGCCTCCGAAACGCTCTTTTCTCCCTGAAAATGGAGCGCTGCTGCCCCCCTCCCGCCCCGCAACCGCCTCTGCCTGATTGACAGGCAGAGGTGACCGCATTTTCTGCGCCCCCCTGCAGAAAATGCGAATGCATGCGCAGTAGGTCCCCCTGTGCATGCGCCCGCGGCAACCCCGCAAAAATTCAGGGCGGATCACAATTTGCGATCGGACCGGAATTAGCCGCTAAACCCAGTGGTTCAGCTTAGAGCGAACACTGGGATGTGATGTGCTACTCACATACATTCTTTGCCGCACAAAACCAAAACTGCATCTATATTTGTTATGTAGGATCTGGGAAGCTGTTAATTATAATAAAATGGTGGCACTAGATTTGCATATCTATATAATTTGTAATTTATGTAAATAAATATTATAGTCAATAATGAATGCTCAGTGAACATGCTATATGCTGCGTGGGGAAGTATTTATAGGTTTTACTGACATGGTCATTTTGAAAACTCAGCGGAGTCTATTTTTTTGCTGATTCCATTTGTAGAAAAGATCACTCAGCATTAGCTCTCTAATTGAGTTTAGAATTTATAGAATCGGTACCACAATTATGTGTTACTATTACATCCTGGGAATAGGCCAGGTATTTAAAACACGTATTAACATAAATCGTTAATTAGTTGGCTGTGTGTTCTCTTTGTGACCAAGACCTCCTCTCACCAACTCCATTCATGTGTGACGCAAAAGAACAGTTTTGTCTGCCCACGGTCGGAGAACCTGCTGGGCTCTGATTGAGTGAATGAAGGGCTTGATGGAGAATAAGGCCATTCACACAAGTACAATGATCAGACACGTTAATAACAAGTAAGGGAGCACAATCCCAGGTTTAGAAATCAGACTGCAAGGCAGAGTTTAACTTGAAGTTCAAACAAGACTGATAAGAGAAGTAACTAGACGGAACTGTATCATTAATAGCACATATGGTAGGTTGGAATTAGGGTGGCCAATCCTAGAATCGGGATCTCGGGATTGGAATCTCCAATCCCGGGGATTGAGGGATCAGGCGGCCCTTTGTTTTTTTGAAGCCAGGCTGCGTTGAGCGTACTCAGGATGCTCAGGCACTGCCTGGCTCCCTCCTCCCAGCTTCCCCGCACAGCGCGACGCGCAGTCACAGGTCACGCTGCGCCGTCCGCCGTCACCTGCCGCTGGAACCCGCCGAAACAGACGGATGTTTCCCACCTGTCTATACTTAGAACACGGTTCCAGTGCCGATCGAGGATATTCCCGGCAAGATCCATTAGTTGCCAAAAAGTTTGGCTATTTCCACTCAGGACAACAACACCACTGTGAAACGCTGAAATGCCATAAAACCACACTGAGGTTTCTGACCAGTGCTGCCACGGCAAGTGTCGTCAGACAGTGGCATGTTGTCAGACCTCGTATACAGCACCTGGCAAAAAGTATACATAATGTACTTTAAAGTCCTTCGTTATAGCACATTTGAACTACTATTTTCTTTAATTGCAATCTTTTTAATTATATTTTCAGCTTAAAAGCACATTCGCATTAAAAATGTGTGATAAACATGCCCCAGAGAAGCTGCAGCCACCCTCTTAAACTTTGTTGAACACAGACTGAGAATTAAATAGTGGAAGGAACACAGTCCTCCAACAGCAAAATCTTTTGATAGTGTCAGAAGATCATGGTATACTGCATACTTGAGAGGGAGAAGACGTATAGTCTAGCGGGCTATGCACAGGCTTGTAGGTATATACAGAGATTAGAGGAAAGCAGATTTACAAAAGAACCAGCAATAGCAGTCTGATTGGAGAGGCAAAATGCCATTACCCATTTATATTAAGCTGGAGGTGCACCCGTAAGCAATTACACAATATCTAGAGAGAAAGGATAGGAAGATGACCATAGAGCGGTCATCTGCCAAAGAGGGCTTACTTTGTGGTGCACTCTTTTTTTATATCAAGTATGAATTGATTATATATTTAAAACTTAACATTTATTAATTATTATTAATATTCTGGCCAAAAGATGGACGTGAACAACATATAACGGTCAACATTGACCTGTAAAAGAATATAAGCGTCATAAGGTGTAACTGGTAAGATAATAATATCAGATTAAACACCTTTTTAGCTAAAAACCACACTTATATTATAGTTTTAATGAACAATAAGTGAAAATATAACTCAATTATAGTGGGTAGAGAGATTGGTAACGGTAATATTTTTTATTAACGTTACCTCGGTCTCTCTTTGATTACCCGATTTGCGGTCCTCTTTGCCTCTGTAATAGCACTCCTTTCTTAATAAAGAGTAAATATTAATTAAGCAGAAAAAATTGAAAAAATATATATGTATTGAAAAAATAATAAAAGTGAAAATGAAAGGTAATGTCCTCTAATTAGGCAGGAGCAGTGGATATTAATTAAATCACAACATGTGATATTTACCAGCACACCATGAAGCCTTTAGAGTTTTGAATGGATTATTGATTTGTAATGCTATTTCCCAGATATGAGTCGGGGAAATAAGTGCAACTGGTCATCAAAATTAATTAATATTATCAGCACTGTTCCTCTGGCCTGCATGTACTTTATAACATGATTAGCAACACATATCATTTCCTATACAGTCGACACAATAAATGAACAGGTGTCACTGTCTTATTTGAATGGAAGCCAATATGTATTGCAAAGGGATAAAGGTTCAGTGCTAGAAGTTGATATCAATCAGATCATATGGCTGCACATTAAACAGGCAGATGTAATTGTAGCAGGTAGCTGTTAACAAATGTGCACAGCAGATAATTGGAAATTAGTGCACCTTGGTCCTCAAAATTAATTTATATTATTGACTCTGCTCTTTTGATCTGCATGTATTTTAAGCATAATAGACAACACATATCATTCCCCCGAATCGAAAAATCCGTAAGGCAGTCACATGGATGATATGGTCTATGCAGAATCAATCAGATCATATGGCTGCGTATTAAACAATCAAGTGTAATTGTAACAGGTAACTGTTAACATATATGTACAGCAAACAGATAGAAGTTAGTGCACCTTGGCAGAGTCAATCAGATCATATGACTGCACATTAGACAATCAGGTGTAATTGTAACAGGTAATTGTTAACAAATATGCACAGCATGCAATTGGAAATTAGTGCACCTTGATCGTCAAAATTAATCCGTATCATTGACACTGTCCTTTTGGCCTGCATGTGCTTTTAAAGCATAATTAGCAACACATAATATTTTCTGTTCAATCAACACAATAAATAATTAATAAACAGGTGTCACTGCATTAAATAGTAAATGCCAATGTGAGCTGCAAGAAGATAAGGATTAGTGCTAGAGGTCAGTGTCAATCAGACCATATAGCTGCACATTAGATACGCAAATGTAAATGCAGCAGGTAACTTTTATAACACATATGCATGGCTAGTAGATGGAATTTCCGTGCCTCTTATGTCTAAAAATGCCCGATTATGCAGACCATAAGTAGAGAGATCTTTATCTAAATCAACCTGCACTAGTTCATTTCAAAAAAAGGGGCACATATCCCTAAATTAGAAGAACAGTGAAACATACATATCTTCTTGCAGCTCACATTGGCATTTACTATTTAATGCAGTGACACCTGTTTATATTAAATTATAAATTAATTTTGAGGACCAAGGTGCACTAATTTCCAATTATCTGCTGTGCACATTTGTTAACAGCTACCTGCTACAATTACATCTGCCTGTTTAATGTGCAGCCATATGATCTGATTGATATCAACTTCTAGCACTGAACCTTTATCCCTTTGCAATACATATTGGCTTCCATTCAAATAAGACAGTGACACCTGTTCATTTATTGTGTCGACTGTATAGGAAATGATATGTGTTGCTAATCATGTTATAAAGTACATGCAGGCCAGAGGAACAGTGCTGATAATATTAATTAATTTTGATGACCAGTTGCACTTATTTCCCCGACTCATATCTGGGAAATAGCATTACAAATCAATAATCCATTCAAAACTCTAAAGGCTTCATGGTGTGCTGGTAAATATCACATGTTGTGATTTAATTAATATCCACTGCTCCTGCCTAATTAGAGGACATTACCTTTCATTTTCACTTTTATTATTTTTTCAATACATATATATTTTTTCAATTTTTTCTGCTTAATTAATATTTACTCTTTATTAAGAAAGGAGTGCTATTACAGAGGCAAAGAGGACCGCAAATCGGGTAATCAAAGAGAGACCGAGGTAACGTTAATAAAAAATATTACCGTTACCAATCTCTCTACCCACTATAATTGAGTTATATTTTCACTTATTGTTCATTAAAACTATAATATAAGTGTGGTTTTTAGCTAAAAAGGTGTTTAATCTGATATTATTATCTTACCAGTTACACCTTATGACGCTTATATTCTTTTACAGGTCAATGTTGACCGTTATATGTTGTTCACGTCCATCTTTTGGCCAGAATATTAATAATAATTAATAAATGTTAAGTTTTAAATATATAATCAATTCATACTTGATATAAAAAAAGAGTGCACCACAAAGTAAGCCCTCTTTGGCAGATGACCGCTCTATGGTCATCTTCCTATCCTTTCTCTCTATATACTGCATACTTGCCTACTCTCCCGGAATGGCCGGGAGGCTCCCGAAAATCGGGTGACCCTCCCGGCCCCCCGGAAGAGCAGGCAAGTCTCCCGATTTGACGGGGTCCCCCCTGCCCGTCCGCCCACTTTGTGTATAAAGTGGGCGGTCCGGGCAGACGATGACGCGATTCTTGCTGATTCGCGTCATCGTAGCCACGCCCCCTGCATTGTAATGCCGGTGATCGCGGCATTACATAGTGGGGGCGTGGCTTAAAGAAGGCATCACCGTAACCACGCCCCCGTCCCACCCTTGATCCGCCCCCATCCCACCCTTGCTCCGCCCCTGTACCTCCTCCGGCCCACCCCCTCCATTCGTCAAAGTGCTCCTGGCCCGCCTGTTGAGCCGACCTGGCTGCTCTCTCCCGCAGAGAGCAGCCAGAATGTCGGTAAGTATGGTATACTGTATACTGTAAAATAGCTCTATATAGCGCAAAGTTCATACATCCGACTTGTTTTGTCTTTTGTGTATGTACAGTACAGCAGAAGATTTACTCCAGTAGACTTGAATAATTCCCCGCTCCTAGAGCTCTTGATGAATATGCATGAGTGTCAAACAAGTTGTATAATTAGAAAACAATTACATGCTGAGACACCGCAGTCATAGAAATTGAAAACTCAACACATAAGTCAGTTTACCAACATCAGCAACTATTGAATGAATCTTTCCTTTGTGTTGTTGTATATATGTGGTGTCCTTGGATAGACGCTGCCCCATTGTGTATGGGATTGTGGTCCTGTTCATACATGCGTTTTCTCTGTTGCATTGTCTTCTCACATTCTCTTCCATGCGGATTCTTTTTATTGCTGTCTGTGGGGAAAACACATGCAACGCTTTATATTGGTCTATGTTATTCTGCTACAATTCACTTGCGGTTTTCTTTCTTGCTTTCTTTGGAATATACAGCTATAATGAGCCCACATGGGCCAATCACATAAAGGTTTTGCATTATACTCCAACGGACAGACAAGCGGTATTACTTAAACTTTCTATCTGCAGATATTGGCTCGAATGACATCGCCACACAGTATTCTTACCTGCTAAAATTAACTAAACTTAACTGATCTAGAAATAACGACACAGACCGCTGAGATGCCATTAAAATTGGTCAACCGTTATTTATTTATAATACTAAAACTAAGCATGGTGGAAATAAGATAGAACAGCCAGATCTTCAGTGACATTACGTCTTATTGCCGCTACGCAGTCCACGACATGATTTTATTTATCTCATTGGGTACACCAATAAATGCAGAGTCTCCAACTCTGTCCCCAATACACCATAATAGGGCCAGCCAGACAGCCAAGCACAATGACTCCCGGTAAGGAAGGCCAGAGTATATAATGTATTGGACAAAGAGCGCACCTCCAAACAGCAGCGCAATAGCCACTGTAACTGCCATTCTTTCCCGCCACATATAGGTTGACAAACCCCAACTGAAAAAGAAAAAGCGGGTGGGGAAAAAAGGTGACTTGGGGAGGGAGCGTGGGAAATCCAAAAAGGAATAATCCTATTACTACCTCACACAAAATGTCTGCTAGCTCCTCCCTAAACATTCCCCCTAACCTAACTGGTTACTGCCCCAGTTCTATTAACTGTTTGATTACCTAACCTAATTGTGTGAAACTCATACAATCCTACTACCTCGAAGTTTACGGTCGCTTGCGCTAATTTAAGCACTCGCTCTTTGGGCCTAATTCAGACCTGATCACTAGGCTGCATTTTCGTACAGCCTGCGATCAAATCTGAACTGCACATGCGTATGCACCGCAATGCGCAGGCGCGCCTGTCCCCAGCGACAGGGATCGCCGGGCAGCGACGGAATGGTGCAAGAAAAGCGATCGCACGGGCAATCACAAGGTGACTGACAGGAAGAGGCCATTTGTGGGTGGCAACTGGCCATTTTTAAGGAATGTCCAGAGAAACGCAGGAGAGACCAGACGTTTGAAGGGAGGGTTTCTGACGTCAGCTCCGGCCCCGATCATCGCACTGGAAGAGTAAGTCCTGGTCTGTGCAGAGACTGCACAAACTTCTGTTTGTGCAGCTCTCCTACACATGTGATCGCACCCCTGCACAGCGATTTCCCCCTCCCCCATGTAGGCGGCGACTACCTGATCGCAGGGATGCAAAAAACGCATCCTAGCAATCAGGTTTGAATTATGCCCTTCATTTCCAGCAAGGCTGTTTGAAACATCCCAAAAATTCTACAAGTAGCAGAGAACATGATTTCTAGACAGCATTGCAAATAAAATGGGCTATACTGTATGGACCATTCATGAGCGAATAAGGTCTACAAGAAGAGTCAGCTAGTTTTGGTCTAAGGGTATCTGCTCTTACGCAATCCCGTCGGTTCCAGCTATGAAACATTGCTCGCATCAGGCCATTTCTCTCCCAGAGTGCAACTAAACTTATCATCCACTCACTGGTCATCTCACGACTCGACTACTGCAATGTTCTCCTCACTGGCCTCGCTTGCTCCCATCTTGCTCCCCTCCAATCTGTCCCGAACTCCGCAGCTAGGCTTATCTTCCTCTTCCGACGCTCCACATCTGGCACTCCCTTTCGACAAAATCTACACTGCCTCCCATTCCCCTACAGAATCCTCTTCAAACTCCTCACCCTCACATACAAGGCCATCTCTAATCCCACTGCTCCCTACATCTCCAACCTCCTCTCCCTTCATACTCCCTCCCGCCCACTACGCTCGGCCAATGACCGTCACCTCTCCACCGCCCTGGTCACTGCTTCCCATGCTCGAGTTCAAGACTATGCCCGTGCTGCACCCCTTCAGTGGAATGCACTCCCCCACTCTATTAGACTCTCCCCGACCTTGCAAAGCTTCAAACGGGTACTAAAAACCCACCTATTCATCAAAGCGTACCCTCCCAACGCATAACCTAGTCCTGAGGCCGCTCCTCCATCCCCCTGCCTCATGCCTTGAACATCTCGGCTTTGCTTACATACTGCCATCAGGCTACCTCCCACTTGCTTGCACCTCATGTCAACTGTCTGTCACCCCTTTCCACTAGATTGTTAGCTCTTCAGAGCAGGGCCCTCTTTTCTCTTGTTGTCAAAGCCCTCTTCTCCACACATTTCACTCGCAGCCCTCTCAGCAACCATCTTTACCCACTTTTTCTTCTGCTGGTAGAGGCTCATCTCTATCTATGGCCGCCAGCCCCAAGTAGTACGATGATCACTCCCTCACTAATTACATCTTAGCTGTATTATGTCTTGAGAATTGTGGTGCTCTTTGTTACCTGTACTCTATATTTGTTATTTATTTACTGTAATGCTAAGTTTTGTCTCCCAGTACTGTCCTTTGTACGGCGCTGTGAAACACTTGTGGCACCTTATAAATAGTGATGAGCGGGTTCGGTTCCTCGGAATCCGAACCCCCCCCGAACTTCACCCATTTTACACGGTTCCAAGGCGGACTCAAATCTTCCCGCCTTGCTCGATTAACCCGAGCGCGCCTGAACGTCATCATCCCGCTGTCGGATTCTCGCGAGATTCGTATTCTATATAAGGAGCCGCGCGTCGCCGCCATTTTCACTCGTGCATTGGAGATGATAGGGAGAGAACGTGTGCAGCGTTCTCTCAGTTGTGTTCAGTGTGCTGCAAATATCTGTGCTCAGTGTGCTGCAAATATCTGTGCTCAGTGTGCTTGCAAATATCTGTGCTCAGTGTGCTGAAAATATCTACGTTCTCTGCCTGAAAAACGCTCCATATCTGTGCTGCATTGTAGTATATAGTAGGAGGACAGTGCAGAATTTTGCTGACCAGTGACCACCAGTATTATATCAGTACGGTACAGTAGTCCACTGCTCTACCTACCTCTGTGTCGTCAAGTATACTATCCATCCATACCTGTGGTGCATTTAAGTTTTGCGCAGTATATATAGTATAAGGACAGTGCATAATTTTGCTGACCACCAGTATATAATATATAGCAGTACGGTACAGTAGTCCACTGCTCTACCTACCTCTGTGTCGTCAAGTATACTATCCATCCATACCTGTGGTGCATTTAAGTTTTGCACAGTATATATAGTAGGACAGTGCAGAATTTTGCTGACCACCAGTATATAATATATAGCAGTACGGTACAGTAGTCCACTGCTCTACCTACCTCTGTGTCGTCAAGTATACTATCCATCCATACCTGTGGTGCATTTTAGTTGTTGTGCGCAGTATATATAGTAGGAGGACAGTGAAGAATTTTGCTGACCACCAGTATATAATATATAGCAGCACGGTACAGTAGTCCACTGCACTACCTACCTCTGTGTTGTCAAGTATACTATCCATCCATACCTGTGGTGCATTTTAGTTGTGCGCAGTATATATAGTAGGAGGACAGTGCATAATTTTGCTGACCATTAGTATATAATATATAGCAGTACGGTACAGTAGTCCACTGCTCTACCTACCTCTGTGTCGTCAAGTATACTATCCATCCATACCTGTGGTGCATTTAAGTTTTGCACAGTATATATATATATAGTAGGAGGACAGTGCAGAATTTTGCTGACCACCAGTATATAATATATAGCAGTACGGTACAGTAGTCCACTGCACTACCTACCTCTGTGTTGTCAAGTATACTATCCATCCATACCTGTGGTGCATTTTAGTTGTTGTGCGCAGTATATATAGTAGGAGGACAGTGCAGAATTTTGCTGACCACCAGTATATAATATATAGCAGTACGGTACAGTAGTCCACTGCTCTACCTACCTCCGTGTCGTCAAGTATACTATCCATCCATAACTGTGGTGCATTAAAGTTTTGCACAGTATATATAGTAGGAGGACAGTGCAGAATTTTGCTGACCACCAGTATATAATATATAGCAATACGGTAGAGTAGTCCACTGCACTACCTACTTCTGTGTCGTCAAGTATTCTATCCATCCATACCTGTGGTGCATTTTAGTTGTTGTGCGCAGTATAGTAGGAGGACAGTGCATAATTTTGCTGACCACCAGTATATAATATATAGCAGTACGGTACAGTAGTCCACTGCTCTGTTTACCTCTGTGTCGTCAAGTATACTATCCATCCATACATGCCTGTGGTGCATTTTAGTTGTTGTGCGCAGTATATATGGTAGGACAGTGCATAATTTTGCTGACCACCAGTATATAATATATAGCAGTACGGTACAGTAGTCCACTGTTCTACATACCTCTGTGTCGTCAAGTATACTATCCACCCATACCTGTGGTGCATTTAAGTTTTGCGCAGTATATACAGTAGGAGGACAGTGCAGAATTTTGCTGACCACCAGTATATAATATATAGCAGTACGGTACAGTAGTCCACTGCTCTACCTACCTCTGTGTCGTCAAGTATACTATCCATCCATGCCTGTGGTACATTTTAGTTGTTGTGCGCAGTATATATAGTAGGAGGACAGTGCATAATTTTGCTGACCACCAGTATATAATATATAGCAGTACGGTACAGTAGTCCACTGCTCTACCTACCTCTGTGTCGTCAAGTATACTATCCATCCATACCTGTGGTGCATTTAAGTTTTGCGCAGTATATATAGTAGGAGGACAGTACAGAATTTTGCTGACCACCAGTATATAATATATCGCAGTACGGTACAGTAGTCCACTGCTCTACCTACCTCTGTGTCGTCAAGTATACTATCCATCCATACCTGTGGTGCATTTTAGTTGTTGTGCGCAGTATATATAGTAGGAGGACAGTGCATAATTTTGCTGACCACCAGTATATAATATATAGCAGTACGGTACAGTAGGCCACTGCTCTACCTACCTCTGTGTCGTCAAGTATACTATCCATCCATACCTGTGGTGCATTTAAGTTTTGCGCAGTACATATAGTAGGAGGACGGTGCAGAATTTTGCTGACCCCCAGTATATAATATATAGCAGTACGGTACAGTAGGCCATTGCTATTGATATATTACTGGCATATAATTCCACACATTAAAAAATGGAGAACAAAAATGTGGAGGGCAAAATAGGGAAAGATCAAGATCCACTTCCACCTCGTGCTGAAGCTGCTGCCACTAGTCATGGCCGAGACGATGAAATGCCAACAACGTCGTCTGCCAAGGCCGATGCCCAATGTCATAGTAGAGAGCATGTAAAATCTAAAAAACAAAAGTTCAGTAAAATGACCCAAAAATCTAAATGAAAAGCATCTGAGGAGAAGCGTAAACTTGCCAATATGCCATTTACGACACGGAGTGGCAAGGAACGGCTGAGACCCTGGCCTATGTTCATGGCTAGTGGTTCAGATTCACATGAGGATGGAAGCACTCATCCTCTCGCTAGAAAAATGAAAAGACTTAAGCTGGCAAAAGCACAGCAAAGAACTGTGCGTTCTTCTAAATCACAAATCCCCAAGGAGAGTCCAATTGTGTCGGTTGCGATGCCTGACCTTCCCAACACTGGACGGGAAGAGGTGGCGCCTTCCACCATTTGCACGCCCCCTGCAAGTGCTGGAAGGAGCACCCGCAGTACAGTTCCTGATAGTCAAATTGAAGATGTCACTGTTGAAGTACACCAGGATGAGGATATGGGTGTTGCTGGCGCTGAGGAGGAAATTGACAAGGAGGATTCTGATGGTGAGGTGGTTTGTTTAAGTCAGGCACCCAGGGAGACACCTGTTGTCCTTGGGACGAATATGGCCATTGACATGCCTGGTCAAATTACAAAAAAAATCACCTCTTCGGTGTGGAATTATTTCAACAGAAATGCGGACAACTGGTGTCAAGCCGTGTGTTGCCTTTGTCAAGCTGTAATAAGTAGGGGTAAGGACGTTAACCACCTAGGAGCATCCTCCCTTATACGTCACCTGGAGCGCATTCATCAGAAGTCATCGACAAGTTCAAAAACTTTGGGTGACAGCGGAAGCAGTCCACTGCCAACTAAATCCCTTCCTCTTGTAACCAAGCTCCTGCAAACCACACCACCAACTCCCTCAGTGTCAATTTCCTCCTTAGACAGGAAAGCTAATAGTCCTGCAGGCCATGTCACTGGCAATGAAAAGAAGAAGGAATGTATCTGCACACTATACAATCAGTTAAATTGTATCGACTAATTGAACCCCATTGGAGTATCTCACTCTAATAATAGAGATAATAATATGGGGGTGCAGCCCATATGCAACTCAAATTTATTGTAAACAGAAAGAGAAACCAAAAGTAGTTGCTTGGTTGGGCGCACAAGTGAAATTCATATTAATTTTAATTTCTTTAAAACTTAGCTTTTATTGCTTCACCTTCTAAAATGCCCCCTTTATACGGGGATTACACAGCAAAACATAGAGGTTAAAATTGATACATACAAACATAAACGTGAAATAGAAAATATAGATATGAGAAGATTTAAAAGGCGGTACTTCCACTATTACTCTCGCAAGGTGTAGGGACAGGGCCGTCTTTTCGTATGGGCTCAATGGGCTCTTGCCCAAGGGCCCCAGGAGTATAAGGGCCCTAGTCTGATAGCTAAGGGTCCCCTCTTTCCAGGGGTACCAGATTTTTTAAAATCGGCCCTGGGGAACTGGAGATATTCGACTTGAAAGCAGTGGTCCCCATCCAAGCCTGTTAATTGCTCTTCCCAGAAAGATATCTTGGGTTCTGTCTGAGCTAGAGTTTATCTGAGGATATACTCCAAAAGGTGGGACTGTCCCCTTTTGGAGGACATTGGCAGCTTGTCTCAATTATGCCCAGAACCAGAGAAATCAGCCTTCCAGCAGCTGGTCCCTGCTCCAGCTCCACACGCCTAATACGCAGTTTTATATATTTGTTGGTGGATTGCTCTGGCTCCTGAGATCTGATCCCCAAGTCCCTAGTATCTCCTGAAAGGTGGGACTCTCTAGATTTTTTTATCCCATTCAAAGCTAAGAAATCTAATTTCAGGAACTTGAGATATCTTCAGTCAAGCAAGCTGCCCTCCCTCCAGAAAATGATGAATATTAAGCCCACTCCACTATCCACCCCTCCCCTACGTATTTAACACCCCTTACCACCCTGGAAGCCATATAAAGGGGCCCCTTCATTCAGCCCAATGCCCCCTTAAAGGAGTAATGAGCAGAAATTACTGCTCCAGGTCCTACATGCTGAGCAGAAGATAGAACACCCCCTACCGCCCGCGGGACATCAAAGCTGCCGCTGATAGCACCCCCCACCCCTACCGCTGGAGGATGGGTAGGGGGCCCAGTGCATTGCTGTGCCCAGGGGCCTACACTGCTGTTAAGACGGCACTGTGTAGGGATAGGATTACTTATATAGCACCTGAGTGTCTGGAATGTATTACATAGCAAAGTCCCCTGATATAGTAAGACTTTGATTATACAAGGGCAAATGATAGCAATTCAGGGAATTGCTCTCTATATTGCATATAATGATATTACAGATTTGAAATAAACGTTGTATTTGTGGACGTCATATATTAACAGGTTCAAATGTTGAGACTCTACTATCACAATAAATAGCTGCTATAAATATAATGGGGTATATGCAATTAGCGGCGAATCGCGGCAAATTATCGCCGTTTTTTTAATTCGACACAATTCGACAGGTGAATTCCGGCAGGTGGCTTCCGGAATTCACCATATTCAATGAAAAAAGGATTCGTCAGTCCCGCGGGCGAAAAACGGCCGATTTGCCGGATTTTGACGTGATTTAAAAAACCAGTGAAAAACGGGAAAAACCCGGGAAAAAATGGCGTGGGGTCCCCCCTCCAAAGCATAACCAGCCTCGGGCTCTTCGAGCTGGTCCTGGTTCTAAAAATGCGGGGAAAAAATTGACAGGGGATCCCCCGTATTTTTAAAACCAACACCGGGCTCTGCGCCTGGTGCAAAAAATACGGGGGACAAAAAGAGTAGGGGTCCCCCGTATTTTTTACACCAGCATCGGGCTCCACTAGCTGGACAGATAATGCCACAGCCGGCGGTCACTTTTATACAGTGCCCTGCGGCCGTGGCATTAAATATCCAACTAGTCACCCCTGGCCGGGGTACCCTGGGGGAGTGGGGACCCCTTCAATCAAGGGGTCCCCCCCCCCAGCCACCCAAGGGCCAGGGGTGAAGCCCGAGGCTGTCCCCCCCATCCAAAGGCTGCGGATGGGGGGCTGATGGCCTTGTCAAAATTGAAAGAATATTGTTTTTTCCAGTAGTACTACAAGTCCCAGCAAGTCTCCCCCGCAAGCTGGTACTTGGAGAACCACAAGTACCAGCATGCGGGAGAAAAACGGGCCCACTGGTACCTGTAGTACTACTGGGGAAAAAATACCCAAATAAAAACAGGAGACACACACCGTGACAAGTACAACTTTATTACACACTGCCGACACACATACATACTTACCTATGTTGACACGCCGACTGCCACTGTCTCCGACGATCCGAGGGTACCTGTGAAAAAAATGATACTCACCTGCCAGTGTCCAGAGATAAATCCACGTCCAGAGATAATCCTCGTACTTGGCAAAAAAAAAAACACGAACACCCGAACCACCGGACTGAAAGGGGTCCCATGTTGACAATGGAGACCCCTTTCCGCCGAATGCCGGGACATCACGTGACTCCTGTCACTGAGGTCCCTTCAGCCAATCAGGAAGCGCTACTCCGTGGCGCTTACCTGATTGGCTGTGCGCGTCTAAGCTCAGACAGCGCATCGCACAGCTGCCTCCATTACTTTCAATGGTGGGAACTTTGCCGTCAGCGGTGGGGTTACCCGCGGTCAGCCGCTGACCGGCGGGTGACCCCACCGCTACCCGCAAAGTTCCCACCATTGAATATAATGGAGGGAGCTGTGCGATGCGCTGACAGCTCAGACGCGCACAGAGCCAATCAGCAGAGTGCAAGGACGTTGCGCTCGCTGATTGGCTTACGAGACCTTTCAGTGACAGCAGTCACGGGGGGGTCTCTCTGCATTCGGGGAAAGGGGTCCCATGTGTCAACATGGGACCCCTTTCAGTTCGCTAGTCGGGTGTTCGTTTTCTTTTTTTGACAAGTACGTGGATTTATCTCTGGACCATGGATCAGGTGAGTATAATTATATTTTATTTTCAGGTACCCGTGGATTCTACTTGGAGAAGAGGACCGACTGCTTCGTGTCAACATAGGTAAGTATGTGTGTGTCGGCAGTGTGTAATAAAGTTGTACTTGTCACGGTGTGTGTCTCCTGTTTTTATTTGGGTATTTTTCCCCAGTAGTACTACAGGTACCAGCGGGCCCGGTTTTCCTCCGCATGCTGGTACTTGTGGTTCTCCAAATACCAGCTTGCGGGGGAGGCTTGCTGGGACTTGTAGTACTATTGGAAAAAACAATGGGGGTCATTCCGAGTTGTTCGCTCGCAAGCGGATTTTAGCAGATTTGCTCATGCTAAGCCGCCGCCTACTGGGAGTGAATCTTAGCATCTTAAAATTGCGAACGAAGTATTCGCAATATTGCGATTACACACCTCGTAGCAGTTTCTGAGTAGCTCCAGACTTACTCGGCATCTGCGATCATTTCACTGCTTGTCGTTCCTGGTTTGACGTCACAAACACACCCAGCGTTCGCCCAGACACTCCCCCGTTTCTCCGGCCACTCCTGCGTTTTTTCCGGAAACGGTAGCGTTTTTTTCCCACACGCCCATAAAACGGCCTGTTTCCGCCCAGTAACACCCATTTCCTGTCAATCACATTACGATCGCCAGAACGATGAAAATGCCGTAAGTAAAATTCCTAAGTGCATAGCAAATTTACTTGGCGCAGTCGCAGTGCGGACATTGCGCATGCGCATTAAGCGGAAAATCGCTGCGATGCGAAGATTTTTACCGAGCGAACAACTCGGAATGACCCCCAATATTCTGTCATTTTACTCAAGGCTATCAGCCTCCCATCCGCAGCCCTTGGATGGGGAGGACAGCCTCGGGCTTCACCCCTGGCCCTTGGGTGGCTGGGGGGGGGGACCCCTTGATTGAAGGGGTCCCCACTCCCCCAGGGTACCCCGGCCAGGGGTGACTAGTTGGATATTTAATGCCACGGCCGCAGGGCACTGTATAAAAGTGACCCCCGGCTGTGGCATTATCTGTCCAGCTAGTGGAGCCCTATGCTGGTGTAAAAAATACGGGGGACCCCTACTCTTTTTGTCCCCCGTATTTTTTGCACCAGCACCAGGCGCAGAGCCTGGTGCTGGTTTTAAAAATACGGGGGATCCCCTGTCAATTTCCCCCCCGCATTTTTAGAACCAGGACCAGCTCGAAGAGCCCGAGGCTGGTTATGCTTTGGAGGGGGGACCCCACGCCATTTTTTTTCTGAATTTTACCATTCCATCTAATTTAAAAAAATATATATATATATTTTAAAAAATATATAAATAATACTTGTGCCTCCAAAAAAGACAAACCAAGTACCTAATCCCTTCTAATATAAATAGATATGCTATTATCAATAAAAAAAAACACAAAAAAAAAACATGTTTTAAATTTTTTTTATTAGTTTCACCCACCAAAGTGTGGCGGATTGAAAATGTCGAATTTACTGTCTAAAAGCACTGTTGTCGAATTTCCAAACTTCAATTGAATACACTTTGGTCGAATTGAAGCACTTGTATCATTGCAGAAAAGTCGAATTTGACAAAAGTCGAATTTCAAAAAGTCGAATTTTGAAAGTCCGTTTTTTGAACGGAAAGCACTGAATTGCATTGACGATTTTTTTTTTGGGGCGAAAAATTCCCGAAATTCGACAATTTCGGGAATTCGACCGCAATTGCATATACCAATGTGTATTTATCTGTGTATTCACATATGTAATAAGTCTTTAATGTTCATTGCTTCAGTATATCACACACATTCATCTTATGTTCTATATCACCAATAGTTTTTAGTAAGATGGACAGGAGTAGATATCTTTATGATGAAAGTTCTTTTATTCAAGAGAAATTCACATAATTATTATACTGCTCTGAATTAAATTGGGTGACAAACTGATCAGTCTCACGGTTATCCGTATGTCTGAATACACTATTGCTCTCCCTGAGATGCTGAAGCAGCCTATAATGCCTGTACTATGAAGCAGGAAAATATTCGTTGCATTGATTTCTATCTCAGACTCCACCTGTGTTTAGATATATTGTATCAGGGTGTGAGAGCCAGTTCCCTTGCTATACATATCCCTGACTTGTAACATTAGAGTACTGTAGCAACCTGTGTTTACTGTCTTATAGCACAGGATAAATATTCGCTACTATAGTATTCTTTCTTTAATTTACAACTATGATTGAATACAATATGTCAGGATATGTTAGCAGGTTCCCTTCCTTTACGTGTCACTGATTTATACACAGAGGCTGGCAGATGTAACCCAGTCACTAGTACCGGACCAGAGCATTCACATATATATACTTTTAGTCAACTTAACAGAGCAATGTTGCTAGGTATCAGAGTTGTGTTAACAAATTGCGTGCGGAGTCTAACACATTGATTGGAAACCTGCTGGCGACCACACAGTACTGTTGCTATTGACAACGGCACATGATAGTCAATTGGATACAATGCTATATAGATAGGTTATATACACCCTATGTGCTTCCTAGCGATCAACACTGACACTTGAATTAATTTCTAATAACCTCATTATACGAGGGTGCCGGTGGAGGTCTATTCTCAATATCTTGCTAATTATATCTACACCATTGCTAAATTATGAGCTTATTTCTAGGGTTGGTATTACCCAATCGCATGCTGCATGAGGATCACGTGTGCCCATCAGCCAATGGCAACACGTCCTCCGCCTGATGTGATACTAGTCATCTGACATCTGACGTCGGCCCACTCGGATCACGTGGTACCCGACGTGCGTCTGTCAGATGGAAGTAAACAAAGAGTCCGGTCATGTGACCGGAGTTCTCTGCAGTGTCCTTATACATTCATCTGTATATCTGAGGTCATTATAACCAGGTCATTATTAGCTTAAATCAATTAAAGAAATCTGTATTTCATGTAGAACCCGTTTGGTTGAAATATCATTAAGCCTTCCAAATAATGCATCTTCATACTAGATTTGATGCGCCGCATAGATTAACAGTATGTCATATTAAGGTCAATACCCTAGTCAGCCATTGTCTCAGATTGCGGCTACATCGTACATCACAAACACATATGAGGGACATATTCTTGAATTAAAAGTTATGTGCAATAACCGAATTCATATAATGGAAGGGTACTATAATGCTGATGTCACTGCTATTATCCTCTAAGGGGGGCCCACTGTGGACCAGTAAAATTAGCTTCTAATAGGTACCTCCATTATAAGATGATGGCAAATTTCTGATAAGACCTGTGAAAACAGGTAAATCGAGGGTCACGGCAAACCCATCTGTGGATCCTTGTTAAGCCAGATGTTTTCTACGTTCCTTACATGTGTCCTCCTGTCCTATATATGGGGCATTCAGATTGTAGGGCTTTGGAAAAGTATGAGATGGATACTATTACCCAGCTTACAATGGGGTCGACCCTGGGCCATATGATGTACACATCTTTATATGGCCCCCTAGATAGCTTCCATAAAAAGGTAAGTATAATATTATGGCAAGACACTATGCTACTTGTCATCATAGTAGCGTGTGAGCAAAAGAACCGGCCACTCGGTGTCTAACTTGTACATGACCTATGGTCCACCATACAGGTAAGTATATTTTAGAGTCCCCCCTGATCTGGTCTCTGGAAAGGGAGTTGAGTTCAATTAAATACATATTCTACTTTCTAAATTCCGTCCAGGCATGAAATGTCGGTGATAGTAATGAGTGATGTGAAATAATTGTGATGAAACCAAAAAGGAGAAGAGGAGGAAAGAAAAAAGTGAAAAAGAATGAAGAAAAGAGAATTTATGTGAATATATAAAAAGAATGTTTTGTTATGTAGAAAAATTGCAATGAATGGAATAACCTAAAAAATGGGAGGTGGGTTGTGCAAAACAAATAACTTGAGTAAATAATATATGACTCCCACAATTAAATAAGAGGGAGATGGGCAAATAAGTGCTCGTGAAAATAAGAAACTGCTAGTTGTCAAGTTCTAGTGCTGCTGAGGTGTTACACAGTGATGTTTACTTGAGATGAAAAGGTGAGTGTTATCTGTGATGCTCAAAGATAATATACAAATAAATAAACCATATATTGAGAATATCTCTTTTATATCCAATCATAAATAAATTCTGTCCTTTAAATCAATAGGAAAGTAGGGAGAAAAAGAGGAAAAAAGGGGGGAAGAGAGAAAGAGAATGAAATTTTAATTATATTTAATTTCCCCTTGAAAGTCACCATTTATACCTAGGGGACTTAAATTACAGGTACTAACTGACTGGTGGAAACAAAAATAGGGGGCCTGTATGCCCTCGTAAAAATGCTAATAGAATAGATATCCACTGTGCTAGGAACTATGGGGGTCATTCCGAGTTGTTCGCTCTGTAAATTTCTTCGCATCGCATCGATTTTCCGCTTAGTGCGCATGCGCAATGTCCGCACTGCGACTGCGCCAAGTAAATTTGCTATGCTGGTAGGAATTTTACTCACGGTTTTTTTCTCGTTCTGGTGATCGTAATGTGATTGACAGGAAGTGGGTGTTTCTGGACAGAAACAGGCCGTTTTATGGGAGTGTGTGAAAAAAACGCTACAGTTTCTGTGAAAAACGCGGGAGTGGCTGGAGAAACGGAGGAGTGTCTGGGCGAACGCTGGGTGTGTTTGTGACGTCAAACCAGAAACTACAAGCACTGAACTGATTGCAGATGCCGAGTAAGTCTCGAGTTACTCAGAAACTGCACAGAGATGTCTTATCGCAATATTGCAAATCTTTCGTTCGCAATTTTAAGAAGCTAAGATTCACTCCCAGTAGGCGGCGGCTTAGCGTGTGCAAAGCTGCTAAAAGCAGCTTGCGAGCGAACAACTCGGAATGACCCCCTATGTAAATATACAGGAGAGGCTCATAAATACGAACCGTAGCTATTGGCTTAATTCAACCCTGCCGGGTGTAAACTATTCAGCATGAAAATCATTTTAGTTTCATATCTCAAAAGTCCTTGGTCCACATCACCCCGAATTCCAAGTTGTATATGTCTCATGCCAAAAACTTCCAAACTGGTAGGATCACTTTTATGAAATTTCTGAAAGTGTCGTGCCACAGATGTTAGGATTTTGAACCTGGTTTGGTCTTTATTAGCATTGCGTATATTCCCAACATGCTCTAGTATACGTACTTTCAGTGCTCTTGATGTTTTGCCAATGTAGATCTTGTCACATGGGCATTTCATATGATACACCACACCTATAGAGGTGCAGGTTATCAGTGTGGGAATCATCCACTTTTTATTGAATTTGTCAAAGAACCATTGGGTGGGGACCATATACTGGCACGCCTTACAATGGCCACAACATCTTGATCCTTTTCTGTTGGGTCTAGCTCCTCCTATTTTTTGGAGATGGCTATGAACGAGGTGGTCCTTGATGTTACGTGACCTGCGCCAGCTAGTTTGTACCTTTTTTGGTAAGATTGAATTTAGATCATGATCAGTTTGGAGAATTGGCCAATGCTCCTGAAGAACATTATTGATCTCTCTCCAATGTACATTGAAGGTGCCGATAAACCATACTGGTTCTTCTTTCTGTACTTTAGGCTTAACTTTGAGAAGGGATTCACGAGGATACCTTTCCACTTCCCGCACCGTTTTCTTAATGAGTGTTTTACTATATCCTCTATTTTGAAATCGAACACTCAATTCATTTTGTCTCATGTCAAATATATCTGGATCTGAACAGTTCCTTTTGGTGCGGAGCAGTTCTCCTTTCGGTACCGCTTTAACTGTGGCTGGAAAATGTGAACTGCTAGAATGGAGAATACTGTTGGTTGCGGTGTGTTTCCTGAAGATATCTGTAGTGATATTACCCTCCTCATTAATCTGAATTGTAAGATCTAAAAAATTAATCCTAGATTGGCTAGTTTCATATGTGAGCCTCAGATTGAGATCATTTGTGTTCAGAATTGCAAATTTTTTTTCAATTCACTGTACTGTCCCTCCCAGAGCATGAGAATGTCATCTATATATCGTAGCTAGATTAAGATGTTATCCGTGAACATCTCCAATGCTTCCTGGAAGACCACTTCTTTTTCCCACCACCCCAGGTAGAGGTTAGCGTACGTGGGGGCACATGCTGTCCCCATCGCTGTCCCTCTAACCTGGAGGTAGTGGGATTCATTGCAAGTGAAATAATTTTTTGTTAAGATGAATTCTAACAGCTGAATGAGAAAATCATTATGTTCACATGGTGTTTCCATATCAAGGAAGTATCTTGCTGCCCTTATCCCTTTGTCGTGGCTGATACTAGTGTATAGACTCTCGACGTCGCAAGATACTAGCCAAACACCAGGATTCACATTCAAATTCTGAAGCTTCAAAAGCACATCCATTGTGTCACGTGTATAGGAAGCTAATGAGGTGACATGTTTGCGAAGATGTTGGTCAACATAAATGCTGGCTTTTTCAGTCAGGCTTCCTTTCCCAGACACAATGGGTCTGCCTGGGGGTCTTATCTCGTTTTTATGTATCTTTGGGAGGAGATACAATGTTGGGGTTCTAGGTTTTTCCATTTTCAAAAATTCGAAATCTTGCCTTTTGATGATGCCCTTATCAAAAGAGGTTTGAATCAATGCATTGTACTGTTTCAGAAATTTTTGAGTGGGGTTGAAAATGAGTTTTTCATAACATGTACGATCTTCCAGTTGTTTTTGGATTTCTTCAAGGTACATGTTCCTTGGCCACAGTACTACATTCCCCCCTTTATCTGAGGGCTTGACGAAGATTTCATCCCATTCTGCTATTTCCTGCAGTGCAGTTCTCTCTCCCTGACTAATATTGTCTGGGTGTCTGCGTTTGTGGAGAAATAGTTTATCTAGGTCTTTAGATACTAGGTCTTGGTAAACTTGTACCGGTAGGCAGATTTTATAATCAGGAAAGAAAGTAGATCTTTTTTTGATCTTATTCCTATCTGGTGGTAGAGACACATCGACATCCTTTGGTTCCTCATTGGCTAGATCTTCTAATATATCCTCCCTTATACGTCACCTGGAGCGCATTCATCAGAAGTCATAGACAAGTTTAAAAACTTTGGGTGACAGTGGAAGCAGTCCACTGCCAACTAAATCCCTTCCTCTTGTAACCAAGCTCCTGCAAACCACACCACCAACTCCCTCAGTGTCCATTTCCTCCTTAGACAGGAAAGCCAATAGTCCTGCAGGCCATGTCACTGGCAAGTCTGACGAGTCCTCTCCTGCCTGGGATTCCTCCGATGCATCCTTGAGTGTTACGCCTACTGCTGCTGGCGCTGCTGTTGTTGCTGCTGGGAGTCGATCGTCATCCCAGAGGGGAATTCGGAAGACCACTTGTACTACTTCCAGTAAGCAATTGACTGTCCAACAGGCCTTTGCGAGGAAGATGAAATATCACAGCAGTCATCCTGCTGCAAAGCGGATAACTCAGGCCTTGGCAGCCTGGGTGGTGTTAAACGTGTTTCCGGTATCCACCGTTAATTCACAGGAAACTAGAGAATTACTTGAGGTACTGTGTCCCCGGTACCAAATACCATCTGGGTTCCATTTCTCTAGGCAGGCGATACCGAGAATGTACACAGATATCAGAAAAAGAGTCACCAGTGTCCTAATAAATGCAGTTGTACCCAATGTCCACATAACCACGGACATGTGGACAAGTGGAGCAGGGCAGACTAAGGACTATATGACTGTGACAGCCCACTGGGTAGATGTATTGTCTCCCGCAGCAAGAACAGCAGCGGCGGCACCAGTAGCAGCATCTCGCAAACGCTAACTCGTTCCTAGGCAGGCTACGCTTTGTATCACCGCTTTCCATAAGAGGCACACAGCTGACAACCTCTTACGGAAACTGAGGAACGTCATCGCAGAAAGGCTTACCCCAATTGGACTCTCCTGGGGATTTGTGACATCGGACAACGCCACCAATATTGTGCGTGCATTACATGTGGGCAAATTCCAGCATGTCCCATGTTTTGCACATACATTGAATTTGGTGGTGCAGAATTATTTAAAAAACGACAGGGGCGTGCAAGAGATGCTGTTGATGGCCCGAAGAATTGCGGGCCACTTTCCGCATTCAGCCACCGCGTGCCAAAGACTGGAGCACCAGCAAACACTCCTGAACCTGCCCCGCCATCATCTGAAGCAAGAAGTGGTAACGAGGTGGAATTTAACCCTCTATATGCTTCAGAGGATGGAGGAGCAGCAAAAGGCCATTCAAGCATATACAGCTACCTACGATATAGGCAAAGGAGGGGGAATGCACCTGACTCAAGCGCAGTGGAGAATGATTTCAACGTTGTGCAAGGTTCTGCAACCCTTTGAACTTGCCACACGTGAAGTCAGTTCAGACACTGCCAGCCTGAATCAGGTCATTCCCCTCATCAGGCTTTTGCAGAAGAAGCAGGAGAGATTGAAGGAGGAGCTAAAACAGAGCGATTCCGCTAGGCATGTGGGACTTGTGGATGGAGCCCTTAATTCGCTTAACCAGGATTCACAGGTGGTCAATCTGTTGAAATCAGAGCACTACATTTTGGCCACCGTGCTCGATCCTAGATTTAAAACCTACGTTGTATCTCTCTTTCCGGCAGACACAAGTCTGCAGAGGTTCAAAGACCTGCTGGTGAGAAAATTGTCAAGTCAAGCGGAACGTGATCCGTCAACAGCTCCTATTTTACATTCTCCCGCAACTGGGGCTGTGAAGAAAAGGCTAAGAATTCCGAGCCGACCCGCTGGCGGTGATGCAGGGCAGTCTGGAGCGAGTGCTGACATCTGGTCCGGACTGAAGGACCTGCCAACGATTACTGACATGTCGTCTACTGTCACTGCATATGATTCTGTCACCATTGAAAGAATGGTGGAGGATTATATGAGTGACTGCATCCAAGTAGGCACGTCAGACAGTCCGTACGTAAACTGGCAGGAAAAAGAGGCAATTTGGAGGCCCTTGCACAGACTGGCTTTATTTTACCTAAGTTGCACCCCCTCCAGTGTGTACTCCGAAAGAGTGTTTAGTGCAGCCACTCACCTTGTCAGCAATCGGCGTACAAGGTTACTTCCAGAAAATGTGGAGAAGATGATGTTCATCAAAATGAATTATAATCAATTCCTCCGTGGAGACATTCACCAGCAATTGCCTCCAGAAAGTACACAGGGACCTGAGATGGTGGATTCCAGTGGGGACAAATTAAT
The DNA here is from genome assembly GCF_028390025.1 of Pseudophryne corroboree. Classification (NCBI taxonomy): domain Eukaryota; kingdom Metazoa; phylum Chordata; class Amphibia; order Anura; family Myobatrachidae; genus Pseudophryne; species Pseudophryne corroboree. The sequence goes on along the minus strand of NC_086454.1, from coordinate 86,707,791 downwards.
AATCTGTGAAGAGGGGGATGTACACAGTGAAAGGGGTGAGGAATCAGACGATGAGGAGGAGGTGGACATCTTGCCTCTGTAGAGCCAGTTTGTGCAAGGAGAGATTGATTGCTTCTTTTTTGGTGGGGGCCCAAACCAACCAGTCATTTCAGTCACAGTCGTGTGGCAGACCCTGTCGCTGAAATGATGGGTTTGTTAAAGTGTGCATGTCCTGTTTATACAACATAAAAGTGGGTGGGAGGGCCCAGGGACAATTCCATCTTGCACCTCTTTTTTTCTTTAATTTATCTTTGCATCATGTGCTGTTTGGGGACTATTTTTTGAAGTGCCATCCTGTCTGACACTGCAGTGCCACTCCTAGATGGGCTAGGTGTTTGTGTCGGCCACTTGGGTCGCTTAGCTTAGTCACACAGCTACCTCATTGCACCTCTTTTTCTTTGCATCATGTGCTGTTTGGGGACTATTTTTTGAAGTGTCATCTTGTCTGACACTGCAGTGCCACTCCTAGATGGGCCAGGTGTTTGTTTCAGCCACTTGGGTCGCTTAGCTTAGTCACACAGCTACCTCATTGCGCCTCTTTTTTTCTATGCGCTGTTTGGGGACTATTATTTTGGGGACTATTTGGGGACTATTATTTTGCTGTTTGGGGACTATTATTTTGTAGTGCCATCCTGTCTGACACTGCAGTGCCACTCCTAGATGGGCCAGGTGTTTGTGTCGGCCACTTGTGTCGCTTAGCTTAGTCACACAGCGACCTTGGTGCGCCTCTTTTTTTCTTTGCATCATGTGCTGTTTGGGGACTATTTTTTGAAGTGTCATCTTGTCTGACACTGCAGTGCCACTTCTAGATGGGCCAGGTGTTTGTGCCGCCCACTTGGGTCGCTTAGCTTAGTCATCCAGCGACCTCGGTGCAAATTTTAGGACTACAAATAATATTGTGAGGTGTGAGGTGTTCAGAATAGACTGGAAATGAGTGGAAATTATGTTTATTGAGGTTAATAATACTATGGGATCAAAATGACCCCCAAATTCTATGATTTAAGCTGTTTTTGAGGGTTTTTTGTAAAAAAAACACCGGAATCCAAAACACACCCGAATCCGACAAAAAATTTTCAGGGAGGTTTTGCCAAAACGCGTCCGAATCCAAAACACGGCCGTGGAACCGAATCCAAAACCAAAACACAAAACCCGAAAAATGTCCGGTGCACATCACTACTTATAAATAAAATGTAATAATAATAATAATAATAATCTGGTGTCATAGCTTCAGAACCTCAGAACCCCTTAGCCACTGAGTGAAAAAAAATAATTTCAGAATGTTTTTGTAAGTTGACATGGAGTGTTGGAGCATGCCCCTTTCATCTGTGGAGATTTTCCTCAGTAATGGGATGGTGAGAACCCCAATAAAAACCCACAGTCCAAGGAGCCATCAATTAAAGATGGAACATAAGGCCCGATTCATGTTTGTATGGAACTGCATAGCTGCAAAGAAGCGGCTGTGCAATTCCATCTAATTAAGGGGGTGACTCAAACCTGATCGCTGGCAGGGACGTGCAGTCAGGGGAGGCAGGGGAGGCAGTGCCTCCCCTGTCATAATGATTAAAATAATAAAAAGAAGATATTTATAGCACAGAGTCAGTGATAAATATCTTCTTTTATTATTCTAATCATTTTTCCCCTCTTAGTATGGCTGCATGTTAGGGTGGGAGGCAGTGGGAGAGGTGCCTCCCGCTGCTAACACTAAAAGTCCGGGCAGCGGGGGGCGGGAGGGGGCGGGGCGCAGCAATGGGCTGTGAAAGCCCATTGAAAATGTATGGGAAAGCGGCACCTATACTGGTGCCGCAATGACAGGGGCGTGCATTCAGCCCCGATGAATGCACGCCCCTGTCAGTCCCCCAGATGTGATTGGCCCAGCGGATCCAGCACTGGATCCGCTGTCCAATCACCCACAGGTGGGGGCCAGCTCCGTCCCTCCTGCTCCCAGCCAGCAGCAGCACTCTCCCCTCTCCTCACCCGACAGTATAAAAATGAGTCACATTGACTTATTAAATGTCGCCGCCGCCAGTGTCCCAGGGTCTCTACAATAACGTTGTCGGTCCCGGAAAGCGCAGTCACTCAGTCAGCATTCATCTTTCGGGTCCCGACTCTTGGCTGGAGTGGTAGGAGGAGCCGCCTCTACTTTCCTCCCCTCTCATCTCTGCTCCTCCTCCAAACTTAGTAATGCTGCCTCCTGCCTGTGCCTGATTAGTGGTGCAAGTATAAGAGATGTTCCCCGGGAGGCATGCCAGGCTGTGAGGTCCGAATGCTGCATGTGGCCACGCCCCCAGCACCATGTCAGTCACCATTCATCACACAGGCAGAAGAGCACATGCAGCAGCGGTTCGGAAGCAGCTCCTTCCGACAGAGGTAAGTGGCTAGTTTCCTCATCTTCAGTACCCCCTAACAGCTACAACCCCCTCCGCAGGCACCCCTGACCCCTCCTCCCCCGCACACAGGCTCTCTTCTTCTCACTGCTCCAACCCCCCCTCCTCCTGACAGACACTACTCTCCCTTCTCCAAAACAGGCTACCCTCTCTTCTCTGTTCCTGCACTGCTCCAAACCCCTTTCGCGGCACCCCCAACCGCCCACCACCTCTCCCGCACGCGCTCCCTATTCTATCTGCCCTCACTGCTCCAAACTCCGCCTCACCCCCTTTGCAGCACACCTGACCCCCTCTCCTATTTCTTCTCTCACAGCTCCAAATCCGCCACCATCTGTCTCACCCCTACCCTCCCTTCCCTCTGCCATGCAGGTTCTGCTCTCCTCCCCTCACAGTTCAAACCCCCCCCATCCGCAGAACCCACCGTTCACCGTCCTTCCCCACACAGATTCCCTTCTCCTGCTATCTCTCTCACCTTATAACTCCAAACTCACCCCTCATCCATGGCACACCTCATCCCTCTCCTCCACACATGTTCCCCTCAACTGCTCTCTACCCTCACAGCTCCAACCCACCCTCCCTCTCCTGACCCACACAGGTTCCCCTCTTTAGCTACAACTCCCCTCACAGCTCAAAACTTCCCCAACCAATATCAAGGCACCCACCAAACCCTGCCTTCTCCCCCACAAACATTCACCTCTCCAGCTCTCCTCAAGTTCCAAACGACCCCTCCAATCACACCTTCTTCCACATAAATTCTCCTTTCCTGCTCTCTCTTCCCTCACAGCTCCAACTACCCTCATTTGCAGCATCCTCGATCACCCCATCCCCCCCACACCAGTTAGGGTTAGGTTGCAGTTAGGATGAGGTTAGGATTAGGCATGGGTTAAAGTTAGACTGTAGTTACGGTAGTGCCTCAACAGCCACTGACCTCACCGCACGCCACTGTTCGCTGGGCTGCTAACTTTGCTGTCCTGCGTTTAGATAGTCACCGTCTCCATGGGGGGTGTAAATTTGCAGTGCAAGTGAGCGATTCCATGCGTACAATGAGCTGCAAAAATCCATTGTGTGCAGTCCCTGCGCAGCCCAGGACTTACTCCTACAGTGAGGTCACAACAGGCTGATCGGGTCCAGAGCGGACGTCAGACACCCTCCCTGAGAACGTTTGGACACACCTGCGTTTTTCCAGACACTCCCAATAAACGCTCAGTTACCACCCACAAACGGCTTACTCCTGTCCATCACCTTGCGAACGCCTGTGCGATCGGAGTTTTCGCACCATCCCGTCGCTGACCGGCGATGCTCTATGTTGTTGTCTGATGTGCGTGCGCATTGCGGTGCACACGTATGCGCAGTTAGTAACTGATCGCCCGCTGTGCGAAAACGCACAGCAGCAATTGGGAAAGAATCAGGCCCTAAAATTGTAATGGAGCAGGAGGCGTCTGTTAAATGACAACGTAGACCCTGGATCGCATCACGCCATCAAAACAGCGGTAACACTCACCCGTTTTGAAGAATGGTGCCAGGTGCTGCTAAGTACCACCCCCAAAACAGTGCAGCATGTCAATCATAAGGGCAGAGGGCAATCCGTGGGGGGTAGAGGGGGGTAATTTATTGTGGCCCCCCTTTTAGATTTTGCTAGGGCTTCATGTATTACATATTAAGCCCCTGCCAGTCTTTATAATAATGTTCATTGTGTTTCATATTTTTAGAGGTGGATGGAGGAGGGACATCAGGTGCAAGCGCTCAATGTTTTTCCTCTGCGCATGCATCCGGAGGGTTAAAGCTTTCCGACACAGATCAGAACTGCATAGAGGCCCACGCAGTTCCGATAGACTTTCCTGGGTGGTGACTGGGGGGTGTTTAGAATCGGTGGGTGTGCCGGTGTCAGGGACCGTGTCAGCAGATGCAGTTCCACTGATCCCAGCAGTCAAATACCGTCGGGCATTCGCTGGTGCGACCGATAGTGCACCACTACAGATTTATAGCTGCAGCCAGTGGACATCCCAATAGACATCGGCTGCAGCATTGGCAGTATCGGCTGCCACAAAAGTCTCAGCTGCTACTGCTCAGCATCCACCTCTGAATCAGGACCTATGTCCAGAAAATGAAACAGCAATATGTTTTCTAGATGCATCATCACAAAACAAAATGAAGAAGTTGCAACCAAATGATGCAGTCTATCAGTGCACTTAGGGGTCTATTTATTAACATTATTTTTACTAAAATAATGTGAAAAAGGGTATTTTTTAGTGATGAGCGGATTCGGTTTTACTCGGTTTTACTCGGTTCTCAAAACCGAATCTTATTGGCTCACTGGTGTCACGTGTTTTGGATAGCCAATAAGATTCGGTTTTGAGAACCGAGTAAAACCGAATCCGCTCATCACTAGATTTTTACACCCTTTTCACATTATTTTAGTATCACCTGAATGTATTAAAGGGCATTTGGAGCAGTTTTCATGAAAAACTGCTCCAAACCCTTTAATTCACTTTTTTCTAGTAACCCACATCACATTCCCCATACTTATAATGGGAAATGTGATGTGGCCAAATTTACAAAAAAAAATGTTTTCAAAAAATACCGCAGTGTGCCCTGTGATAATCTCGCCAGCTCAGGCTGGCAAGTTCACAGGGCAACACTGCGATATGCACCCTTTTGGCCAGCTTTCTCTGCCCCTGTGTCCGATGGACACACAAGCTGATCACAGTGTAAAAAAAAAAAAAAACCATACTCACCTGTCCAGGGAGCCAGTGTCCGCTACTCCGGTGAGTGCTGCCGGGTGCCGTGTCCCACATATGCTGCAATATGACCCCGGTGCAGTAAAGTGATGCTGCAAAATGGCAGCGCACTTTACAGCACCGGGGGTCACAGCGCAGGAGAAGTACCAGCAGCCTCCTGAACCAGCGCGGACCGGCTCCCTGGACAGGTGAGTATATACTTCTGCTGGGGGGGGTCCGCGGCGCGCGGGAATAGTCGCAACGGTGGGGGGGGGGGTCGACCGGGTGGCGGCGGTAGCAGCGATGGGGGCGGCGCATGCGCAGCAGGACATCGGGGTATTTTTTACGAAAAATACCCCGATGATGCCGCGAAGAGGCATCGCAGGGACAGAGCTTGACCACAAGCTCTGTCCCTGCATGCGATAATTGATACATCCCTACGATGTAAGCAATTATCGCAGTGCGAGTTTGGGCGATTTTATCACCTGTCATCCGCATCCTGTATGAGGATGGTGATAAATAGGCCCTTTAAACCCTTGGCCTGGTTCATATTTGTAAGTAAAGCAAAAATAAGAATTTACTCACCGGTAATTCTATTTCTCGTAGTCCGTAGTGGATGCTGGGACTCCGTAAGGACCATGGGGAATAGCGGCTCCGCAGGAGACTGGGCACAACTATAAAGAAAGCTTTAGGTCTAACTGGTGTGCACTGGCTCCTCCCACTATGACCCTCCTCCAGACTTCAGTTAGGATACTGTGCCCGGAAGAGCTGACACAATAAGGAAGGTTTTAGAATCCCGGATAAGACTCATACCAGCCACACCAATCACACCGTATAACTCGTGATACAATACCCAGTTAACAGTATGACAACAACTGAGCCTCTCAACAGATGGCTCAACAATAACCCTTTAGTTAAACAATAACTATATACAAGTATTGCAGACAATCCGCACTTGGGATGGGCGCCCAGCATCCACTACGGACTACGAGAAATAGAATTACCGGTGAGTAAATTCTTATTTCTCTGACGTCCTAGTGGATGCTGGGAACTCCGAAAGGACCATGGGGAATAGCGGCTCCGCAGGAGACTGGGCACAACTAAAGAAAGCTTTTAGGTCACCTGGTGTGCACTGGCTCCTCCCACTATGACCCTCCTCCAAGCCTCAGTTAGATTTTGTGCCCGGCCGAGGTTGGATGCACACTAGGGGCTCTCCTGAGCTTCTAGAAAGAAAGTATATAATTAGGTTTTTTATTTTACAGTGAGACCTGCTGGCAACAGGCTCACTGCAGCGAGGGACTAAGGGGAGAAGAAGCGAACCTACCTGCTTGCAGCTAGCTTGGGCTTCTTAGGCTACTGGACACCATTAGCTCCAGAGGGATCGACCGCATGGAACTGGCCTTGGTGTTCGGTCCCGGAGCCGCGCCGCCGTCCCCCTTACAGAGCCAGAAGCAAGAAGAGGTCCGGAAAATCGGCGGCAGAAGACATCAGTCTTCACCAAGGTAGCGCACAGCACTGCAGCTGTGCGCCATTGCTCCTCATGCACACTTCACACTCCGGTCACTGAGGGTGCAGGGCGCTGAGTTCCCAGCATCCACTACGGACTACGAGAAATAGATTTACCGGTGAGTAAAATCTTATTTTTCTCTGACGTCCTAAGTGGATGCTGGGACTCCGTAAGGACCATGGGGATTATACCAAAGCTCCCAAACGGGCGGGAGAGTGCGGATGACTCTGCAGCATCGAATGGGCAAACTCTAGGTACTCCTCAGCCAGGGTGTCAAACTTGTAGAATTTAGCAAATGTGTTTGACCCCGACCAAGTAGCTGCTCGGCAAAGTTGTAAAGCCGAGACCCCTCGGGCAGCCGCCCAAGAAGAGCCCACCTTCCTCGTGGAATGGGCTTTCACTGATTTAGGATGCGTCAGTCCAGCCGCAGAATGTGCAAGCTGAATCGTACTACAGATCCAGCGAGCAATAGTCTGCTTTGAAGCAGGTGCACCCAACTTGTTGGGCGCATACAGGATAAATAGCGAGTCAGTCTTTCTGACTCCAGCTGTCCTGGAAACAGATTTTCAGGGCCCTGACTACGTCCAACAACTTGGAAGCATCCAAGTCTGTAGTAGCCGCAGGCACCACGATAGGTTGGTTCAGATGAAAAGCTGATACCACTTTAGGAAGAAACTGGGGACGAGTCCTCAATTCTGCCCTATCCATATGGAAAATCAGATAAGGGCTTTTACATGACAAAGCCGCCAATTCTGATACACGCCTGGCCGAAGCCAAGGCCAACAACATGACCACTTTCCATGTGAGATATTTCAATTCCACGGTTTTAAGTGGCTCAAACCAATGTGACTTTAGGAAATCCAACACCACGTTGAGATCCCAAGGTGCCACTGGAGGCACAAAAGGGGGCTGAATATGCAGCACTCCCTTAACAAAAGTCTGAACTTCAGGTAGTGAAGCCAGTTCTCTCTGGAAGAAAATCGATAGAGCCGAAATCTGGACCTTAATGGAACCCAATTTTAGGCCCATAGTCACCACTGACTGTAGGAAGTGCAGGAAACGGCCCAGCTGAAATTCCTCCGTTGGGGCCTTCCTGGCCTCACACCACGCAACATATTTTCGCCATATGCGGTGATAATGGTTTGCGGTTACTTCTTTCCTAGCTTTTATCAGCGTAGGAATGACTTCCTCCGGAATCCCCTTTTCCTTCAGGATCCGGTGTTCAACCGCCATGCCGTCAAACGCAGCCGCGGTAAGTCTTGGAACAGACAGGGCCCCTGCTGCAGCAGGTCATGTCTGAGCGGCAGAGGCCATGGGTCCTCTGACATCATTTCTTGAAGTTCCGGGTACCAAGCTCTTCTTGGCCAATCCGGAACAATGAGTATAGTTCTTACTCCTCTTCTCCTTATTATCCTCAGTACCTTTGGTATGAGAGGAAGAGGAGGGAACAGATAAACCGACCGGTACACCCACGGTGTCACTAGAGCGTCCACAGCTATCGCTTGCGGGTCTCTTGACCTGGCGCAATATCTTTCTAGCTTTTTGTTTAGGCGGGACGCCATCATGTCCACCTGTGGCCTTTCCCAACGGTTTACAATCAGTTGGAAGACTTCTGGATGAAGTCCCCACTCTCCCGGGTGGAGGTCGTGCCTGCTGAGGAAGTCTGCTTCCCAGTTGTCCACTCCCGGAATGAACACTGCTGACAGTGCTAACACGTGATTTTCCGCCCATCGGAGAATCCTTGTGGCTTCTGCTATCGCCGTCCTCCTTCTCGTGCCGCCCTGTCGGTTTACATGGGCGACCGCCGTGATGTTGTCTAACTGGATCAGTACCGGCTGGTTTTGAAGCAGGGGTTTTGCCTGACTTAGGGCACTGTAAATGGCCCTCAGCTCCAGAATATTTATGTGCAGGGAAGTCTCCTGACTTGACCATAGTCCTTGGAAGTTTCTTCCCTGTGTGACTGCCCCCCAGCCTCGAAGGCTGGCATCCGTGGTCACCAGGACCCAGTCCTGTATGCCGAAACTGCGGCCCTCTTGAAGATGAGCACTCTGCAGCCACCACAGCAGAGACACCCTGGTCCTTGGAGACAGGGTTATCAGCCGATGCATCTGAAGATGCGATCCGGACCACTTGTCCAACAGGTCCCACTGAAAGGTTCTTGCATGGAACCTGCCGAATGGAATTGCTTCGTAGGAAGCTACCATCTTTCCCAGGATCCGCGTGCAGTGATGCACCGACACCTGTTTTGGTTTTAGGAGGCCTCTGACTAGAGATGACAGCTCCTTGGCCTTCTCCTCCGGGAGAAACACTTTTCTCTAACGTCCTAGTGGATGCTGGGGACTCCGTCAGGACCATGGGGATTAGCGGCTCCGCAGGAGACAGGGCACAAAAAGTAAGCTTTTAGGATCACATGGTGTGTACTGGCTCCTCCCCCTATGACCCTCCTCCAAGCCTCAGTTAGGTTTTTGTGCCCGTCCGAGCAGGGTGCAATCTAGGTGGCTCTCTTAAAGAGTTGCTTAGAAAAAGTTTTTAGGTTCTTTATTTTCAGTGAGTCCTGCTGGCAACAGGCTCACTGCTACGAGGGACTTAGGGGAGAGAAGTGAACTCACCTGCGTGCAGGATGGATTGGCTTCTTAGGCTACTGGACACCATTAGCTCCAGAGGGAGTCGGAACACAGGTCTCGCCCTGGGGTTCGTCCCGGAGCCGCGCCGCCGACCCCCCTTGCAGATGCTGAAGATTGAAGAGGTCCGGAACCAGGCGGCAGAAGACTTTCAGTCTTCATCAGGTAGCGCACAGCACTGCAGCTGTGCGCCATTGTTGTCAGCACACTTCACACAGCGGTCACGGAGGGTGCAGGGCGCGGGCGCCCTGGGCAGCAATGTATAATACCTGTATGGCGAAAAATACATCACATATAGCCCTTGAGGCTATATGGATGTATTTAACCCCTGCCAGATATCACAAACTCCGGAGAAGAAGCCAGCCGAAAAGGGGGCGGGGCCTATTCTCCTCAGCACACAGCGCCATTTTCCCTCACAGAAATGCTGGTGGGAAGGCTCCCATGCTCTCCCCTGCACTGCACTACAGAAACAGGGTTAAAACAGAGAGGGGGGGCACTGATTTGGCGATATGAATATATATTAAATGCTATAAGGGAGGAACACTTATATAAAGGTTGTCCCTGTATAATTATAGCGTTTTGGTGTGTGCTGGCAAACTCTCCCTCTGTCTCCCCAAAGGGCTAGTGGGTCCTGTCCTCTATCAGAGCATTCCCTATGTGTGTGCTGTATGTCGGTACGTGTGTGTCGACATGTATGAGGAAAATGTTGGTGAGGAGGCGGAGCAAATTGCCTGTAATAGTGATGTCACTCTCTAGGGAGTCGACACCGGAATGGATGGCTTATTTATGGAATTACGTGATAATGTCAACTCGCTGCAAGCCGGTTGACGACATGAGACGGCCGGCGATCAAATTAGTACCTGTCCAGGCGTCTCAAACACCGTCAGGGGCTGTAAAACGCCCATTTACCTCAGTCGGTCGACACAGACCCAGACACGGACACTGATTTCAGTGTCGACGGTGAAGAAACAAACGTATTTTCCTTTAGGGCCACACGTTAAGGGCAATGAAGGAGGTGTTACATATTTCTGATACTACAAGTACCACAAAAAAGGGTATTATGTGGGATGTGAAAAAACTACCTGTAGTTTTTCCTGAATCAGATAAATTAAATGAAGTGTGTGATGATGCGTGGGTTTCCCCCGATAGAAAATTATTGGCGGTATACCCTTTCCCGCCAGAAGTTAGGGCGCGTTGGGAAACACCCCTTAGGGTGTATAAGGCGCTCACATGCTTATCAGAACAAGTGGCGGTACCATCTACAGATAGGGCCGTACTTAAGGAGCCAGCTGATAGGAGGCTGGAAAATATCCTAAAAAGTATACACACACATGCTGGTGTTATACTGCGACCAGCGATCGCCTCAGCCTGGATGTGCAGAGCTGAGGTGGCTTGGTCGGATTCCCTGACTAAAAATATTGATACCCTTGACAGGGACAGTATTTTATTGACTATAGAGCATTTAAAGGATGCATTTCTATATATGCGAGATGCGCAGAGGGATATTTGCACTCTGGCATCAAGAGTAAATGCGATGTCCATATCTGCAAGAAGTTGTTTATGGACACGACAGTGGTCAGGTGATGCAGATTCCAAACGGCACAAAGATGTAATGCCGTATAAAGGGGAGGAGTTATTTGGGGTCGGTCCATGGGACCTGGTGGCCACGGCAACTGCTGGAAAATCCACCGTTTTTTACCCTAAGTCACATCTCTGCAGAAAAAGACACCGTCTTTTCAGCCTCAGTCCTTTCGTCCCTATAAGAGTCATATCTGCCCAGGGATAGAGGAAAGGGAAGAAGACTGCAGCAGGCAGCCCATTCCCATGAACAGAAGCCCTCCACCGCTTCTACCAAGTTCTCAGTATGACGCTAGGACCGTACAGGACCCCTGGATCCTACAAGTAGTATCCAAGGGGTACAGATTGGAATGTCGAGACGTTTCCCCCTCGCAGGTTCCTGTAGTCTGCTGTACCAATGTCTCCCTCCGACAGGGAGGCAGTATTGAAAACAATTCACAAGCTGTATTCCCAGCAGGTGATAATAAAATTACCCCTCCTACAACAGGGAAAGGGGTATTATTCCACACTATATTGTGGTACTGAAGCCAGAAGGCTAGGTGAGACCTATTCTAAATCTGAAATATTTGAACACTTACAAAGGTTCAAATCCAGATGGAGTCACTCAGAGCAGTGATAGCGAACCGGGAAGAAGGGGACTATATGGTGTCCCGGGACATCAGGGATGCTTACCTCCATGTCCCAAAATTTGCCTTTCTCACCAAGGGTATCTCAGGTTCGTGGTACAGAACTGTCACTATCAGTTTCAGACGATGCCGTTGGATTGTCCAAGGCACCCCGGGTCCTTACCAAGGTAATGACCGAAATGAGGATTCGTCTTCAAAGAAAATGGACGACCTCCTGATAAGAACAAGGTCCAGAGAACAGTTGGAGGTCGGAGTAGCACTATCTCAAGTAGTTCTACGACAACACGGGTGGATTCTAAATATTCCAAAACCGCAGTTGTTCCGACGACACGTCTGCTGGTCCTAGGGATGATTCTGGACACAGTCCAGAAAAAGGTGTTTCTCCCAGAGGAGAAAGCCAGGGAGTTATCCGAGCTAATCGGGATCCTCCTAAAACCAGGAAAAGTGTCAGTGCATCATTGCACAAGAGTCCTGGTAAAAATGGTGGCTTATTACGAAGCGATTCCATTCGGCAGATTTCACGCAAGAACTCTTCAGTGGGATCTGCTGGACAAATGGTCCGGATCGCATCTTCAGATGCATCAGCGGATAACCCTATATCCAAGGACAAGGGTGTCTCTCCTGTGGTGATTACAGAGTGCTCATCTTCTAGAGGGCCGTAGATTCGGCATTCAGGATTGGATGCTGGTGACCACGGAGGCCAGCCTGAGAGGCTGGGGAGCAGTCACACAGGGAAAAAATTTCCAGGGAGTGTGATCAAGTCTGGAGAATTCTCTCCACATAAATATACTGGAGCTAAGAGCAAATTTATAATGCTCTAAACTTAGCAAGACCTCTGCTTCAAGGTCAGCCGGTATTGATCCAGTGGGATAACATCACGGCAGTCGCCCACGTAAACAGAAAGGGCGGCACAAGAAGCAGGAGGGCAGTGGCAAAACTGCAAGGATTTTTCGCTAGGCGGAAAATCATGTGATAGCACTGTCAGCAGTGTTCATTCCGGGAGTGGACGACTGGGAAGCAGACTTCCTCAGCAGGCACGACCTCCACCCGGGAGAGTGGGAACTTCATAGGGAAGTTTTCCGCATGATTGTGAACCGTTGGGAAAGACCAAAGGTGGACATGATGGCGTCCCGCCCGAACAAAAAACGGGACAGGTATTGCGCCAGGTCACGAGACCTTCAGGCGATAGCTGTGGATGTCCTGGTAACACCGTGGGTGTAACAGTCGGTGTATGTGTTCCCTCCTCTGCTTCTCATAACCAAGGTATTGAGAATTATAAGACGTAGAGGAGTAAGAACTATACTCGTGGCTCCGGATTGGCCAAGAGGGACTTGGTACCCGGAACTTCAAGAGATGCTCATAGAGGACTAATGGCCTCAGGAGCTAAGAAGGGACTTGCTTCAGCAAGTACCATGTCTGTTCCAAGACTTACCGCGGCTGCGTTTGACGGCATGGCGGTTGAACGCCGGATTCTAAGGGAAAAGGCATTCCGGAAGAGGTCATACCTACCCTGGTCAAAGCCAGGAAGGAGGTGACCGCACAACGTTATCACCACATGTGGTGAAAATATGTTGCGTGGGTGAGGCCAGGAAGGCCCCACGAAGAAATTTCAACTAGGTCGATTTCTGCACTTCCTGAAAACAGGAGTGTCTATGAGCCTCAATTTGGGGTCCATTAAGGTTCAAGTTTCGGCCCTGTAGATTTTCTTCCAGAAAGAATTGGCTTCAGTTCCTGAAGTCCAGACATTTGTCAAGGGAGTATTGCATATACAGCCCCTTTTGTGCCTCCAGTGGCACCGTGGGATCTCAAAGTAGTGTTGGGATTCCTCAAATCATATTGGTTTGAACCGCTCAAATCTGTCGATTTGAAATATCTCACATGGAAAGTGACCATGCTGTTGGCCCTGGCCTCGGCCAGGCGATTGTCAGAATTGGCGGCTTTGTCTTACAAAGGCCCATATTTGATTTTCCATTCGGACGGGGCAGAACTGGGACTCGTCCCCAGTTTCTTCCTAAGGTGGTGTCAGCGTTTCACCTGAAACAACCTATTGTGGTGCCTGCGGCTACTAGGGACTTGGAGGACTCCAAGTTGCTAGACGTTGTCAGGGCCCTGAAAATATATATATATATATATATATATATATATATATATATATATATATATATATAATTCCAGGACGGCTGGAGTCAGAAAGTCTGACTTGCTGTTTATTTTGTATGCACCCAAAAAGCTGGGTGCTCCTGCTTCTAAGCAGACTATTGCTCGTTGGATTTGTAGTACAATTCAACTTGCACATTCTGTGGCAGGCCTGCCACAGCCAAAATCTGTAAATGCCCATTCCACAAGGAAGGTGGGCTCATCTTGGACGGCTGCCCGAGGGGTCTCGGCTTTACAACTTTGCCGAGCAGCTACGTGGTCAGGCGGGAACACGTTTGTAAAATTCTACAAATTTGATACCCTGGCTGAGGAGGACCTGGAGTTCTCTCATTCGGTGCTGCAGAGTCATCCGCACTCTCCCGCCCGTTTGGGAGCTTTGGTATAATCCCCATGGTCCTGACGGAGTCCCCAGCATCCACTAGGACGTTAGAGAAAATAAGATTTTACTTACCGATAAATCTATTTCTCATAGTCCGTAGTGGATGCTGGGCGCCCATCCCAAGTGCGGATTGTCTGCATTACTTGTACATAATTATTGTTACAAAAATCGGGTTATTATTGTTGTGGGCCATCTTTTCAGAGGCTCCTTCGTTGTTATCATACTGTTAACTGGGTTCAAATCACAGGTTGTACGGTGTGATTGGTGTGGCTGGTATGAGTCTTACCCGGGATTCAAGATCCTTCCTTATTGTGTACGCTCGTCCGGGCACAGTACCTAACTGAGGCTTGGAGGAGGGTCATAGGGGGAGGAGCCAGTACACACCATGTGATCCTAAAAGCTTACTTTTTGTGCCCTGTCTCCTGCGGAGCCGCTAATCCCCATGGTCCTGACGGAGTCCCCAGCATCCACTACGGACTATGAGAAATAGATTTATCGGTAAGTAAAATCTTATTTTTTCTGTTCTGTGTCCAGAACCATCCCCAGGAACAGTAGACGTGTCGTAGGGACCAGCTGTGACTTTGGAATATTTAGAATCCAGCCGTGCTGTTGTAGCACCTCCCGAGATAGTGCTACCCCGACCAACAACTGCTCCCTGGACCTCGCCTTTATCAGGAGTACGTCCAAGTACGGGATAATTAAAACTCCCTTCTTTCGAAGGAGTATCATCATTTCGGCCATTACCTTGGTAAAGACCCTCGGAGCCGTGGATAGACCGAACGGCAACGTCTGGAATTGGTAATGACAATCCTGTACCACAAATCTGAGGTACTCCTGGTGAGGATGGTAAATGGGGACATGCAGGTAAGCATCCTTGATGTCCAGTGATACCATGTAATCCCCCTCGTCCAGGCTTGCAATAACCGCCCTGAGCGATTCCATCTTGAACTTGAATTTTTTTATATACGTGTTCAAGGATTTCAAATTTAAAATGGGTCTCACCGAACCGTCCGGTTTCGGTACCACAAACATTGTGGAATAGTAACCCCGTCCTTGTTGAAGTAGGGGCACCTTTACTATCACCTGCTGGGAATACAGCTTGTGAATTGCCTCTAACACTGCCTCCCTGCCTGAGGGAGTTGTTGGCAAGGCAGATTTGAGGAAACGGCGGGGGGAAAGACGTCTCGAATTCCAGCTTGTACCCGAGATACTACTTGAAAGATCCAGGGATCCAACCGTGAGCGAGCCCACTGATCGCTGAAATTTTTGAGACGGGCCCCCACCGTACCTGGCTCCGCCTGTGGAGCCCCAGCGTCATGCTGTGGACTTAGAGGAAGCGGGGGACGACTTTTGCTCCTGGGAACTGGCTGTATGCTGCAGCTTTTTCCCTCTACCTCTGCCTCTGGGCAGAAAGGATGCGCCTTTAACCCGCTTGCCCTTATTGGGCCGAAAGGACTGTACCTGATAATACGGTGCTTTCTTTGGCTGTGAGGGAACATGGGGTAAAAATGTAGACTTCCCAGCTGTTGCTGTGGAAACGAGGTCCGAGAGACCATCCCCGAACAACTCCTCACCCTTATAAGGCAAAACTTCCATGTGCCTTTTAGAATCTGCATCTCCTGTCCACTGCCGAGTCCATAACCCTCTCCTGGCAGAAATGGACATTGCACTTATTTTAGATGCCAGCCGGCAAATATCCCTCTGTGCATCCCTCATGTATAAGAGTGCGTCTTTAATATGCTCTACGGTTATCAATATAGTGTCCCTGTCTAGGGTATCAATATTTTCCGACAGGGAATCTGACCACGCAGCTGCAGCACTGCACATCCATGCTGAAGCAATAGCTGGTCTCAGTATAACACCTGTGTGTGTATATATAGACTTCAGGATAGCCTCCTGCTTTCTATCAGCAGATTCCTTCAGGGCGGCCGTATCCGGAGACGGTAGTGCCACCTTCTTTGACAAGCGTGTGAGCGCTTTATCCACCCTAGGGGATGTTTCCCAACGTGACCTATCCTCTGGCGGGAAAGGGTACGCCATTAGTAACCTCTTAGAAATTACCAGTTTCTTATCGGGGGAAGCCCACGCTTCTTCACACACTTCATTTCATTCCTCAGATGGAGGAAAAACAACTGGTAGTTTTTTCTCTCCAAACATAATATCCTTTTTTGTGGTACCCGGGGTAACATCAGAAATATGCAACACATTTTTCATTGCCTCAATCATATAACGTGTGGCCCTATTGGAAGATACATTCGTCTCATCGTCGTCGACACTGGATTCAGTATCCGTGTCGACATCTGTGTCTGCCATCTGAGGTAGCGGGCGTTTTAGAGCCCCTGATGGCTTTTGAGACGCCTGGGCAGGCACAGGCTGAGAAGCCGGCTGTCCCATATTTGGTATGTCGTCAAACCTTTTATGCAAGGAGTCGACGCTGTCTCGTAATTCCTTCCACAGAACCATCCACTCAGGTGTCGACCCCGCAGGGGGTGACATCACATTTATCGGCATCTGCTCCGCCTCCACATAAGCCTCCTCATCAAACATGTCGACACAGCCGTACCGACACACCGCATACACACAGGGAATGCTCTGACAGAGGACAGGACCCCACAAAGCCCTTTGGGGAGACAGAGAAAGAGTATGCCAGCACACACCAGAGCGCTATATAACACAGGGATCCCACTATAAATGAGTGTTTTTTCCCTTATAGCTGCTTATATTATATATATATATATATATATATATATATATACTGCGCCTAAATTTAGTGCCCCCCCTCTCTTTTTTACCCTTATGTAGCTTGACACTGCAGGGGAGAGCCAGGGAGCGTCCTTCCAGCGGAGCTGTGAGGGAAAAATGGCGCCAGTGTGCTGAGGGAGATGGCCCCGCCCCTTTTCCGGCGGACTTCTCCCGCTTTTTCTGGAATTCTGGCAGGGGTATTTTTACACCTATATAGCCTTCCTGACTATATATGGTGTAGATTTGCCAGCCAAGGTGTATTATATTGCCCTCAGGGCGCCCCCCCCCCCCCCCAGCGCCCTGCACCCATCAGTGACCGGAGTGTGAGGTGTGCATGAGGAGCAATGGCGCACAGCTGCAGTGCTGTGCGCTACCTTGTTGAAGACAGAAGTCTTCTGCCGCCGATTTTCCGGAACACTTCTTGCTTCTGGCTCTGTAAGGGGGCCGGCGGCGCGGCTCCGGGACCGAACGATCGAGGTCGGGTCCTGTGTTCGATCCCTCTGGAGCTAATGGTGTCCAGTAGCCTAAGAAGCCCAAGCTACCACCAGTTAGGTAGGTTTGCTTCTTCTCCCCTTAGTCCCTCGCTGCAGTGAGTCTGTTGCCAGCAGATCTCACTGTAAAATAAAAAACCTAAAATATACTTTCTCTCTAGGAGCTCAGGAGAGCCCCTAGTGTGCATCCAGCTCAGCCGGGCACAAGATTCTAACCGAGGTCTGGAGGAGGGTCATAGTGGGAGGAGCCAGTGCACACCAGTTAGACCTAAAGCTTTCTTTATAGTTGTGCCCAGTCTCCTGCGGAGCCGCTATTCCCCATGGTCCTTACGGAGTCCCAGCATCCACTTAGGACGTCAGAGAAAAAGCAAGTAACTTTGTGTCTGGAACAAACCAAGGGGAGATTCAGATCTGATCGCTGGGTTGCGTGTTTTGCTGTCCTGCGATCAGGTAGTCCCCGCCTACAGGGGGAGTGTATTTTCCCTGAGTAAGTGTGTGTTCCTATGTGTTAGCAGAGTTGCTAAAAATCAGTTTGTGCAGTCTCTGCGCAGCCCAGGACTTACTCTTCCACTGTGACTGAATCCTGCTGATCGGGGACCGAGTTGACGTCAGACACGCTTGCATTTTTCCGGACACTCCCTGTAACAGTCAGTTGCCACCCACAAATGGCCTCTTCCTGTCAATCACCTTGCATATGCTTGTGCGAATGGATCCTTCGCACCAAACCCTGTCGCTGACCGGCAATGCCCGTTGTAGCTGTCCGACGTTCCTGCGCATTGCAGTGCATATGCATGCCCAGTTGGGACCTGATCGCCCGCTGTGCGAAAACGCACAGCAACGAATTACCCCCCATGTTGCCATGCAAGGGGAGCAAATACATTTATATTTTTTCTGTGCAGGCTAAACACTGGCTGCATTGCATGTATCCCACAAATGTTAGACTGCTTTATTTTTACAATGCAATTTAGATTTCAGGTTGAACACACCGCTCCCAAATCTAACTCTCTCTGCACATGTTACATCTGTCCCACCTGCAGTGCAGCATGATTTTGCCCAGTTGCTTGCTTTATTGCTGCACTTGCAAACATGAATCAGGGCCCTTGTCCTGAATATTTGGTCAAAAAATAAGAATTTACTTACCGATAATTCTATTTCTCATAGTCCGTAGTGGATGCTGGGAACTCCGTAAGGACCATGGGGAATAGCGGCTCCGCAGGAGACTGGGCACAAAAA
Source organism: Pseudophryne corroboree (assembly GCF_028390025.1). Classification (NCBI taxonomy): domain Eukaryota; kingdom Metazoa; phylum Chordata; class Amphibia; order Anura; family Myobatrachidae; genus Pseudophryne; species Pseudophryne corroboree. The sequence goes on along the minus strand of NC_086454.1, from coordinate 86,689,317 downwards.
GTAAAAGCTTTAGACTAGCTGGTGTGCACTGGCTCCTCCCCCTACGACCCTCCTCCAAGCCTCAGTTAAGATACTGTGCCCGGACGAGCGTACATAATAAGGAAGGATCTTGAATCCCGGGTAAGACTCATACCAGCCACACCAATCACACCGTACAACTCGTGATCTGAACCCAGTTAACAGTATGATAACCGTAGGAGCCTCTGAAAAGATGGCTTCCAACAATAAACAACCCGATTTGTTTGTAACAATAACTATATACAAGTATTGCAGACAATCCGCACTTGGGATGGGCGCCCAGCATCCACTACGGACTATGAGAAATAGAATTATCGGTAAGTAAATTCTTATTTTCTCTGACGTCCTAGTGGATGCTGGGAACTCCGTAAGGACCATGGGGATTATACCAAAGCTCCCAAACGGGCGGGAGAGTGCGGATGACTCTGCAGCACCGAATGAGAGAACTCCAGGTCCTCCTCAGCCAGGGTATCAAATTTGTAGAATTTAGCAAACGTGTTTGCCCCTGACCAAGTAGCTGCTCGGCAAAGTTGTAAAGCCGAGACCCCTCGGGCAGCCGCCCAAGAAGAGCCCACCTTCCTTGTGGAATGGGCTTTTACAGATTTTGGCTGTGGCAGGCCTGCCACAGAATGTGCAAGTTGAATTGTACTACAAATCCAACGAGCAATCGTCTGCTTAGAAGCAGGAGCACCCAGCTTGTTGGGTGCATACAGTATAAACAGCGAGTCAGATTTTCTGACTCCAGCCGTCCTGGAAACATATATTTTCAGGGCCCTGACTACGTCCAGCAACTTGGAGTCCTCCAAGTCCCTAGTAGCCACAGGTACCACAATAGGTTGATTCATGTGAAACGCTGAAACCACCTTAGGGAGAAATTGAGGACGAGTCCTCAATTCCGCCCTATCCGAATGAAATATCAGGTAAGGGCTTTTATAGGATAAAGCCGCCAATTCTGATACGCGCCTGGCTGAAGCCAGGGCCAACAACATTACCACTTTCCATGTGAGATATTTCAAATCCATTGTGGCAAGTGGTTCAAACCAATGTGATTTTAGGAACCCTAAAACTACATTGAGATCCCAAGGTGCCACTGGAGGCACAAAAGGAGGCTGTATATGCAGTACCCCTTTGACAAACGTCTGAACTTCAGGCACTGAAGCCAGTTCTTTCTGGAAGAAGATCGACAGGGCCGAAATTTGAACCTTAATGGATCCTAATTTTAGGCCCATAGACAATCCTGCTTGCAGGAAATGTAGGAAACGACCCAGTTGAAATTCCTCCGTAGGGGCCTTCTTGGCCTCACACCACGCAACATATTTTCGCCAAATGCGATGATAATGTTTTGCAGTTACATCCTTCCTGGCCTTGATCAGGGTAGGGATGACTTCATCTGGAATGCCTTTTTCCTTCAGGATCCGGCGTTCAACCGCCATGCCGTCAAACGCAGCCGCGGTAAGTCTTGGAACAGACAAGGTCCCTGCTGGAGCAGGTCCTTCCTTAGAGGTAGAGGCCATGGGTCCTCCGTGAGCATCTCTTGCAGCTCCGGGTACCAAGTTCTTCTTGGCCAATCCGGAGCCACGAGTATCGTTCTTACTCCTCTCCTTCTTATGATTCTCAGTACTTTTGGTATGAGAGGAAGAGGAGGGAACACATATACCGACTGGAACACCCACGGAGTTACCAGAGCGTCCACCGCTATTGCCTGAGGGTCCCTTGACCTGGCGCAATATCTGTCCAGTTTCTTGTTGAGACGGGACGCCATCATGTCCACCTTTGGTTTTTCCCAACGGTTTACAATCACTTGGAAGACTTCTGGATGAAGTCCCCACTCCCCCGGGTGGAGGTCGTGTCTGCTGAGGAAGTCTGCTTCCCAGTTGTCCACTCCCGGAATGAACACTGCTGACAGTGCTATCACATGATTTTCCGCCCAGCGGAGAATCCTTGCAGCTTCTGCCATTGCCCTCCTGCTTCTTGTGCCGCCCTGTCTGTTTACGTGGGCGACAGCCGTGATGTTGTCCGACTGGATCAATACCGGTTGACCCTGAAGCAGAGGCCTTGCTTGACTTAGGGCATTGTAAATGGCCCTTAGCTCTAGGATATTTATGTGAAGAGACGTTTCCATGCTTGACCACAAGCCCTGGAAATTTCTTCCCTGTGTGACTGCTCCCCAGCCTCTCAGGCTGGCATCCGTGGTTACCAGCATCCAATCCTGAATGCCGAATCTGCGGCCTTCTAGAAGATGAGCCTTCTGTAACCACCACAGAAGAGATACCCTTGTCCTTGGAGATAGGGTTATCCGCTGATGCATCTGAAGATGCGATCCGGACCATTTGTCCAGCAGATCCCACTGAAAAGTTCTTGCATGGAATCTTCCGAATGGAATCGCTTCGTAAGAAGCCACCATTTTTCCCAGGACTCTCGTGCACTGATGCACTGACACTTGTCCTGGTTTTAGGAGGTTCCTGACTAGCTCGGATAACTCCCTGGCCTTCTCCTCCGGGAGAAACACCTTTTTCTGGACTGTGTCCAGAATCATCCCTAGGAACAGTAGACGTGTTGTTGGAATCAGCTGTGATTTTGGGATATTTAGAATCCACCCGTGCTGACGTAGCACTACCTGAGATAGTGCTACTCCGACCTCTACTGTTCCCTGGACCTTGCCCTTATCAGGAGATCGTCCAAGTAAGGGATAATTAATACGCCTTTTCTTCGAAGAAGAATCATCATTTCGGCCATTACCTTGGTAAAGACCCGTGGTGCCGTGGACAATCCAAACGGCAGCGTCTGAAACTGATAATGACAGTTTTGTATCACAAACCTGAGGTACCCTTGGTGAGAAGGGTAGATTGGGACATGGAGATAAGCATCCTTGATGTCTAGAGATACCATATAGTCCCCTTCTTCCAGGTTCGCTATCACTGCTCTGAGTGACTCCATCTTGAATTTGAACCTTTTTATGTAAGTGTTCAAAGATTTTAGATTTAAAATTGGTCTCACCGAGCCGTCCGGCTTCGGTACCACAAACAGCGTGGAATAATACCCCTTTCCCTGTTGTAGGAGGGGTACCTTGATTATCACCTGCTGGGAATACAGCTTGTGAATAGCTTCCAATACTGCCTCCCTGTCGGAGGGAGACGTTGGTAGAGCAGACTTCAGGAACCGGCGAGGGGGAGACGTCTCGAATTCCAATTTGTATCTTTTCCCTCTTGCCCTTATAGGGACGAAAGGACTGGGTTTGAAAAGACGGTGTCTTTTTCTGCTGAGAGGTGACCTGGGGTAAAAAGGTGGATTTTCCAGCCGTTGCTGTGGCCACCAGGTCCGATAGACCGACCTCAAATAACTCCTCCCCTTTATACGGCAATACTTCCATATGTCGTTTGGAATCCGCATCACCTGACCACTGTCGCGTCCATAACGTTCTTCTGGCAGAAATGGACATCGCACTTACTCTAGATGCCAGGGTGCAAATATCCCTCTGTGCATCTCGCATATATAGTTGCCAGCAGGACTCACTGAAAATAAAAAACCTATTTAAACTTTTACTTCTAAGCAGCTCAGGAGAGCCACCTAGCTTGCACCCTTCTCGTTCGGGCACAAAAATCTAACTGAGGCTTGGAGGAGGGTCATAGGGGGAGGAGCCAGTGCACACCAGCTAGTCTAAAGCTTTTACTTTTTGTGCCCAGTCTCCTGCGGAGCCGCTATTCCCCATGGTCCTTACGGAGTTCCCAGCATCCACTAGGACGTCAGAGAAAGTGTTTTAGTTATGTCACCGGTTCAAGGGAAATATTATGTTACATCCCCCTCCCTCAATATTGGGACTGTCTAATGCATCCACTACTCAGAGGTGACAGGATTTTCATAGGACGCTGAATTTCCTGGCAGATATCCTGTGATTCTCAGAGGGCCGACTGTAACGGCATGCAGGGCAGTAGAGAGCCTGGCCGGGCCCAGGTACTTTTCAAGGGGCGTAGCCTACTCATGGGAGGCGTGGCCCTGCACACTTAACAAAAATACACAAAAAACAGTACTTAAAATGCCTCACTAGCCACACTGCAGCCCAGCACACAGCAGCTTGTGCTGGGCTGAGAAGAGCTGCACGTGCTGCTGCCAGGTAAGGGGGAATAGGGACTTGGGCCCCCTCTGGGCCCCTCCATCAGGTCTGGGCACGGGTAAATAGTACCTGCTCCCCCTCTCTCTCAGCACCACTGATGGCATGAAAATGTATTTCTTTTCTCAAACAGTCTAATTATCATGCCTTGCCTGTGATTCTGGCATCAGCGGCAATAAGAAGAATGCTAGCAAATCCTTAAACATGAAACAGAAAAGTAATTTCAACTGGATCTGCCTTCTGCACAAATACTGCACCTCACTTTTATTCTAATAGACCTGCCAGAAGAATGACACAAAGCAGATTAAGTGGTTCTCAGCTTAATAGACACTAAATAAGAGTAATAAAGATATGGGAACAATGTGTTAGACTGACAGTAATGGGAACTGCTTAATAATCTCGTGTCTCTGTTAAAATCAGTGATCACTGAGGTCTGCTAATGACTGTCCTATATGCAGCAGTTATACTGCACAGTACTTTTACTCTGGCCTCACACATGGGAATATGGTCATGTGACCGATTTTGTCGAACTCAAATTTGTGACCAATTCGGTAGGCAAATTTCAGCTAAATACTATAGTTACTGTACTTTTAAAACTCAGTGATTGAAATGATTAATTGTAATCCTATTAGATGAAGTTCCAGCCTATCAGCTATCATCCTCATCCACTGCTCCATGTTCCTTGCTCACTGTCTACCCCAACTGTGTCACCCCTGCCCCTCCCCTGTAGATTGTAACCTCTCTGGAGCAGGGACTTCTTCCTTCATGTGCTTTTCCTTCCCTCACTTATACCATTTTTTTTTTGTTTTGCTTATATGGTTTCTTTACTTTGTAGGGCGCTGTGGACCCTTTGTGGCGCCAGATAACTAAGAATAATAAAAATAAAGGGGATAACTTAAATAAAGGCTGCTCTGATGAATCACTTTACAGCATATAAAACAGTGCAATATAGTAATAGAGCAATAGAGCCCCATCCACATGCAGCAGACAGTTGCATACCTTCATGGAATCAGTCTGTTAGCTAATCATAAGCTTCTGATTACTACGGAAGCAGCAATGATCACTAGAGGGAGCTTCAGTAAGACAGAGGAAGTGAAAATTGTCTGCAGGACATCTGCTGCATTGGACTTTGACAGTGAACCCACCCAGTTGCAGTGCCTGCCTACATCCATGATGATGTGGGTGGAAATACATTACTGGCACTGCTGAGCTCGAAGAACTTGATCTTGTCATTAAGCTGACCTCTGCAGTGACTCCTGACCTCTTTCTCTACACCTGTGTAATGCAAAGCACGGCTTAAGGCACATGGGAAGATAAGTTTGTCCACAGCAATTACATTTTAACTTAGAATGGTCCAGCACACTCCCTGGTAATTGCTGCAATCCATCTGGTGGAGCTAGGTGCCGTGCTCATTAGCAGCAGGCAGGTGTACTGAGCTTCCAGAAAGGAAAAGATCTGATGAAATCCAACATTATACGCATGTTATGCTTACTTGTTTTATAGCCTACCTTCTTCCACCTCTATAGATTAATCTGTGGCTGCTGCTATATTAACCAAGTTACACGTAATTAATTAAACAATGTTGTTTCACTTGCACTCTGGACCTAACACAGTGATCTATCTTTACCAGTGGTGACCAGGAAACCGCACTAAAAAAAAAAAGGTATTCTACATTACTGATCAATGCCGCAATCCTTGGCTGATGATATATTTTACACCCTGCGCAAACCAATCAGATCCAGTCATATATCGGTGTATAGTGTGGTCATTGCTGTTATCTTTCTAATCTCATGGTACAGTATATCTGAATCACATAGATAAACTATTGCAGAATGGTACAAACGTAATTGCAAATTTCCAACTTCATGGAATGGACAACAAACAGCGCTTATAGGGGGTAATTCCGACCCGATCGCTCGCTGCAGTTTGTCGCAGTGCAGCGATCGGGTCGGAACTGCGCATGCGCCGGCGCATGGCAGTCATCGGTGCCCAGCGATCGCCTCTGAGACAGAGGCGGTCGCTGGGGGGGAGGGTGCTGAACGGCAGCGTTAAGCCGCCGTTTAGGGGGAGTGGTCCGGCCAACACAGGCATGGCCGGACCGTTGGGGGGGCGGAGCGCTGCGGCCAGCGGGAGCGACGAGTAACTCCCAGCCAGCGGCAAGAGCGGTGCGATGCTGTTGTATTTGTGCTACGATCAACTCGGAATGACCCCCATTATACAATGCTGAAATATACTGAACATGCCTGTTAAGTGTTTTCAAATATTTTTTCAGAACTTAAATGGGATATTCATTGCTGGGCACCTAATATGTCTAACAGATCTGATGTTCAGTTGAGCTCCCTACAGCATGGATGCAACAGAAATTTATATTCTCCAGATTATGAGAGGAATGTGATGGCAGCACCCACCCCCAGTTCCTGGCATGATAGGCTTGTGGCGCTCGGTCAACCAGGCCCCAAGGAGAGGGGCCGAGCTGCACTGCAAGGGGGTATAATGTGAATATCCCCCTCAGCAGCTGACCCAGGTCCCTCCAACAAGTTCGGGCCCAGGAAAACCGTACTCGCTCTACCGTCTCGGTGCCCTTGCCTAGTGTAGTAGAAATATGTGGAAGCAGTAATGAGATCAGCAGTGTAAATCTCGGTTGCAGGCGCTGTCATGTCGACAAAGTAAATGTTCTACTTATAGCACATTAACTTGATACGCAGTACAACTGTAAACCTGCTGCTTTACCGGTATGTTTGCAGTTGTAATGCCAATCCAGCTAACATGCTCTAAGTGGCATGCCAACCTTGTTCCGTGCAGTCAGTGTCAGCTAATACTCCTTTCACACTGCCAATGCCTGATCCCACCCCGGAATTGGAAACGGGTCCTTCCCGGGTGGGATCCGGCATTGGCTGCTGCTGCAGGCTTCCCCGACCCGGCAATATGCCGGGCGGGTTGCCATAGCAGCGGGTGGCGGAGCCGGCGCCAGGGGTGGAGGTGGAGGCGGTGCTGGGAGATGAGATCATCTCCGCGCCACCTCTCCCTGCTGTGTCCCGGGAAGTATCGACCCGGGAGACCGTTTACGCAGCCACTGACCCGGTATTCAACCCGGGTATAACACTGCTTTATTCCTGGGTTGAATTGCCGGGTCAGGCGACCCGGGATTTCGGCTATGCCCCTTTCACACCGCATGCTGACCCGTGTGGACCCGGCAATATGCCGGGTGGATACCGGGTTATTTGTGCGGTGTGAAAGGGGTATTATTGACTGTCCCTCCCATGTACCTAAAATATGAGGTATTAGTTCATACTTTAATCAAAACACTTGAGCTTGCAAATCGACATCAAGATTCTTCATTTGCTTGCTAGACCTTACACATATGCTTTAGACAGCACTGAGAAAGTTACAATCATGTGCACTCATCTCAGTAAGATAAAAGAAACAAAAAGGGTGGCTTTTACACCACAACTAAAGCTGCGTAATTGTGTGTGATTAAAAAATAATATTGTATCTCCTTTAAGATATGTTCAAAATCAGTTCCAGAACAGAGGAAGCAACAATCGTTTCCTGGGCCCAAACTTGTTGGTGGGGCCTGGGTCAGCTGCTGAGGGGGATATTCACATTATACCCCTTTGCAGTGCAGCTCGGCCCCTCTCCTCGGGCCTGGTTTGACCTCGCACCACAAGCCCAACATGCCAGGAACCGGGAATGGGTGCTGCCATCACATTCCTCTCATAATCTGGAGAATATAAATTCCTGTTGCATCCATGCTGTAGGGAGCTCAACTAAACATCAGATCTGTTAGACATAGTAGGTGCCCGGCAATGAATATCCCATTTAAGTTCTGAAAAAATATTTGAATACACTTATCAGGCATGTTCAGTATACAGTATTTCAGCATGTTATATTTTCTTGTATAATAAGCGCTGTTTGTTGTCCATTCCATGAAGTTGGAAATTTGCAATTATGTTTGTACCATTCTGCAATAGTTTATCTACAGTATATAATTCAGATATACTGTACCATGAACTCACTCGGTAAGGCTGTGCATATGTGCCAGGCGGTACTGTGATATTAATCTGTAAATCACTGATCCCTTTGTGAAAGACAGACTAACCTGTCAGTGCTCATGGGCATTCAATGCAGACAAAAGTTTGTGCGATCTCTTTACATGCGTTCAGGCTCATCCCTCTGTACTCACTGAGGGCTCATGGGTATTGATGGACAGCTCTTCCTAAGGATCACCCATTTCAATTTAAAGAGTCATGTGTGTTGCATTCACCATTATTTTAATTAATCCTATGACAATATGTTTTTAGACGCTATTCTAGGACAGCAGCGACAGAGTTTCCCTCCCAACCTCCATCCTGACCGCCCATAGGACTCTGAGGTCTGTGGGTGGGACAGTGCCCGAAAAGTGGGACTATCTCGCTGAAATCAGGATGTTTTGGAGGCATGCATGTATTCGTATTTTCTCAGACGTCCTAGTGGATGCTGGGTACTCCGTAAGGACCATGGGGAATAGACGGGCTCCGCAGGAGACTGGGCACTCTAAAAGAAAGATTAGGTACTATCTGGTGTGCACTGGCTCCTCCCTCTATGCCTCTCCTCCAGACCTCAGTTAGAATCTGTGCCCAGCCCGAGCTGGTTGCACACTAGGGGCTCTCCTGAGCTTCTAGTAAAGAAAGTATTTGTTAGGTTTTTTATTTTCAGTGAGATCTGCTGGCAACAGACTCACTGCTACGAGGGACTAAGGGGAGAGAAGCGAACCTACCTGCTTGCAGCTAGCTTGGGCTTCTAAGGCTACTGGACACCATTAACTCCAGAGGGATCGAACACAGGCCCAGCCTCGGTCGTCCGGTCCCGGAGCCGCGCCGCCGTCCCCCTTGCAGAGCCAGAAGCAAGAAGAACATCCTGGAAATCGGCGGCTGAAGACTCCGGTCTTCATTAAGGTAGCGCACAGCACTGCAGCTGTGCGCCATTGCTCCCTATGCACACCACATACTCCGGTCACTGATGGGTGCAGGGCGCTGGGGGGGGGGGGAAGGGGCGCCCTGGGCTGCAATTAGAGTACCTTACATTGGCAAACAGCACATAATATAGTTTAAAAAACTATATATGTGCAAAAAATCCCCCGCCATAATATAAATATAAGAGCGGGAGAAGTCCGCCGAGAAGGGGGCGGGGCTATCTCCCTCAGCACACTGGTGCCATTTCCTCTTCACAGCTCCGCTGGAAGACAGCTCCCCAGGCTCTCCCCTGCAGTTTCCAGGCTCAAAGGGTAAAAAAGAGAGGGGGGGCACAAAATTTAGGCGAAAAATGTATATGTAAAGCAGCTATAGGGACAAATCACTTTGTGTTAGTGTAAATCCCTGATTATATAGCGCTGTGGTGTGTGCTGGCATACTCTTTCTCTGTCTCCCCAAAGGACTTTGTGGGGTCCTGTCCTCAGTCAGAGCATTCCCTGTGTGTGTGCGGTGTGTCGGTACGGCTGTGTCGACATGTTTGATGAGGAGGCTTATGTGGAGGCGGAGCAGGTGCCGCTAAGTGTGATGTCACCCCCTGCGGGGCCGACACCAGAGTGGATGGATATGTGGAAGGTTTTACACGACAGTGTCAACTCCTTGCATAAAAGGTTCGATGACATAACAGCTGTGGGACAGCCGGCTTCTCAGCCAGTGCCTGCCCAGGCGTCTCAAAGGCCATCAGGGGCTCAAAAACGCCCGCTACCTCAGATGGCAGACACAGATGTCGACACGGAGTCTGACTCCAGTGTCGACGAGGACGAGACTAATGTACATTCCACTAGGGCCATCCGTTGCATGATTACGGCAATGAAAAATGTGTTGCACATTTCTGACGTTAACCCAGGTACCACTAAAAAGGGTATCATGTTTGGGAAGAAAAAGCATCCAGTGGTTTTTCCCCCATCAGATGAGTTGAATGAAGTGTGTGAAGAAGCGTGGGCTTCCCCCGATAAGAAACTAGTGATTTCTAAAAAGTTACTGATGGCGTACCCTTTCCCGCCAGAGGACAGGTTACGTTGGGAGACATCCCCTAAGGTGGACAAGGCGCTCACACGCTTATCAAAAAAAGGGGCACTGCCTTCTCAGGATACGGCCACCTTAAAGGAACCTGCAGATAGAAAGCAGGAGGCTATCCTGAAGTCTGTATATACACACTCAGGTACTATACTGAGACCTGCTATTGCTTCAGCATGGATGTGTAGTGCTGCAGCAGCGTGGTCTGATTCCCTGTCTGATAACATTGATTCCCTGGACAGGGACACTATATTGCTAACCATAGAGCATATTAAAGACGTAGTCTTATATATGAGAGATGCACAGAGGGACATTTGCCGGCTGGCATCTAGAATTAATGCAATGTCCATTTCTGCCAGGAGAGTATTATGGACTCGGCAGTGGACAGGTGATGCTGATTTTAAAAGGCACATGGAAATTTTGCCTTATAAGGGTGAGGAATTGTTTGGGGACGGTCTTTCGGACCTCGTATCCACAACAACAGCTGGGAAGTCGACTTTTTTACCTCAGGTTCCTTCACAGCCTAAGAAAGCACCGTATTATCAAGTACAGTCCTTTCGGCCTCAGAAAGGCAAGCGAGTTAGAGGCGCGTCCTTTCTGCCCAGAGGCAGGGGTAGAGGGAAAAAGCTGCACCATACAGCCAGTTCCCAAGAACAAAAATCATCCCCTGCTTCCACTAAGTCCACCGCATGACGCTGGGGCTCCACATGTGGAGCCAGGTGCGGTGGGGGCCCGTCTCCGGAACTTCAGCGACCAGTGGGTTCGCTCACAGGTGGATCTCTGGGTTCTACAAGTGGTATCTCAGGGATACAAGCTGGAATTCGAGACGTCTCCCCCTCGCCGTTACCTCAAATCAGCCTTGCCGGCTACTCCCCAGGACAGGGAGGTAGTACTGGCGGCAATTCACAAGCTGTACCTCCAGCAGGTGATAATCAAAGTTCCCCTCCTTCAACAGGGACGGGGTTACTATTCCACAATGTTTGTGGTACCGAAACCAGACGGTTCGGTGAGACCCATTCTAAATTTGAAGTCCTTGAACACTTATATAAGGAAGTTCAAGTTCAAAATGGAATCGCTCAGGGCGGTTATTGCATGCCTGGAAGAGGGGGATTACATGGTATCACTGGACATCAAGGATGCTTACCTACATGTCCCCATTTACCCACCTCACCTGGTGTACCTCCGTTTTGTGGTACAGGACTGCCATTACCAATTCCAGTCGTTGCCGTTTCGTCTGTCCACGGCACCGAGGGTATTTACCAAAGTAATGGCCGAAATGATGATACTCCTTCGAAAGAAGTGAGTTATAATTATCCCGTACTTGGACGATCTCCTTATAAAGGCGAGGTCCAGGGAGCAGTTGTTGGTCGGAGAAGCACTCTTGCAGGAAGTGCTACAACAGCACGGCTGGATTCTGAATATCCCGAAGTCGCAGCTGGTTCCTACGATGCGTCTGCTGTTCCTGGGTATGATTCTGGACACAGAACAGAAGAAGGTTTTTCTCCCGGAGGAGAAGGCCAAGGAGTTGTCATCTCTGGTCAGAGACCTCCTAAAACCAAAACAGGTGTGGGTGCATCACTGCACGCGAGTCCTGGGAAAGATGGTAGCTTCTTACGAGGCAATTCCATTCGGCAGGTTCCATGCACGGATCTTTCAGTGGGATCTGTTAGACAATTGGTCCGGATCGCATCTTCAGATGCATCGGCTGATCACCCTGTCCCCGAGGGCCAGGGTGTCTCTGCTGTGGTGGCTGCAGAGTGCTCATCTTCTCGAGGGCCGCAGATTCGGCACTCAGGACTGGGTCCTGGTGACCACGGATGCAAGCCTCCGAGGTGGGGGAGCAGTCACTTAGGGAAGAAACTTCCAAGGACAATGGTCGAGTCAGGAGACTTCCCTACACATAAATATTCTGGACCTAAGGGCCATTTACAATGCCCTAAGTCAAGCAGAACCCCTGCTTCAAAACCAGCCGGTGCTGATTCAGTCAGACAACATCACGGCTGTCGCCCATGTAAACCGACAAGGCGGCACAAGAAGCAGTATGGCGTTGGCAGTAGCCACAAGGATTCTCCGATGGGCGGAGTATCACGTGCTAACACTGTCAGCAGTGTTCATTACGGGTGTGGAAAACTAGGAAGCAGACTTCCTCAGCAGGCACGACCTCCACCCGGGAGAGTGGGGACTTCATCCAGAAGTCTTCACGCAGATTGTGAACCGTTGGGAACGACCACAGGTGGACATGATGGCGTCCCGCCTCAACGAAATGCTAAAAAAGTATTGCGCCAGGTCAAGAGACCCTCAGGCGATAGCTGTGGACGCACTAGTGACACCGTGGGTGTACCAGTCGGTTTATGTGTTCCCTCCTCTTCCTCTCATACCCAAGGTACTGAGGATAGTAAGTAAGTGAGGAGTAAGAACTATACTCGTAGTTCCGGATTAGCCAAGAAGAACTTGGTACCCAGAACTACAAGAAATGATCTCGGAGGACCCATGGCCTCTGTCTCTCAGACAGGACCTGTTACTGCAGGGGCCTGTCTGTTCCAAGTCTTACCGCGGCTGCGTTTGCAGGCTTGGCGGTTGAACGCCGGATCCTAACGGAAAAGGGCGTTCCAGATGAAGTGATTCCTACGCTGTTAAAGGCTAGGAAAGACGCTGCCTGAAGTTCAGACGTTGTTAAGGGAGTGCTGTATGTTCAGCCCCTTTTGTGCCTCCAGTGGCACCTTGGGATCTCAACGTAGTGTTGGATTTCCTAAAATCACATTGTTTTGAGCCACTTCAGACCGTGGAGTTGAAGTATCTCACGTGGAAAGTGGTCATATATATATATATATTTGGCCTTGGCTTCGGCTAGGCGTGTGTCAGAATTGGCGGCTTTGTCATGTGAAAGCCCTTATCTGATCTTCCATATGGACAGGGCAGAATTGAGGATTCGTCCCCATTTTCTCCCTAAGGTGGTATCAGCGTTTCATTTGAACCAGCCTATTGTGGTGCCGGCGGCTACTCGGGACTTGGAGGATTCCAAGTTGCTGGATGTAGTCCGGGCCCTGAAAATCTATGTTTCCAGGACGGCTAGAGTCAGAAATACTGACTCGCTGTTTATCCTGCATGCACCCAACAAGCTGGGTGCTCCTGCTTCTAAGCAGACTATTGCTCGCTGGATCTGTAGCACGATTCAACTTGCACATTCTGCGGCTGGACTGCCGCATCCTAAATCAGTAAAAGCCGATTCCACGAGGAAGGGGGCTCTTCTTGGGCGGCTGCCCAAGGGGTCTCGGCTTTTCAACTTTGCCGAGCTGCTACCTGGTCGGGGTCAAACACGTTTGCAAAACTGTACAAGTTTGATACCCTGGCTGAGGAGGACCTTGAGTTTGCTCATGCGGTGCTGCAGAGTCATCCGCACTCTCCCGCCCGTTTGGGAGCTTTGGTATAATCCCCATGGTCCTTACGGAGTACCCAGCATCCACTAGGACGTCAGAGAAAATAAGAATTTACTCACCGGTAATTCTATTTCTCGTAGTCCGTAGTTGATGCTGGGAGCCCGTCCCAAGTGCGGGTTTTCTGCAATACTTGTATATAGTTATTGCTTAACTAAAGGGTTATTGTTATGAGCCATCTGTTCAGTGAGGCTCAGTTGTTATTCATACTGTTTACTGGGTATAGTTATCACGAGTTGTACGGTGTGGCTGGTATGAGTCTTACCCTGGATTCCAAATCCTTTCCTTGTAGTGTCAGCTCTTCCGGGCACAGTTTCCCTAACTGAGGTCTGGAGGAGGGGCATAGAGGGAGGAGCCAGTGCACACCAGATAGTACCTAATCTTTCTTTTAGAGTGCCCAGTCTCCTGCTGAGCCCGTCTATTATTCCCCATGGTCCTTACGGAGTACCCAGCATCCACTACGGACTACGAGAAATAGAATTACCGGTGAGTAAATTCTTATTATTTCAGTGTTTAGTCTGTTCCCTTACATCAGGCATTCCCAACCACGGTCCTCAAGGCACACCAACAGTGCAGGTTCTAGTGATATCCAGGCTTCAGCACAGATTGTTAAATCAAAATAACTGAGGTACTAATTAAGTCACCTGTGTTCAAGCCTAGATATCACTAAAACCAGTACTGTTAGTGTGCCTTGAGGACCGAGGTTGGGAAACACTGCCTTACATGTTTTGTTTTGTACCTTATATATTAAAGTGGCTGTCTTTTTTATTTAATTGTTTCTCTTTAAGGTGCTACAGACACTTGGTGGCACCATATAAACAACAGAAAATAATTATATTTATATATTGTGAAGGTATTGAATCATACCTCCCAACATGACCCTCTCCAGGAGGGACACAATGCTCTGCTTCTGGACTTTTTTCTTAATTTGTGATTGCCAGCACCTGTTTTGGACAGGTAAATGGATAAGAAATGTGTTACACCACAGGGGATGGCAATCATAAATTAAGAGGGAAGTCCAGGAGCAGAGCATTCTGTCCCTCCTGGAGATGGTCATGTTGGGAGGTATGTTGAATTATTCAGTAGATGTGTCAATAATCTCTTCCCCCATCATATTTATAGTTAATGTTGGGGGTAATTCTGAGTTGATCGCAGCAGGAATTTTGTTAGCAGTTGGGCAAAACCATGTGGACTGCAGGGGTGGCAGATATAACATGTGCAGAGAGAGTTAGATTTGGGTGGGGTGTGTTCAATCTGCAGTCTAATTTGCAGTGTAAAAATAAAGCAGCCAGTATTTACCCTGCACAGAAATAAAACAACCCACCCAAATCTAACTCTCTGCACATGTTATATCTGCCTCCCCTGCAGTGCACATGGTTTTGCCCAACTGCTAACAAAATTCCTGCTGCGATCAACATGGAATTACCCCCGTTATTCTAAATCATATAATACAGAAGTAAACAATCTTGATCAGTTGTTCACAATTGTTCACAATATAGGGGTGATATTGTTGTTCTTATGCACTACGGCAAAAGTTCCCAAACTCATTCCTCAAGGCATCTTAACTGCCCAGGCTTTAAGGATAACCATGCTTGGGCAAAGGTGACTTATACCACTTTGACACCAAAAACCCAGGTTCGACCTAGGTTTTTTACACACACAGTTCCAACCTGGGTCAGACCATGGTCAGACCCTGTTTACACTGTACATTGGACCCAGGTTATTCACATGGTTTTGCCCAACTGCTAATAAATTTGCTGCTACCCTACGATCAGTTCTGAATTACCCCCTATGTTACATTTGTGGAAATCATGTCTGTGTCTGACATTAGGGGGGTCATTCCGAGTTGTTCGCTCGCAAGTGGATTTTAGCAGATTTGCTCATGCTAAGCCGCCGCCTACTGGGAGTGAATCTTAGCATTTTAAAATTGCGAACGATGTATTCGCAATATTGCGATTACACACCTCGTAGCAGTTTCTGAGTAGCTCCAGACTTACTCGGCATCTGCGATCATTTCACTGCTTGTCGTTCCTGGTTTGACGTCACAAACACACCCAGCGTTCGGCCAGACACTCCCCCGTTTCTCCGGCCACTCCTGCGTTTTTTCCGGAAACGGTAGCGTTTTTCCCCACACGCCCATAAAACGGCCTGTTTCCGCCCAGTAACACCCATTTCCTGTCAATCACATTACGATCGCCAGAACGATGAAAATGCCGTGAGTAAAATTCCTAAGTGCATAGCAAATTTACTTGGCGCAGTCGCAGTGCGGACATTGCGCATGCGCATTAAGCGGAAAATCGCTGCGATGCGAAGATTTTTACCGAGCGAACAACTCGGAATGACCCCCTAGGATGTCTGTCCAAGCTCCCTAGTCCAGTGCAGAGAGCCAAGACCTCACCAGTGCATGGAACAATCTCTTGGCTGATGCCGTGTTAGTGTCACGTTGTACAGCACAGTCTGTGCATTGTGTTACAGTAACTGCTTACTAGGAGAACTGTTACTGCCAAAAGGAATCATCAGTCTTGCTTGGAAGTGTATAATGTCCCAGCAGAGATGAGGTTTTGTTTTTGTATCATCTGCTCTACTTACTTAAGCATGCGTTCTGAATGCAAAGGTTAATTTGCTTAAGTGTTTTTATGATTGCCTTATTAATTCTCTAAATTGTTTTGAAATGTGCTATTTGTGGATAATGAGCCACATACATGTGTAGAAAATGCTAGCCCTGATGGCAGCCAGTGCATTCACGGTAGATGGCTTTATGGAGATACCGGCAGGTGGGGGGTGATGATGAGGATGACTTAAAGGCACGGTAATCCTAAAACAGAAGTTGGTTCTCTATGGAAAGGCATGTTTTAGCATTATAAATATATATATAAATGCCTCTACAGCAGGGGTCAGGGAACTTTTTTACCTTTTACCCCAAAATATATTTAGATACGCCGACTTTACCCCCTGGATTTGAAAGGAAGGAAATCATGTATTATTGTGCATATATACTGGTTATCACTGTTTATATGACATTTCTGAGATAGTGTGTGTGTGTGTGTGTGTGTGTGTGTGTGTGTGTGTGTGTATATATATATATATATATATATATATATGTATATATATATCCATTAGGTCCACACTCACTGCTGCAGTCCACAACATGGGCGGTGCTCCATAAAGGGCTCCAAAGAAGTCCAAAATATATCCAAAGAGAATACAGGCACTCACCACTTTCTTAATTGATGAAAGAATTTATTACCACTCACAGGTATGTCTCACATAGAGACGGTCAACAACAGGTACATACATGGGCTGCTGGGTATGTACCTGTTGTGATTTTATCTGTCTTGAAAAAGGCTCAGATGGAGCCGAAACGTCGACATAATCTGCTGACATGCTGTTGACCGTCTCTATGTGAGACATACCTGTGAGTGGTAATAAATTCTTTCATCAATTAAGAAAGTGGTGAGTGCCTGTATTCTCTTTGGATATATATATATATATATTTATTTTTGCCAATTATTTTTTTAGCAATGAATGGGTTAATTAACACTTTATCCCCAAAACACCAGAATGAATGTAAGAAAGATGGATGAGGTGGGAAGGGGGGGACACACGACTTTTATGAGACAGATGGTCGCATCCTCACCTCAGTAATGTCAGTGGGAATTTCCCACTGTTATGTGGGCCACTGTCTGATCCTGCGGAACTCCGTCAGCGGTTAGTCACAGAACACTTCAAGTTCTGTGTGTGGGTTGGCGGGCCGCGGGTGGGAGGACAGGACAGCGCAGGACGGACATGCGTGAAGGAGCGCAGTGTGACATCAGCACGTCACACCGCGGCCAGGAGCACAGCGCAGGGCGGGCAGGAGGGAGCGTGGTGTAACGCCAGCACGTCACATCGCAAGCCGGCCGGTGCTGGACAGGGCTGTATCTCGGCAGCGCGAACGTCCATTACCCCCAGGAATTTCATTTTTACCCCATTTGAGGTAATTTACCCCTGTTCCCTGACCACTGCTCTACAGTGATAGTATCTACAGGAGATCAATCATCAAAATTGTTCTTACAAATTCTGTGATTACATTTTTATGGGGGCTGCTTAATTGACAAATTTACCAATGAGTCAGGGGGTCTTCAGAGGGTCATCCAGCGTCACCCTCCCCTCCAGGCCCCATAGTGAGTAGTTATGTTACTGGTTATGAGCATTTTAGAAGAATTCCCTTGAGAACACCCATGTCTGTATACATGTCTATAACACCCTGGAGATATGGATACAGCTGGCTATAATGGAACATAGCTGTGCACGGCACATTGCAGATCACTGGGTGCAGACAGCAAAGTTTCCTAAGTTGTGCAGATGTGTGACCGCCTGATGTCAGGATAAGCCGAGATTCATTTGCTTCTCAGAGTAACACTTTTGACTTTGATATATTGGAAATACATTGGTAAACAGCTCTTACAAGCTGCTCTGTGTTTGCTGTATCATTTATGTGGGCTAGTGAGAGTTAGCACAGTTGTCCATGTAAATGCTGCAGGCTGTGCTCTTTGTATAATATGAGTTGGTAGAATGTAATTGGAAAAAAATATATATATTTAATTGTCTTCCCTAAATACATAAGGGGAGATGTATCAAGCAACCACTGAGCTTCTGCAATTTCAAAGACTGCTCTAGATAAATGACAGTTGGAGGATGATTTGTCAACTTCACTTTATCGCTCTCCATGACTTGATAATGAGTTAGAGGTGGATCGTGGCAAGGACAGAGCAGGATGTCTCCTCCTTTCATTCATCCATATGTCACTCTTTGCAAAGGACAATTTGCTTTTGCATTTTTGGTGGATAATGCAACAGCCTTACATTGCCTTACATGTGCTTTATCTCTCTCATCCCTCCATCCATATGAGATGTGTGTTCAGTCAGGAGAACGACAACACTATTATCATAATACTGGTACCCTTAGGCAAGGAATTGTCCCTGTTCTTTAGAGCTAAAACAGTTGGGATTACTGGCAGAGGGTTTGTAGCTATACTGTACATAAAATGTGGGCAGTAAGATAATACAACACACAAATGTAGCTTTAGATCATGCAGCGGTGAAGACCAGAGATATGAAACTACATTAATTATATTTGCTGTAATAACGCCACATAAACCCAAATTGGAACCCAATCAGACTCATCATCCAATTGCCAGATTACAAGTGCAGTCCAGACTCAGCAAAAAACACTCCCATTGGTCGGTTCAAATGCTGGTGTCCTGCTGGGGGGAGGGAGGGGTAGTTAGGTTTAGGCAGAAGAGGGGGGTTAGGGAGCAGGGCGGGGAAGGTTAGGGACTAGGGAGGGAGGGTTGGGCACATAGTAGGGGAGGTTGGGGTTAGGCATTAAGCGGGGAGGGATAGGTTTAGGCAGCGAGGAAGGGAGGGTTAGGCTTAGGCACAAAGCAGGGAGGGTTAGGCACCACCGGGGAGGGTTAGCGTTAGGCACCCCCAAGGGAGGGTTAGGGTTGGGGTAGAAGGCAGTGGAGGGTTAGTGGGCTTACTGGGGGGGCTGGGGGGATTCTAACTGTCGGCATCACCTCCATCAGCAAATCATACTGATCCCATCTATAGACTGTAAGCTTGCAACCGGGATACCTTTCTGTCTGTCTATTAATACCCAACAGTCTTGTTTTATTCCTGTGTTCCAAATTGTAAAGTACAATAGAATATGCAGGCAATAGATAAATAATCACCTGCTCACTTTTAACCTATCTCTATCTGCTTCTCCATCTTTACCACCTAAGACTACCATCACTAAGCGTAACATTGAGGCTATTGACACCAATTCCCTATCTTCCCTGTTTGACTCGCTACTCTCTCTTTCCTGTCCTGGACAAGCTACTTCCCTTTACAATGCATCCCTTACCTCTGCTCTTGACTCTGTCGCCCCGCCAACCACTATTCACCCTCGCAGATCGATACCTCAACCCTGGTACACCAAATGCACCAGATATTTGCAAAAATGCTCACGTACCGCTGAACGTCAGTGGAGGAAATCACCCAATAAGGCCGACTTCCTCCACTACAAATGTATGCTCTCATCCTACTTTGCTGCACTTAACCCTCTCAAAACAGTCTTACTTCAAAAACCTCATCTCCTCCCAATCCTCAAACCCCAGGCGCCTCTTTGCCACTGTCAACTTGATCCTCTGACCACCCCCGCCTCAACTCCCCTCTTAGCTTTCTGCTCTTGACTTTGCAACCTACTTCACATCCAAAATTGACTCCATCCTTCAGGTCATAACATCCCAACAGAACCTGAGCAACCTCCCTCCTCCATTTCTCAACCCCTCCTCTCCTTCCCTCCTACCAACTCTGACATCTTTCTTCCCTGTATCTGGAGAGGAAGTCATGGTCCTCATCCGGTCCTCACCCCCCTCCACCACTCCACTTGACCCTATTCCCTCCCGCCTTCTCCACTTCCTCTCTTCTTCTGTCTGTTCCCATCTTGCCCATCTACTCAGTCTCTCACTCTCATCCGGCACTGTCCCTTCTGCCTTCAAACATGCACTTGTCTCCCCTATTCTTAAAAAACCTACCCTTGACCCAACCAATCTCTCCACCTACCGACCCATCTCTCTTCTCCCTTTTGCCTCCAAACTCCATGAGCGTATTGTCTACAACCACCTCACTGTCTTTTTTCTTCCCACTCACTGCTTGACCCTTTCCAGTCTGGTTTCCATCCTCAGCACTCCACTGAAACTGCCCTCACAAAAGTCTGCAATGACCTCCTTGCTGTGAAATCCAGGGGCCACTACTCTCTGCTTATTCTCCTTGACATCTCTGCTGCTTTTGACACTGTAGACCACCCTCTCCTCCTGCAAATCCTTTACTCCCTTGGTTTGCGTGATACTGCTCTCTCCTGGCTGTCTTCCTACCTTTCTGACCGTTCCTTCTCTGTCTCTTCTCATGACTCCACCTTCCCCCTACTTCCTCTACCAGTAGGTGTCCCCCAAGATTCTGTTCTTGGGCCTCTCCTTTTCTCTCTCTACACATCCTAATTAGGTGAGCTTATTAGCTCTTTTGACTTAAAATATCATCTCTACGCTGATGATACTCAAATCTACCTTTCCTCCCCTGACCTCTCCCCTGCTCTCCTCACTCGTATCTCCAACTGTCTCTCTGCTATGTCCTCCTGGATGTCCCAGCGCTTTCTTAAACTTAACATGTCTAAGACTGAACTGATCATCTTCCCTCCCTTCCGCATAACCTCACCTCCCACAATTTCATTATCCATTGATAGCACAACTATCTCCTCTAGCCCCCAAGTGCGATGTCTTGGAGTAATCCTTGACTCCTCCCTCTCCTTCAAACTACACATTCAGTACCTCTCAAAAACCTGCCATTTCCACCTCAAAAACATCTCCAGGATCAGACCCTTTCTCACCCAGGATGCTACTAAGACCCTCATTCACTCACTAGTCATCTCCAGATTAGATTACTGCAATCTCCTCCTATCTGGACTCCCTCAAAAATGCCTCTCTCCACTTCAATCTATCCTCAATGCTGCTGCCCGTCTCATCTTCCTCACCAAACATACTACATCCACATCCCCTCTCCTGCAGAACCTTCACTGGCTACCCTTCCCATTCAGAATCCAATTCAAGCTTCTCACCTACAAAGCCCTCACCCACTTTTCTCCCTCTTACATCTCTGACCTTATCTCTCTTTACAGTCCCACCCATCCTCTTCGCTCTGCTAAGGCATACCGTCTCTCCTGCCAACTTATTACCTCCTCCCACTCCTACCTACAAGATTTTGCACGTGCTGCTCCCTATCTTTGGAATGCTCTACCTCTCCCCATCCAACTCTCCACCTCTCTACAAAACTTCAAACGGGCTCTCAAGACCCACTTCACCAAACCCAGTCAACTCTCCTCCTAACCCTCTTGTCTATGCTCACTGTCTACCCCGTCTGTGTCACTCTGGTCTGTTAGCCCCTCACCTTTTAGATTGTAAGCACGCAAGAGCAGGGACTTCTTTCCTCGTGTGCTTTTCCATTTCTTACTTACACTATCTTATACTCCATACTCCCTTTGATGGCACCGGGTGGTCTTCAGGTTGCCGACTGTTGAGATCCCGGCGCACAGTATACCGGTGCCGGAATCCCGACAGCCGGCATACCGACAGTTTTTCTCCCTCATGGGGGTCCACGACCCCGCTGGAGGGAGAATAAATAGCGTGGGGTGAGTAGCGCGCTACCGTGCCCACAGCGCGGCGAGCCCGCAAGGGGTACATTTGCGCTCACCACGCTGTCGGTATGCCGGCGGTCGGGCTTCCGGCACCGGTATGCTGGTCGCCGGGAGCCCGGTCGCCGGCATATCATACCACACCCGATGGCACCTAACCCTGGGTTTTCTATACCGGTCCTATACTGTAAGTGCGGTTTTCTTGTTTGCTCATTTTATTATGTGCTGTGTAATGGGCGCTGCGGATCCCTTGTGGCACCATATAAATAAAGAATAATAATAATAATAATAATAATAATAATAATAATAAATGTTAATAAATACATAAAATACAATAGCCTGACTTCTATTTTAAGCAGTCATAGTCATCTATTCGCATTATAGTTATGGAAAGCCCCATTTTGGATACGCCCCTCGTTGTGGTTACGCAGAAGAAGCAGCACCGCTACATAAATAAATGTTAGTGATAAACATTGTTCCATCATGGTACAGTTTATTTTACATATGGCACCTACAGTATTGTTCTTGTGAAGTGTTGCCCTCGGCAATAGCTGGTAACTACATCTGGTGAGGGTTGTTTATCTTACATGTTGATTTGAGCATTACTTTGTGGAAGCTCCTTAGTTGATGGAGGTCGTGATTCTGTAAATGCTGCCGTAGGCTGAAATTGAGAACAATCTGGTTCCTGTTCACGTATTAATGTATACCAGTCTTCTTCCCTCAGCAACTTAGTGTCATTTTAGTATTACACAGTGCTGATTTCAGTGCTCTGCCCACCCTTCTACTGACGGAGAGTCTGCCCAGCCGTTGGTAAATTGAAGAGTATCTCCTGGTTACTGTAGTGACCTGCTGTGGGTGCATTCAGTGATAACCAAGGGTTTTAAGGAGACAGGAGGAGGCTATGGGGCAGCCTAGCACTTCACACATGCTAGGCACTTCCCCACCAACATACTGAGATGCTCCCATCGTGATGGTGGGACATAGTTAAAATGCCGGCTGTCGGGATCCCAGTGTTCAGGAGAACGATGCCAGAATCCCGACAGCCGGCATTTTAACGACAGATGGAATCCCGACCGCCGCTTAATGTTCCCACTAGATTGGTGGGTCCACACCGCCAACCGAGTGGGAATAGAACCTGTGGCAAGCAAAGTGAGCCACCAGGCCAAAAGCGTGGTGAGCGCAGAGAGTCCGTAAGAGAACTTGATTCCGGCAAATGGGATGCCGCTCTTGATATACTGACAGCCAGCATCCCGTCTGCCGGTAACACATACTGGATCCGTGATGGCGTCATGCCCCCCATGGCGATACGTGGATCTCAGTTGTTGAGTACAGATTGTATGCTAAAGCGATTCAGTTCTGTTTAGTGACAAAAACATGCAAATGCCCAGATCAATCAAAAAAAATATCTTTGAAGAGAGACATAGATTGATCTGTATATAATTTTTATATTTTCAAAGTTGTGTCACCATTTGTCACACAGGAGAAATTCTGCATACTGACATACTGTACCAAATTCAGCATAATGAATACAAATGATTCTGTGCATAGAGCACTATTAGCACCACCGCGGTAGGAGACTGGAATCCTGCTTGCCATCTGTTAAGGCTGCCAGGTCTTTGCAAACTTTTGCATAGAAAGTGAAAGTTACTTGATTTAATTACAGTATTTGCTTGAAATCCTCGTAACCAAACATAGGGCTTAAGTGAGCTCGAGGGAATTGCTCTTCAGAAATCAGAACATGCTTCACTGTTACTGGTTTCCAAATGGTTTTGTACAACAGGAATAATTTATATCTTAGAATAAATATATTATTTTAATAACAATATTTAGAGATTCAAAAAAATGTGGGCACTTTTGGGGGTACTAGGTAGGTGGGCACCTCCAAACACACAGCAGATAGGAAAATAGCACACCAGTCCAGGGTTTTCATGTAATCTAGCCAAAGCTATTTTTATTGTGCAGTATAAAAAAACATATAAATAAATTCTAGCCCGTCTGGGCACTGACTGAAAATAATAGATTCCCTCTCTCAGAGTGGTAGGACTTAATGCCCCTTCCACAAACATAGGCATATGCACATTACTTAAAGTCAGTAAATCAAAGTGTCTCACAACAAGCTTTCTGCCTGTTTGTCCAGGTAGTAAGCTCTGAGCCAAGCCCTGACAGAGCTTATATTAGCCTCCTACAGGTGCAGGCCTTAGCCTGCTTCCAGTCTGAAAGCATAAAAGCTCGAAATGGATGAAGCCCTCCCTTCTCTATCATATCCACACCCCCAGGACCCATAACCGACTTTTACTAAAAGCCCAAACTCTCATCAAGTCTGTTTAGCAAAATAGACATTTCCTGGGAGTTTAAAATACATAGGAGAGTTGCTGTGCCATTGGCGGTGCTCCCATCGCTGCTAATTCATATGACCCATTAGACTGTAAGCCTTGTGGTCCAGTTTCTGCCCACCACATTACTCTGTAGATCTCTTTCACAGTTACTTTTCCAGCTGCGTACATCGCAGCAAGATGTGCTGGTGTTTTATAAACTATAATATTTATGATACATTTGTTTTATAGGTGTTAGCATTTTTATTCTTTAAAAAACATCTCTGTTACACATTTAATAATGTAACCAATTAAACAAGTTGAAAAACTTTAATAATGCATAAAGTACCCTGGAGCCAAGTTTGATTTAATGAAGTATAAGAAATTATCACTTACTGCAACGAGTCAGCATTCTACGGTTTCCCACATCTAATAAACCACAGTATCGAATGTTGCGATGGAAGTACGTTTCGGATATATTTATGTTGTCTAATGGATAATTATCTTAGTTAATAATGTCTTGCTGATTGCATTTATTTAAAATAATAATGTAGCAAACTATAATTGATGCAAATGATCTAACACCAAAGAAGCAGAAATTCAGTGACTATTCCACATTCAGTAATATTTTAGCTTAACTATTTCCGATTACATTTTATTATCACCGTGGGGAACCAATAAAATGACTGTAGTTTGTAAATATATTAAGTAACCTTGAGGAGTATTTTAGGATAGACATGCCAGATAGCTACTGTGTACAGTGACAGATGCCGGAATTTTCAATATTCTATAATATATACATTCAAGGTCACAGAAAATTCTTAACTTGATAAAGAAAAGTTTATGTTGCGTGAGCACATATATCTCATACTGTATGCTAATATGCTCATTAATATTAACGTGAGCAGATATATCTCACATGCTAATATGCTTGACAATGAACAGTAGTTGCCTGTAGCAGATGGTCATGTGAGGCTCACCTATGGCCAGGTGAGTTTCAGCCGTTAGGATAGGTGAGTGCTCTACCTGTAACAGAATAATTTAGGTGGCACCATGGGTGCTATTTAATTTACTAATTAAAAACAAACAAACTCTACTTACAAGGTTTTGATCCTATCTTCCTCCCAGGGCCACCTTAATGCATAGGTACAGTGGGCAGCTGCCCAGGGCCCTACAACTATAGGGGCCTCCAAGCAGGGGTGGTCGTGGACAAGAAAAGTGAGGCAACATTCTCTACCTGCATCTTAACCTGCAGTTATACTGTGAATGGCTGTCAGCCTGCTGATTGGTGGATAGCTAGAACTATCCACCAACTAGAGTGCTGACAGCCATTCACTGTATGGAAGCATGTGGAGAAGACAGCACAGGACTGCAGGAGGGGTATGTTATGATTTTTTAGGATTGGTTCCCATTAATAGGTGTGTAGGGGCCCAAGTCTATTGCTTTGCCCAGGGTATACTATGCTGTTAAGATGGTCCTGCTTCCTCCTGTTCAGCCCTTCTGGTCAGCAGAACAGTTATGAGAGGACCTGTCAAGGAACGTCCAAGTAGATATCCACTAGATTTCTGTGTATTTTCCATTGTGTACCAGAGGGTGTAGGGAATGCACGGTTATTGTGACACTACCATGTTCCTCCTCCATGTGGCAGCACTCGCTGGATTCTGAGTCAGATGGATCTTTGTTTATTTATGTAAATGGTTAAGTCATTTTTGTGTATGACCATTCTTTTCAGAAATGGATGGGACTTTTCCAGATCTGTCTTTCCGTGAAATAGAGGATGTCAGGGCAATGACAACGTAAGTGAACTTGTGGGAGTGTCAGGAGAATATGGTGGCACATATCTAAAGCTCCATGCTATTCTAAGCTGTCTGTGTACTGGGAAGCCCCAAGGGAAGTGTCAATACTAATAATGATGATTATGGTGGCTGGCGTAAAATCAGTGGGCGACAGCCTTTTACTTCCCAGTCACACACACACACACACACACACACACACACACACACACACACACACACACACACCATGTTACCCCCCAGTCACACCACACACATACACAGCCTGTTACCCCCCCAGTCACCACACACTCATACAGCTTGCCTCACCAGTCACCGACTCCGCGCCCCCCCCCACCACACACACACACACACGGCATGTTACATCCCAGTCACCACACACGCACACAGCCTGTCCTCTCTAGTCACCCCCTTCCCTCACACACACAACACACACACGGCCTGTTACATCCCAGTCACCACACACCCACACGACCTGTCCACTGGAGTCACCACCCTTCACACAAACCCATACATGCATGCATACATACATATAACCCAAATGTTACCTGCAGGTCCCCACAAAGAGGGAGGCAGGCAGGGGACGGTCTACACAGAGACGATCAACTGCCCCAGGGCAAAGTCGGGGGCGTGCAGCAGACAGAGAGGGGGCGTGGCCTAATTACGGTCCCCCTGTGGCCACGGCCCTTTTTTAAAACCACATAGCATGCTGCTGTCTGGAGCCCGGGAGAGGAGGAGACTGCGCTGGAATAAGTATCTGCCCACTGTGCCATTCACTAGTGAAGTCAGGTGCCTGCAGAGTTGCAGCCTACAAAACTGCCTCTGCCCAAGCTGAGCCGGCCCTAGCCTTGCCATGCATGCCTAGTTTGCCTATGGCTGGGGCCGGCTCTGCAGACAAGGACAGGGGAGGGCTGGAAGCAGAGACAGTGACACTCAGTCAGTGCTGCCGCTGCTGCGCAGCCGCTACACTACACTGATTGAGACTAAGTCAGTTTACTGATCGTCCTCATTGCGGTCGTGGCGGAAGTACTGCTGTACAGAAGTGGACCCTGCTTCTTAAATGTGTGGGCAGGTGTAGGTGGGGTGATTGCTCTTTCCGCCCCCTTTGAACCCACGACTGTGTGGAGATGAGCAGGTTGGGGGTTGTGTCACAGGGTACGGCGTCCCAACCCACCACTGGCAAACACCCTTCCTGAGGTCTTTGTGGTGCTGAGCCATCTCACTGTATTTCTCTCTATCCCCTCTTGAGGGTGGTGTTGGTGGTGGCTCCCCTGTCCTACTGTCCTCCGCGGCGCTGATGCTGCGGGATAGAGTGGATCCTCTGCTGGCCACTGTGAGGATCGCCGGGTGCTGCTCGTCAGACCGGTAGTGCTGCTGGTATAAGAGCCGTCACCTCCGATCCTTGGGGTAGTGCTGTGCTCCGGCCGCTCAAACTCACCAGCCGGTGAGGAGACTTAGGTATGTTTATGCCAGTGGGTGTGGGGTCAGTTATTCTTGGTTCAGGAGTCTGCTAGGTGCATTGTTAGTGTTCTGTGGGTCTTTAGGTGTGTGACCAACGCGTTTCAGCCATTTAATGGCCTTTCTCAAGGATTCATTGACATACCTAACCGCCGGGACGCGGACCGCATCCATGCAAGTTTGTAAGTGTGATCTCTTTTTCTAATCTTGCCTTAAATCAGGGAACTTTGCCTCTGAGTCTAAAAACGCATCGCCATAAAATTACAGTTGGTATCTTTGTGAGTTTCCAAGTCTAGAGCTGGTTGACAGATTCATCTTTTAATCTGTAAATTTAATTTCCCTTCTTGGAGAAAGACAGGCTTTTAATCTCCTATAACAACTTTGGCTCAGGTTTTGGTACTATTCATGTAAAACAGGCATTTGGCTGGAATGCTTTTACGTCAACAACTTGTTGGAACTTCTGGCTGAATGTAGAGGTGGTACTCATTAATAAT
The DNA here is from genome assembly GCF_028390025.1 of Pseudophryne corroboree. Taxonomy (NCBI): domain Eukaryota; kingdom Metazoa; phylum Chordata; class Amphibia; order Anura; family Myobatrachidae; genus Pseudophryne; species Pseudophryne corroboree. The sequence goes on along the minus strand of NC_086454.1, from coordinate 86,661,466 downwards.
TGAGTAGCTACATAGATGAGTGTTTCTCAGACTCCGTTCCGATGGAACCCTAACTGTGCGTCACTATAGATTACTAGCATTCCTTCTACTGCGTAATCATTGTAACAAGTCCAGATGCTGTACAGCTCTATTTTACGGTTTTGTTGTGTGGTTTTTTTTTTTAAATCATTTCTTAGAATTCTGTTTCTAGGAGCTAAGGGTGATTATTATATACATCAATGGCTACACTGATGAATTTTGTTACCATTAGCAAGCTGCTGTTTACCTTCCTTTCTTTGGAGTTCCCACATACTTGGAGAATGGCTCCACACATGGATGCAGCTCATAGTGTATGTCTTATGCTTGGTACTGGTGATTACTTCAGCTCATCACTGATTTTTTTTCTTCTGCAAGAATGTGAATTTGTGATAATTTATCTGTCCATGAATATCACAATTCACTGACGACAGGATACTTTAAAGCTGAAGAGAGAGATTTATCAAAGCTTGAAGAGAGATACAGTGAAGAGAGATAAAGTACTAAAAATCAGCTTCTAACTGTCACTGTACAGGCTGTGCTTTAAAATGTCAGTTAGGAGCTGATTGGTACTTTGGTGTTGATGTATCAAGCAGAGAAAAGAGTGGAGACATGTAGGGGACAATTTGCACTGAAAGTAATCTTCCTGTATTCCTTTAATATATTGTGTATTATATTAGTTGTGTCAATTCTTTTTGCCTTACTTTTAATCAAGGACTGTAAGCTCTCACAAGCAGGGCACTCAACCCTCATAGTTCTTGCCTTGTATTAATCCACAAGCTTGCCTTTGGCACATTCCATATCTCCCAACATTTGGCTTGATAGGTGGCCATGCATTCCAGGGATGTGAGTAGTGCTTGTGAAATGCTGGACCACCCCATCTCACTTCCCTTTGAAGTCTACGCACACCAAGCATAGCACCCATTCATAGTGATCTTAGAGGCCACAGAGTGACAGTACCGCTTAAAGCACAGTAGCATACTTCCCTACTCTCTCGGATTCTGCAGGAGACACCTGTTTTTTCGGTTCCTAGATGAGCGGGTTCGGTTTTACTCGGATTTACTCGGTTCTCAAAACGGCACCTTATTGGCTCACGGATGTCATGTGTTTTGGATAGCCAATAAGAAAAATCCGGATAAAACCGAACTGGCGTTAATTCTGGCGTTAAATCCGAACCCGCTCATCTCGGTCTGTGGGCAGAATCTGGAGATAAATACAAGGAATCTGTAGTACTGACAGAGGGGGTGGGGCCTAATGATGCAATTCTATGCTAATTGCGTCAATTTAACCTTGCCCATAAGTAAATTTGAGCAAATCATCACTGTTTTCCCAGTGAAGGGGTGGGACCTAATGGTGAGATTAGCCAAGCCTCGCCCCCTCACCGCCCACCTGCTTCTCCTATCCGGCATCTCCCAGAGAGGAAAGCTTTAAAGTAGGTAAGTATGCACAGTAGTTGTTGCAGAAATCATATTAATAAGCATTACTGTAATGCACCCCGCAGGGTGTGAGGTTGGGCCTGTGGCCTTTTGAGACATTTGCAACTCCCTAGAAATTCTGTCAGTGTACTGATGTCTCCACATACACCTTTGCTCAAAATGCGCCAAAGAGTCCTGTTTGAAACATAAAAGACTTTGCAATTTAGCTGCGCCAAGCAACCCAACAGATACTTTCTTAAAATATGCACCGTATTTGCGTTATTAATAAGACAAAGGTATGATGCACCGCTACACTAAATACTGACGCTAGCATTTCATGTACTTCTGTGTGTGACTCGGTCACTAGTCTCTGCAAAAAGGCAAAGGTCCGATAGGAATGACCCACACCATGCCTCGTTCCTCGTATCGTTATTATTAATTTTTTACTTTATAGCAATTCATTTGAGTTACTCCAGTGTGCCTGGTACAATATAAGTGGCTTTGTACTATGCGGCTATGATGCAAATAAGTAAGTAAAGTACAAAGTGCTAACCGTGGCAGACCGTCTTAATTACGCCATATGACGCAGAAACGTTAAGCGATTAAGGACACACACGTATAAGAGTAAAATAAAAATTAACTAAAAGATTTTCTTAATCTCTGGGTTTTCACTCATCTTCTTTGAATAACATTTCATCTGGAAGCTTCAGACGTTCTAGTTCCGAGGGTTTATTGCTCCCTGATTCAGCTGAATTTATGCTGTAAATATTTTCTGGAGTTTCAGCATATTTGGGACACAGGTATGGAATTGAAGGAAATAGCTGAGTCTGTAGCTTTTGCTTCGTGTTTGTGAAATGCATAAACATATTCATAAACCTCCCAGCACGGAAGCCAGTGTGACCTAACGCAATACTCGGGCCGGCATAATGTGTTCTCTTTCTCTCTTCACTATTCCCAAACTGCACCATAATCTGGAAAACAAAATATTAAAATGAATAGGTTATTTTTCAGTTCTTAGGTCCTGAAACATTAAAACTTTAACTGTTTTATTTGGCCTACAACCCGCCAGCCAATACTTTGGACTATGGGCCTGTTTCATAAATGTACACTAATGCCGCCACCAGAGCCATAGCTAGACTTTTTGGTGCCCTGTACCTGAAAGAGAATTAGTGCCCCCTGCCCCACTATTTCAAAATAGGGTCGGTGCATGACTAAGGCACTTAAAAAATATAGGGGCGTGGATTCGTGAGGAAGGGCTGGGGCTTAATTTGGAAGGTGTGTGTCCACAGAATAGAGGCAGTTCACAATACATCGCACAGTAGTGTCTGTTATTTACATTACACCACACAGTAGTGCCCCTTATACACGTGATGCCACACAGTAGTGGCCCTTATACACATCATGCTAGGCAAAGCCCCTTATATACATTATGCCAGGTAGATCCCTTAAACTTTATTCCTCCTCCTCCACATTACTCATTCTCATCATCGTCATCATCCCCCCCCCCGCTACTTACCTATATTGTGCCCAGCAGCAGCAGCCAGTGACAGAACGGCTCCTGTCATGACGTCTTTCCCTGTCCCTGCAGACACAAGGCGAAGAGGGGGGATGGAGCACATGGGGCAGGCAGGTGCAGCTCTGCCCGCTGTAATGTATATTAGTAGCAGAGCATCTGGTAGTAAAGCAGTTGGGTGCACCACTTCTATGAAACATTATTGCAGGCAGCACTGCAGCTGGTGGTGACAGGGGCGCATACATAGGTGATCGCTGGTGGATGGAGACGGTGCGCCCGCAGGGCAAATGCGCTGTGTGCTGAGCACCATCCGCACCACCCTAGTTAATGCCCTGGGCACCGCAGCTGTAAATTTGTACTCAGCTGTTATGCTAAAATATGTAAATGTCCCAGCCACCAGGATTGGTATTGGGGCACCTGTCTCTGATCCGTTGCTTGCATACAGAGACACAACCACCAATTGACATCAGCAAACATTGATCATCTGAGTAACCTTATGTTCGCACATCATGGCCACTGTGTACAGGATCACAGTCACAAGCTGTGACATGCCCCCAAAATGGTCCCTGCTCCTTGACTGTCATTCATTTTGCGAAAAAATTCTCCACCACCGCCACAATACCACCATTGCACATGCCCTGTGTGACGTATATGCATGTGCAGTAGCAACACATTGTTCCACAGCGTACCAGCTCGACATTGAGTCCTATGTTCACAATGTGTTCTCCACCTAAACTATTGTATACATTTCTGGGATAATACTAGCACATTAGCATTAGCCATGTGCCCATCTGAAGACACCAGCACTTTGTTCACTGTTTGGAAACTGTGCTTTGATGACTGTAATAATAGGATCTTTATAGTATCATAAGCGGCATTGAAAATGAGTTTACTATATGGATTAACTATCCTTACAACCTAAATGTAGGCTTAACTTAATTTAGTACTTCTCCCATTGCCTGTGCTCCTGTAGCGTGGCCGGTATCCGTTCACATGGTCGACCATGTTATGGTCGACAGTCATTAGGTCTACCACTATTGGCCGATATTGACATGGTCGACATGGACACATGGTCGACACGTGAAATGGTCGACACATGAAAGGTCGACACATGAAAAGGTCGACATGAGTTTTTTTTTCTTTTGGGGAACTTTTCCATACTTTACGATCCACATGGACTACGATTGGAACGGTAATCTGTGCCGAGCGAAGCGGTAGCGGAGCGAAGGCACCATGCCCGAAGCATGGCGAGCGAAGTGAGCCATGCGAGGGGACGCGGTGCACTAATTGGGGTTCCCAGTCACTGTACGCAAAAAACGACACCAAAAAAAGTTAAAAAACTCATGTCGACCTTTTCATGTGTCGACCTTTCATGCGTCGACCATTTTCATGTGTCGACCATGTGTCCATGTCGACCATGTCAATGTCGACCAATAGTGGTCGACCTAATGACTGTCGACCATAACATGGTCGACCATTCATACCGGAACCAGCGTGGCCTGACTCTATTGTTCTGCTTGTCACGTGGTGGTGTTGTAGGGGGCAGGTAACAGTGTTTATTGGCCCAGGGTAGAAACATACAAGCCAAGCAAGGAGTGACAGAAGGCGCGATTCAGAGATGTATGCAAATGGTGATTTGTTTTCAGCTTCGCAACTGTTGATATCCGCAAGTGACACTGACGCCCACCAGAACTATGGCAACTCATTAGAAATTGCGTACACATTCACAGACTATATACAGGAACAAGGAACATTGGGCGTAAGAGTAGCCCTATGAATATGCAGACTGGAACATGAGTAACCGGGGTGTATACTCACCGTTTTCCGGCCGTGGAGATCCGAACGCAGGCGTTTGGAAGGCGGTTGTCTGACGTCAATTCCGGGATCTTCATGGCTGGAACCATCGCACAAGGTAAGTAACTGCAGGGCTAGTCTTGTTCTGCACAAAACTTTTTTAGCATAGCAGGGCTGCACAAGCGATCGCAGCTCTGCTATGCTAAAATACACTCCCCCATAGGCGGCGTTTAGTTGATCGCACGAGCAGCAAAAAGTTACTACGTGCGATCAACTCGGAGTGACCCCCAAAGTGGAAAGAGATAAAGTACCAGCCAATCAGCTCCTAACTGCCATTTTTCCAACCAACCCAGTAACATGGCAGTTAGGAGCTAATTGGCTGGTACTTTATCTCCATCCAAGGCTTAGTAAATAGACCCCTTAGTTTCTCTTCTCTGACTCTAAAAAAACTGTATATTATTGTATGTCTTACAATTATTGTATGTCTTACATTGGTCTTAAGGTGGCAGACTGCACAGGCCATCAGACAAATCTTACAGGAGTCGCGTGATGGTCCGATAATCACCATTACCCCACACGATGTATGGGCCTGATCTGCACTTCACAGCATTGAAGCATTTGAATGACAGTCTGAACCATCGGACAAGTCTGCTAATGAAGTCATATGATCTTGGCCGTTTCAGCAGAGAAGACGATCAAAGATGATCAAACTTGACTATTTAAAGCAGAGATGGGAAACCTTCAACCCGCCTGCTGTTGTTAACCTACACATCCCAGCATGCCCTGCAACAGTATTAGCATGGCCAAATAGCAAAACTGTAGCAAGGCATGCTGGTATGTGTAGTTCAACAACAGCTGGAGGGCCGAAGGTCCCCATCCCTGATCTAAAGGAAGTGAAAGCCGATGAAAGGTTTCGGTTGGTGAACTTGCTGAAGGATTATTAATGGCTCACTATTCAATGTATGACAGAGGTTCTCAAACACAGCCCTCAAGGCACCCCAACGGTACAAGTTTTGAGTTTATCCATGCTTGGCCACAGGTGACTTAATTTGCACCTCAGTCAATTTGATTTAACCATCTGTACTGAGCCATTGATATACTTAAAACCTGGCCCATTGAGGTGCCTTGAGGACCACGTTTGAGAATCTCTGGTTTATGGTCAGCAAAAAGAAGGAAAAATGGGAACGGTGCTAGTTTTCAAGATCTTGTAACAGACTGCATACACAGCAAGGGTTCAGTAAAAGTGAGCTGGATGTTCTCACTCGGATATTATGAAACCTGTGCTGTACTTATTTTATTTGATAGAAACCAAGGGGCTGGTTCAAAGCTGGACACAATTCAGTGGTCTTGCTAGCTTCCAATTTTTGGGAGTATCTGTAGATGCACATTAACTGTGTTTCATATCTGCTGATCTGGGCTTGGGACGTCAGTAGCAGTGCCATGAAAGTTGCAGCATGACTGACATACTGTTGGCTTTTGGGGGCGACGACGGGGAGCATTCCAGAAACGGGACCTTGACACCTACATTTTCCAGGTGTGCTGAAGCCAGTGGCTGCATCCTCAGATGTCTGGTGGGCTTATAATATTTATGCAGTTGATCTGATGTTGCGTTTTCAGATACAGCCTCAGATCAGAGAAGCGGACAGTGAGCATCTTTTTACACAAGAATCCTCCTGTGACTTTTGTGTATTACATATTTGTCTATTCTTCCGGAATGGCCGGGAGGCTCCCAAAAATCGTGAGGCTCCCTGAAGAGTGGTCAAGTCTCCCGTCCGGGCACAGTCAGTCCGCACCTCTCCCCTCCCTCCCCCCCCCCCCCCCCCCACCACCACCACCACCACCACCACCACCCTACATTGACCAGCAACCACCCCACCGGCCACCGCTGCTGTCTGAAGTGGGATGTCCGGGAGTGTCAGATGACACGATGAATCGCGTCCTCGTGGCCACCCACCCCCTCCCCGCCTCTCAATGCCGGTAACCTTGGCATTCAGTTGCGAGGGGCGGAGCCACAGGGACACAATCATTTGGCCACCACCCCAGATCCACCCTCATGCAGTGTCATTGAGTCCTGTGATGCCCCTCCCTGGGCCGACCTGGCTGCCCCCTCCCGCGTGGGGCAGCCAGAATATCGGCAGGCATGGTGTATTATCTCACAGCTGCAGCATACAAAGACGCAGCAGTGGTGCATTTAACATGCACCCTTAAATCAGGCCCCAAGTTGAGAAGCACTGTTATAAACAGCCTCTGATCTTCCAGACAGTCTTGGAGACATTCTTGGAGGGAGCTCTGCATGTTAAGTGATTGTTATATAAATATAACTGTAATATTTCCACTTGACATACTATGGCTGTTAAAGTAGGCACTTGTATTGTGGTAAATACGGTATATAACTCAAGACTGTGTCTGCACTTCTGAAATATTTCCTCCAACATGTGCAGCTGGGTGTCAATTATAAGATGGGAATGGAAAATAAACAATAAACTTGGCGGCAGAGTCTGAGATATTTCTCTATAACAGATGCTTTTCCATTAACTGTGGCTGAGATAACTGCTTATGCAATGTAGAGCAATAGCCTATAGGTTATAGGACACAATTAGAGCCAATGTTAAAAGTATTTGGTGCCAGCACCAACTAGCAATAAGCAGTGTAGCCTGTCCTTGCTCAAACTCAGACTCCTGAGCTGGGAAACCTTTCTGTCATTCTGTAAAGGAGAACCATAGTGATAAACTGGTTTGCATCAAATTGAATAGCGGCCTATTTATAAATCAAATTATTTTAGTATTAGCGCTTGCCTGCGGCTTTGCTCGCATGGATGTCTGTTATTGCTCAGCAGAACTAATTTTACAAAGAAAGTAGTGCCAATCCATTGCTACTTAACCTAACGGGTGGTCTTCAGTTTGCTGGCTGTCGGGGTCCCTGCACGCAGTATACCGGCGCCGGAATTCCGACACCCGGCATAACGACATCTTTTCTCCCTCTTGGGGGTCCACGACTCCCCTGGAGGGAGAATAGATAGCGTAGCGCACCACCGTGCTCGCAGCGTGGCGAGCACAGCGAGCCCGCAAGGGGCTCATTTGCGCTCCCCACGCTGTCAGTATGCCGGCGGTCGGGATTCCGGCATCGGTATGCTGTGCGTCAGGACCCCGACAGCCGGCATACCATACTACACCCAACCTAACACCTAAAGGTTACATGTAATATGACCAGCGACTCTATGACATATATCAACTCGCATCGTACGTAACCATAGCGTGTAGTATTCGTTTTGGTGCGCCAACTACTGGATTGACGTGTAAACTGAAACTTCATGAGTCACGATAGCCTAACTGATTAGTGATTGATATATAGGGGGGTATTCAATTGATGTCGGATCCTTTCCGACAGAAATTATCCGACATTTCAGTATTCAACGAGCGGCAAAATCCGTCAGGATTTGTCCGTTCTCGACAATGTCAATCCGACTTTTATTAAAGTCGGATTGACATTGTCTGAAACGGGGCTAAGACCTGTCGGATTTGGTCCCGAATCCGACAAAACACGTGGATCCGTGGCTAATCCGCCGATCCACGTGTTTTCTGACAAGTCAGATTTGTCGACCTGTCGGAAAAACGGCATCTAGTTTGAAAAGCCGGGAACTGCCATCTTTCCGACAAGACGGCAGTTCCGACTTGAAATAAATACCCCCCATAGTTGGAATTTCATGTGAAGTAAATTTTGTATATCTACAGTATGTTTATCTATATATTTACTGTATATATGCATACATATATATCTCTGTGTTAGTGGTGTGCAAATTATGTACAATACTGTGCAAAAGTTTTAGGTAGGTGTGGACAAAATTCTGCAAAGTAAGAATGCTTTCAAAAATAGAAATGTTAATAGTTTATTTTTATCAATTAACAGAATGCTAAGTGAATGAACCGAAGAGAAGTCTATATCAAATCAATATTTTCCTTCAAAACCGCATCAGTTCCTCTAGGTACACTTGCACACAGTTTTTGAAGGAACTCAGCAGGGAGGTTGTTCTAAACATCTTTTAGAAATAACCGCAGATCTTCTGTGGATGTTTTCTAGCTCAAATCCTTCTGTCTCTTCATGTAATCCCAGACAGACTTGATGATGTTGTGATCAGGGTTCTGTGGGGAACATATAATGGAAAGCTTATGTGAATGATTCACAAATTGACTTATCCTCTCAGGATCTCTCACACAAGTCTTTATTGGATCATGTTACCTTGTCTTTAATCTTAGTTGTTCTCTTGCCACCTAAAACGCAATCATGCAAAAACAAACCTAATAATATATTCACCAGTCAACAGAATTTACAATCTATTTTCAATGCAGGAACTAAACTGATGTTTCTTGCAAAACATTATTCTACTGCTGCTTCACTTTCTCAGTTCTTATAGTGGCTATCTGTAACTTATTGAATCCAATATAAAATACTTCTAACTGGCAATATCAAGATAGATGGCGATAGTGAGCCATGGATTCTGTGTGGGGCTGGAGAGATCTTTCCACACAGGGAAGAAAAAGGTGTGACCACACCTAAGGGCTGTGGAGTGAAGAAGTTCAAGAGGGACCATGCAGTCAGGGGAGGTGGCTGCCTGTGTAAATAGCCCAGGTGGGGTTGTAGAAGGCAGTCAGGCTGCCTGCAGAGACAGTAGAAAGAGGGACTGTGGCAGGCAAAGAGCCCAGTAAGCCAGGAGGCCAGTGGGCACCAGAAGGCAGAGGGAACAACAAAACTGTGAGACTTTGCAGGCAAACTAGCTGCCTATTATAGAGAGGGGCCAAGAAGTGAGCTAGGCTGTTTTTGTTTTTCATGTATGTATTATGCTGACTTCATTAAAGCTCAATTTTATTGTGTTGACTGCAATTGCGCTTTCCCCCCCCCCCCCCATAATTAACACTAGTACAGCGATGAATCTGCGCGCGCTGCAAAAAAGGGTTGTGGCCTTGCTGAAATGGGCGTGGCTTTGCATAAAGGGGCGTGGTTTGCAGGAAAAGACTACCTTATACCCCAGTTTTGCAACCTGCACGCCCAGACGTTGGCCACCACAGGGGAAAAAAATAATCCTGATTCATGCCCCTTACATTATTTGTCATTTCTCCTCCGTATAGTAATGCCCAGTATACATTATGCTACATACTGCAATGTCCCTTAGACATTATGCCACACACAATAATGCCCATGACACAATATGCCACACACCATAATGCCCCCGACACATTATGCCACACACCGTAATGCCTGTGACACATTATGACAGGCATCGCAATGCCCATTATTCATTATGCTACACACTGCAATGCCCCTGATACATTATAGCACATACAATGCCTGTGACACATTATGACACACACCGCAATGTCCGTGATACATTTTGCCACACACTGCAATGTCCGTGATACATTATGCCACACACTGCAATGACCCTGAGACATTATACCACATACCACAATGCCCGTGATATAGTATACCACACACCGTAATGCCTGTGACACATACCGCAATGCCCGTTATACCCTATGCCACACACCGCAATGCCCGTTATACATTATGCCACACACTGCAATGCCCCTGAGACATTATACCACATACCACAATGCCCGTGATATAGTATGCCACACACCGTAATGCCTGTGACACATTATGGCACACACCGCAATGTCCGTGATACATTATGCCACACACCGCAATGCCCATTACACATTAAGTCCTACAGTAAGGCTTCTAATTACTTTTAAATTACCTGCTCATTGCCAGAGGTTTCATGCTCTTGGTTCCATGCACAGTGCCAGGGGTTTTCATGCTCGGGGTGTCATGCTCGTTGCCAGGGGTTTCATGCGGTAGGTGCTATGCTCGTTGCTAGGGGGTAATGCTTGTTGCCAGGGATTTCATGAGCTGGGTGTTGTGCTTGTAACCAGGGGGTAATGCTTGTTGCTAGGGCTGTGCTACCAGTGCCACATATGCCCCCAGTGCCAGATATTCCCCCACAGTGCCAGATATTCCCCCACAGTGCCAAATATGCCCCCCCAGTGCCAAATATGCCCCCCCAGGGCCAAATATGCCCCCCCCCAAGTGCAAATATGTTCCCCCAGTACCAGACATGCCCCCCAAGTGCCAGATATGTTCCCCCAGTGCCAAATATGCTCCCCCAGTGCCAAGCATTCCCCCCAAGTGCCAAATATGCCCCCCAAAATATGTTCCCCCAGTGCCAAATATACCCCCCCCCCCCCCGTGCCAAATATTCTCCCCCAGTGCCAGGTACCTCCCTGGGCTCCCCCGCTGCTGTGCTGTGCTGTTTTGGGAAGGAGGGACACGGAGGGCACAGCACGCGCCTCTCCTGTGTGTCCCTCCTGCGTCTCCGGTGGCAGCGGCGTGTCTGTACAATGAAGTGCCCGTTCGTGAGCCAATCAGAGCTCACAAACTGGCACTTCATTTAACAGACACGCCGCTGCCGCCGGAGACCCAGGAGGGACACACAGGAGAGGCGCGCACTGTGCCCTCCGTGTCCCTCCTTCCCAAAACAATCAGTGGTGGCGGCTAGGGCGCCCCGCAGCCCTGCATGCCTCCAAGCGATCGCAGGGGCTGCAGGGCCCTAGTTATGCTACTGGTTGACTGATTCAAGCACCTAAACATTGCACCACTAGACACTCTGCCAAGCTGAATACCGAAGTTAGTCACTTAACATATAAGGCCATAAATAAGACTATTATTGTTGTTGTTATTATTATTATTATGCTTTATTTATATTTTTATCCTTTATTTATAGTTACAGAGTACATAAACAAATAAGCAAAACAGGAAAGAGGGCCCTGCTAATGAGAGCTTACATTCTAAAGGGGAGAGGCAGACAAACAGGAGTGACACAGATTGGGTAGACAGTGGGCGTGTAACGGGTTTAGGATGAAATTTGGCTGGGTTTGCCGAAGAAGTGGGTCTTGAGAGCCCATTTGAAGTTTTGTAGAGAGGTGGAGAGTCTGAGGGGGAGAGGTAGAGAATTTCAGAGGAAGGGAGCAGTATGTTAAAAATCTTGGCGGAAGGAGTGGGAGGAAATAATCAGTAGGCAGGAGAGGCGGCGCGCATTAGCAAAGCGAAGAGGGCGGTTGGGAGTGTAAAGGGAGATAAGGTCAGAGATGGGAGAGCAGTAGGCGAGGGCTTTGTAAGTGAGAAGCTTGAATTGGATTCTGAAAGGGAAGGGAAGCCAGTGCAGGGCTTGTAGGAGAGGGGAGGTGGACGTAGTGCGTTTGGTGAGGAAGATGAGCCGGACTGCAGCATTGAGAAAAGATTGGAGTGGAGAGAGGTATTTGTCAGGGATGCCAGATAGTTGAAGATTATAGTAGTACAGTAGTTCAGTCTGGAAATGACCAGTGAGTGGATAATGGTCTTAGTCGTATCCTGGATGAGAAGGGGTCTGGTCCTGGAAATATTTTTGATATTAAAATGGCAGGTTTGTGAGAGGTGCCGAATGTGTGGTTTGAAGGAGATGGAATAGTCAATGATTACTCTAAGACAGTGCACTTCGGGGCTAGAGGAGATAATATTGCCATAAATAATTAAATTGTGGGAGGTGAGGGTGGGAAAATGATCAGCTCAGTCTTAGACATGTTAAGTTTAAGAAAGAACTGGGACATCCAAGTAGAGATAGTAGAGAGACAGGTGGAGATACGAATGAGGAGAGCAGGGGAGAAAGGGTAGATTTAAGTATCATCAGTATAGAGATGATATTGGAAGTCAAAAGAGCTAATGAGTTCACTTAAAGAGGACATATAGCTAGTGAAAAGTAGAGGACCAAGAACAGAACCTTGGGGGACACCTTCAGTTAATGGAAGTGGGGGAAAGGTGGAGTCATGAGAGGAAACAGAGAAGTAATGGTTAGAAAGGTAAGAGGACAGCCAGGAGAGGGCAGTAACAAGCAGACCAATGGAGTGAAGAATTTGCAGAAGGAGATAATGTTCCACAATCAAAAGCAGCAGAGAGGTCAAGAAGAATAAGCAGAGAGTAGTGGCGCTTTGATTTGGCAGCATGGAGGTCATTGCAGACTTTCGTGAGGACAGTTTCAGTGGAGTGGAGAGGACGATAGCCGGACTGGAGTGGGTCAAGCAGTGAGTAGGAGGAAAGAAAGGCAGTAGGGCGGTTGTAGACAATAAGCTCAAGGAGTTTCGAAGCAAAAGGGAGAAGAGAAATGGGTCGGTAGTTGGAAAGGGTGTTTGGACCAGTTGTAGTTTTTTAAGAACAGGGGAGATGAGTGCATGCTACACCAACATACATCTCTACCCTTGTCTCAATATATTTCTCAACTCAAACCCTATGCTGTACACAAGATCTGAGTCTCTCACTCATCACCTTACTGGTTACAGGATTTTTTTCGGGCTGTACAAATCTGTGAAATGTAGATCCTCGTAGAGCAAGACTTTCCTGTAGCCTCAAAGCCTTCAAGCATTTTCTGAAGACACTTCTTCAGACAAGCTTATCAAATACTTGAGAGTATATTTACTAAAGGTCAACGTTGGTCGGTTTCAGATCCATCTTAAGCAATGTTGGGCTTCCAGAGTAAACATTTACTAACATTTAAAATGAATATAAAAAAAAAATCATCTGCTAGTCAATGTATGTTGTAATCCTGGAAGTCCAGCATCTGAAATTTACCAATATCATTCAAAATCGACCTTTAGTAAATATACCCCCTGGACTGTCCACGTAACATCCCTTAGCTGTTCTACCCAATTACCTCCCCTCTACACAGTTCAAACAAAATGTGTATGTTCTATTTTCATATCCAAATCATTCTTGACCCCAGGACAATATTGCTGCATGACTGTATCATTTAGCTCACTAAGAGCATTTTACATTTGCAATCTGGCTGAACCAATAGTCAACATGTAACACTTAACATCATGGTGCAGATGTATTAACCTGGAGAAGGCATAAGGAAGTGATAAACCAGTGATATGTGCAAGGTGATAAAGGCACTAGCCAATCAGCTCCAATATGTAAATTAACAGTTAGGATCTGATTGGCTGGTGCCTTTATCACCTTGCACATATCACTGGTTTATCACTTCCTTATGCCTTCTCCAGGTTAATACATCTGCCCCCATGTATCAAATTCTTCTTTCCCGATAGATTGCAAGCTTGCGAGCAGGGCCCTCTTACAACTTTGCATGTCATTACTGTATGTTTATTAAAGCATACATAAAATATATAATCTATGTCATATAAATATAGTCTCCTGAGAGTTGGGCATTCTTGTGTACGTACAGTAATGTTCAGTTCATGCCTCTACAGCAGGGGTGGGGAACCTTTTTTCTACCAAGGGCCATTTGGATATTTATTAAATCCTTCGGGGGCCATACAAAAATTATCAACTTAAAAATGAGCCTGCCCTCAGTTATACCCCATTAGATATGCCCCCAGTCAGTTGTTATGTCCCATTAGATATGCCCCCAGTCAGTTGATATGCCCCATTAGATATGCCCCCAGTCAGTTGTTATGCCCCATTAGATATGCCCCCAGTCAGTTGTTATGCCCCCTAGTAGCGCCGCTTACACACACATTAAAAGAAAAAAAAAACCACAATACTCACTAGCCTCGGTCCTGTTTCCGGACCGCTGTCTGCCCGCTCATCGGAACTATGGGAGCGCTGCACATGCACACTGCCTGAGCTGGAAGCTGGAGTTCAGGAGTGAGCTCCTGCCTCCGGCTGCTGATGAGGAGAAGGAGCCAGGCGCCCACTGGTAACAAAATATCAGCAGGCGCCCAGCATCTCCCTCGATTAGGTGAGCTTGGCCGGGCCTGATCAAGTGGCTTTGCGGGCCTTATACGGCCCGCGGGCCTGAGGTTCCCCACGCCTGCTCTACAGAAAGCTATATCATATATACAGTATATTTACAATATCTGACGGTAAAAAGAAAACTAAAAACAAACAAAAAAAGCTAATAACTTAAGGGTAAGATTAATTAATGAACTTAAAACACTATACTTTTCTTCTCACACCAATTTCAAACCTTTTTCACATGGTCCAAGGTTTGTTTTACCCCTGCTGCTTCTTGTAATGTTTACTTTATACTTGCTTAAGATTTTTCTGTCTCTTTGGAGAGATACTTCTCTGTTTATTTTGCCATCTGGGAAAATCTGTGATACTAGAAACAACCTTAATCCATTTAGAAATGCATGACGGGCTGTTACGGGTTTCCAAATCGTCATATTTAGTGCTAAAAATTCAGAGTGGTAGCTTGGCAAACTGTCCACTATAGAAGTAATGGTTCATCATGTTTTTGGGTTGTTGTTTTTTTTTGTAATTTAACAATAGACAAATTTAGATAAGAATAATGTACATCTCAGTGTTGTGTGTTCAACGGACAAATTTTAAACAATGACACATTTCAAACAAAAAAGAAAAAGATTAAATCTTGCAAATCTAGAAAAGTAAAAGAGAAATGTGTTCTGTAAATGTATTTAAATTTATTTAATTTAATTATTTTTTATTTATTTTATTTCTTTGTAATTTAATTAATTTCATCATCTATTTCTCACCTTAGCCATGTAGCAAGAGATAATAGGTTTCAAGCAAAACTACTACTGCATAGTGAGTTACAGTACATGGCATTTAACTACTAAAGGGAAAGCGACAAGTGAATGACACTTTATCAAACCTCTTTTTAAAAATCATCATACAGTACAACTCAAAAGGCTGTAAAGTAAACCAGCAGCATATACAGTACTTGTATAATCTGGAAAAGCATTTCAGGAAGATTAGGAAACACCTCTGTGTGTGGCGCTAAAGAGACCGTGTAATTCTCTGTCTGGGGGACATGTCCTTAAATTGACTGGCGTTCCACTCTAAATAAGACCTGAAGCAAATTTATGGATCGGCACTTATCTATATAATAAAGCTGACTGCTGATAGAAAATACATCGTCGAGTGCATGCTCACTTCTGAAGTGCACAACGCAGATCTGACTGCCTCTGAATTTAAGAATTAAAAACCTTCAAACACTCTACTCTCTCCCCACCCCCACAAGTGCACATGTACACCCAACTGCAAACTTACTGTACAGTAAGTTGCTACAGAAACAAATGCAGTCTGATTAATGGATGGCCAATACATGTCAGGCCCCACATGCACACTCCTGATGACTGGCGGTGCAGTGGTGATTGACGTAGAAAACCAGTGGACAGCCCATGAGAACAGAAGCACTGAGAAGCGTGACTGAGGGGCAAACAGGGCAGGGAGGGGCAGGAAAGTGACTTGGGGGAAATAGGTGGACAGAATGACAGAAATATAGAGCATACTTGCCTACCTGACCCTCACCATGAGGGAGAAAATGCTCTGTTCCTGGACTTTCCTGGTAATGTATGATTGCCATCACCTGTGGTGAGCTAGTTAATTGATAAGAAAGGTGTTTCACCACAGGTGATGGCAATCATACATTACCAGGAAAGTCCAGGAACAGAGCATTTTCTCCCTCATGGAGAGGGTCAGGTAGGCAAGTATGATATAGAGATGGGGAGAAATTACATTGGGAGACAATGAAAGCGGGAAATAATTTATCACACATACTTGGAGAAATTCTCCTGTAGCCATCAGTGTACTTAAGTGTGGCAGACATTTCTTGGTAGCCTGCATCATCCTGGAACGTTCTGGAAGCTCCCGAAAATTGGGTGGTGCTCCTGGCCCCCTGGAAAGACAGGCAAGACTCCCACATCCTCCTCCAGCTGCTCGCAGAGAGCACAAGTGGGCTGTCCGAGGGGACCTGATGATGCAATTCAAGCTGAATCGCATCACCGTAGTACTGCCCCCTGCTGTACAATGCCTGTTTTCTTGGCACTGTAGAGGTGGGGGTGGAGCTATGATGACGTAATCGTGCCACCACACCCGCCTGAACATCCCACCTTCACACAGGCCATGCCCCCTATGCGCTAACCAGGCTCCTCCCTACCAGAGGTTATCGCTGACTCTAGATTGGCCTGCATGCAGGCCAAATCTAGTCAAATCGCTCACTTCACCGCTGGATAAAATGAGCGTTTTTTGTATTTTTCCTTCTGGCTCAGCACACATGGCAAAGTGTGCTGAGCGTCCTGAGATGTGTACCGAGCGATCTGTGCTAGATCGCTCAGCACACATCTCTGGGAGAAATCTCTCCGTGTGTACCTCCCTTAAGCCATGCATTTACCGGTAACAATGTGGGTAATTACATACAAGTGCATGATAAACTGCAGATTAACACTTTTTCAGCTTTGTCTTTTAAATATAGAAAATTGTACAGTATGTGTCTCAGACATTTAGGATGGGATAATGCGGAATTCAGTTACACCAATAACAGGGCAAAGAGCTGTTAACTCATTATGAGAAGATTCACTGGTGGTGTGACTGTCAGGAAATATTACTTTAGATAGCGCAAGCAATTTATAAGCCCCCTGTGTACAGAAGTGCGGTAAAGTGTGACTAACATGTAGCAGAGACATTTCTAAAGACAAATGGTGCTGTTTTTGGCATAGCACCTACTCAGCACTTTCCCTTGGTGATTCCTCCCATTGTTCTGAATTGAGGGATTGAACAGCAAAATTCCACTTTTAGGGCTTAGATAAATCTTGACATTCCTGCCATTGTTCTGACGGTAGCTCCGCAGATATGAAGGTAAAGACTTTTCTTGCTGAGTCATTAGTATTTTATTTTACTAGTGTTTGTAAAAATAACTTTCCACGGAAACACATTTTGTAGGATGCAGTATATAACTGTGTCATCACCGTTATGCCGACATGGTCAGATCTTTACCTAAGCCTAACCCTATCCACAGCCTAACCCTGACTACAGCATAGTCCTAATCTAACCCTGACCGAGTGGCGTCCTTTACCTATCTGACACTGTTTCCGTCACTCCGGTGGTCCGGGAGATGCTGGGCTGCCCCGGAGACTCCACTGGCTGCAGTGTCGGCTCCTACACTGTGACAGGAGCCAGGTGCTGCACGTAATGTTACAGTGCAGCACCCGGCTCCTGTCACTGAGCAGGAGATGGCATTTTGTTGACACCTGGGTGCGGCCTAAACCCCCCGTACCCCCGTAGTGATACCACTGTCCTAACCCTATTTGCAACCTAGCCCTATTCTAACCCTCTCAAACTGCGGCCTAACGTACAGTTGCCGACTTCCTGGATGCTCTCTCCGGGAGAGAGCAGCTACAGTAGGTCGGCTCAGCATGGGGGCGGTACGGGGGTGTGATGTATAATATGGGTGGGGTAGAGGCATGACAATTAAAAGGAGGTGGTACGGGGGCATGGTAGCCTTTATCAAGTCATCGTAGCTACGCCCCCCAATATATCATACAGAGATTACTGCGTCATCAGGCACCCGGACCGCCTACTTTACTCGCAGGGGCAGGGAATCAAGCTGAGGTCAGGAGACTTGCCCATTCTTCCGGGGGGACCACCCGATTTTCATGAGCCTCCGGGAGAGTAGACAAGTGTGCCCTAACCCTAAAATCCTGTGTCGTCATTCTGGCTCTTGACATTCACAATGTCTATCGACAATGTGAATGTCAAGGTGTTGTATGGAAACATTCTGAACATTAATAGTAAGAGTATGGGGTTGTCCTGCATGGAAAAGTTTGTATTATGGGGGTCATTCTGACCCGTTCGCACGCAGCCGCTGCGGGCCGGGGAGCGATGAGTAGCTCCCGGCCAGCACGCTAAAACTGCGCTGGTCGGGAGCTATTCTTGAAGTGCAAAGGCATCGCCACTGTGCGATGCCTTTGCACTTCTGCGGGGGTGGGGTCGGCACTGACATGTGGGGCGGGATAGCCCTGTGCTGGACGTCCCCCCGCATGTCTGTGTGAATGAGCGTAGCTGTACTGTGGGGAAGTGGAAGTTCACTGCTTGCACACCCTTAGTTCGTACTTGCCTACTTTTGAAAAAGCATTTCAGGGAGATGTGAAAGTAACACCTATCAGTGCAGACGTGTACTGATACATCTGAGAGGCCTGTCATAAACATGACTTACATCCAAAAGTACATGAGCCCCAAAGTTAGTAAGATCTATTTGTTGAAGAAAATACACTTATATTTTGCAGAAGTTGTTTGTGTATTGTGCTTTATAGGAGGTTCCATTTACTGTAAGTGGCCACGAGAAACTTTATTTAAAATGCATGTAGCCATAGGGATCATTGGGGGGCATTTACTAAGCAGTGATAAGAGTGGAGACGTGAGCCAGTGGAGAAGTTGCCAATGGCAACCAATCAGCACTGAAGTAACATCTATAATTTGCATACTACAAAATCATACAGAGCTGCTGATTGGTTGATGGGGAAATTTCTCCACTGGCTCACTTCTCCGCTCTTATCACTGCTTAGTAAATGTCCCCCATTGTGCCTTATAACCAATGCAGGGGAATGGCACTGATGTTCCCATTTGAATGTACGGTATGTACAGTATCTGTGATTTATTTTTCCCCCCAAGTATGTAACAGCTGCATAATGGGGTTAAGGTGCAATCGGGGAGATTGCTGGACCATTCAGGGAGTCAGGGAGATTGCTGCTATTTCAGGGAGTCTCCTGCAAAATGAGGGAGGGTAGGCAAGTATGCCTTAGTTACGGCCCAGGCTCTGTGTATAAATTGTTGTAATAGGACCAGTGTCGGACTGGGGCATGGAGGGCCCACCGGGGGGATACAGAGGTAAAGGCCCATTCTTAGGGGTGTGGCCAGCTGCCACAGAGGCTTGGCTAACATGGTATGGGCCCCATGATAAACATATATAGAAAATACTGCTAGTGCATGCATGATAATGTACCAGATTAATAACTGCAATGCACTGTAGATAATATGTATAATGTACAATTCAAGTGCACAGTCGGGACCTGATCCATAGAGGAGGAGGTGGGCCCCCTGGCAGTGGGGCCCACCGGTGGTTTCCCCTGTAGGCCAGTCCAACCCTGAATAGGACACCCCTGTATGGCCGCTATTCATCATCAGTCTCCTAATACTGTACTTATACTTTCATCTGTTCCCTGTACAGCTTAATGAGCCACACACAGCCCACTCTTGCTGTTTAGGATAATAGTAGCATCAAATTATTTTGTCAGAGCTTCAGCCAAGTTACCACAATCACATAAGGGCCTGATGTTGGGCTCAGCAGGCCCAGGCGGTCTATCAGACATGCAAAGATGATCCAAAATCAGGTGAATTTGCTCTTCCTGTTCCGTATGATCAGCTTTATGACAAAAGATCTCTTGAACGTAGGGGGCATGAAAAAATCTGAATTAAACGCTTGAATTTGCTAAATACTCAGCAACACCCCTCCCCCACCCCCCTCCCCCATGTAGCGCCTCTCTAGAGATTGTTCAACTTGCAGAAGTTCCATACTTCAGGTACAAATCTTTTGCTCTCGGCAGGGGCGTTTTAAGAGAGGAGAGGGCTCGCGTGCAGCCTCCAGAGTCTACTGTGGATGTGCAGGTCTCTGGAAAATGGTGCCTGCGCCTTATTTCAGGGGACATCTCCAGTGCGTATGCGCAAATCACTCGAATAGGACCGCGGCGCCCATTTTACAAGTCATTTGTGTATGCAGTGCAGAACCACCGCTGTGTGACCCTAGCGGGGTACATATAATATATGGGTGCTGGGCATACTTGCCTACTGTCCTGGAATGGCCGGGAGGCTCACGAAAATCGGGTGACCCTCCCGGCCGCACGGAAGAGCAGACAAGTCTCCCGGTTTTCAGTTTCCCCTGCCCGGCCGCCTACTGAAAAATGGGCGTGGTCATGTGTTGTGAGAAGGCGTGGTCACATGATATGAGGGGGATTGGCTACATGACACTAGCAGCGTCGCTACATGACACAGCCCCTTTTCTTTGCACTCTGGAGCAGAGGCATCACTTACCTCTGTAACATCCGGTGTGGCAGCGAGGAAAGGGGTGGGGCTTTGTGGAATTGACGGGGCTTAAATAGAGGGGCGGGGCAGCATACATTTTTAGCCCATTGAAGCCAGAAAAAGGGGTGGGGCTTTTCAGCAGGGGCGGGGCTTCGCGTCCCGACACACGTTTTTTTTTCCACTGGGGGGTATGGGAGGTGAGGGCTGAATCCCAGGGGTGCTGTCCCTGCAGTGCTGGCTCCTATACAGTGACAGGAGCCAAGTGCTGCACAAAATATAACAGTGCAGCACTCAGCTCCTGTTACTGTGCAGGAGTCGGCATTTTGGTGTCACCCCTCGGCGGGTGACACCCGGGAGCGGGCCGCGCCCCCTGCATCCCCCTTGTGACGCCACTGCTGTGGAGGCAAGGCGCACAAGCGAATTTGGTGCTTTACAAGTGTATTTTACTGTGTAAAAAGCGCTGCATGTCAGTGGGCATTCTGTGTTCACAGGCATTAGATACTGGCGCTGGGGTTGTGAACTGGCTGCTCCTAAACTGTGTCCCTCTGACAGATTTTACTGTGGGTCTGTCCCCTATAAGTCCCAGTGTGTCTGTGTGTGTGTTGTACACGTGTGTAAGACATGTCAGAGGCAGGGAGTTCCTCCCCGGAGGAAACCATTTTAGGGACACAGAAGTGTAATGTGGTGGCGCTGCCGGCACACCAAGAGCCTGCATGGGTGAAAGAAACACGTGATAGTATGCATCATATCAATAGGAGATTAGATAAGTCTGAATCTCATGCTGAGTGCTGGAGAAAATCTGTGGAGGATGTGATTTTTCAGGGCTCTGTTCTTCCATCCGCAGTCGACCCCTCTGGGTCACATAAGAGATTATTTGCGAATATTGTGAATACTGATACCGACACGGACACTGATTCTTGTGTCGACGATAGTGACTCCAGAGAAATAGATCATAAATTGGCAAAAAATATGCAATATATGAATATGACTATAAGGGAAGTTCTGGAAGTCACGGAAGCCACTCCTGTACCTCAGGAGGCTTATTTCTATAAAGAAAAGAAATCTAAGGTCACTTTTCCTCCTTCCCACGAGCTTAATACACTCTTTGAAGGGATGTGGGTGAATCCCGAAAATAAATTTCGGATTCCCAAGAGAATTCAGATAGCTTATCCTTTCCCGGTGGAGGAAGGGAAAAAATGGGAGTCACCCCCTGTGTTAAACAGTGCACTGTCCAGGTTGACAAAGAAGATAATTCTCCCTGCACCTGGCACGGCTTCACTAAAAGAGCCGGCAGACCGAAAGATGGATACTACATTGAAATCCATTTATGTTGCCAATGGTACGCTGCTCAGGCCCAAAATTGCTTGCGCGTGGGTGAGTCGCGCTATTAAAAAATGGTCAGAAAGCGTGTCATCAGAAATTGACACGATTGATAAAGATGAGATACTCCTTAAGTTAGGGAATATCATAGACGCTGCCGCATACATGCTAGAAGCGATGAAAGATATTGGACTCTTGAGTTCACAAGCCGCTACCATGGCAGTATCGGCTCGACGGGCGTTGTGGATTTGCCAGTGGAGCGCGGATGCAGATTCCAAAAGAAATATGGAGGCTTTCCCATATAAAGGTGAGGCCTTATTTGGCGATGGACTGGATGCGTTAGTCTCGGCGGCTACCGCAGGTAAGTCGTCATTTTTGCCCTCTGCGCCTGCATCGGCAAAAAAGACATATCACCCGCACATGCAGTCCTTTCGGCCCAATAAATACAAAAAAGCGAGAGGTTCCCCCTTCTTTGCGGGTAGGGGAAAGGGAAAGAAGTCCACAGCAGCTTCAGGTTCCCAGTGTCAGCGTCCGGAGTCTTACCGGTATGCTGGGGCCACGGGGCTGGCTTCCTTGGTGATGTGCGGGCAGCGGCAGAGTTGGGCTTCTGCGCCGGATCCGTGGGCAGCAGTAGCGGCGGTGAGGGGGTCCGCTCGTGTCGGCGGGACGCCGCTACAGCGGGTCGCTCTTGCTGAGCCGTTGCTAGGAGACCAGGGGCAGTGAGCATTGTGGCTTTGCAAAAAGGTCTGCATTACTGGGCGCCGCCATGTTGGAGACCAAGTTTTAAGCATAGTTCCTGTTTCCTGTTTCTTCCAGCCAATCCAGGGGAAGCTCTCCCTATAAAAGGGGGCTGGTTTAGGACAGGGATGCCAGTGCTTCAAGTTACAACCCTGTTGTAGGTGCTATAGCCTGATCCTGCTTGGTCGGTTCTCTGTTGCTGCTGCAGCCCTGCCGTTTCTAGCCTGCTACTGCCTATGGAAGCGCCCCTGAGAAACCCGGTCCAGTAAGACTCTTTGGGCACAGTCGGCCCCGGGTCTTCCGCCTTGTCTTTCAAGCCACACTCCACAGATCTCCTTCACCAGGCACACCTCTGTACCACCGACCACAGCCTGCAGATTATTATCTTCAGCCTCGTTTTCCAAACCACAGTCCTTGTCTCAAGCCACGTCTTCAACCACCATCCACAGTTCCACAGTTCATCATCTACATGACGAGACGTCTTACAAATCTCAATCCACAGTTCTTCGCCCCCAGGCACGTCTTTAACCATCGTGCCCCAGCCTCAGTTCTCTACCTCAGCCCTGTACATAATAAATACTTTCCATTGACTCTCAAACCCTGCTTACTTTCTTCATTGCTCCGTGTCCCATGCGAAGGAACTATGTCCAGCCCCCTCATCTGGTTCATTCACAGCCTGCTACCTCCTCGGGAAAATCTCAGCTGCCGGATCCTCAAACTCTGCTAGACGTGACACCCAGGAGCAGAAGTCTACCCCTACTTCTGCCAAATCTTCAGCATGACGCTGGGACTCCTTTGCGGGAGGCCGCTCGGGTGGGGGCACGTCTCAAACTGTTCAGCCAAGGTTGGATTCTGTCTGGCCTGGATCCCTGGGTGTTGCAAATAGTGTCCCAGGGATACAAGCTGGAGTTTCAAGACGTTCCCCCATGCCGATTTTTCAAATCGACCTTGCCAGCTTCTCTTCCAGAAAGGGAAGCAGTAACAGCGGCAAGCCAAAAATTATGTCAGGATCAGGTCATAGTCCTGGTACCTTTATCACAACAAGGGGAGGGGTTTTATTCAAGCCTTTTTGTAGTTCCGAAGCTGGACGGCTCGGTCAAACCGATCCTAAACCTGAAAAATCTGAATCTCTACTTGAAACGATTCAAGTTCAAAATAGAATCACTGAGGGCAGTGATTTCCAGTCTGGAGGAGGGGGACTACATGGTGTCTGTAGACATAAAAGATGCTTACCTGCATGTTCCCATTTATCCCCCTCACCAGGCTTATCTGAGATTCGCGGTTCAGGATTGCCATTACCAATTCCAGACGTTATTTTTCGGTCTCTCCACGGCGCCGAGGGTATTCACCAAGGTGATGGTGGAGATGATGGTTCTCCTGCATCAAAAAGGAGTCACTATAATTCCTTATCTAGATGATCTCCTGATAAAGGCGAGATCCAGGGAGCAGTTGTTACAAAACATCACACTCTCCCTGTCAATACTTCATCAACATGGTTGGATCATAAATTATCCAAAGTCACAGTTGGAACCGACGACAAGATTGTCTTTTCTCGGGATGATTCTGGACACAGAAGTTCAGAAAGTATTTCTTCCGGTGGAAAAGGATCTGGAAATCCAGAAAATGGTAAAACAGATATTGAAACCATCGAGTGTGTCGATCCATCAGTGCATTCGGTTGTTGGGGAAGATGGTGGCGGCCTACGAGGCCATACAGTTTGGCAGGTTCCATGCCAGGGTATTCCAGTGGGACCTGTTGGACAAGTGGTCGGGATCCCACCTACACATGCACCGGAAGATAATCCTGTCGTCAAAAGCCA
Organism: Pseudophryne corroboree; assembly: GCF_028390025.1. Classification (NCBI taxonomy): domain Eukaryota; kingdom Metazoa; phylum Chordata; class Amphibia; order Anura; family Myobatrachidae; genus Pseudophryne; species Pseudophryne corroboree. The sequence continues at coordinate 86,636,988 of NC_086454.1, read as the reverse complement.
GGATTTCGCTCCTGTGGTGGCTACACAGTTCTCACCTACTAGAGGGATGCAAGTTCGGGTTTCTGGACTGGCTCCTGGTAACCATGGATGCAAGTCTCCGAGGCTGGGGAGCTGTCACTCAGGGAAAAAGCTTCCAGGGAAAATGGTCAAGTCAGGAAGCCTGCCTTCACATAAACGTGCTGGAATTGAGAGCCATTTACACTGGCCTTCAACAAGCGGTACATCTTCTTCAAGATCATCCCGTGCAGATCCAGTCAGACAATGTAACAGCAGTCACGTACATAAACAAGCAGGGCGGAACAAAAAGCAGAGCGGCAATGGCAGAGGTGACTAAGATCCTTCTCTGGGCAGAAAGACATGTAAAGGCTCTGTCTGCAATTTTCAATCCGGGAGTAGACAACTGGGAAGCAGACTTCCTCAGCAGACACGATCTCCATCCAGGAGAGTGGGGCCTACACCAAGAAGTCTTCACAGAGGTGACAAGTCTTTGGGGAGTTCCTCAAGTAGACATGATGGCATCTCATCTCAACAAGAAGCTTCAGAAATATTGTTCCAGGTCGAGAGACCCTCAAGCAATAGCAGTGGATGCGCTAGTGGACCAGTGGGTGTTCCGGTCGGTGTATGTCTTCCCTCCACTTCCGCTGATCCCAAAAGTGCTCAGGATCATAAGAAGAACAAGAGTTCGAGCAATCTTCATTGCCCCAGACTGGCCAAGGAGGGCTTGGTACCCAGATCTTCAGAAGTTGCTCATAGAAGATCCTCGGCCTCTTCCTCTTCGCGCGGACCTGCTGCAGCAGGGGCCGTGCGTGTATCAAGATTTACCGCGTCTACGTTTGACGGCATGGCTGTTGAGCGCCGGATCCTAGCCCGAAAGGGTGTTCCCAAGGAAGTCATCCCCACCCTTATTCAGGCCAGGAAAGGAGTAACGTCAAAACATTACCACCGTATTTGGAGAAAATATGTGTCTTGGTGTGAATCCAAGAAGGCTCCTACGGAAGAGTTTGAGTTGGGACGTTTTCTCCATTTTCTGCAGGCTGGTGTGGAGGCGGGCCTACGATTGGGATCAATCAAGGTCCAGATTTCGGCCTTGTCAGTGTTCTTCCAAAAACAATTGGCCTCTCTTCCAGAGGTTCAGACCTTAGTGAAAGGGGTTCTGCACATCCAGCCTCCATTTGTGCCTCCAGTGGCACCATGGGACATTAACGTGGTGTTGCAGTTCCTTCAATCAGATTGGTTTGAGCCTCTACAAGAGATAGAGTTGAAATTTCTCACTTTGAAAGTGGTGATGCTTTTGGCATTGGCATCCGGTTTCTGAATTGGGGGCCTTGTCTCACAAGAGCCCTTACCTGATCTTCCATGAAGATAGGGCAGAGTTGAGGACTCGTCAACATTTTCTTCCGAAGGTGGTTTCATCTTTCCACATAAACCAATGGAGTTATGTTCGCATCCCTCCCCCTTACTGACTCAAACATCACCCCCCCCCCACCCCGCTGGAAGACTCCACTGCGGCCGGGTCCGTAAGTAATCCATGCACCACGGTCCCATGATGTCATCACGCCTCTGCTCCGCTGCTTGCGCTACTGGGACTCTGGGAGGGAGAAGTGGGAGTAGGCTAAAGACAGAGCTGCTATGCTCAGTGCTGCCGTTACTTCAGGAAGCCTAGGGAGGACCTGCCTTGAATTTGATTGCGCACCTCAATATCAACCTTCTGCTGTCACTCCCTGGCTGGCTGCAAGTCATTTCAGTTGCCAGTTGAATGTGGAAAGTTTAATCAGTGGCGTCACGACAGAGTCATCAATGGGGTGACACCAAGAAAAGCCATACATCCGCATCCCTATCTCATCCACTGACATGATAGAGACACGTCGGCGTCCATACCCGCTCCTCCACGGCACCAAGCAGCGCAGTCACGCCTACACCCCCGCCAACTCCATGAGCCCTGCTCAAATACACCTGCCTGAACACCGCCACCGCCGGGCCCGTACTGACAGTCTCTCAGCCAGGAAGCCGGTCGCTGTACATCACTCCTCGTGATGTCAATTTCGGCTCATACCGTGTGCTATAATGTGAATTTTAGCTCAAACCGTGTGCTATAATGTGAATTTTGGCTCATATCGTGTGCTATAATGTGAATTTTGGCTCATACTGTGCGGCATAATGTGAAAGGGGCACCAGAACTAGATAGTATAAGGGGTCCTGCTAATGTGGTGCATAATGTGTATAAGGGGTATATGTTGTGGTAAACTACACTAAAGGACACACCCCCTTTTGAGTGGCCATGGCCCTTTTCTGAAGGGGCACGCATAATTGCAACCTTCATTTTATCATACCCCCACTTCAAAATTTCCACTTCAACCAGTGTGTGTGTGTGTGTGTAGGCTGGCACTGACCCGTGTGTGTGTGTAGGATCAGAGGTGGTAGAGGCTAAGACTGTAGACCAATTTAAACATGCTTGGGATAGGCATATGAATATCCTTACAAAGAATTAAGGTTCAAAAAGGGTTGAGATTGCCTAAAGGATAAAAAAAAGGGGCAGACTAGATGGGCCAAGTGGTTCTTATCTGCCGTCAAATTCTATGTTTCTATGTATGTTTCCAGGATGGCAATGATGAGGGATATTCTGTAGCGGAGATTATCTAACTTGTTATTCTGTGCTAGGGAAAGAAGATCTGACTGAGGGGACTATTCTACGCTAAGGGTGATGATCTGTCTGAAGAGAGGGGAGTTATTTAGTTCTAAAGGGAGGGGATGATCTATTTTTAGGCCCGGCAACTTTGGGGGTGATAGGGACACCGGGCCTCGAAGGTCACAAGGGCCCCTGGAACAAGGAGCACAAAAATCAGGACTACTGCGCCTAGTAATGTTTTAATAATGCAGCGCCTAATAATGGTCCACAAATTAAGACTGCGGAGACCCAGAGCACCGGAAGTAGCCACTGTGCGCTCCACAGTGCATTCCAGCAATCGGGAAGCACGCAGCAGAGTCGGGCAGAGCAAATGCAGCAGGAGCTGTACCATCACCACTGCACACCGCATCACAAATCACAACTCTGCCTACATTACATTTTGAAGCAGTAATCCTGCCTACTTTGGTATTGGTCCCGCCTACAGTTGATTTGGTGCCGCCCACGAGGCCACTTCCAGAAATTTTTCCAGGGCCACTTTTATCTCCCAATCTGTCCCTGCCCAGGACCCTCCAACAGGCCCGGGTAAAGAGTACCCGCTCCTCTCCCTCTCGGCCCACTATTTATGAGTACTGCTACCAATTTCAGAGAAATAAACACGGTATCCAGGGGACAGGCATAAGAGGTGACTTGTATTATCTCTAATAAATGATATTATAAAGAGGTAATTTTTTTTCTCTAGCTACTCATATATTTCAATGTACACTTATGTGATGACATTAGAGCTCACATGATAATAATAATAATAATAATAATAATAATAATAATAATAATGGTGTACTGAGGTAGTACTGTAGGTACAGTACAAAGCTGCAACTGTTAGTTTTTCAAGTAAGAAGATGAAAAGATTAGACACAGGGTTACTTATGAAAGACCAATCAAGAGGCAACATTACCTCTGCTATAAGAACAGACAGAAATTGATCATTTATTTTGCGCTAATGAATGTTTTGCAAGCATGAAAGTGAGTGACAGAAAGCAGAAAGATAAAGCAGAATTTACTTTGAAATATCCAAGGTGTTGATTAGAAAGCTGCACCTTTAATTTCGATAGCTGAAGTAATTAGCTGATCGTGAGCTACTGACAAATTCTGATTTATCTTTCGGCAGAATAACATAATAAAATATCCCATGAAAATGCAGCACCGTTCCCAGCTTATTTTAATTATTATTTTTTTTTTTTTAAATGATTGTGTGTGATGTTGATTCAATCTCACAATGTGAAAGCCACAAAGGCAAGATCTTCAAATGAGCATCTGTAATGATTGTGATGAGCAACAAGGACGGGGAACACAACATCAGTACACCCCAAAACAAAATGTAAAGGGGTAGGTGGGTTGGTTGCTGCCCTGCCTACTTAAAACCTATTCTACACATGTCCTACTCAAGTCTTGGTGAACACTATTGGGATACCTTCCCCTCCAATGCCCTGTAGCTACCACACCAGGTCTGGAAGTGTTGGTAGTTTCCCCAATGGTAATCATTGTGTTTGTACAACTAAGGGACAGGTATATACAGAGCCGGCCATAGGCAGAGGCAAACTAGGCAATTGCCTATGGCATTTGATATGCCTAGGGGCATCAGCAGCTTCTGCTGATTAAAATGATATGCGGCATGCCTATATTCTGTGTGTAGCATTTCATATGCAGATACAGCCACAGTCTCACACAGTATATTGGCATGCTGCATATCAGTTTAATCAGTAGAAGCTGCTTGTGCATCCTAGCCACATAGCAATGCAAATATGATGCATTTTCATTAAAAAAAATGTGCCCGACGTTAGCATTGAGGCAAGATTTCTGAGGACACATCTGTATCCAAGCAGAGGCAGAGGTCACAGTGTTAGTGGCAGTGTGAGTGCTGTGTGCATGTGAGTGGGTTGGTTGTGCAGTAGTGATCGGATTATGTGTAAGGAGCATTATGTGTGTCATGTAAAAATGCATTAATAATGTTCAACATATGTGTAAGGGGCACTGTATGTCATTATGTGTATAAGGGCAATTAATAATGTGCAGCATATGTGTAACAGGGTACTACTGTATGTGTCATTATGTGTATAGGGGCACTAATAATGTGCAGCAAATGTGTAGGGGGCACTATGTGTGTCATTATGTGTATAAGGGCATTAATAATGTGCGGCATATGTGTAAGGGACATTATGTGTAAAAGGACATTAATAATGTGTCTCATATGTGTAAGGGGCATTACTGTGTGGAATTATGTGTATAAATGCATTACTAATGTGTGGCATTATGTGTATAAGGTGCTCTACTATGTGGTGTTGCGTATAGAAAGGGCACTACTGTGTCGTCTAATGTGAATAAAGAGCAATAGGGTGTGGTGTGATGTGAATAAGGAGCAATTAAGTGTGATGTAATGTGAATAAGGGGCTCTACTGTGAGGAGTAACGTTTATAAGGTAAAGTGATACTACTGTGGGATGTAATATAAATTATGGACACTATTGCATGATCAAATGTGAATAAAGTACAGTACTGAGTGGTGTAATTGGGGTTACTATTGTGTGGCCATGCCCCATGCCAGCAAAAACACACCCCTTTTTGGGCTGTGCGCCAAATGTGCAAACTGTTCCTATTTAAAATATAGGGGGTACAAACACCAAAATAAGGACTGCTATGGATGAGGGGTGGTGGTGCTGGGAAAGAGGTGCAAGGTCAGAGGCGGAACCAGCGGTGGTGCTAGGGGGCACCAGCCAAAATCTTGCCTAGGGCATCATATTGGTTAGGGCCGGCTCTGGGTATATGTTTGTTTTGTTGTAGATACTGTATATATTATTCTATAATCTTATTCCAACCAGACCTCCTAGTTTAACTTTTCAGAGCATTCTCTTTATTTCTTGTGATGTTTTCTCTATATGAATGACATTTCGGTAGATATCTGCGGAATGGGTGTAGTATGATTGGTTGACAGTCATCAGGTCAACGTAAAAAGGTCAACAGGGTCAAACTGTCATCATGCAGCATGTTGACAGTGACCATGTCAACATTCATCACGTCTACCCAGATAATGATGACCTGTCGACAAACTGTCCCTGGGGGGTCTAGAGGCTTCTTACCTTCTCCCAACTTCATGGAGGCTTCAGCTTCTTCTTCTGGGTCCGGCAGCCATGTGACAGACACTATCGGTGGTGACCTCCAATTACATAGTACAGTGTATAAACAATTAATCAAAACAGGAAAACAGTGAATTGCAGTTGACGACAATATAGGACAAGTACAGGGTAAATACACATACGTAGCTGCATCAGAGGACGACACTGAAATATGTATCAGGGTGGCAGAAAACCGAGGGATTTGGTGCATTTGAAGATGGTTTAAGTAAGAGGAGGAAAAGTAGATGAGGGAAGAGGGCCCTGCTCATGAGATCTTACATTCTAAAGGAGAGGGGCAGACAGACAGGGGTGACACAGATGGGGTAGAGAGAGAACGTGGAACAGAGAGTTAGAATGAGATTAGGCTGGGTTTGGTGAAGAAGTGGGTCTTGAGAGCCTGTTTGAAGTTTTGTAGAGAGGCGGAGAGTCTAAGGGGGAGAGGTAGGGAATTTCAGAGTAATGGAACAGCACGTGAAAACTCTTGGAGGTAGGAGTCGGAGGAAATAATCAAGAGAGGCGGCGTGCAGTAGCAGAGCAAAGAGGACAGGTGGGAGTGTAGACGGAGATAAGGTCATAGATGTAAATGGGAGAGGAGTGGGTGAGTGCTTTGTAAGTGAGTGTGAGAAGCTTGAATTAGATTCTGAAAGGGAAAGGAAGCCAGAGCATGTAGGAGAGGGGAGGTGAGCGTAGTGCATTTGGTGAGGAAGATGAACCAGGCTGTAGTATTGAGGATAGACTGGAGTGGAGTGAGACATTTGCCATGGATGTCAGTCAGGAGGAGATTACAGTAGTCTAGTCTGAGGATGACCAGTGAGTAGATAAGGGTCTTATTAGCATCCCGGGTGAGAAAGGGTCTGATCCTGCAAATGTTTTTGAGATGAAAATGGCAGGTTTATGAGAGGTGCTGAATGTGTGGTTTAAAGGAGAGGAATGAATCAAGAATTGCTCCAAGACAACGCACTTGGGGGCTAAAGGAGATAGTAGTGCCATCAACAGATAATGAAATTGTGGGTGGTGAGGTTGTGCGGATGGGTGGGAAGATGATCAGCTCAGTCTTAGACATACTAAATTTAAGAAAGTGCTGGGACATCCAAGAAGAGATAGCAGAGAGACAGTTGGAGATATGAGTGTGGAGAGCAGGGGAGAGGTTAGGGTAGGGAAGGTAGATTTGAGTATCATCAGCAAAGAGATGACATTCGACGTCAAAAGAACTGTGTTCACCTAAAGAGGACGTATAGAGAGAGAAAAGGAGGGGATCAAGAACAGAACCTTGGGGGACACCTACAGTTAGTGGTAAGTGTGTGTGTGTGTGTGTGTGTGTGTGTGTGTGTGGGGGGGGGTGGAGTCATGAGAGGAGAAAGAGAAGGAACGGTCAGATAGGTAGGAGGATAGCCAAGAGAGGGCAGTATCACGCAGACCAATGGAGTGAAGGATTTGCAGAAGGAGAGGGTGTTCCACAATGTCAAAAGCAGTAGAGAGATCAAGAAGAATAAGCAGAAAGAATGGGCCCTTAGATTTGGCAGCATACAGGTCGTTGCATACTTTTGTGAGGGCAGTTTCAGTGTAGTGGAGAGGACGGAAGCCAGACTGGCCAGGTACGGATTGCTCTTCCTGTGTCTGGGTGGTGACCTCGTTAGTGCCCGGAATTCGCCAGCCTCGTGTGAGGGTGTTGTGTGAAAGTATCCTTGGAGTGTAGGCTGAATTCTGCACTCATTTGTGGCATGTGAATGGAAATACAACATCTGTTCCTGCACCTGGCATGGGTTGAGTGTTAAGGTGTGTACACATGGTGAGATTCGGGCCAAACCATGATTCTCACTATGTAATAGGGACTAGGGGAATCATTCCGAGTTGATCGCTCGCTATCTACTTTTTGCAGCCGTGCGAACGCATAGTCACCGCCCACTGGGGAGTGTATATTTGCTGTGCAAGGGTGCGATCGCATGTGCAGCCGAGCTGTACAAAAATAGTTTGTGCAGATTCTGAGTAGCTCAGAACGTACTCAGCCCTTGCGATCACTTCAGCCTGTCCGGTCCCGGAATTGACGTCAGACACCCGCCCTGCAAACGCTTGGACACGCCTGCATTTTTCCAAACACTCCCAGAAAACGGTCAGTTGACACCCATAAACGCCTTCAACCTGTCAATCTCCTTGCGATCGGCTGTGCGAATAGATTCTTCGTTAAATCCATCGCACAGCAACGATCCGCTTTGTACCCATACGATGCGCCTCCACATTGCGGTGCATACGCATGCGCAGTAGTGACCTGATCACTGCGCTGCGAAAAACGTCAGCGTGCGATCAGGTCGAAATGACCCCGTAGGTTGGTATCGCAAGCATAGATGACTCTGCTTGCGATACTGGCTGTGTGCGATTTTGGCTAAGTGTCAATTTTGACTATCTTTTCTACGAGATAGACTGTGCAGGCAAGTCAGTTTTGACTATCTAGGCTTGCGATACCGACCACGCATCGGTATCGCATTGGGATCGCAAGGTGACTTTTACCTTGCAATCTGCACTAACTTTCCTTACGATTTCTGACTATATATAGTCAAAATCGTAAGACAATATCTCACCGTGTGTACACACCTTAAGTCCCGATACTAACAGCTGCGGCTGTAGATGGCAAACAGTGGCTGGTGTGAGCTTCTGCATACAGACGGATGGATACTCGGCATACACACGGTTGGATCATTCAGCATAGGTTAGGAAGTAGGCTGTCACAGAAAAGCAACTGCAGATTTGCCCGGCGTTCTGACTCAGAATGATGCCCTTTACAGGATATCTTGGGTACCTGGGTGAGGTGAGATGATGAAACAGCGGAATAAAGGTTCAGTTTGTGTCCAATGTTTAAAAATCCAATTTGCACACTGATCAAGGGCCCTCATTCCGAGTCGTTCGCTCGGTATTTTTCATCGCATCGCAGTGAAATTCCGCTTAGTACGCATGCGCAATATTCGCACTGCGACTGCGCCAAGTAATTTTACAATGGAGATAGTATTTTTACTCACGGCTTTTTCATCGCTCCGGCGATCGTAGTGTGATTGACAGGAAATGGGTGTTACTGGGCGGAAACAGGCCGTTTTATGGGCGTGCGGGAAAAAACGCAGGAGTGGCCGGGGAAACGGGGGAGTGTCTGGGCGAACGCTGGGTGTGTTTGTGACGTCAAACCAGGAACGACAAGCACTGAACTGATCGCAGATGCCGAGTAAGTGTGGAGCTACTCTGAAACTGCTAAGTAGTTTGTAATCGCAATATTGCGAATACATCGTTCGCAATTTTAAGATGCTAAGATACACTCCCAGTAGGCGGCGGCTTAGCGTGAGCAACTCTGCTAAAATCGCCTTGCGAGCGATCAACTCGGAATGAGGGCCAATATCAAATAGGGAAGGTACTTGCAAATAGAGCTTAGTCCTGTAAAATGGGAATGACAGTATTTTGGTAACACAAAGTTTAAATATTATTACCCAATATACAAGACATATATAGCGCTGCTGCTACATCTTGAGAGAGGGCAATTCAACACCATTAATAGTCTTATCTAATAGCCACCATCTGTTGGAGAATGAGGAGCAATAACATTTTATGCATTGCAGGATGTTCACGGTTTGCTCTATAACGCAATAAACCAACAGACCTTTAATAAGGTGGGAAAAACAACAGGTATTTAAAACATTTTGATGATGCCTATTAGTAAGTTAGAGTTATTAGTTTTCATGCACTGCTATTAAAAGTTTTGTATATTACTCCTCAACAGAGGCAATCGGCAAGCTTATTTGGGCTAAATATATAAATGAAAAAAATCATATTTCAGAACTATGGGGTTTACAGTACTGAGCCTTGGATGGAGATAAAGTGGACAGAGATAAAGGGGGACATGTACTAAACAGTGATAAAAGAGGAGAAGTAAGCCAGTGGAGAAATTTCCCATGGCAACTAATCAGCTGCTCCATACAATTGTATAGTATGCAAATTAGAAATGTTACATCAATGCTGATTGGTTGCCATGGGCAGCTTCTCCACTGGCTCACTTCACTTTTATCACTACTTAGTACATGTCCCCCAAAGTACCAACCAATCAGCTCCTGTCATAGGGGTAATTCAGACCTGATTGCTAGACAGCGATTTTTTGCTGTCCTGCGTTTAGATAGCCGCCGCCTACATGGGGAGTGTATTTTCACTGTGCAAGTGTGTGAACGCATGTGTAGCAGAGCTGCACAAACTGATTTTATGCAGTCTCTGCGCATCCCAGGACTTATTCAGCCGCTGCGATCACATCAGCCTGTCCGGCATCCGGATTTGACGTCAGACACCCTCCCTTGAAACGCTTGGTCCCGTCTGTGTTTTTCCAGACACTCCCTGAAAATGGTCAGTTGCCACCCACAAACGCCCTCTTCCTGTCAATCTCCTTGTGAATGCCTGTGCAAATGGATCCTTCGCACAAACCCGTCGCTGACCGGCAATCCACTTTGCAGCCGTCCGTCGTGCCTGCGCATTGCGGTGCATATGCATGCACAGTTTGGATCTGCTCGCCCGCTGTGCAAAAACACACAGGAGCGATCAGATCTGAATTACCCCCATATTTCAAATCCAGCCTGTGACATGGCTGGTACTTTATCTCCGACCACTTTACCGCCATCCAAGGCTTAGTAAATAGACCCCCAAATCTTGCGAAATTATAGTACATCTACAGTTTATACTAAAGATTATCATGTTTGGTTTTGGCAAAACCACCCTCAAGTGGTTTGGTTAGAATTCTGATTTTGGTTCGGTTTAAAACCGATAAAACAATCTATAATCATTGATAAAAAAAATTGATAAAATCGGCTAAAATCATGTCCTTTTTGCAATCCAAATTTGAAATTCAGATTTAAAATCCAAATTCCGAACCACGGGAAAATTTGTGCCAGGACTCGTTTCGGACAGAATCTCCCCAGGGAATCCGGACCAGGTGTTGGTTCGGTTTGGAGCCACAAAATTCAGGTGGATTCAGATTTCTGTAGAACAGAACCGCACATCTCTAACTGAAACTAAGCAGCAAGGCTGGAAATTGACGTCTACATCACTTACATTAATAGTGTTAAAAAATTTTTGTCAAAGCAGCATAGTATGGTTCATTTAGATATAATGGGGTAAATGTAATAGGGTCCGAGTTGCCGGTGGTCTGGGATTTCATCTGAGAATGGCTGTATTTTTAAAGAGGCAATCACTTACAAGGCAAAGCCAACCTAGTTTTCCCTTGTAAATGATTGCCACTTTAACCACTTGCCTGGCATGGTCAAATTTGAGCTGGGCTTTCCCTGACATTAACGCATCTGATGCGACCTGTCAGAAAGCTGCTGCAGGAATAGAAGCTTCCTGCAATTGCCCCTCTCAGAGGGACTTCTGGTCCCTCTGCTTCCTGGTTCCCTCCCCCCAGTGCCTGCCGTGCTTCCAATGACTGCTGATTGGTCAGCCTGGCAGCACCCCCCCCATGAAAATGCAAATGTAAAAATAAGCAGTACCCCTTACCTTCCCCAATGAGCTCCAGAGGCTGTAAAGAAGATCCCATTCCAGGAAAACAAAGTTGCGATTGTCGCAATGTTCCAATCATCGGTAGCCGTGATGTTCCGATCATCGATGTTTGTACTCTTTTTTTTTTTTTTTTTTTTTTTTCTAAAATGTTTTTTTTTAAAAGAAAATTGGATTGGACATACATTGAATTAGGCTAAGAACATTTAATTAATCATAAAAAAAACTCAGACGATTTCTGAGCATTTAAAAAAAAAAAATATTAGTTAAGTGGTTCAAAATACGGCCATCTTCAGATGGAATCTCCGACCTCTGACAACTCAGACCCTATTACATCTACCCCATTGTATCAAAATATAATCTAACTGTTTGTAAAAGGAAAGTAACTGATGAGGTTTTGCATTTAGGGGGTCATTCCGAGTTGTTAGCTCGCTAGCAGTTTTTAGCAGCCGTGCAAACGCTATGCCGCCGCCCACTGGGAGTGTATTTTAGCTTAGCAGAAGTGCGAGCGAAAGGATCGCAGAGCGGCTACAAAGTTTTTTTGTGCAGTTTCTGAGTAGCTCTAAACCTACTCAGCGCTTGCGATCACTTCAGACTGTTCAGTTCCTGTTTTGGCATCACAAACACGCCCTGCGTTCGCCCAGCCACGCCTGCATTTTTCCTGGCACGCCTGCGTTTGTCCGTACACTCCCTGAAAACGGTCAGTTGACACACAGAAACGTCCACTTCATGTCAATCACTCTGCGGCCAGCAGTGCGACTGAAATGCTTTGCTAGACCTTGTGTGAAACTACATCATTATATATATATATATATATATATATATATATATATTTTACAGGGATATATTGCAGGCCCCAAGGAAAAAGTTTGAAAGGACCCCTACCTATCACCCAATGGCAAAAATGTATATAACACATGTAACTGTGACAGGGAAGGATGCCCCTCTCAGCTCTGGGCCCTATAGCAGCTGCCCTGCCTGCACCTATGGTAGCTACGCCCTTGGTGATTCATTTGCAAACTACTATGAAACACAGTGACGTGTCTATTATCCTGTCTAATAAAGGCCGGTCTGGCTCAAACAGAGACGGAAACAGTATGTGGATGATTTATGAGCAAACCAGCTAAGGCTGCGTGCGACATGTGTAGCGCTGTGTGTCTCAGTTCGCACAGGTGCAGATTGGTTTGCGATACAAGATGGAGGCATTTGCATAGGATGACCTGTTGCATACTTACCGATGTAGGAGGGAGCAGCCATGTTAGCTCAACAGGGTGTGTGGCTCTGGAAAAGGGGGGCTGTCTGGGGGCATGGAGATGCGATTACAGCTCTGCCCCCCGCTATACAATACCCACATTACTGGTTAATCACACCGATGCGGCAGTCAATAGGGGGCTGTGGGCAGGGGTGATCGGGTTGTGGGAGACGCTCAGTGTTCCAGGTGGCCCCCGAGCCGTTCCTGGAGAATAGGCATGTATGATCATTGGAGTGGGTACACCTCTCACACATTACAGAGTAGATGCACCAGCAGGTTTATTTTTGCGAAACACCGTATCAAAACTTTTTGCAGACAGGCCAAGATTGCTGAAATGAAAGACTTTATTAAGATGCACTTTGCACCATCCAGTTTTATTTTAGCAGAAGAGGCTTCAAACACACAAAAGTACCACATGTTACAAAGTCAGTCCCTGTAATGGTGGCGGGTATGCATATGGCCCTGTAGCAGTCTATGGGTCTGATTAAGAGGCGATATTCCGCCCAAAGACACATGCCAGAGCAGTAACTAGGTGTGTGCGGAGGGGGCACCGCACATAGCGCTGCAGGACAGGGGGCGCTGTTAGCTGCACTTCTCAATTATCTGTTTCAATTACTTTCACTTGCAGCTTCCCTCCTTTTTGAAGCCTAGCATGTCCTGACACTCACTGTCTCCTACCCTGACTCCTTCTGTCACTAATACCTATAAAACATTCATGATCACAATTTGAGATTTCTTGGTTATTCAGTGACACTGTCCTCTATTAAATTTAAAGATGCTGACATACCTAGGATTCGGACCCATGTATGTGGCATTGCAGTAAGACAATCTGTTCATTGAGCTATCTGCCCTCGCATAGAAAGGTAAATAAGCTAGAGAATTCTAATTATATGAAGCATACTTTGTGAAAAAATGATGAGCATTGTGGCTGAGCAGATGTATGTAGTGTGTAGCTGCAAGTGATTAGATGTGTGGCTGCACTCTACATAGATCAGCTTATTTGCAAAGGGAGTTTGGTAAGAATGCAACAGGTTATAGGTTTGTATCCTGGGTATGACAGTTTATCGAAATGTGTTATTTAATGAAAGGTATTGTAACGGAATAACCACAAACTCTCACATTTTGTATATAAAATGTGGGAAGGGGAATCATAGCATGGGCTTTATCTGGGATCAATCTTGTCATGCCCCTCCCCACGAGGCTTGTGCCTTATGTCCCTATTGAAAAAAAATGGGGGGGGGGGGGCGCCAATTCTCTCTCTGGCACAGGGCACCAAAACGTCTAGTTACGGCTCTGGAAATTGCTTGCAGACAGAGTATGGGAGAGTAGGTAAGTATGCTGTTGGGCACATTTGTGTATCTATAATAGATTGTAAGCTTGCGAGCAGGGCCTTCCGACCTCTATGACTGTTTGTTATTACCCAGTTTTGTCTCCAGTTGTAAAGTGCAACAGAATTTGCTGCGCTATATAAGAAACTGTTAATAAATAAATCTATAATGGATGCATGGTGTGCGGTGTACACGGGCCCCATGGTCCATAATTATACACTTGCCGATGTGTGTGGCCGATATGAACGATCTCGTTCAGTAATGAACGATAAATTGTTCATATCACTCAGTGTGTATGCACCAATGATAAATGATGCGCGTCCCCATGGTCGTTCATCATAGGTTTTCTCTCATTGTGCATAGCAAGCCAATTTGGACGATGGTTGTTAATCGTTGAAAACGATCATCGTTCAAATCGGAAACATCGGCAAGTGTGTAGGGCCCATTACCCCTCCGTATTCCCAATGCTGCCGACTCTGCTGACATAAATCACAGAGAAAATGTGCGGCAACCATTTTCCCGGTGATTTGTGTGTGCACATTAGAAATTTCCCAGGGAATAAGACATGGGCGCCATTTTCTCGGAGACCTGATCATGTACAGTAGACTCTGGAACATAGCCAGAGGCTACAGCACTGCACTCGCTGACAAAGAGGAGGGAGCCTGCAAGGAACCTGCACACGGGCCCCCTTCCTCTCTTTGGGCCCGATTCATTCCTGATCGCTGCTGTGCGATCAGGTCCTAACTGCGCATGCGTATACACCGTCGGACAACAACAAAGCGACAGGATGGTGCGAAAATTACATTCGCACGGGTGTTCGCAAGGTGATTGACAGGAGGAGGCCGTTTGTGGGTGGTAACTGACCGTTTATTGCGAGTGTCCGAAAAGATGCAGGCGTGTCCAAGCATTTTCAAGGAGGGTGTCTGACGTCATCTCCGGTCCCGATCAGCTTGTTCTTATCGCACTGTAGTAGTAAGTCCTGGCCTGCGCACAGACTGCACACACTGGATTTTTGCAGCTCGGTGTAAACATCGGATCGCACACTTGCACGGCGAATTTACACTCCCCCTGCAGGCGGCGACTATCTGAATGCAGGACAGCAAAATTAGCAGCCCAGCTATCAGATCTGAATCACCCCCTTCATCCTCCCCTGGTTATGCAGATGCCCCTACAATTTAATATGATTAAATATCTGAATAAATATAAGTTGAAATTTTTTACCTAATGAATAATTGCAATTAATAAAAATGCATCTTCCTTTCTCTGACGTCCTAGTGGATGCTGGGAACTCCGTAAGGACCATGGGGAACAGCGGCTCCGCAGGAGACTGGGCACAAAAGTAAAGCTTTAGGACTACCTGGTGTGCACTGGCTCCTCCTCCTATGACCCTCCTCCAAGCCTCAGTTAGATTTTTGTGCCCGGCCGAGAAGGGTGCACACTAGGGGCTCTCCTGAGCTTCTTAGTGAAAGTTTAGTTTTAGGTTTTTTATTTTCTCTAACGTCCTAGTGGATGCTGGGGACTCCGTCAGGACCATGGGGAATAGCGGCTCCACAGGAGACAGGGCACAAAAGCAAGCTTTTAGGATCACATGGTGTGTACTGGCTCCTCCCCCTATGACCCTCCTCCAAGCCTCAGTTAGGTTTTTGTGCCCGTCCGAGCAGGGTGCAATCTAGGTGGCTCTCCTAAAGAGCTGCTTAGAAAAAGTTTTTAGGTTTATTATTTTCAGTGAGTCCTGCTGGCAACAGGCTCACTGCATCGAGGGACTTAGGGGAGAGATTTTCAACTCACCTGCGTGCAGGATGGATTGGAGTCTTAGGCTACTGGACATAGCTTCAGAGGGAGTCGGAACACAGGTCACCCTGGGGTTCGTCCCGGAGCCGCGCCGCCGATCCCCCTTACAGATGCTGAAGATCGAGGGTCCGGAAACAGGCGGCAGAAGGCTCTTCAGCCTTCATGAAGGTAGCGCACAGCACTGCAGCTGTGCGCCATTGTTGCTACACACTTCACACTGAACGGTCACGGAGGGTGCAGGGCGCTGCTGGGGGCGCCCTGGGCAGCAATATTTAATACCTTTGATGGCAAAGAATACATCACATATAGCCATTGAGGCTATATGTATGTATTTAACCCAGGCCAGATATCTCAAAACCCGGGAGAAAAGCCCGCCGGATAGGGGGCGGGGCTTATTCTCCTCAGCACACAGCGCCATTTTCCTGCTCAGCTCCGCTGTGAGGAAGGCTCCCAGGACTCTCCCCTGCACTGCACTACAGAAACAGGGTAACAAAGAGAAGGGGGGCATATTTTGGCGATATTTATATATTTAAAGCGCATATAACAAAAACAACACCTTTTAGGGTTATTTATATACATTTTATAGCGCTTTTGGTGTGTGCTGGCAAACTCTCCCTCTGTCTCCCCAAAGGGCTAGTGGGGTCCTGTCTTCGATAAGAGCATTCCCTGTGTGTCTGCTGTGTGTCGGTACGTGTGTGTCGACATGTATGAGGACGATGTTGGTGTGGAGGCGGAGCAATTGCCGGTAATGGTGATGTCACCCCCTAGGGAGTCGACACCGGAATGGATGGCTTTAATTATGGAATTACGTGATAATGTTAGTACATTACAAAAGTCAGTTGACGAAATGAGACGGCCGGAAAACCAGTTAGTACTTGCTCAGGCGTCTCAGACACCGTCAGGGGCTGTAAAACGTCCCTTACCTCAGTCAGTCGACACAGGTACCGACACAGATGAATCTAGTGTCGACGGTGAAGAAACAAACGTATTTTCCAATAGGGCCACACGTTATATGATCACGGCAATGAAGGAGGCTTTGCAGATCTCTGATACTGCAGGTACCTCAAAAAGGGGTATTATGTGGGGGGTGAAAAAACTACCTGTAGCTTTTCCAGAATCAGAGGAATTGAATGACGTGTGTGATGAAGCGTGGGTTAACCCAGATAGAAAACTGCTAATTTCTAAGAAGTTATTGGCATTATACCCTTTCCCACCAGAGGTTAGGGCGCGCTGGGAAACACCCCCTAGGGTGGATAAAGCGCTCACACGTTTATCAAAACAAGTGGCGTTGCCGTGTCCAGATACGGCCGCCCTCAAGGATCCAGCAGATAGGAGGCTGGAAACTACCCTGAAGAGTATATACACGCATACTGGTGTTATACTCCGACCAGCAATAGCCTCAGCCTGGATGTGCAGTGCTGGGGTAGTGTGGTTGGATTCCCTGACTGAAAATATTGATACCCTGGATAGGGACAGTATTTTATTGACTCTAGAGCAATTAAAGGATGCGTTTCTTTATATGCGAGATGCTCAGAGGGATGTTTGCACTCTGGCATCGAGAGTAAGTGCGATGTCCATATCTGCCAGAAGAAGTTTATGGACGCGACAGTGGTCAGGTGATGCGGATTCCAAAAGGCATATGGAAGTATTGCCATATAAAGGAGAGGAATTATTTGGGGTTGGTCTATCGGATCTGGTGGCCACGGCAACTGCCGGCAAATCCACTTTTTTACCTCAGACCCCCTCCCAACAGAAAAAGACACCGTCTTTTCAGCCGCAGTCCTTTCGCTCCTATAAAAACAAGCGGGCAAAAGGACAGTCTTATCTGCCACGAGGCAGAGGAAAGGGTAAGAGAGGGCAGCAAGCAGCCCCTGCCCAGGACCAGAAGCCCGCCCCGGGTTCTATAAAGCCATCAGCATGACGCTGGGGCTTTACAAGCGGACTCAGGAGCGGTGGGGGGTCGACTAAAGATTTTCAGCAATCAGTGGGCTCGCTCACAGGTGGACCCGTGGATCCTGCAGATAGTATCTCAGGGTTACATGTTGGAATTCGAAAGATCTCCCCCTCGCTGTTTCCTAAAGTCTGCTTTACCAACGTCTCCCTCAGAAAGGGCGACGGTATTGGAAGCCATTCACAAGCTGTATTCTCAGCAGGTGATAGTCAAGGTACCCCTCCTACAACAGGGAAAGGGGTATTATTCCACACTATTTGTGGTACCGAAGCCGGACGGTTCGGTAAGACCTATTCTAAATCTGAAATCCTTGAACCTGTACATACAGAAATTCAAGTTCAAGATGGAGTCACTAAGAGCAGTGATAGCGAATCTGGAAGAAGGGGACTTCATGGTGTCCCTGGACATAAAAGATGCTTATCTGCATGTCCCAATTTACCCCTCACACCAAGGGTATCTCAGGTTCGTGATACAAGACTGTCATTATCAGTTTCAAACGCTGCCGTTTGGTTTGTCCACGGCACCTCTGGTCTTTACCAAGGTAATGACCGAAATGATGGTTCTTCTACGAAGAAAAGGCGTATTAATTATCCCTTACTTGGACGATCTCCTGATAAGGGCAAAGTCCAGAGAACAGCTGGAAGTCGGTGTAGCACTAACCCAAGTAGTGCTTCAACAACACGGGTGGATTCTGAATCTTCCAAAATCTCAATTGTCCCCGACAACACGTCTGCTGTTCCTGGGAATGATTCTGGACACGGTTCAGAAAATGGTGTTTCTCCCGGAGGAGAAAGCAAGGGAGTTATCCGAACTTGTCAGGAACCTCCTAAAACCAGGAAATGTGTCAGTACATCAATGCACAAGAGTCCTGGGAAAGATGGTGGCTTCTTACGAAGCAATTCCATTCGGCAGATTCCATGCACGAATATTTCAGTGGGATCTGCTGGACAAATGGTCCGGATCGCATCTGCACATGCATCAGCGGATAACACTGTCACCAAGGACAAGGTTGTCTCTCCTGTGGTGGTTGCAGAGTGCCCATCTGTTAGAGGGCCGCAGGTTCGGCATACAGGACTGGGTCCTGGTGACTACGGATGCCAGCCTACGGGGCTGGGGAGCAGTCACACAGGGAAGAAACTTCCAGGGTGTATGGTCAAACCTGGAGACGTCTCTTCACATAAATATACTAGAGCTAAGAGCGATCTACAATGCTCTAAGCTTGGCGAAACCGCTGCTTCAGGGTCAGCCGGTGTTGATCCAGTCGGACAACATCACGGCAGTCGCCCACGTAAACAGACAAGGCGGCACGAGAAGCAGAAGAGCAATGACAGAAGCTGCAAGGATTCTTCGCTGGGCGGAAAATCATGTCATAGCACTGTCAGCAGTGTTCATCCCGGGAGTGGACAACTGGGAAGCAGACTTCCTCAGCAGACACGACCTTCACCCGGGAGAGTGGGGACTTCATCCGGAAGTTTTCCACATGATTGTGAACCATTGGGAAAAACCAAAGGTGGACATGATGGCGTCTCGCCTCAACAAAAAACTGGACAGATATTGCGCCAGGTCAAGAGACCCTCAGGCAATAGCTGTGGACGCTCTGGTAACACCGTGGGTGTACCAGTCAGTGTATGTGTTTCCTCCTCTGCCTCTCATACCAAAGGTACTGAGAATTATACGGAAAAGGGGAGTAAGAACAATACTAGTGGCTCCGGATTGGCCAAGAAGAACTTGGTATCCGGAACTTCAAGAGATGCTCACGGAAGATCCGTGGCCTCTACCTCTAAGAAGGGATCTGCTTCAGCAGGGACCTTGTATGTTCCAAGACTTACCGCGACTGCGTTTGACGGCATGGCGGTTGAACGCCGGATTCTAAAAGAAAAGGGCATTCCAGAGGAAGTTATTCCTACCTTGATTAAAGCTAGGAAGGAAGTGACCGCACAACATTATCACCGCATTTGGAGAAAATATGTTGCGTGGTGTGAGGCCAAGAAGGCCCCAACGGAAGAATTTCAATTGGGTCGATTCCTACATTTCCTGCAGGCAGGATTGTCTATAGGCCTCAAATTGGGGTCTATTAAAGTTCAAATTTCGGCCTTATCAATCTTCTTCCAAAAAGAATTGGCTTCAGTGCCTGAAGTACAAACTTTTGTCAAGGGTGTACTACATATACAACCCCCAATTGTGCCTCCAGTGGCACCGTGGGATGTAAACGTAGTTTTGGAATTTCTCAAATCTCATTGGTTTGAGCCTCTCAAATCGGTAGATTTGAAGTATCTTACATGGAAAGTAACCATGTTATTGGCCCTGGCTTCAGCCAGGAGAGTTTCAGAGTTGGCGGCTTTATCGTACAAAAGCCCATATCTGATTGAGGACTTGGAGTTCTCTCATTCGGTGCTGCAGAGTCATCCGCACTCTCCCGCCCGTTTGGGAGCTTTGGTATAATCCCCATGGTCCTGACGGAGTCCCCAGCATCCACTAGGACGTTAGAGAAAATAAGAATTTACTTACCGATAATTCTATTTCTCGTAGTCCGTAGTGGATGCTGGGCGCCCATCCCAAGTGCGGATTGTCTGCATTACTTGTACATAGTTATTGTTACAAAAATCGGGTTATTATTGTTGTGAGCCATCTTTTTTAAGAGGCTACTTCTTTGTTATCATACTGTTAACTGGGTTCAGATCACAAGTTGTACGGTGTGATTGGTGTGGCTGGTATGAGTCTTACCCGGGATTCAAGATCCTTCCTTATTGTGTACGCTCGTCCGGGCACAGTACCTAACTGAGGCTTGGAGGAGGGTCATAGGGGGAGGAGCCAGTACACACCATGTGATCCTAAAAGCTTGCTTTTGTGCCCTGTCTCCTGCGGAGCCGCTATTCCCCATGGTCCTGACGGAGTCCCCAGCATCCACTACGGACTACGAGAAATAGAATTATCGGTAAGTAAATTCTTATTTTCAGTGAGACCTGCTGGCAACAGGCTCACTGCATCGAGGGACTAAGGGGAGAAGAAGCGAACTCACCTGCGTGCAGAGTGGATTGGGCTTCTTAGGCTACTGGACACCATTAGCTCCAGAGGGACCGAACACAGGCCCAGCCTCGGAGTCCGGTCCCAGAGCCGCGCCGCCGGCCCCCTTACAGAGCCAGAAGCAAGAAGAGGTCTGGAAAAGCGGCGGCAGAAGACATCCTGTCTTCACCAAGGTAGCGCACAGCACTGCAGCTGTGCGCCATTGCTCCTCAGCACACTTCACACTTAGGTCACTGAGGGTGCAGGGCGCTAGGGGGGGGCGCCCTGAGCAGCAATAAAAATACCTTGGCTGGCGAAAATACATCACATATAACCCCCAGGGCTATATGGATGAATTTTAACCCCTGCCAGATTCCACAGAAAAACGGGAGAAAAGGCCGCCGAGAAGGGGGCGGAGCCTATCTCCTCAGCACACTGGCGCCATTTTCTCTCACAGCTCCGTTGGAGGGAAGCTCCCTGGCTCTCCCCTGCAGTTACTACACTACAGAAAAGGGTTAAAAAAGAGAGGGGGGCACTAATTAGGCGCAGTATAGCAATACAGCAGCTATAAGGGGAAAAACACTTATATAAGGTTATCCCTGTATATATATAGCGCTCTGGTGTGTGCTGGCATACTCTCCCTCTGTCTCCCCAAAGGGCTAGTGGGGTCCTGTCCTCTATCAGAGCATTCCCTGTGTGTGTGCTGTGTGTCGGTACGTTGTGTCGACATGTATGAGGAGGAAAATGGTGTGGAGGCGGAGCAATTGCCTGTAATGGAGATGTCACCCCCTAGGGAGTCGACACCTGAGTGGTTGAGATTATGGAAGGAATATGTGACAGTGTCAGCTCTTTACAAAAGATTGATGACATGAGACAGCCGGCGACTCAGCCTGTGCCTGTCCAGGGGTCTCAAAAGCCATCAGGGGCTCTAAAACGCCCGTTACCGCAGATGGCAGATACAGACGCCGACACGGATACTGACTCCAGTGTCGACGATTAAGAGACGAATGTGACTTCCAGTAGGGCCACACGTTACATGATTGAGGCTATGGAAAATGTTTTTACACATTTCTGATAATACCAGTACCACTAAAAAGGGTATTATGTTGGGTGAGAAAAAACTGCCTGTAGTTTTTCCTGCATCTGAGGAATTAAATGAAGTGTGTGATGATGCGTGGGTTTCCCCCGA
The DNA here is from genome assembly GCF_028390025.1 of Pseudophryne corroboree. Classification (NCBI taxonomy): domain Eukaryota; kingdom Metazoa; phylum Chordata; class Amphibia; order Anura; family Myobatrachidae; genus Pseudophryne; species Pseudophryne corroboree. The sequence goes on along the minus strand of NC_086454.1, from coordinate 86,615,171 downwards.
TAAAAACTGTTAATTCCTAAAAAGTTATTAGCATCATACCCCTTCCCGCCAGAGGATAGGGCACGTTGGGAAACACCCCCTAGGGTGAATAAAGCGCTCACACGCTTGTCTAAAGGCACTACCGTCCCCGGATACGGCCGCCCTTAAGGAACCTGCTGGCAGAAAGCAGTAAAATGTATATACACTCACACGGGTGTGATACTGCGACCAGCAATCGCCTCAGCCTGGATGTGCAGTGCTGGGGTGGCTTGGTCGGATTCCCTGACTGACAATATTGATACCCTAGATAGGGACAGTATATTACTGACTAAAGATGCAGTTCTATATATGCGTGATGCACAGAGGGATATTTGCCGACTGGCATCAAGAGTAAGTGCGCTGTCCATTTCTGCCAGAGAGGGTTATGGACAAGACAGTGGTCAGGTGATGCTGATTCCAAAAGGCATATGGAAGTATCGCCTTATAAAAGGGAGGAGTTATTTGGGGTAGGTCTAACAGACCTGGTGGCCACGGCAACGGCTGGGAAATCCACATTTTTACCCCAGGTAGCCTCTCAACATAAGAAGACGCCGTATTATCAGGCGCAGTCCTTTGGGCCCCATAAGGGCAAGCGGGCAAAAGGCTCCTCATTTCTGCCCCGTGGCAGAGGGAGAGGAAAAAGGCTGCAGAAAACAGCCAGTTCCCAGGAACAGAAGCCCTCTCCCGTTTTCTGCCAAGTCCTCAGCATGACGCTGGGGCTTTACAAGCGGACTCAGGCACGGTGGGTGCCCATCTCAAAAATTTCAGCGTGCAGTGGGCTCACTCACAGGTGGACCCCTGGATCCTTCAGGTGGTATCTCAGGGGTACAAATTGGAATTCGAGACGTCTCCCCTTCGCCGTTTCCTAAAGTCTGCTTTACCGACGTCTCCCTCCGACAGGGAGGCGGTATGGGAAGCCATTCACAAGCTGTATTCCCAGCAGGTGATAATCAAGGTACCCCTCCTACAACAGGGAAAGGGGTATTATTCCACGCTGTTTGTGGTACCGAAGCCGGACGGCTCGGTGAGACCCAATTTAAATCTGAAATCCTTGAACACTTACATACAAAGGTTCAAATTCAAGATGGAGTCACTCAGAGCGGTGATTGCAAACCTGGAAGATGTCCCAATTTACCCTTCTCACCAAGGGTACCTCAGGTTTGTGGTACAGAACTGTCACTATCCGTTTCAGAAGCTGCCGTTTGGTTTGTTCACGGCACCCCGGGTCTTTACCAAAGTAATGGCCGAAATGATGATACTCCTTCGAAGGAAGGGGGTTTTAATTATCCCTTACTTGGACGATCTCCGGATAAGGGCAAGATCCAGGGAACAGTTGGTAGTCGGGGTAGCACTATCTCAAGTAGTGTTGCGGCAGCACGGTTGGATTCTTAATATTCCAAAATCGCAGCTGATCCCGACGACACGTCTTCTATTCCTAAGGATGATCCTGGACACAGTCCAGAAAAAGGTGTTTCTCCAGGAGGAGAAAGCCAGGGAGTTATCCGAACTAGTCAGAAACCTCCTAAAACCAGGCCAAGTGTCAGTGCATCAGTGCACAAGGGTCCTGGGAAAAATGGTGGCTTCCTACGAAGCAATTCCATTCGGCAGATTCCACGCAAGAACTTTCCAGTGGGACCTGCTGGAAAAATGGTCCGGATCGCATCTTCAGATGCATCAGCGGATAACCCTGTCACCAAAGACAAGGGTGTCTCTTCTGTGGTGGTTGCAGAGTGCTCATCTTCTAAAGGGCGCAGATTCGGCATTCAGGACTGGGTCCTGGTGACCACGGATGCCAGCCTGCGAGGCTGGGGAGCAGTCACACAGGGAAGAAATTTCCAGGGCTTGTGGTCAAGCCTGGAGACATCACTTCACATAAATATCTTGGAGCTAAGGGCCATTTACAATGCCCTAAGCCAAGCAAAACCTCTGCTTTAAGGTCAGCCAGTGCTGATCCAGTCGGACAACATCACGGCAGTCGCCCACGTAGACAGACAGGGCGGCACAAGAAGCAGGAGGGCAATGGCAGAAGCTGCAAGGATTTTTCGCTGGGCGGAAAATCATGGGATAGCATTGTCAGCAGTGTTCATTCCGGGAGTGAACAACTGGGAAACAGACTTCCTCAGCAGAAGTCTTCCACATGATTGTAAACCGTTGGGAAAAACCAAAGGTGGACATGATGGCGTCCCGCCTAAACAAAAAATTGGACAGGTATTGCGCCAGGTCAAGGGACCCTCAGGCAATAGCTGTGGACGCTCTGGTAACACCGTGGGTGTACCAGTCAGTGTATGTGTTCCCTCCTCTTCCTCTCTTACCAAAAGTACTGAGAATTATAAGACGGAGGGGAGTAAGAACTATACTCGGGGCTCCGGATTGGCCAAGAAGGACTTGGTACCCGGAACTTCAAGAGATGCTCACGGAGGACCCGTGGCTTCTACCTCTAAGAAGGGACCTGCTCCAGCAAGGACCCTGTCTATTCCAAGACTTACCGCGGCTGCGTTTGACGGCAGGGCGGTTGAACGCCGGATCCTGAAGGAAAAAGGCATTCCGGATGAAGTCATCCCTACCCTGATCAAAGCCAGGAAGGATGTAACCGCAAAGCATTATCACCGCATTTGGCGAAAATATGTTGCGTGGTGCGAGGCCAGTAAGGCCCCGATGGAGGAATTTCAACTAGGTCGATTCCTGCATTTCCTGCAAACAGGAGTGTCTATGGGCCTAAAATTGGGGTCCATTAAGGTTCAAATTTCGGCCCTGTCAATTTTCTTCCAGAAAGAACTAGCTTCAGTTCCTGAAGTTCAGACGTTTGTAAAAGGGGTACTGCATATACAGCCTCCTTTTTGTGCCTCCAGTGGCACCTTGGGATCTCAATGTAGTTTTGGGGTTCCTAAAGTCACAATGGTTTGAACCACTTGAATCTGTGGAGTTAAAATATATCACTTGGAAAGTGGTCATGCTGTTGGCCCTGGCCTCGGCCAGGCGCGTGTCAGAATTGGCGGCTTTATCCTGTAAAAGCCCTTATCTGATTTTCCATTCAGACAGGGCGGAATTGAGGACTCGTCCTCATTTTCTCCCTAAGGTGGTTTCAGCGTTTCATCTGAACCAACCTATTGTGGTACCTGCGGCTACTAGTGACTTGGAGGACTCCAAGTTGTTGGACATAGTCAGGGCCCTGAAAATATATGTTTCCAGGACGGCTGGAGTCAGAAAATCTGACTTGCTGTTTATCCTGTATGCACCCAACAAGTTGGGTGTTCCTGCTTCTAAGCAGACTATTGCTCGTTGGATTTGTAATACAATTCAGCTTGCACATTCTGTGGCAGGCCTGCCACAGCCAAAATCTGTAAAAGTCCATTCCACAAGGAAGGTGGGCTCATCTTGGGCGGCTGCCCGAGGGGTCTCGGCTTTACAACTTTGCCGAGCAGCTACTTGGTCAGGGGCAAACACGTTTGCAAAATTCTACAAATTTGATACCCTGGCTGAGGTGGACCTGGAGTTCTCTCATTCGGTGCTGCAGAGTCATCCGCACTCTCCCGCCCGTTTGGGAGCTTTGGTATAATCCCCATAGTCCTTACGGAGTTCCCAGCATCCACTAGGACGTCAGAGAAAATAAGAATTTACTTACCGATAATTCTATTTCTCGTAGTCCGTAGTGGATGCTGGGCGCCCATCCCAAGTGCGGATTGTCTGCAATACTTGTACATAGTTATTGTTAACTAAATCGGGTTATTGTTGTTGTGAGCCATCTATCCAGAGGCTCCTCTGTTATCATGCTGTTAACTGGGTTCAGATCACAGGTTGTACGGTGTGATTGGTGTGGCCGGTATGAGTCTTACCCGGGATTCATAAATCCTTCCTTATTGTGTACGCTCGTCCGGGCACAGTATCCTAACTGAGGCTTGGAGGAGGGTCATAGGGGGAGGAGCCAGTGCACACCAGGTAGTCCTAAAGCTTTACTTTTGTGCCCAGTCTCCTGCGGAGCCGCTGTTCCCCATGGTCCTTACGGAGTTCCCAGCATCCACTACGGACTACGAGAAATAGAATTATCGGTAAGTAAATTCTTATTTTTGATCGTCCTCCACATTTCTCTTTGTTATCATAATTGCCTTATACATAGTTTAAAATGGTAAAGTATTCATTAAAACTTTAAATCTTGATCTCTGAAATTCTTTTATTACCGTGTATAAAAAAAATCCGTCTGAGTTTTGCTCAGAATGTCAGGTCACACAGGAACGAAGCTGCATGCGAGCGCAGACGCTCGTCGCATTCCTGGCTGCAAAGAGGCAGCATTAGACTTTAATTGCTTTAGTCTTGTACGAAATAAAGCCGCAATTAGCTTGTGGAAGGGACTATCCGTTTAAACAAGGTCATTTGAATCCCACCAAGGACAACAGAAGCACTCGTAAATGTATGTAGAATGTAATGCAATATCTCTATTGTTCCAAGGCCAACGCAGGGAGAAATGCCAAATACTCACAATTTATCACTTAACTTTTTAGCGCAATTGGGAAACATAAAGTGCCGACAGAAAACGCACGCACTCAAAATAAAACCTCATACAATAAACAGTTTAGACAAATGACTCAAAGCCATTGAAATAGGACTTGTGAGGATTCTGTGTATTAGAGTTCCAAGTATAATCAGTGCCATGCAGTATCCCCGAGGCACAGGGCCGTATGGACGGCACCATCTCTGCAGCACGGAACATCCTTGGGACTCTCCAGGCAGTGCCGCACTTCCATAGGTGTGCGCAGCTAATTTTATTAGGGGTGCACCACAGGATGGGCGTGTCTTGTACCACCTTTTGGGCGTGTCTAGAACCCCCTATAAGCGTGTCTAGCACCGCCCAGGGACATGTCTAGCACTATTTTACATTCTCTCAGTAAAATCACATGGCTTAATCTAATTTCTCCCTAGTTCCTAATAATAAAGTAGATATAATAGATCCCGGAGAAATAAAATGAAACACAATGGTGCGACCACTGGCTGGTACTGACTGCTACAGCATAACCCTGAGTCCTAGCTGAGGCTGCACCTTATCGCTGATTACACTTTCCCAACCAATCCCTGACCAAGTGGCAGAACTAGAGCGTGGTGGGCCTAGGTGCATATGCATTCCCCTCTACCCCCTTCCCATCCCCACGGTAGCATCTAGATTCCCTTCGTGGAGAGGACCTTTACCATAATGCACTGGGTCAATGTCACCAACTATTTGGAATAGTAACCTATTGCGAGCAAAGCGAGACACGGAGCCCGAAGTGTGGCAAGCAAAGCAAGCCCGCAAAGGTACAATGCAGCATAAATAAAACAAAATGCTCTACTACAAACGGAGATTTTAAAAAACATTAACATGCTGTAAGGGCAGAAGAGAAATTCCACCCTCAGCTGATGTCACATTCTGTTCCTTTCCACGAGGGAATAATAGACTCAACCCCCTCCCCACACACACACACACCCCACCCCACCCCACCCCTTGAACCTACACCCTAATTTTGAGTGGGCCATTCTGAAAAGTACAGGAGATTTAGGGGGCCAAAGGTTTGAGTTTTAATATAACACAAGTAAAGTTTAATATATACACATGTGCCATCAGACCCCTCGTCTGCAGGACACCAGCATTTGTCACACATGTCCCCATGATCACAAACTACTGACAGTAGTGCCCCTTATTCACATTACGCTATACAGTATGAGCCAAATTCACATTACGCCACAAGATATGAGCCGAACAGCCAAATTCACATTACGCCACACAGTATGATCCAAATTAACATTGCACCACACGATATGAGCAGAAATTCACATTATGCCACGTGGTATGAGCCAAAATCACATTACATTACACGGTATGAGCCAAATTCGCATTACGCCACACGGTATGAGCCAAATCTACATTACGCAACACAGTATGAGCCAAATTCACATTATGCAACACGGTATGAGCCAAATTCACATTACGCCACACGGTATGAGCCAAATTCACATTACCCCACCCGGTATGAGCCAGATTCACATTACATTACACGGTATGAGGCAAATTCACATTACGTCACACGGTATGAGGCAAATTCACATTACGCCAAACGGTATGAGCCAAATTCACATTACGCCTCACAGTATGAGCCAAATTCACATTACGCCACGTGGTATGAGCCAAATTCACATTACACCACGTGGTATGAGCCAAAATCACATTACATTACACGGTATGAGCCAAATTCACACTACGCCACACGGTATGAGCCAGATTCACATTACGTCACACGGTATGAGGCAAATTCACATTACGTCACACGGTATGAGGCAAATTCACATTACGCCAAACGGTATGAGCCAAATTCACCTTATGCCACACAGTATGAGCCAAATTCACATTACGCCACGTGGTATGAGCCAAAATCACATTACATTACACGGTATGAGCCAAATCTACATGACGCAACACGGTATGAGCCAAATTCACATTATGCCACACGGGATATAGAATATACACATGTAACTTTTCTTTTCTTTTCTTGAGTGCACCCACAGATCTCATTTTTTGGGGGGTAACTAAAGTCACTTCATGGATGTACTGGAAGTATATATAGATTTTACTACCCCTGGCTGGCCTTGTCCCCTCTCTTTCCCCTGCAGCACTGTGAGCAGTGACTTACTTTCTCAGTTACAGTCTCTGCTGAATGTGTCCTCCAGCGGAGCCCTGAGAGCGCGGTGCGGGAGGAGAGCATGGCCGGAAGAAGAGAGACTGCAGCTAGTGCGTGGTGCGAGCCAGGAGGATGTTTTGACATGACGTCAGTCCTCCCTGTGCGGCCGCCGGACAGAAGAGTATACTGAATGGAAGCGCGTGGCTCAGCTTCTTAGTTCTTACTGTATATTAACATAGAAACATGGGTTAATATACAATCAGAACTAAGAAGCTGAGCTGCGCGCTTCCATTCAGTATACTCTACTGGCCAGCGGTCGCACAGGGAGGACTGACGTCATGTCAAAACATCCTCCCAGCTTGCAACACGCACCCGCTGCAGTCTCTGTTCTTCCTATATTCTTTCTATATTGTCCTGCCCTGGCGGCGGCAGCAGCGGAGAAGAGAATGAGTAGCAAGCTGGGCTCGGTGGTGAGCCGCAGCGATCACCACTGTGCTGCTGCAGCAGGCGTGGCGTGTGGGGGGTGCCTAACATTAGGGGGTGCCTGTGCGCACCAGGCACCCCCCGTGTGCACGCCTATGCGCACTTCCTGGTGCCAGTGCCCCCCTCCCCCCCCCCCCCCGTGTGACATCATGTGCTCAGGGGGCATGATGTCACGAGCACTGCTGCCCTGTTACGACGCTAACTGTATCACACTACAGATATGCCTCAGAAAGGCCCTCAGATTTACCTACATTTCCAGACAAACATTTTACAGTGAGAAATATAACATTAAAAATTCTCCATATGGGTCTTTTGCAGTGGGTTAAAATGAGAGTATTTCCTCAAAGAAAATAATAGAACTAAAATGTGTACAGTAAATGTGTTACTGATGGGATCTGGAGCCTAGCAGTGTCAAAACAGCCACCTGAGGCAGCCATTCTGCTGTATGGAGACAAGAGTGGGGGGGGGGGCCTCTCCTGAGCAGGTGCCACATGTATGCACAAGTGAAACCCCTGAGGATCCACTGCTTATGTCAGAACCTGCAGGGGCCTCTACTTCTACTGAGAATGCACAGTCAGGTAGGGTCATATAAAGTATAACCACAGCAGTGTTTACTGTGGGTCCAGTATTCAAGGCCTCCATGCTGTTCATCTGTGGACAGAGTGGGGACTCGGGAGACCCCATACATAGTCATAGCTAGGAGCTGCCTGATGTCTTGTTATGTCAGCTGTAGTACTTCTGTACAAAATCTCTTTCTACTGGTTGTCTACAGGATGGGTTACATATGTCGGCATCGCTATGTCTTGTGGCTGACAAACAAGGATTTAGCTAGTATAGCCGGGTTCAGTCAGTATGATTTGCCGATGGTCGAGATGCCGGCTGTCAGTGTATTACTCTGCAGTCTGTTTTCATTCCCTGCACTAGAGGCAGCTTCTCTGCTCTAGTGTTTTCCCTCCTAGTGGTAGCTCAGTGCAGGAGGAGGTGCTTAGTGCACAGTCACAGAGTTCTTCCTGGAAGAGACAACGGCACTAATGTGCAGCTTCTGCTCTCCTCAGTGTGTGACCTTGTCTACCCCGCAGCCTGATCCTGTGTGTACTGAGACGCTGTGTTACCGCTGTACAGTTGCGTGCAGTGAGGACAGTGGCTGGTGAGGCACTACAGCCATAATGTCCGCCGAATCCTGCCGATGACCCCTACCGCCGCCGAGCCAATGCCCACTACTGCCTCTGAGCCGATGCCCGCTGCCACCGCCAATGGCTTACAAACTCGCCCACCATCAACTGACCCAGCCCTCCGCCACTAATTTGCATCTCAGTCCGATGCCGCCAATGCCCGCTGCCTGCCTGCTCATCATACTTGTGATATATTGTACATTTTTATAGAAAAGAAAAATTAGTGTTTGGGAAGGGAGTGGGAGGAGGACATGAATGCAATTTTGTTGTCCAGGGCTTCCATTAACTTAATGGAGAAGGGTCTGAATGGGTTAAAAAAATAAAATAAGAATTTACTCACCGGTAATTCTATTTCTCGTAGTCCGTAGTGGATGCTGGGAACTCCGAAAGGACCATGGGGGATAGCGGGCTCCGAAGGAGGCTGGGCACTCTAGAAAGATTTAGGACTACCTGGTGTGCACTGGCTCCTCCCACTATGACCCTCCTCCAAGCCTCAGTTAGGACACTGTGCCCGGACGAGCGTACACAATAAGGAAGGATTTTGAATCCCGGGTAAGACTCATACCAGCCACACCAATCACACCGTACAACTCGTGATATGAATCCCAGTTAACAGTATGAAACAACTGAGCCTCTCAACAGATGGCTCAACAATAACCCGATTTAGTTAACAATAACTATGTACAAGTATTGCAGATAAACCGCACTTGGGATGGGCGCCCAGCATCCACTACGGACTACGAGAAATAGAATTACCGGTGAGTAAATTCTTATTTTCTCTAACGTCCTAGTGGATGCTGGGAACTCCGAAAGGACCATGGGGATTATACCAAAGCTCCCAAACGGGCGGGAGAGTGCGGATGACTCTGCAGCACCGAATGAGAGAACTCCAGGTCCTCCTCAGCCAGGGTATCAAATTTGTAGAATTTTGCAAACGTGTTTGCCCCTGACCAAGTAGCTGCTCGGCAAAGTTGTAAAGCCGAGACCCCTCGGGCAGCCGCCCAAGATGAGCCCACCTTCCTAGTGGAATGGGCATTTACAGATTTTGGCTGTGGCAGGCCTGCCACAGAATGAGCAAGCTGAATTGTACTACAAATCCAGCGAGCAATAGTCTGCTTAGAAGCAGGAGCACCCAGCTTGTTGGGTGCATACAGGATAAACAGCGAGTCAGATTTTCTGACTCCAGCCGTCCTGGAAACATATATTTTCAGGGCCCTGACAACGTCTAGCAACCTGGAGTCCTCCAAGTCCCTAGTAGCCGCAGGCACCACAATAGGCTGGTTCAGGTGAAACGCTGACACCACCTTTGGGAGAAATTGGGGACGAGTCCTCAATTCTGCCCTATCCATATGGAAAATCAGATAAGGGCTTTTACATGATAAAGCCGCCAATTCTGACACACGCCTGGCTGAAGCCAAAGCCAATAACATGACCACTTTCCACGTGAGATATTTCAGATCCACGGTTTTTAGTGGCTCAAACCAATGTGATTTTAAGAAACTCAACAGCACGTTGAGATCCCAAGGTGCCACAGGAGGCACAAATGGGGGCTGAATATGCAGCACTCCTTTCACAAATGTCTGAACTTCAGGTACTGAAGCTAGTTCTTTTTGAAAGAAAATCGACAGAGCCGAGATCTGTACTTTAATGGAGCCTAGTTTTAGGCCCATATTAACTCCTGCTTGCAGGAAATGCAGAAAACGACCTAGTTGAAATTCCTCTGTTGGAGCCTTTTCGGCCTCACACCATGCAACATACTTCCGCCATATGCGGTGATAATGATTTGCTGTAACCTCTTTCCTAGCTTTAATAAGCGTAGGAATGACTTCCTCCGGAATGCCCTTTTCCTTCAGGATCCGGCATTCAACCGCCATGCCGTCAAACGCAGCCGCGGTAAGTCTTGGAACAGACAGGGCCCCTGCTGTAGCAGGTCTTGTCTGAGCGGCAGAGACCACGGGTCCTCTGAGATCATCTCTTGAAGTTCCGGGTACCACGCTCTTCTTGGCCAATCCGGAACCACGAGAATTGTGTTTACTCCTCGCTTTCTTATTATTCTCAATACCTTTGGTATGAGAGGTAGAGGAGGGAACACATAAACTGACTGGTACACCCACGGTGTCACTAGAGCGTCCACAGCTATCGCCTGAGGGTCTCTTGACCTGGCGCAATACCTCTCTAGTTTTTTGTTTAGGCGGGACGCCATCATGTCCACCTGTGGACGACCCCACTGATTTACAATCATTTGGAAGACTTCTGGATGAAGTCCCCACTCTCCCGGGTGGAGGTCGTGCCTGCTGAGAAAGTCTGCTTCCCAGTTGTCCACTCCCGGGATGAACACTGCTGACAGTGCTAGTACATGATTTTCCGCCCATCGGAGAATCCTTGTGGCTTCTGCCATTGCCATCCTGCTTCTTGTGCCGCCCTGTCGATTCACATGGGCGACTGCCGTGATGTCGTCTGACTGGATCAGCACCGGCTGGTGTAGGAGCAGGGATTTTGCTTGACTTAGGGCATTGTAAATGGCCCTTAGTTCCAGAATATTTATGTGAAGGGAAGTCTCCTGACTTGACCATAGTCCTGTTAGGGTCTCCTGCCCTGTGCTGCCACGTCGTCATGGCAACCTGGAGACAAGTGCTAGCGGAGTGACCTGAGCGCAGCTGATACTCCGGTTCGGGTCTTTTGCTGTGCAGTGGTTATAGGCTCTGTGCATGGCAGGGGATCCGGTGCTGGTTTTTGTGCTCACAGTCTGTGAGGTCTGAGTGGGGCGTGGACAGCACCTGCTTTATAAGGCCTCTTCTCAGGGTAAGCAGATGCTGCTGAATCTTTGTTGGTTAGTCAGTTTCTGAAAGTTAGCCAGTACTGTGTAGCTTTGTATTTGTTTGTTGCTTACTGCAAATAGGCCTGGGGATTTGGTATTACACTCTGCCAATCCAGACCTAGCAGTAAGACTGGAGTCAGTCGTTTAGCTTGCTGGGGTTCTGTTACTACTCTGTGAACTTAGCAAGTTTGCGGCTGTATTCTAAGACTTGCCTGTCTAATCCTGTCTCACTTTGCTAGGTGTCAGGGGTCAGTTTAGTGGCAGTAAGCTGAACCTGTGCACTGCAAGTGAGAATTAGGATTGTGGAGACTCTCCTTGTGTCTATCATTCCATCTCTGACCAAGGAGTTTACTGCCACACCCGTTGGTAACCCTTTAGGGTTTTGCTGTTGCCCTTAGCAACAGCATTTCGGGTTCTCTACGTATTAAAACACAACATCTTGCTTTTCTCATCTGAGCAGTTCTAATACAAGGGAGATACCCAGTTCCTTAGCCTCTGGGCTTCTCTGTTCACTTTGTGTGTATTTTGTTACCCTATCACCTTCTGTGTACGTTATGTCATATTCCCCAGTCTGTCTGTAAGTCCATTTGTTTTGCATAACAGTTCAAACACCAGTACATTCCTGCAGGCACTGGAGTGCATAACAGTCCTGACACCAGTACTTTCCTGCAGGCACTGGTGTGCATAACAAGTCCTTGGAAGTTTCTTCCCTTTGTGACTGCCCCCCAGCCTCGTAGGCTGGCATCCGTGGTCACCAGGACCCAGTCCTGTATGCTGAATCTGCGGCCCTCCAAAAGATAAGCACTCTGCAGCCACCACAGAAGAGACACCCTGGTTCTTGGGGACAGGGTTATCAAGCGATGCATCTGGATCCACCTGTGAGCGAGCCCACTGATCGCTGAAATTCATGAGGCGGGCCCCCACCGTACCTGGCTCCGCCTGTGGAGCCCCACCGTCATGTGGCGGACTTGGAAGAGGAAGCGGGGGAGGACTTTTGCTCCTGGGAACCTGCTGTTTGTTGCAGCCTTTTTCCCCTACCTCTGCCTCTAGAGAGAAAAGACCCTCCTTTTCCCCGCTTGTTTTTCTGGGTCCGAAAGGACTGAACCTGATAAAATGGCGCCTTCTTAGGCTGTGAGGGGACATGGGGTAAAAATGCTGACTTCCCAGACGTTGCTGTGGAAACTAGGTTGGAGAGACCATCCCCAAATAATTCCTCCCCCTTATAAGGCAAAACTTCCATGTGCCTTTTGGAATCTGCATCTCCAGTCCACTGGCGAGTCCATAAGCATCTCCTAGCAGAGATGGACAATGCACTTATTTTAGATGCCAGCCGGCAGACTTCCCTCTGTGCATCTCTCATATATAAGACTGAGTCTTTGATATGGTCAATTGTTAGCAGAATCGTGTCTCTGTCTAGTGTGTCAATATTTTCTGACAGTTTATCCGACCACGCAGCGGCAGCACTGCACATCCATGCTGACGCAATAGCTGGTCTAAGTATAATGCCTGAGTGTGTATATACAGACTTCAGGATTGCCTCCTGCTTTCTATCAGCAGGTTCCTTAAGGGCGGCCGTATCCTGAGACGGTAGTGCCACCTTTTTAGACAAACGTGTGAGCGCTTTATCCACCCTAGGAGGTGTTTCCCAACATAACCTATCCTCTGGCGGGAAAGGGAACGCCATTAGTACCTTCTTAGGAATTACCAATTTTTTATCAGGGGAAGCCCACGCTTCTTCACACACTTCATTTAATTCATCTGACGGGGGAAAAACTACAGGTAGTTTTTTCTCCCCAAACATAATACCCTTTTTTGTGGTACCTGGATGTAAATCAGAGATATTTAACACCTCTTTCATTGCCTCAATCATGCAGTGAATGGCCTTAATGGGCATTAAATTTGACTCATCGTCGTCGACACTGGTGTCAGTATCCGTGTCGACATCTACTTGTGCCATCTGAGATAGCGGGCGTTTCAGAGCCCCTGATGACTTTTGAGACACCTGGACAGGCACGAGCTGAGAACTCGGCTGTCCCGCTGTCGGCATGTCGTCAAATTTCTTATGTAATGAGTCTATACGTGCACTCATTTCTTTCCATAAGCACACCCACTCAGGTGTCTGCCCCCCAGGGGGTGACATCCCTTCTAAAGGCATCTGCTCCGCCTCCACCTCATTATCCTCATCAAACATGTCGACACAGCCGTACCGACACACTCCACACACACAGGGAATGCTCTATATAGAGGACAGGACCCACAAAAGCCCTTTGGGGGGACAGAGTGAGAGTATGCCAGCACACACCAGAGCGCTATATAAGGCAGGGACTAACTGAGTTATGTCCCTTATAGCTGCTTTTTAATATAACTATATACTGCGCCAAATTAAATGCCCCCCCTCTCTCTTTTTTACCCTTTTCTGTAGAGTAGTCTGCAGGGGAGAGCCAGGGAGCTTCCTTCCAGCGGAACTGTGAGGGAAAATGGCGCCCAGTGTGCTGAGGGAGATAGCTCCGCCCCTTTTCCGCGGCCTATTCTCCCGCTTTTTTATGGAATCTGGCAGGGGTATTTACCTCATATATAGCCCCTGGGGCTATATATTGAGGTATTTTTGCCAGCCAAGGTGTTTTTATTGCTGCCTCAGGGCGCCCCCCCCCAGCGCCCTGCACCCTCAGTGACCGGAGTGTGAAGTGTGAGAGGAGCAATGGCGCACAGCTGCAGTGCTGTGCGCTACCTTGGTGAAGACTGATGTCTTCATGCCGCCGATTTTCCGGACCATCTTCTTGCTTCTGGCTCTGTAAGGGGGACGGCGGCGCGGCTCCGGGACCGAACATCAAGGCTGGGCCTGCGGTCGATCCCTCTGGAGCTAATGGTGTCCAGTAGCCTAAGAAGCCCAATCCGGCTGCAAGCAGGCGAGTTCGCTTCTTCTCCCCTTAGTCCCTCGCTGCAGTGAGCCTGTTGCCAGCAGGTCTCACTGAAAATAATAAACCTAAGACTATCTTTCTTCTAAGAGCTCAGGAGAGCCCCTAGTGTGCATCCAACCTCGGCCGGGCACAAAATCTAACTGAGGCTTGGAGGAGGGTCATAGTGGGAGGAGCCAGTGCACACCAGGTAGTCCTAAATCTTTCAAGAGTGCCCAGCCTCCTTCGGAGCCCGCTATCCCCCATGGTCCTTTCGGAGTTCCCAGCATCCACTAGGTCGTTAGAGAAAAAGTGTGAGGTCCCCCCTCCTAAGTATAACCAGCCTCGGGCTCTTTGAGCCGGTCCTGGTTGTTTAAATACTGGGAAAACATTGGATAGGGGTTCCCCATATTTAGACAACCAGCACCGGGCTCTTAGTCCGATCCTGGTTCCAAAAATACGGGGGACAAAAGATGTAGTGGTCCCCCGAATTTTTAAAACCAGCACCGGGCTTCACTAGCCAGGGACATAATGCCACAGCCGGGGGACACATTTATGTAGGTCCCTGCGGCCGTGGCATTACCTTCCCAACTAGTCACCTCTGGCCGGGGTTCCCTGGAGGAGTGGGGACCCCTTAAATCAAGGGGTCCCCCCCCTCCTGGCACCCAAGGGCCAGGGGTGAAGCCCGAGGCTGTTCCCAGCACCCCTGGGCGGTGGGTGCCGGGCTGATAGCCATGTGTGTAAAAATAAAAAGAATATTGTTTTTTGTTGTGGAACTACAAGGCCCAGCAAGCCTCCCCCGCTTGCTAGTACTTGGAGAACCTCAATGCGGGGAAATAACGGGCCCGCTGCTACCTGTAGTTCTACAACAACAAAAATACCCAAATAAAAACACACACACCGTGAAAGTAAAAATGTATTAAAACACACTTACACACTCACACATATCCCACGCCGGTCACGTCCACTTGTCCAGTAGAATCCAATAGGGGTACCTATAAAAATGAGAGAGATTACTTACCTACATCCCACGCCGATCACGTCCACTTGTCCAGTAGAATCCATTAGGGGTACCTGTAAGAATGAAAATAAATACTTCCCCACAGGAGGGTGAAAGGGGAGAGAGAGAGAGAGAGAGAGAGAGAGAGAGACATGAACTAACCTGCTGCTGCTGGCTGTGAGCGGGAGGACGGAGCCGGCGGAGGAGGTCGGGCGAGAGCCACGCGCACTGCAGGGCCACTGGTGCTCCCGGCTACCTCCAACGCCACTCACCGCCGGTATCCGCCGCCTCCAGCGCCACATGTGGGGGATTGGACAGTGGATCCAGGCTGGATCATCCAGCACTGGATCCGCTGTCCAATCACAGGTGCCTCGCTGACATGGGGGTGGTGTCCCTGTCAGCGAGGCACTTGTTTAAGTGCCGCTTTGCTCAACTTTTTTAATGGGCTTTTACAGCCCAGTGCTTGGCCCCGCCCCCCGCTCTGTCCCCGTTCCCATTATGTATGGAAGGCAGAATATGTGTCATAAGTATCTTCTTTGTATTATTTTAATAATTAATCACAGGGGAGGCACTGCCTCCCCTGACTGCACGTCCCTGCCGCTGTACTGCTTCACATGTATACTGTGAGTTCCTGCTGCTGCAGAACTACATGCTACAAGCTGTTATCTCTGTTATCTGAATAAACCAATCATCCTGGTTAAGTGCCATTGTGTGGACTAACATCCGTACCCGACACCGCAACACTCTGCCAACTGTCAGTATACTGACAGCGGCATCCCGTCCATCATAATCCCAACAAGCCACCAGAATGCCCCCTAACCCTCCTCTAGCCCCTACCCTAACCCTCCCCTGTGGTGCCTAACCCTAACTCTCCCCACTGCCTAAACCCAATACTCCCCGCTTGATGCCTAACCCTAAACTCAGCTTCTGTGTGCCTAACCCTCCCTCTCCGGTCCCTAACCTTCCCGACCTTGCACTCTAACCCTAACACCCCTTCTCCTGCCTAAACCTAACCTCCAACCCCCCTCCCCCCCCCCCCCTCGCGACAGGACGCAACAGTTGCTTCTATATTTCTCTAACGTCCTAAGTGGATGCTGGGGACTCCGTCAGGACCATGGGGAATAGCGGCTCCGCAGGAGACAGGGCACAAAAATAAAGCTTTAGGATCAGGTGGTGTGTACTGGCTCCTCCCCCTATGACCCTCCTCCAAGCCTCAGTTAGGTTTTTGTGCCCGTCCGAGCAGGGTGCAATCTAGGTGGCTCTCTTAAAGAGCTGCTTAGAAAAAGTTTTTTAGGTTTTTTATTTTCAGTGAGTCCTGCTGGCAACAGGCTCACTGCATCGAGGGACTTAGGGGAGAGAATTTCAACTCACCTGCGTGCAGGATGGATTGGATTCTTAGGCTACTGGACACCATTAGCTCCAGAGGGAGTCGGAACACAGGTCTCACCCTGGGGTTCGTCCCGGAGCCGCGCCGCCGACCCCCCTTACAGATGCTGAAGATTGAAGGTCCGGAAACAGGCGGCAGAAGGCTCTTCAGTCTTCATGAAGGTAGCGCACAGCACTGCAGCTGTGCGCCATTGTTGTCACACACTTCACACCAAGCGGTCACGGAGGGTGCAGGGCGCTGCTGGGGGCGCCCTGGGCAGCAATATTTTATTACCTTAAGGCAAAAGAATACATCACATATAGCCATTAAGGCTATATGTATGTATTTAACCCATGCCAGTTATCTAAATCCACGGGAGGAAAGCCCGCCGAAATAGGGGGCGGGGCTTATTCTCCTCAGCACACAGCGCCATTTTCCTGCTCAGCTCCGCTGTGAGGAAGGCTCCCAGGACTCTCCCCTGCACTGCACTACAGAAACAGGGTAAAACAGAGAGGGGGGGCATTTTTTGGCGATATACTGGATATATTTAAGCTGCTATAAGGAACAACACTTATATAAGGTTGTTCCCATATATATTATAGCGCTTGGGTGTGTGCTGGCAAACTCTCCCTCTGTCTCCCCAAAGGGCTAGTGGGGTTCTGTCTTCGATAAGAGCATTCCCTGTGTGTCTGCTGTGTGTCGGTACGTGTGTGTCGACATGTATGAGGACGATGTTGGCGTGGAGGCAGAGCAATTGCCGATAATGGTGATGTCACCCCCCAGGGAGTCGACACCGGAATGGATGGCTTTGTTTATGGAATTACGTGATAATGTCAGCACATTACAAAAATCAGTTGACGACATGAGACGGCCGGCAAACCAGTTAGTACCTGCCCAGGCGTCTCAGACACCGTCAGGGGCTGTAAAGCGCCCTTTACCTCAGTCGGTCGACACAGACCCAGACACAGACACTGAATCTAGTGTCGACGGTGATGAAACAAACGTATTTTCAAGTAGGGCCACACGTTATATGATCACGGCAATGAAGGAGGCTTTGCATATCTCTGATGCTGCAAGTACCACAAAAAGGGGTATTATGTGGGGGGTAAAAAAAA
Source organism: Pseudophryne corroboree (assembly GCF_028390025.1). Lineage (NCBI taxonomy): Eukaryota > Metazoa > Chordata > Amphibia > Anura > Myobatrachidae > Pseudophryne > Pseudophryne corroboree. Next base: position 86,597,664 of record NC_086454.1, on the reverse strand, counting down.
ACTACCTGTAGTTTTTCCTGAATCAGAGGAATTAAATGATGTATGTGATGAAGCGTGGGTTAACCCAGATAGAAAAATGCTAATTTCAAAAAAGTTATTAGCATTATACCCTTTCCCGCCAGAGGTTAGGGCGCGCTGGGAAACACCCCCTAGGGTGGATAAGGCGCTCACACGCTTATCAAAACAAGTGGCGTTACCGTCTCCGGATACGGCCGCCCTCAAGGATCCAGCAGATAGGAGACTGGAAACTACCCTAAAAAGTATATACACACATACTGGTGTTATACTGCGACCGGCCATCGCCTCAGCCTGGATGTGCAGTGCTGGGGTCGTCTGGTTGGATTCCCTGACTGAAAATATTGATACCCTGGATAGGGACAGTATTTTATTGACTATAGAGCAATTAAAGGATGCTTTCCTTTATATGCGAGATGCGCAGAGAGATATTTGCACTCTGGCATCGAGAGTAAATGCGATGTCCATATCTGCCAGAAGGAGTTTATGGACGCGACAGTGGTCAGGTGATGCGGATTCCAAACGACATATGGAAGTATTGCCGTATAAAGGGGAGGAATTATTTGGCGTCGGTCTATCGGATCTGGTGGCCACGGCAACTGCCGGAAAATCCACCTTTTTACCTCAGACCCCCTCCCAACAGAAAAAGACACCGTCTTTTCAGCCGCAGTCCTTTCGGTCCTATAAGAACAAGCGGACAAAAGGACAGTCATATCTGCCTAGGGGCAGAGGAAGGGGTAAGAGAGGGCAGCAAGCAGCCCCTGCCCAGGAACAGAAGCCCTCCCAGGGTTCTGCAAAGCCCTCAGCATGACGCTGGGGCCTTACAAGCGGACTCAGGAACGGTGGGGGGTCGACTCAAGAATTTCAGCGCACAGTGGGCTTGCTCACAGGTGGACCCCTGGATTCTGCAGGTAGTATCTCAGGGTTACAGGTTGGAATTCGAGAAGTCTCCCCCTCGCCGGTTCCTAAAGTCTGCTTTGCCAACGTCTCCCTCAGACAGGGCGACGGTATTGGAAGCCATTCACAAGCTGTTTGCTCAGCAGGTGATAGTCAAGGTACCCCTCCTACAACAGGGAAAGGGGTATTACTCCACGCTATTTGTGGTACCGAAGCCGGACGGCTCGGTAAGACCTATTCTAAATCTGAAATCTTTGAACCTGTACATACAAAAATTCAAGTTCAAGATGGAGTCACTCAGAGCAGTGATAGCGAATCTGGAAGAAGGGGACTTTATGGTGTCCCTGGACATAAAGGATGCTTACCTGCATGTCCCAATTTGCCCTTCACATCAAGGGTACCTCAGGTTCGTGGTGCAAAACTGTCATTATCAGTTTCAGACGCTGCCGTTTGGATTGTCCACGGCACCTCGGGTCTTTACCAAGGTAATGGCCGAAATGATGATTCTTCTGCGAAGAAGAGGCGTATTAATTATCCCTTACTTGGACGATCTCCTGATAAGGGCAAGGTCCAGAGAACAGCTGGAGGACGGAGTAGCACTAACCCAAGTAGTGCTGCAACAACACGGGTGGATTCTGAATTTTCCAAAATCTCAGTTGACCCCGACAACACGTCTGCTGTTCCTGGGAATGATTCTGGACACGGTTCAGAAAAAGGTGTTTCTTCCGGAGGAGAAAGCCAGGGAGTTATCCGAACTTGTCAGGAACCTCCTAAAACCAGGGACAGTGTCTGTACATCAATGCACAAGAGTCCTGGGAAAGATGGTGGCTTCTTACGAAGCGATTCCATTCGTCAGATTCCACGCACGAACTTTTCAGTGGGATCTGCTGGACAAATGGTCCGGATCGCATCTGCAGATGCATCAGCGGATAACCTTATCGCCACGGACAAGGGTGTCTCTTCTGTGGTGGTTGCAGAGTGCTCATCTGTTAGAGGGCCGCAGATTCGGCATACAGGACTGGGTCCTGGTGACCACGGATGCCAGTCTGAGAGGCTGGGGAGCGGTCACACAAGGAAGAAACTTCCAGGGAGTATGGTCAAGCCTGGAGATGTCTCTTCACATAAATATACTGGAGCTAAGAGCGATTTACAATGCTCTAAGTCTGGCAAAACCCCTGCTTCAGGGTCAGCCGGTGTTGATCCAGTCGGACAACATCACGGCAGTCGCCCACGTAAACAGACAGGGCGGCACAAGAAGCAGGACAGCAATGGCAGAAGCTGCAAGGATTCTTCGCTGGGCGGAAGATCATGTGATAGCACTGTCAGCAGTATTCATTCCGGGAGTGGACAACTGGGAAGCAGACTTCCTCAGCAGACACGATCTACACCCGGGAGAGTGGGGACTTCATCCAGAAGTCTTCCACATGATTGTGAACCGTTGGGAAAAACCAATGGTGGATATGATGGCGTCCCGCCTCAACAAAAAACTGGACAGGTATTGCGCCAGGTCAAGAGATCCTCAGGCAATAGCTGTGGACGCTCTGGTAACACCGTGGGTGTTCCAGTCAGTGTATGTGTTCCCTCCTTTGCCTCTCATACCAAAAGTACTGAGAATTATACGGCAGAAGGGAGTAAGAACGATACTAGTGGCTCCGGATTGGCCAAGAAGAACTTGGTACCCGGAACTTCAAGAGATGCTCACGGAGGATCCGTGGCCTCTACCTCTAAGACGGGACCTGCTTCAGCAGGGACCGTGTCTATTCCAAGACTTACCGCGGCTGCGTTTGACGGCATGGCGGTTGAACGCCGAATTCTAAAGGAAAAAGGCATTCCGGAAGAGGTCATTCCTACACTGGTAAAAGCCAGGAAGGAGGTGACTGCACAACATTATCACCGCATTTGGAGAAAATATGTTGCGTGGTGTGAGGCCAGGAAGGCCCCCACGGAGGAATTTCAACTGGGTCGATTTCTACATTTCCTGCAAACAGGATTATCTATGGGCCTCAAATTGGGGTCCATTAAGGTTCAAATTTCGGCCCTGTCGATTTTCTTCCAGAAAGAATTGGCTTCAGTTCCTGAAGTCCAGACTTTTGTAAAAGGAGTACTACATATACAGCCCCCGGTTGTGCCCCCAGTGGCACCGTGGGATCTTAATGTAGTCTTGGATTTTCTCAAATCCCATTGGTTTGAGCCGCTCAAATCGGTGGAGCTGAAGTATCTCACATGGAAAGTAACCATGCTACTGGCCCTGGCTTCAGCCAGGAGAGTATCAGAATTGGCGGCTTTATCATATAAGAGCCCATATCTGATTTTCCATACGGACAGGGCAGAACTGCGGACGCGTCCTCATTTTCTGCCTAAGGTGGTGTCAGCGTTTCACCTGAACCAGCCTATTGTGGTGCCTGCGGCTACTAACGAGTTGGAGGATTCCAAGTTGTTGGACGTGGTCCGGGCATTGAAAATATTGTATGCACCCAACAAGATGGGTGCTCCTGCTTCTAAGCAGACGATTGCTCGTTGGATTTGTAGCACAATTCAACTTGCACATTCTGTGGCAGGCTTGCCACAACCTAAATCTGTCAAGGCCCATTCCACAAGGAAAGTGGGCTCATCCTGGGCGGCTGCCCGGGGAGTCTCGGCATTACAACTCTGCCGAGCTGCTACTTGGTCAGGGGCAAATACGTTTGCAAAATTCTACAAATTTGATACCCTGGCTGAGGAGGACCTTGAGTTCTCTCATTCGGTGCTGCAGAGTCATCCGCACTCTCCCGCCCGTTTGGGAGCTTTGGTATAATCCCCATGGTCCTGACGGAGTCCCCAGCATCCACTTAGGACGTTAGAGAAAATAAGAATTTACTTACCGATAATTCTATTTCTCGTAGTCCGTAGTGGATGCTGGGCGCCCATCCCAAGTGCGGATTGTCTGCAATACTTGTACATAGTTATTGTTACAAAAAAAATCGGGTTGTTATTTGTTGTGAGCCGTCTGTTCAGAGGCTCCTACGTTTGTCATACTGTTAACTGGGTTCAGATCACAAGTTATACGGTGTGATTGGTGTGGCTGGTATGAGTCTTACCCGGGGTTCAATATCCTTCCTTATTGTGTACGCTCGTCCGGGCACAGTATCCTAACTGAGGCTTGGAGGAGGGTCATAGGGGGAGGAGCCAGTACACACCACCTGATCCTAAAGCTTTATTTTTGTGCCCTGTCTCCTGCGGAGCCGCTATTCCCCATGGTCCTGACGGAGTCCCCAGCATCCACTACGGACTACGAGAAATAGAATTATCGGTAAGTAAATTCTTATTTTACAGCTACTGTAACTGCACAATTGAATCAATCATTTGATTGATTGATTGATTGATTGATTGATTGATTGATGTAGATTTTTGCATTTGGAACTCTGTTCCTTAAAACCATACAGCCTCCAGGGTCTGACATTTGGATATTGTTAGTAAATACCCAGTATGATTTCATGTAGACGCTACTTCAAGTGTTGCTGCACTCTGGGGCTGGTTCAGATGATTCATGATCCATTCATTGAAAGCAGGAGCCATACGATGATTAGAAAGAGCAGTGTTGTTTTCGGTTGGTACGCAGAGGTAAGCAGTTCCGGCAAATTTTTTTCAGCATCATTTTTAATTCTTGGATAGAGAAATCATGGAAATTATTTTCAAAATGATCTGAACTTTAGAACGAAGCACTGGGTAAGAGTGTGACGTGCTCACTGTGCTTCTCCTGCGTCAGTGCTTTCAGCAGCACAGTGATAAAGGGGTAGTAAGAAAAGGTGTTGTTTTTTGTCTGTGCTATAATAAATTCACCAATCAATATACTGTACAGATAGTACTGTGCAAAAGTTTTAGGCAGGTGTGGAAAAAATGCTGCAAAGTAAGAATAGTTTCAAAAATAGAAATGTTAATAGTTTATTTTTTATTAATTAACAAAATGCTAAGGGAATGAACAGAAGAGACATCTAAATCAAATCTATATTTGTTGAGACTACCCTTTGCCTTCAAAACAGCATCAATTCTCCTAGGTACACTTGCACACAGTTTTTTTGAAGGAACTCAGCAGGGAGGTTGTTCCAAACATCTTGGAGAACTAACAGATCATCCGTGGATGTAGGCTTGCTCAGATCCTTCTATCTCTTCTGTAATCCCAGACAGACACGATGATGTGGAGATCAGAGCTCTGTGGGGGCCATGTCATCACTTCCAGGACTCCTTGTTCTTCTTTTCGCTGACAATAGTTCTTAATGATATTGGCTGTATGTTTGGGATCGTTGTACTTCTGCAGAATAAATTTGGAGCCAATCAGATGTAGATTTCTCTTTTGCGCAGTACTGACACAATGAACCCAGCAGGCCTCAGTGGGTACATACGAAACTCACACACACAGTTCAACTTCTAACTGAATTACCAGATCATGGGGCACATTCATCATCACTTAATTTCTACAAAAGTACGTGAAAATGAAAATTTTCACCTACTTTTGTAAAAATTTAGTTTTGGGGCCATTCATCATGTAGGTAACGCAGAAGATATCCCTGATATCTCCTGCTTACCTTTCACTTTCGATCTTGCCCGAGGTTCCCATACACTAGTATCATTCATCAAGCTCCGAAAATACAATATTTTTGGAGCTTGACTGCGGGAGCATTCGCCATCTACATATGGTGAACGTTCTCTCACTCCTGCTGCTTACCTATGGGAAGCAGTCCCAGCTTGCGAAGAGGGATCCGTTTGGATCCCTCCACCCCTGCTCGGCTCCTTCCGCCGGATGCCGGGGGCTTTGTGCGCCTGCGTGAATTCTGGTTCACGCAGGCACACTAGTGCTAGCCCCGACAATTTTTTTCACATCTACGAAAGTAGCAGTGAAAGAATTCGTGGAGACAGCTGATTTTCGCATCAGCTGTCTCCACGCCGGAACAATGATGAATTACTTTGGCGCTCACCATGAGTTAGAATGTTAATTATCGGGGGCCGCTCGGTCCCCAATAATTAACATGATGAACATGCTCCCATAACAGCTTATGATGAAATGGTGTAAAATTATCAGGTGCTAAGGAGTTTCTCATTTCATGATTTTAGTTTGTTAAATAAACTACCTTTCATTATTGTCCCAAAAATGAAAATGTTAGGTATTGTTTGGAGGAAAGTACTTAAAGTATACAGTAGCTAAACAGCAGCAAATAAAAACTCACATAGTCATAGACAAAATTCTAAAATATATACTCTATACCGCGCATAAAAGCAGCTTCAATAAAACAAGTACCATATAAATATCTTAAAAAAGAAGCGCTTGAAAATTATTAAAGAACGCTCATACCGGTGAAAAGAATAGAGTTAGTATATATAATGTATACAGCTCTTTTCTGATAATGTTCAGATCGGAGGTGCTAATTTGTTAGGAGTATGGAGGGTTCCGTGATGTTATCCGGATTAGTTGGTGCTTTATTCTGCACTCAGTCCAGAATCTGTCCCTACTATCCCTTCCTTCCGTGAGCCGCTGACCGTGGCTCATTGTTGGTTTCACGGCTTTGGTCCACAGGACGTGGAGCAGCAGCATTCTCATTACCCAGCCTAGGTAATGAGAATGCCGCTGCTCCACGTCCTGTCAAAGGGCCTCAGAGCCTGAAACGCGTTGGCCAGCGCATCAGATGGAGGAAGGAGATGCGGAAGTGACGTCAGTGCTTAGCACGAACGGACGCCGGCAGCCGCAGGACGGGGACCAAAGCCATGAAACCAACAGTGAGCCATGGTCAGCGGCTCACGGAAGGTAGGGATAGTAGGGTCAGATTCTGGACTAAGTGCAGAATAAAGCACCAACTAATCCGGATAACATCACGGAACCCTCCATACTCCTAACAAATTAGCACCTCCGATCTGAACATTATCAGAAAAGAGCTGTATACATTATATATACTAACTCTATTCTTTTCACAGGTATGAGCGTTCTTTAATATTTTTCAAGCGCTTTTTTTTAAAGATATTTTTATAGACAAAATACTGTGTGAGGCGTTGATTTGTTTCGTTGAAAGTATTAAAAATAAAATAACTGCATTACTGCTTAGTCCTTGCTGCCTGGGATCAGCATTTTGAGGTAATCTGTAGGCCTCCCCACTTCTAGTGCTGAACCCCTCCAGGCACAACTTTTCTCTTCAGCGCTGAAGCAATGCTTTGTTGATCACAGCTAATAGCGGCTGTCAAAAACAGGGTGAGAGGTAGGAATGCGCTTCCTATTAATTGCCACCCTAGGCAAGGTCCTCACCTTTCCTCGCATTCTACGTAACTCTTGGTTCTGTACTTTATATTCTGGCAGGAAATTTCTTGTTCTGTGAGTGCTGCTTTTTTTATAATATGAAATGTATTAAGGCAGTAGAGAGGTAACAAAGGGACATTGTGGCACACAATTCAACAGAACAGTTGGTAACTGGCTCAGTAGTTGACTTATAATGTGGAATGGGCACTCAAAGAAATATGGTAATAACTATGGCGCAACAAATAAATGATCTGCACGGAAATGAAAAATGTACTGCATGGGAAAGACAAAGCTATTCAGCTTTTCCACTTCTTTAAAACATAGGAGATATTTAGGTTATTTAGTCATACTAGGCAATGTAGATATTTTACTTTTAGCTAGTAATAAATATGTAGATTTAAGATATTTGAGCCAGTTTCTCTGCATTAAAGTTCAGCTATCGTATCGCAAACTGCCCAATGGAAGCTGCCATTCTCTCATCAGAGCAATTGTTCATGCATACAGTATGCATCCTATCATGTATGTCCTCACATATGTCACTGACTCCAAGTGAATTGGAACTTACCTCTTCCAAGTTCCACATTGGCACTGGCAGCACTGCAAAATCACCAGGAAAATGGTGCTGCGGCCATTTTCTTAATGTTCGACGCTTGCGCAATAGGTAAATCACTGGGAAAATGGCAGTTGCACCATTTTCCCAGAGACCTTTAGCAGACTGAAGCACTGCGCTAAAGTCTACTAGTGCTCACTGCTCATACACAGTACGCTGCTGACTAAAGGGGAGAGGACCCGAATGGGAACTGCACTTGGTCCCCTTCCTGTCTTGAAACGCCCCCAAGGTAAAAAAAGATGCATTTTACAATAGCATCTTGTAAAATGTGGGGTGATGTATCAAGTCTTGGAGAGAGATAAAGTGACCATTGTGCAACGCAACCAATCAGCTGCCATTTATCCAGCACAGTCTATGAAATGACAGAAGCTGATGTGGGCAACTTCTTTATTCATCTCTCTGAAAGGTTAGGTTCCCCATATATAAAAAACTGACGGCAAAAGTAACAGTACAATATTCTATATGACATGGTATATTGCTGGCAACTAGTTGTCTTTTTATAATGTATAAATTAACTTTGTACACTATGTTAGTGGTGAGAGTAAAACCATTGTCTTCCATCTCCAGTTCTTATGCACCACAAGCAAGCCAGGTATTAAGGATATCCATATTTTTGAGCACATATTGTTGAATTAAAATGACATGTGCTAAGATTAAATCGCCTGTACTGAAACAGTGATATCCTTAAAACCTGGTGTGTGGGGAAGGGAGGCTATAGAACTGGAGTAAGAAAAACACTTCATACTGTAACAGACAGATCCTAGCTGGATTTCTTGTAGTACAGTTTAGAAATGATCGGTGCCATAAAGGAACTTCTGTAATCTGAATAGTTATTTAGAATGGAGAGATAAGTCTCTAACCGTTACTTTTCTTGTTTTACAGGGCGATGAAGTGTTAACAGTCATCAAAGCGAAAGCCCAGTGGCCGGCCTGGCAGCCCCTGAATGTGTAAGTGCGGAAATACAGACGTTTCTTCCACTTTCCAAGCTGTGTGCTCTTAATACATTTCTGTTCTGAGTTTCTGACAAGTGTCCTACAGTACCTGATACATCCCAGGGGCGGGTGTGGTTCATCAAATCGACAGTGTCTAGGTCGACAATGTTTAGGTCGACCACTATAGGTCGACAGTCACTAGGTCGACATGGATGGAAGGTCGACAGGGTTTCTAGGTCGACAGGTCTAAAGGTCGACAGGTCTAAAGGTCGACATGAGGATTTTTTTTTTATTGGTGTCGTTTTCTTCGTAGAGTGACCGGGATCCCAAATTAGTGCACCGCGTCCCCTCGCATGGCTCACTTCGCTCGCCATGCTTCGGGCATGGTGTCTTCGCTCCGCTACGCTCGGCACACTTTACCGTTCCAATCGTAGTCCACGTGGATCGTTAAGTATGAACAAATTCAAAAAAAGGAAAAAAATTTGAAAAACTCATGTCGACCTTTAGACCTGTCGACCTAGCACATGTCGACCTATAAACCATGTCGACCTTCCATCCATGTCGACCTAGTGACTGTCGACCTATAGTGGTCGACCTAAACATTGTCGACCTAGACACTGTCGATCTTCAAACCGGATCCCCCCAGGGGCAGCCAGCAGCACGATGAACCGAGTAAGATGGAAACAGCTCTCCGCTGACAAAGCTGCTGCTACGCCCACCTCTTTGTAGTCCTGGAGTGGTTGAAAAATTGCTCTATCTGCTTTGTGGTTTGGTCAGTGAATTAACTACTGCATAGGACTTAGGGGCCTATTATTATTATCATTATTACTTATATTTATAAGGCACCACAAAGTGTATGCAGCGCCGCACAAGGTTATACATAAAAAACAGTGGTGACACAGGGGTCGGTGACACCCGATGCGGCCATGAGACCCCCTGCATGAGATGAGTGCACATGTGCTTGAAAAGGGTGCATGGTTTTGTGTGTAGTGGGTGTGGCCTCGCAAGAGCCCCATTGCCTTGTGGGGGCAGCACTCTGTTACCTCACTTCAGGGCGCGTGGACTTCCTCTTCAGATTCTTCCAGCACTACCAGCTTCTTCTCAGTGGCTGGAGCCGGGTGCTACATGCCAATGTCACACTGCACTACCCGGCTCCTGTCACTGTGGAGGAGTCGGCATTTTGGTGTCACCCCTTGGAAGGGTGACACCCGGTTGTGACCCACATCCCCCCTTGTGACGTCTGTGATAGAAAACAGTAATGGCATAAATTCCATACATAATGGGAGACCAAAGCATATGTACTTAGTAGTAACACCAAGCATTCATGGACAGATTTGATAATGAGTATTCTTATCATTCATTACTAATCTTATATGGTGTTCCAAGCAATCAGCTCCTTACTGTCATGTGTTTGAAAAATGACAATTGGGAACTGATTGGTTGGAGCACCATTTAAGATTAGTAATGATTGATAACAAGAATATCACTCTTTGTTAAATCTGCCCCCTATTGTACCACAGGTTGGGCAGGGCAAATAACCGGGGCAAGGTTAAGGCAACACACTGAAGCAAGCAGGAGCAGACAGTGGCAAGTTGCGGGAAGGAATCGATTCAGTAACCTGTGATCCTGTGTCCAATATACTGTATATGGGCAAGTAAATAGTGTCACTGAAGGGGAGGAGATGAGGGAGTAGAGCACTGGTGACCTGGATTGTGTAAGGGAGGAAGAAGAGGATAGAGGGTCCTGCCCATAAGAGTTTACATTCTAAGGGCAAGAGGTAAAAAGTTAGAGGGTGAAGTGAAAGGAGATGTGGTAGAGGGGAACACTGAGGAGTTGTTACTGGTTGCACTAGAGTAGGAAATGAGTTCCATAGGATGCAAATACCTCAAGTGAATTCTTGGAGGTGAGAGTAAGTGATCAGAGGCGGTGTTGGTCAGAGGAGGAGCAGAGAAAGTAGGAGGGAGTGAGGACAGAGATAAGGTTGGAGATGTAGGGAATGGAGGAGTGGTTTAAGGCTTTGTATGTGAGGATGAGTAGCTTGATACTTAGCGGGATTGGCAGACAGTGAAGCACATTGTAGAGGGTGGAGGCAGACACATTCCAAAGTTAGGTAAACTCAGCGTTTTAGCAGCCCAAATAGAAACCTATGAGGGCCACTTTGCAATCGAAAATTTGTGTAAATATGCCCCTAAGTCCTTTCCTATAAGGTTCCTCTTCCTAAGTCATTTCCTGTAGGGTTCCTCTTCCTAAGTCATTTCCTGTAGGATTCCTCTTTCGCAGTCATTTCCTGTAGGGTTCCTCTTCCTAAGGTTTTCTCCCTACAAGCAGCACTGGATTCGTCTACAGTTTTCAAAATCTTTAACAGTGTGGCTTTAAGGATCTATGCCATGGAGCACTCTCATACGCTTTGGCATGTCCGGCATTTAACCTTAGCACTGTGCAGCACTGACAGTAATGTCCTCGAACGCTTGTCTTGTCTGTAAGGTGATTGCATAGCAAAGCAGCGAGCTATTGGTGGCAGTGTTCTTGGCCATGACTATAGGCCCCACATGTAAATCGTATTAGTAATGCATTTATATCAACCCTTCAATAAAGATAAACAAAATGCTCTGTCTTTGGTTCAGAGTAATCTTCCCTTTGTCTTTGTATTGCCACCCAAATCCCCTCTCTCACATTCAGAAAGCTTTGCTACAGTACATCACTAGTCACCTTTAAGTCATCTCTTATAATGACTCCCAGTCCAGTTTCGACTAATATTTGACATTTCATTACCTTATACTTTGTCATTCTGCTACGGCCACATGGAACATTTTGTACATCTGGGTATTATTAGTGGGGGAGGGGAAACGGAAAAATGAATCTTTTGCTGCAAAATCCTACAATCACGCAAACCTTTGCAGAGATCTGTTTGGCCGACTTCCTAATCTTCTCCTTAGGATGGGGTCTCCTAAGGAAACCTTTATTCTTTTCAAAGATGCCTGAAACAGCTCAGCGGAGTCTCAGAACCCTTTGTCAGAACCTTGTTCTCTCTGATTTCTGACCTCTTGATGGGAACCTATCAGAGCAACCCAGGTAAAACTTAGCGGTTACTTTTTATTTGCTCTCTATATAAAGTATAAATAGTTCTAACCATTAAATGCTCATTAGTGAAGCATGACCATGTCCTATGCACATTCTACTTAGCAAAAGAACATTATTAAAAAGTGCAAAGGTTGTTCATTTGGGTTAATAACGTTTCACTCATACGATTCATTAAGACTCAGGAGTGACCTACTTTTAGAAAGTGCTGCTTTGCTTTTCAGTGAATGATTTTTTTCTATCCGTGGAACCAATTGATAAAAAGTGTTAATCATGAAAGGAGAAATTAGATTGCGGATTGTTGTTTTGCTCAATTAATTAGGCCTTCGACTATTCATCTGAGAACTTGGATGGCGATGAAAAGAGGGGTATAAGGCTTTTTCAGATATGTATTTCTATAGTTCAAACCAGCTGAAGATAAAGAACTTTCCATTGCATACAGAAACAAAAGGATGTATGTGCTGCTAGTACCATGGGTGATGTCTAGCAAAAGAGTCTGTGCCGCTGCTGATGCTGCAGGAGGTATTTGGAGAAGGAAATGAACGTTAACAAGAAAAAAACTTTAATTCTGCTGAAACCTCAGTTCAGTGGTGATTCACAGAAAATGGTGATTATATTAAATATATCTAAATTGCTTAAAAAGATGTGAAGATGTGGACACAGCGGGAGAAATGCCATTTAGATTTCAAAAGTAGGCGATGTGTTTGCAGACTGTGGAGTTTAATACAAACAGAAGCATTTCTGAAATAAGAATTAAAAGTTATTTGCTTAACATGAAACTAAGGACATGGTTATACATAAAATCGCAGTCTAATAGGTAGAGTGATTAAAATTGTTAAAAATGAAAAATCAAGGTGTTGCCCATAACACCCAATGAGGTTCTAGCTAGCATTTTCTAGCACATACTAGATAAATGAAAGCTTGAATCTGATTGGTTGCTATGAGCTTCACTTCCACTTTTACATTATATAGACATTTTTGTAAAAATGCCTCGTATGTGTGAACTAAGAAACAGAAGCCTGCACCTTCTAGTGGAAGAAGCCGGGTGGAGTAGGGTGTTCTGTCAAACGGGATGCAGTCATAATGCCATTGTCAACATTTATGATGTTGACGTTGTTGAATTGTCAACATGTAACATGTCCACATCTGCAGAATGTGGGCATCTTCACAATACCGACGTGTTAAATGTTCTGCAGGGGTCAGAAGGTTAGGGCTAGGCTGCAGCAGCGGAGGGGTAGGCATGGGGAGGGTAGGGGAGGGTAAGAGTTTGCCACTAAAGGGAGGATAAGGGTTAGGCTATGGGAAGGGAGATTTAAGGATAGGGGGAGAGATAGGGATGCTCACCGCTAGAAGTGCAGCAGGATCAGCTGGAAGTTTTCATCAGCTGACCGCCGGACCTGGAAGAGACCGCTTGAGCTGCCGGACTCCCAAACCAGAAAAGTCACTATTACACCATCAGGAACATTTTGGTGACATGTCATCAATGATGAATGTCCACATGTCAGCATTACGACAATGTCAATATTACGAATGTAATATATGAATAAAATATACCAAACCCTTTCAAACTACAGATTAGAAGCACCCATGCAGGTTGTTTTGCAGAGCGGTGCAATAAACAAAATTTCATTTATGTGAGCCTAATTATTGAAATGTTATAAAAAGTTGAGAAGTAATTAGTAATTTTGCCTTGAACCTACTTCCTCCAGTGTCAGTGCATGTCATCCTGTTCTATTACTTCTCTTCCTTTGAAGAATGTCTCCCACCTGTATCTTGATATATAGTAAAGTTTCTCTCATGCCCCCCCCCCCCTTTCCCTTCTCTGTTACAAACTATTCATTTTAAGAACTTTTTCATCTTTCCAGGTACGTTTTGTGCTGTAGGCCATGCACCAAGGGCATAGCTACCATAGGTGCAGGGAAAGCAGCTGCTATGGGGCCCGGAGCTAATAGGGGCCCACCTTCCCTGTCACAGTTACATGTTTTATATACATTTGTCACCATTGGGTGGTACATAGGGGTCCTTAAAATGTTTGCTTTGGGGTCTACAATATATCTAGTTATGCCCCTAGACCGGCTCATTGTAACAGGGTATAAAATGAACTGGAGGTCATTTGAATCTTACGTAATATGAACTGGGGCACTGTAATGTGGCACAATATGAAGTGGATGCACTATAGTGTAGCATAATATAAACGGGTGTAGTATGTTATGCCGGTGGCCGGGATACCGGCGCCCAGCATATTAGCGCCGGGACCCCGACCACTAGCATACTGAATACCACCCAATATAAACTGGGGGCACTGTAATGTGGCATAATATGTATAAAGGACACTGTATGTCATAATGTGAATTGTGGCTACTGTGTGGCATAATGTGTACTGACAGCCCTACAATGTGACATAATGTGAACTAGGGCACTACAAGAGTTCATAAAATAAACAAGGTCACTAATATGTAGTATAACATTAACTAAGGCTCTACTATGGTTCAGAAAATAAAATAGGAAACTATTATGGTTAAGAAAATGAACTAGGGCATAAAATGAACTGCTGCTGCAGAGAGGTGTCTCTCTAGAAGCATTGGGACAGGGGCCCTTTCAAAATGTTGCTATGGAGCCAATAAAGTTCTGGCTATGCCCCGGAATGCACCATTTTAGTTGCCCTTCTTTGTAACATCTCTAATATAATAATATCCTTTGAAGATATGGCTTCCAGAACAGGACACAGTATTCCAGATGAGGCCGTATTAATGACTTATACAGTGGCATTATTACTTCTATCTTTCTCCTGCCGATTCCTCTCCCTATGCAACCAAGCATCTGGCTAGCCTTCCTCATTGCTTTGTTACATTGCTCACCTGCCTTTAATTCCCCTGAAATAGTGACACCTAAATCCCTTTCCTCCTCAGTAGTCTGTAGCATAGTACCATTAAAACTATATTTAGCCTTTTGGGGTTTTTAGACCCATGTGCAAGATTTTGCATTTTTTGGCATTAAACCGTAGTGGCTACATTCATGACCACTCATCTAGTCTACTTCGATCCTAAATAATGTGTCTTACCCTCCTGGTGTGTCTTCCCTGTTGCATACCTTTGTGTCATCTGCGAAAAAGGCATACTTTCCCTTCAATTCCATTTGCAATGTCACCAATAAAGATATTAAAAAGTACTGGACGAAGTACAGATTCCTGGGGTACTCCATCGGTAACAATTCCCTCATGTAAATGCACTCCATTTACTACAACTCTCTATCCTGATCTCATCTATTCAACCATTTTAAAATCCAATCCCAATCTTTCAAGTTTACTTACCAGTCTTCAATGTGGGACAGTGTCTAAAACCTTATTAAAGTCTAGATAATCTACATCTACGTCCCCACGTTGATCTATTGCAATATACTTTAGTCACCCAGTCAATAAAGTCAATAAGATTTATTTGACATGATCTACCCCCCGTAAATCCATGCTGTTTGGGATCTTGTAAATTGCTGGATTTGAGATGTTCTACAGCTCTTCCTTTTAAGCATGTTGCCATCAGATTCCCTACTGCTCCCTACTGCTGTAGCTCACTGTTCGGTAGTTACTTGCCTCTGTCTTGCTTCCACTGGGGGGAGAGGGGCTTCAGTAGTCTGTAATGAAGAGGGGCATATAGTCTTAACTATTGAATAGAGCTGCGGTGTGAAGTCAAAGTAACACTGAAGGATTAATTTTACCTTCATGGTTCATTTCTGAAAGATACAATTTATTGGTTTAAAATATTTGATTTAAGCATAAAACGTAATTCTGCATCAATTGAAAGGGGCTTGTTGGTAAGTTTCTTCAGTTATATGTTTAATATGCTTTAAGAAAAAAAAATGATATGTAGACAGTTTCTCTTATTTCCATGGAAACCGATCTGCGTCCCAAGGTTCCTGTTTTTGCCCTTATCAGGTAACAGACAGCTGAGATGTATCCAGAGCTGTCTTTTGATGTTGTTTAAAATGTAAGATTTCTACCCCCTGGATCAGCAAGAAAGCAGAACACACAACAGAGACCAGTAGTGCTGGGGAATATTTACAGCCGGCTAAAGTCAGCAATTTCCTATTTTCAGCTTCTACTCATCGCATTGAAATAAAATAAAAAGCAGATAATGTACTGCAAGTTTCTACCTAAAAGCCACTTACTAACACTTGACCCCCATCTTTCCTAGACAGTAGCGGATCTTGCCACGGGCAAGCAGGACTTTTGCCCGGGGCGCCGCCTTCCAGAGGGCACAGGGCGCCATCCGGAGGGCGCAGCACCAGGGCAAGATCCGCTGCTGCTGTGTGCCCCCCGCTGCACGCTGCCCCCGTGCTACCGATGGGCGCTGCCCCCCCCTCTGCCGCTGTGAAGGGAAACAAGACGCGTCCGCGTCTAGTTTCCCTTCGTGGAGAGGACCTTTGCTGTGCGGTGCGCGATGACGTCATCGCGCACCGCACATTATTTCAGTCTGTACAGGGGGCGTAAATGACCACGCCCCCTGTACGAAGCCACGCCCTATTGCCGCCCGGGGCGCACAGAGTGCCAGAACCGTCCCTGTTCCTAGACTCAGCAAAGGACATCATTTTTGAATTGGTATTTGCAGTGGTGTAACAAGGCAAGTAGTCAGGGCTACCATCAGAAATTGTGGGGCCTGGGACTGACAAAATAAACTGCACTCCCCCCCAAAAAATAAATAAATAAATAAATGTATTCTGCCATACCACTCCACCCCTATGTGATGTATGTCACATCATGATGTTACGGATAGGTGGATCATTGCGGACCTGCAGGAACAATTCACATAGTTGATGTGCAGGGAAGGCTTGTTTTAAGTCCTCCCTGCGCATCAGCCCGCTGTTGTTGCGCTGCAGGTATTACCTTTCAGAGCCTGGGGTGGACAACCTTCTCTATAAGGGCCCGGGACTCCAGTCCCCGCAGTCCCCCCCGATGGCTGCCCTGGCAGTAGTACACCCTGTGCCACATCATGATGTCACAAAGAGGGGGCTGGACCACTGGCAAGCCCATGGTCTGGACCCAGCTGACCAGTTCTGAGCAACCTTCAGCCACAATGGTGATCTGATGTTGCCTCTTCGGACCTACTAAGACGTCTTGCTGCATTTGTATTTTAGTTATACGGTATTGGGCATTGGGTAGTGGGCCCATGTTCAGATGTCTTTGGGCCCATTTCCCCCCTAAGAAAATGGTGCCTGCACATGCACAGAAAATTACAAACTACCAGAATCTTCTGCATATTGGCCCTCATTCCGAGTTGATCGCTCGCTAGCTACTTTTAGCAGCCTTGCAAACGCATAGTCGCCGCCCACGGGGGAGTGTATTTTTGCTTTGCAAATATGCGAACGCGTGTGCAGTCGAGCAGGACGAAAAAGTTTTTTTAGCAGTTTCAGAGTAGCTCTGGACTTACTCAGCCCTTGCGATCACTTTAGCCTGTCCGGTCCCGGAATTGACGTCAGACACCCGCCCTGCAAACGCTTGGACACGCCTGCGTTTTTCCAAACACTCCCAGAAAACGGCCAGTTGACACCCATAAACGCCTTCTTCCTGTCAATCTTCTTGCGATCGACTGTGCGAATGGAATCTTCGCTAAATCCATCGCCCAGCAACTATCCTCAACTCGGAATGACCCCCATTCCGAGTTGAGGATAGTTGCTGGGCGATGGATTTATATATATATAGTATTTTTGGAATTATGGCGCCAAATTTTTACTTCAGATTTTGGATTAATGGAGTAGGTGGCCGGCAGCACAGGCAGGGGGTAAGTAAATGCTATACAGGGTGTGCGGTGTGGTTTCCTCTTGGCCCAGGGACATATGTCCACTACACACCACACGCCCATTAGAGATACGTCACTGACCTGCGAACTCCAGGCAAAGGCCAATGGGGGTAATTCAGACCCAGGAGCGGTTCTTGGTGCGGGCTGCAGTCACCCGCAGGCACTAGCCGCCTACCCACACCCTGCTCCCTGGCTGCAGCTGACGCCGTGGGCTCTGTGGGTGTCCGCTGCAGCCGGCGCACCTGTCAGACGCTAGAGGTCATTATTGACCTCTGGTGTCTGTGCGGCGCTGCTATGGGAGAGACGTCATGATGTCTCTCCCATAGAGAGGAGCCGCAGGGGGCCAGACGGAGCAGCAGCAGTGGTCGGGAAGCAGGAGCGGGGCAGTGGTAAGTATTTTTTGTGTGTGTGTGTGTGTGTGTGTTTGTAAGCGGATACTAAGGGGCACAACTACTGGGGGCACAGCAACAGGGGGCACAACTACTGGGGGAACAGCGACAGGGGGCACAACTACTGGCTCATAGCTACAGGGGGCATAGCTACTGGGGGCATAGCTATAGAGGGCACAACTACTGGCTCATAGCTACAGGGGGTATAGCTACTGGGGGCAAATCTACTGGGGGCATAGCTACAGGGGGCAAATCAACTGAGGGGCACAACTACTGGGGGCATAACTGTCGCCACGCCCCTCCCCTACCCTATGAAGCCACGTCCCTATTTTTGCTGCATGCCTTCTGCGCACACTAACTGTTTTACCACGGGGAAGGGGGGAGGGGAGGGGCCAGTGGAATCTTTTGCACTGGGCGCCACAAGGTGTAGAACCGGCCCTGTTCAGACCTGATCACTCGCTAGCGTTTTTTGCAGTGCTGCGATTAGGTCCGAACTGCGCATGCGTATGCACCACAATGCGGCGCTTCGCTTAGATACAAAGCGGATCGCCGCTCAGCGATGGATTTGTGCAAAGCATCCATTCGCACGGGTGATCGCAAGGAGATTGACCGGAAGAAGCCATTTGTGGGTGGCAACTGACCGTTTTCTAGGAGTGATTGGAAAAACGCAGGCGTGTCCAGGCGTTTGCAGGGCGGGTGAATGACGTCAATTCTGGCCCCGGACAGGCTGAAGTGATCACAGTGGCTGAGTAAGTCCTGGGCTACTCAGAGACTACACAAAATCTGTTTGTACAGCTCTGCTACTCATGCGTTCGCACACTTGCACAGCTAAAATACACTCCCCTATGGGCGGCGGCTATCTGTTCGCAGCAGTGCAAAAAACGCTTGCTAGTGATCAGGTCTGAATTACCCCCAATGTCTCCTTATGCTTAATCCAGCTCTACAGTAATAGAAGCACGTCAGCTACTCCCACCCTCATAATTATATTAACATATGTGCTGTACTGTATATTTATTACACTATAATAACAAATCACATAATGATAGACCTTTCCGCGTTTAATCTTCTTTCTGGCCCGTATTTCCCATTTCTACTTGATATCTAGGCCCCATGCTTGCAGAGATGGATGAACGCGACTGCCACCATAGATCATTAGTAAAGAAGCAATAAGTTAATTCTACCAATAATTATTTTGAAAAATTATAAATACAAATGTTGTCATCAAGTATACGCAGTAATTAACATGCCACAAGTTTGCAGAAAATAATGATAATTAGCTAACATTACAATATTAGCAAAAATCTTAATGAGACATGAACAGTTTTGTGCTGTTAATGTTTTGCCCAAGATTCATGTTTTTTAATTGTCTGCTTTATTGGAAACCTCTAGTGCATCTAATCTGAATGTAAACTTCTGCAATATTCGCCCCATCTTTCTAGGAAATCAAGTGTGTGACAGATGGGAGAGTGCTCGCAACAAAGATGAATCTGTTTTCATTAATGCTGTGGAGGTAGATGAATTGTTTTCATCATGGTAATAACATATGCAGATTCCATTATCTGTATGTGACCAGATATTCATTATGAAGTACTAACTACTGTTTTGTCTTTGTAAGGGGTGTGGAACGAAAAGTTGACACTCTGAATGTTGACATGGACAATAGGTTAACAGACAATATGTTGACTTTCATCATTATCGACATGGTTAAAATGTCGACATGTTCAAATTGTCGACACCATAATATCATGGATTTTTGCTTATTTTAGCCTAACCTTAAACCTACCCCTAACCTTAACTCTAAACCTTGCCTAGTCCTAAATCTAACCCTAGCCCTAATCCTAAAACTAACCATAACCCTAAACCTAGCCTTGACCTCAACCCTAACCTAAAACCTAGCTCCAACCTAAACCCTAAACCTGTCATAGCCCTAACCCTAAAGTAATCCTAAACCTAGCCCTAAACCTAACTCTTGCCCTAACCCTAAACCTATCTCTAACCTTAACTGTAAACCTAGCCCTAAACATAGCCCTGATCTCAACCATAAACTTATCCCTAACCTTAAACCTAAACTTGGCATAGCCCTAACCCCAAAACCAACCCTAAACCTAACCCTCGCCCTAAAACTAAACCTAGCCTTAACCCTATGTTATTTCATGCTTTGTCTACACATCCCCTCCCCAGGTTCCATCTCTCCCGGAGTCCCCAACTACATAAACAAATGTCAGCTCTGGCCTCTTAAAGTTTTGCCACAATTCCACACATGTACCATTAGCGATTTCACATATAGGACCTGGTCACACGCAAAGCGGCTGCGCCAACCAGATCTACTACCATATGCTAATGCGAGTATACGTGCTGCTTCATGTATATAGCTGCGTCACCCACTGCTTTTCCATCCACATATGCCTCACCTGGTTATTTTTTCCGCACATCTCTGATCAAAACTCACCAAATTACCAGGAGTTTATACTGCTGCACCTGTGTATAATGCCCACATGTACCCTTTGACTCATATATTGCATGTAAATATGGCTCTGGTGCTAGCCAGTACCTCCTGAGCCATTTAGCTCACCGCACATCTCTGGGCACGCCACTGGCGTAGCACAGGTGCAGTACAGGCGCGGCACTGGTGCTGCTTGCTAAAAAGTGTTCTGCGGGTTTGCATTTGGACTTGTGAATCAGACCCATCTTCCCTATTACAGACTTGGAAACTACCCCTTCTGTATATGCTAAGCAGATAATTCCTGTGGGACTACACATGTACAAAATACAAAGATTTTGTATAAGCGCAAACACATACATATCCTGATAATGTTTTGTTGTCCTTCTTCAATACTGGCAAAAGATGGTAACAGGACTTTAGCTTCAGATGTATGGTGAGATTTCCAGAAAATACCACTTCTTTAAATTGCCACAGCCATTAGTGGTGTATCTCAAATAAAAAGAAAGTTCATAGTGCAATATTGTCTTAAGATAAAATCAGGTATTTATTCACACTAAAAACTCACAATTGATGAAAGAAATAACAGCATATAACCATCAAAATGGTGGATAGTTCTTTAGCCTGGGGTCACACACGACCTCTAAATGGAACAGATCCGGACTATTCCACAGAAAGGCACCGTTTGTAGCTCACCCGACCAATCCACCGTATCAGCTCACACAGCCCAAAGCTTTTCGGACATCCAGGTCCTTCATCAGAGGCATAGTGAGCAGTTTAACAAAGTAGGTATAAATAACCAATGTAATTAACATTATGAGGAACAGGTGTATTCAAAATTAACGTTCATCCGTGATTTTGCCGTGACCGGAAGTGCGTCGCTCGTTCCACCGGAAGCGGAAGTGACGTTTCTGCGTGTCATCATCCGAAAACAGGAAGTTCCGTTTTTTTGCGTGTCATCATGCGTTTCACAACCTCCGTTCACGGAAGTGAGTCTTCACCACAGTTCATTCCATTACGAAAATGTCCAATAACATCAAATTTCATCCAATATGATATAAAACATAGAAAGATATGAGGAAAGGTTAAAATATATAAATGGAAACTGACATTATAAAAATGTCATAATGTTAATTACATTGGTTATTTATACCTACTTTGTTAAACTGCTCACTATGCCTCTGATGAAGGACCTGGATGTCCGAAAAGCTTTGGGCTGTGTGAGCTGATACGGTGGATTGGTCGGGTGAGCTACAAACGGTGCCTTTCTGTGGAATAGTCCGGATCTGTTCCATTTAGAGGTCGTGTGTGACCCCAGGCTAAAGAACTATCCACCATTTTGATGGTTATATGCTGTTATTTCTTTTATCAATTGTGAGTTTTTAGTGTGAATAAATACCTGATTTTATCTTAAGACAATATTGCACTATGAACTTTCTTTTTATTTGAGATACACCACTAATGGCTGTGGCAATTTAAAGAAGTGGTATTTTCTGGAAATCTCACCATACATCTGAAGCTAAAGTCCTGTTACCATCTTTTGCCAGTATTGAAGAAGGACAACAAAAGATTATCAGGATATGTATGTGTTTGCGCTTATTTGAGAAAACATCTTTGTATTTTGTATATGCCATTGGGATTATTGTGAAGAATCCCCTTTTTTCTCATAGCTGCACCACTGTTTATTTTTTGCGCAATAAGGAAAATCATTTGTTTGTTCATCTTGGGACTACACATGTGCCAGATCATGGCCGTAACTAGGGGGAGCCTAAGGTACAGAATCTGAGAGGGTGCAGAGATGGGTACTCTGCCTCCCCTCCTTCCTCTCAGCCCTAAGGGGCTACCTTCTGCCAGGTCCAAGAACCCTCGCTGCAGATACCTGCTCTCCAGCACCACCAATGTGTACTCCTGGGAAACTACACCCCCCACCCCCGGCAACTAGAACATTTATGACTGGGGCGGGGGTGGCCGTTCACACACTCCTGTGCCTGTGTAAACTTTGGCCCTCATTCCGAGTTGTTCGCTCGGTCTTTTTCATTGCATCGCAGCGATTTTCGGC
The DNA here is from genome assembly GCF_028390025.1 of Pseudophryne corroboree. Taxonomy (NCBI): domain Eukaryota; kingdom Metazoa; phylum Chordata; class Amphibia; order Anura; family Myobatrachidae; genus Pseudophryne; species Pseudophryne corroboree. The sequence goes on along the minus strand of NC_086454.1, from coordinate 86,575,196 downwards.
AAACTGCGCATGCGCAATGTTCGCACTGCGACTGCGCCAAGTAAATTTGCTAAGAAGTTTGGTATTTTACTCACGGCATTACGAGGTTTTTTCTTCATTCTGGTGATCGTTGTGTGATTGACAGGAAGTGGGTGTTTCTGGGCGGAAACTTGCCGTTTTATGGGAGTGTGCGAAGAAACGCTGCCGTTTCTGGGAAAAACGCGGAAGTGGCTGAAGAAACGGAGGAGTGTCTGGGCGAACGCTGGGTGTGTTTGTGACGTCAAACCAGGAACGAAACTGACTGAACTGATCGCAGTGGCAGAGTAAGTGTCGAGCTACTCAGAAACTGCTTAGAAATTTCTATTCGCAATTTTGAGAATCTTTCGTTCGCAATTTTGCTAAGCTAAGATTCACTCCCAGTAGGCGGCGGCTTAGCGTGTGCAATGCTGCTAAAAGCAGCTTGCGAGCGAACAACTCGGAATGAGGGCCTTTGTCTGCCCCCGGCCCTGTTCCTCAGGGCCTCCCCCTTCCTGCACTGCAGCTCCACCAGAGGAGGACAGGGCGAGAGGAAGCAGCAGCAGCAGCTGATAATCGGTCTGGGCACTGAGGTGAGGTCTCTATATGACAGGACAGCTGCTGCCTCCCAAAGTGTGGTCCTAGGTCCTGACTTGCATGCAGGGCTATGTAGTCCTGCGGCAGTTGGCCGGTCAGAGTTATCTCCCCCCCCCCCCCCCGATGTGTGTAATATAGTGATTGCATGGCTTATATCAGGTATATAACACCAGCCAGTCCTAGGGACTCCTCTCTGCAGCCAGGATAACCCAAATTGTGTGTCCCCCCTCCCCAGAAAGTTGGTACTCCTACTCTTTAATTGGCTCTAGGTCCGGACTGGCATGCTGGGCTTTGTAGTCCTAAAGCAGTTGGACAGTCAGAGTCCCCCACAATACTGTATCTGAGGTGCATGATAGTTTTGTTTTGTTCCTATACATTTTCCTTGGCAATGTGTGCTGGATGCACGCTAATGGTGCTGGTTGTCACTTTGCCAACTGTTTATTACTTTGTTTTTGACACGGTTCCAAAGTGTGTGTGTGTTTGTGCGCATGGGGGGCGCCAAATTACTGCCTCGCCCCAGGTGCCAAAAATTCTAGTTTCGGCCCTGGCCAGATAGAAGGGCGTCATATAAACACGAACTGCACGCAGTGCCGATATTCACACAAATGGTCGATGTTATTTAACTGCGCATGCGTTTAAGCCGCTACAAGGTTGCACAGCGCATGCGTCCCACAGTGTGTATGCACAGAGACGCAATAGGGATTGAGACTCATGGTCTCAGAAGTGTATTGAAAGTGACTGTATTGGCTGTTGCCGGGCAGTGACTGGGGGGTTGCTATTCAGACGCATTGGTTGCATTATGAAAATGTCAGAGGTGTGTCGCATAACTGGCTGCGAACTCAGACGCTTACTGGAGGCCAAACTTGCACTTGGCATGGAGCTGCTGCAAGTTTCCATGGGGCGTCCGATGGCAGTGTATAGAGACGCACCAAGCGGGATAACAGCGCCTGAAGATGCTGAAAGTGGGCGTCCCAGCCCTTGCACCAGGGGAAGGGCTGATTCTAGCATTAGCATAAAGTCTCAGACATGACTATGGCAAAGGTTAAAGCGGTTGCAGCAATGTGCGGCTCTGAATCAGCCCCATTATCCCTCTCACGGGAAGAACCATCAGCATCTTTCACTTGCCAATAAACTTACACAGTACAGTGTGAGGAGCAAATCAAACAAAGGAGAATTTGTTCTGGCGATCGTTGGGATCCTGGCGTTCACAATACAGACGCCGGGATCCTGACGGGGGCACCATACCGCCGCCGGTATACCGGCGAGGTATGTGGTTCCCCCTCTATGGCTGTCCACAAAACCCATAGAGGGAGAATAGAACCTGTGGCGACACCGAGCCCGCAGCGTGGCGACACCGTTCCCGCAGCATGGCGAGCGCAGCAAGCCTGCAAGGGGCTTAGTTGTGCTCGCCCCCCTGCCAGAATTCAACCACTCGGGATGGCGGTGTCGGTAAACTGACATTCGGCATCCCGTGCGGCGGTGATTCCTACCGAACCCGCTCTGGCTGCATCTGTATGTAGGGAACAAATACTGGGCAGCTTTGTTTGTAAACAGACATAGGCGGCCTGATGTAATAGGGTCCAAGATTGCAGGAGGTGTGGGATGGCGGCCGGTAGTTTGCCAGTCACCCATCCCAGTTAACAGGCACCACTAGTATATGTACAGTACTGTAGTATACCATTAAATAAAACCCTGATTCCACTCCAGTCCTACTAGCAGCCTATAGGGCGCCCTGATGGTGTGCTAATGAGTTTTTTATTTTTTTACCAAGCTTCTCCAGCCTCCAGACCCCCCCCTTCCCCTCCCCCATCAATATCTTCTCCCTCTGGCCCCCAGTGTGAAATGATTCCGGATCACAAGGGAGGGACTTTTACATAGAGTCCAAAACACGCCACATCCAACTTTGGGGTAATCCCAAACACGCGAGATCCGACACAGGGAAAACGATGCTTTGCCTCGGCGGGATGACCCAAGCAGGGACTCGGAGGACGCTCAGATCCCCTAAGTTCGGGGGTGTTCAGCTTTCAGAAAAACCGAACCACACATCTCTATTTTAAACACTATTTTTATTTATTTGGACCTGAAATGGTTACTCTGTACGTGAAAAATATATTATCCTCCCCAACTGCACACGGGTGTGGTATGCAAGGTCGACAGTAACTAGGTTGACCACTATTGGTCGACAGTAACTAGGTCAACAGGGTCTGCAGGTCGACATGGTCTAGGTCGACAGGTCAAAAAGTCGACATGAGTTTAAAAAAAAATTTGGTGTTGTTTTCTCCGTACAGTGACCGGGAACCCTAATTAGTGCACCGTGTCCCCTCGCATGGATTGCGTTGCACGCCATGCTTAGTGCCAGGTACCTTGCTCTGCTACCGCTGCGCTCGGCACAGGTTACTATTCCTAATCGTGGTCCGCGTGGATCGTTAAGTATGAAAAAGGTCAAAAAATAAAAAAATTTGTGAAAAACTCATGTCGACCTTTTGACCTATCGACCTAGAGACCCTGTCGACCTAGTTACTGTCGACCAATAGTGGTCGACCTAGTTACTGTCGAGCTAGAGACCGGATCCCCTGCACACATGCACTTACTGTGTCTCCCACTTATATGCAATCACAGTGAGCCCTGTCTGCCGCTTACTGGCCAGTCAGTGCAAAGTACAGCATGTGACCCAACAGCTATGCAGCCAGGGTTGTGTCTATGTTGCCTTCGTGCAAAGGACCTGGACGTGACAAAACGAGTGGGCAGGAGACAACTTCCGCCCTTACAGCTCCTAAATGTTTTCTTCGTTCTCCGATCGTTTAGGGAATTTTATTTTTTCTATGCAGCATTGGACGCTCGCCACGCATCGGGCTCGGTGTCTCGCTCCGCTCCGCTTCGCTCGCCACACTTTTCTATTCCAAATAGATTGTGACATGGACCCAGGGGGTTATGGGAAAGGTCCTCTGCACGAAGAGAAACTAGACGCTACCATGCAGCCAGGGACCCTGCCATTGCATGGCCTTTGAAAGTGCAGCAAAGCCCGAGGGAGAAGAAGGAGTTGAAACAAATCTTTTAGAATCGAGAACTATTTAGAAATAAATAGTTTATAATCAACAGGGATATACAGACCGCTCAGGCCACAGCAATGTATTTTTAATCTGCCATCCCGTGACAGGATTTAGGGTCTCAGCAGTCGACAAATCAGTTAGTAGATTAGAACCGGAATTAATTGCCCGGGCGCATGAGATTTGTGTATGTTTTGTAAAAGTAATTATTTGTTAAGAGTGAATAGTTTTTATTGGTTTCAAATGTTCTCATCAATGACAAACGAGCACAGCGTTATTGATCTGCTTCTGGAAATGAGGAAGTAACTTTTCGTTCTGCTTTAACTGGTACATGAATTTACCTTATATGTATGTTCTGCTATACTGTATTATTTAGCTCACATGCCAGGCTGTATTTAGGACTCGTGATGCCCTTGGTCAATGAGGGCCATGACATAGCTCACAAAGTGGACATTTATATAAGTGATGAAGACAATCATCTAGGGCAGGCTTTTTCAACCAGTGTGCCGTGGCACACTAGTGTGCCGCGACCAATTGCAAGGTGTGCCGCGGAGCCAGAGCAGCTTCCAGCGCCTTCAGAGTGAACTGTTGGCACGGGCTCTTCTTAGAGGATCGGTTGTGCTCCAGCTGTGACGCGGCGGTGTGATATCATAGGTCACGGCCGCTGCGTCTCGCCACCCAGCCAGCCCACCCGCCTGCATACACATCTTACAGTTCCTGTCTCCATACACAGCTTTCCTTGCCCACCCACATCCACACCTGCATGACCGCCCACTGCTCAGTATTTGCAGCACTCCACTATGAAACCCCACTACTGAGGTACAGGGAGGAGGAAAGCTGACAGGAAGGGGCTAATATTTGTTATTTTTCTCCTGTGGGGAACAATAGGATTTATGTGGGGAGAAATGTGATTGATTTATGTGTGAGCAACATGATTTATGTGGGGAGCAATAGGATTTATGTGGGGAGCAATAGGATTTATGTGGGGAGCATTATGATTGTTTTTTCTGTGTAGGCCAATGTATGTGTGGATTTTTTTTTTTACTGTGAGGGCCAATGTGTGTTTTTTGAGTTTTTTAGTTGGGGGGAAAGGATGGTGTGCCTTGGCAATTTTTAAATATTGTTCGGTATGCCGCGAGTAAAAAAAGGTTGAAAATCACTGATCTAGGGCCTGAGGGGGTACTTCAGAGTTGATTGCAGCAGCAAATTTGTTAGCAGTTGGGCAAAACCATGGGGGTCATTCCGAGTTGTTCGCTCGCTATCAGATTTTAGCAGCATTGCACACGCTAGGCCGCCACCCTCTGGGAGTATATCTTATCTTAGCAGAATTGCGAACGAAAGATTAGCAGAATTGCGATTAAATAATTCTTAGCAGTTTCTGAGTAGCTCGAGACTTACTCCTACACTGCGATCAGCTCAGCCCGTTTCATTCCTGGTTTGATGTCACAAACACGCCCTGCGTTGGGCCAGCCACTCCCGTTTCTCCAGACACTCCCGCGTTTGATCACACTCCCAGAAAACGGTCAGTTTCCGCCCAGAAACACCCACTTCCTGTCAATCACACTCCGATCACTTCAACGATGGAAATTCTTCGTTCGGACGTGAGTAAATCTACTAAGTTTTGTGCTAAAATACTTAGCGCGTTCGCACTGCATACCATGCGCATGCGCATTTTTGCCTTAATCGCTCCGTTGCGTAAATCGGCAAGAGCGAACAACTCTGAATGACCACCCATGTGCACTGCAGGGGGGGGGGGGGGGGGGGGACAGATATAAGCAGAGAGATTAGATTTGGGTGGGGTGTGTTCAATCTGAAATCTAAAGTGCAGTGTAAAAATGAAGCAGCCAGTATTTACCCTGCACAGAAACAAAATAACCCACCCAAATCTAACTCTCTCTGCACATGTTAAATCTACCACACCTGCAGGGCACATGGGTGGTCATTCCGAGTTCGCTCGCTACCAGTTTTTAGCAGCCTTGCAAACGCTATGCCGCCGCCCACTGGGAGTGTATTTTAGCTTAGCAGAAGTGCGAACGAATGGATCGCACAGTGGCGGCAAAGTTTTTTTGTCCAGTTTTAGAGTAGCTCAAAACCTACTCAGCGCTTGCGATCACTTCAGACTATCCAGTTCCTGTTTTGACGTCACAAACACGCCCTGCGTTCGCCCAGCCACGCCTGCGTTTTTGCTGGCACGCCTGCGTTTTTCCGAACACTCCCTGAAAACGGTCAGTTGACACCCAGAAACGCCCACTTCATGTCAATCACTCTGCGGCCAGCAGTGCGACTGAAAAGCTTCGCTAGACCCTGTATGAAACTACATTGTTTGTTGCAATAGTACGACGTGCGTGCGCATTGCGCTGCATACGCAGAAGTGCCGTTTTTTTGCCTCATCTCTGCACAGCAAACGAAAGCTGCTAGTGATCAACTCGGAATGACCCCCATGGTTTTGCCCAACTGCTAACAAATTTGCTGCTGAGATCAACTCTGAATTACCCCCTGAGTCTCACAATTTGCATGCAATGCCGGTGATCACGTAGCTGAGCGATTTCCAGCAACTCCACATGAGTGAGACTTTCTGTAAACCATACGGCGAATGTTTTACACACAAACGTGTTGTTGGTATCGGGACAGACAGTACAGGAAATGGGTGATGGGCGGTGACTGGGAGGCAAAACAAGTGTCTCCCATGGGCATGTTATGGGTGTCAGAGAAAGAAGCTACGTTTACAGATGCACAGCTGAATCTATAGGATACCAGAGTCAGACGGCGACACTGCACTGGCCATAGGGCCGGAGCTGTAGGAGCTGCCTTCCTTACATTAATTATATTACCCCACTCATACATTTTTATACATCTACAAACCACCTTTCAGTTCTACATTGTTATTCCAAGGGGAGGGGTGCCGAGAGAGCGAAGGGGGATGGGTTACTGCTTGGAGGGGACCATCAGGAGTCCAGGTCAGCTGCTGAGGGGGGACAAGGGGGTAATTCAGACCTGATCGTAGCAGCAAATTTGTTAGCAGATGGGCAAAACCATGTGCACTGCAGGTGGGGCAGATATAACATTTGCAGAGGGAGTTAGAGTTGGGTGGGACATTTTGTTTCTGTGCAGGGTAAATACTGTCCGCTTTATTTCTACACAGCAATTTAGATATCAGTTTTAACACACCCCACCCAAATCTAACTCTCTCTGCACATGTTACATCTGCCCCCCCTGCAGTGCACATGGTTTTGCCCAACTGCTAACAAATTTGTTGCTGCAATCAACTCTGAATTGGGCCCAAATGTCATCCTTTGTAATGTTACTGATGTTGCCCTTTTCAGAGTATGGCTTCGCGTAGTAATGTTTCTATATTCTAAAAAAAAAATTTTTACAGAGAGGGCATGGCCACACCTCACAGATTTGGTCATGTCCCCAGTACCCGGTCCCAGTTAAGGTATAGTTGCCTCAGCCTCTAGATATAACCTTGTCACTTTTACTTGAGAACAGTAGCTAACAAACTGGAAATAGTGTTATCATGGTTTTGTAAATACCATGGCGGGGGGGAATTCACACATAAATGGCATTAATGACCAGTTTTCCTTACTTAAACCAGTAGCAGAACTGACCTCTTCATATAAATCTGATCTGGTCTGGGAATCTGTCCTTATTAAATAAACATGTATGCTGCTGTAATGTCAGACGATTATACGCTTACAGTATGTGTCTTTTGGTCCTTCGCCATCCACGTAGTATGCTATGCCTTTATACACAGCACTCCAAACCATTTCCATAGGTCACGTGATGTCACATGATGGGAAGTCCTTTTGGAATAGTACCAAAAAGTCTTTCAACTTTATAGCACTAATGAGAGTTTAATAACATCTTCATTCTATTAAAACTCTGACAAGTGATGAAAGATGAGACCGTTACCTCCTCAAATCCTTTCAAAGTACAAAATGTTCAACTGTAACCTACATTATACTTGTCTACAAAGATAAGTGTGTATTAGATTCACTGCACTCCAATGAGCTTCTTTTTAATTTGCTTCTCAGCCTTCATAAATATTTGTTCCCTGCTGTGTAATTAAATTGTTGCCGTGTGCCTTGACATTTTTTGATTTGTTTTTTTTTTTGTTCTTTAAAAAAAAATCTTCACGCTATGAACAAAATGACAGTCCGCGGCCCACATCTTGTCATCCTACTTATCCACATGTAGCACAACTACAGTATAATACATAAGCTGAGTTAGGGGGACTTAAGGCTGTAAGGGTTGTGTGCTATTTTCAGTTTTAAGGCGCATACACACGGTACGATATTTTAAACGATTTTGCTGTTTTTGACCGATCAGAACAATAGATCATTTAAAAACTGTGCAATGATCATCCAGTATAAACACATTCTGTATACAGTATACAGGGGCGCTGAGAGGGGGCTTTGGTCTGTCGGGACACCCAGGCCTGCTAGGTAAGTTTTATCACACCCCCAATTTAACATAGCTGTGCAGCTTCTGCAAAGATTACTGGCATTCATAAGGGGGCATGGTTACATCTCTACAATATGCTTGGCCATGCCTCCTAGTACCATGGCCCGACAGATCTCTCGGATGCCCTGACTGCATATATGCCAGCTAGGGCCGCCATCAGGAGAGTACTGGGGGCACAACTGTCCCGGGCCCGCCTCTCTGACAGAGAAGGAAGGGCCCGGGCAGCTAATGCTGCCGTCTGCCCGCCACCGTCCGTCCCCGTTCTTCTCCGTCCGTCCTCACTCTGCCACCCTTTATTGAAAACGTCCCTCCCAAAATGGCTGCTGCCTCAGATGAGACAATTATTAAAGATACTAGAGGAGTCTCCTCTCTAGTATCTTTAATAACTGTGTCCTCTGAGGCAGCAGCCATTTTGGGAGGGATGTTTTCAATAGAAGCATGCAGGCACAAACAGATGCTGGACCCGCAGCAGTGGGCTGGTGGGGAAATCCTCTGACAACATGCAGAACCCCTGACAATGAGCAGAACCTCTGACAATGAGCAGGTAGTGGCAGCATTAATGTGGGGGCATAATATGGTGTAAGGGGCATAATATGGTGTTGCATAGTCATATATATTTGCTGCTGAACACTGAATTGCTGCTGAACACAGTGGAACATTAGCTTGCTGCAGAACACTAGCTTGTGCAGAACACTAGCTTGTGGCAGAACACTGGCTTGCTGCAAAACACTGACTTGCTGCAGATCACTAGTTTGCTGCAGAGCACTGGCTTCCTGCAGAACTCTGACTTACTGCAGAAAACTGTCTTGCTGCAGAACACTGGTTTGCTGCAGAACGTTGACTTGCTGTAGATCACTAGCTTGCTGCAGAACACTGACTTGCTGCAGAACACTGGCTTGCTACAGATCACTAGCTTGCTGCAGAACGCTGACTTACTGCAGAACACTGGCTTGCTGCAAATCATTAGCTTGCTGCAGAACACTGGCTTGCTACAGATCACTGCCTTGCTGCAGAACACTAGTTTGCTGCAGAACACTGATGTGCTACTGAGCAGCATTGTAATGTTGTTTGGGTTTTTTTGCATTATAATTCTAGTTTAAATCATGTTCTTCTTATCAATAAATATTTATTTACACAACACGCATAATATGACGAACTGCACCCAGCATGCACCAGTATGAGAAATGGCATTGGGCAGGTGGTCTGTTTAAAAAAGAACTGGGACTAAGAACAAAAGATCCTCGAGATAATCCACTTGTGCACTGTCAGTGATAAACTAAAGGTGCATACACACGGGGTGTTTTTGCCCAGCGTGTGTGCACAGCGATGAACGTGAACATTGCTGCAGTAAAATAGCTCAGTGCATACGCACTGGGATATTTTCCCTGTGCCCAGGGATGTTCACGGGAGGGTGAAGCACTTTCCACAGTAGGAGACTGTGGAAAGTGCTTCACTTGGCTGTTCAAACAGCCCGATGGACGGCGGCGGCTGGCAATGATGCCAGAGCACGCATCAGCGCTCATTGCCCGCTCATACACACTGGCCGAGTTTGAGCTCAAAGTAGCTCAAAATGCCAAAAGTGAGCTACTTTGAGCTCAAAATCGCCCTGTGTGTATGGGCCGGTCTCTAGATCGACCACACTTAGGTCAACACTGTCTAGGTCGACCGCTATTGGTCGACAGTAAGTAGGTCGACATGGTTTCTAGGTCGTCAGGGACTCTAGGTTGACATGTTCTACTGTAGGTTGACATGACAAAAGGTTGACATGAGTTTTTCACATTTTCTTTCTTTTTTTAACTTTTTCATACTTTACGATCCACGTGGACTACAATTGGGAACAGTAACCTGTGCCGAGCGCAGCGGTAGCGGAACAAGGCACCTTGCCAGGGGACACGGTGCACTAATTGGGGTTCCCGGTCACTGTACGGAGAAAACACGAAAAAAAAAGTGAAAAAACTCATGTCGACCTTCTGTCGTGTCGACCTAGTACATGTCGACCTAGAGTCCCTTTCGACCTAGAAACCATGTCGACCTACTTACTGTTGACCAATAGTGGTCGACCTAGACACTGTTGACCTAAATCTGATCGACCCTACATAACACACCCGTATGGGCCTTATTGAGCATACAGGTGTCAAGAACATTCTATTTTATTAATTAAAAGAAAAAGAAAAACATGACGTGGACACATTATGGATTGTTAATAATGATTAGAACACCTGGATTAAACATATAAACATCTTTTTTAAAAGAAAGAAAAAACAGCAGCGCTCGTGGGAACTGGGTAAACCGCAATCAAATAAGTATCAATTGTGTTCACATGTAGATGTTAATCCACAGAACACAGTGGCTGTGTAAATACACTTTGAAAAGATTAACAATAGATCTCGTATCTACTTCATAGCAGTAAACGTGTTTGTTCATCTTTTTTAAAAGAATGTACATGTCAGCTGGCTAATAATATAAATAAATACAGGTTGATTTTAGAGGTTATAGCACCAAGCATGATTCTTAAAGCTCCTACAGGCCAAACCAGTGGCCGCGGATAATGCTCTGTAGACACAATTTCATACAGTTATTTAATCCCTTACACATGATTACTGTAGGTTCTGCAAAACTCTTAAAACATAAGATAAGACTCCTCTGTGCTGGTATAACTCTGAGCCATATACTGTACATTTCTGCTCAGTAGAATTGCTGTATTAGATCACTACCTTATAAATAATACAGTATATACTAACAGGGCCGTCTTTTCATATGGGCTCAATGGGCTCTTGCCCAAGGGCCCCAGGAGTAAAAGGGCCCTAGGCTGATAGCTGAGGGTCCCCTCTTTCCATGGGTACCAGATTTTTGAAAATCGGCCCTGGGGAACCGGAGATATCCGACTTCAAAGCAGTGGTCCCCATCCAAGCCTGTTAATTGTTCTTCCCAGCCAGATATCTCGGGTTCTGTCTGACTTAGTTTTATGACTCTCACCTTTTTAGTGGACACAAGCAGCTTGTCTCCACTATGCCCATAACCAGAGATATCAGCCTTCAAGCAGCTTTTCCCTGCTCCAGCTCCACACGCCTAATATGCAATTTTATATTTTTGTTGGGGGATTGCTCTGGTTCCTGAAGTCTCATCCCCAAGTCCCCAGAACCTTCTGAAAGGTGGGACTCTCTAGTTTTTTTTATCCCATTAAAGCTAAGAAATCTATTTCCAGGAACTGGAGATATCTGCAGTAAAGCAAGCTGCCCTGACCCCCGGAAAATTATGACTATTAAGCCCACTCCACTATCCACCCCTCCCCTGTGTATTAAACACCCCCTACCACCCTGGAAGTCATGTACCAGGGCCCCTTCATTCAGCACAATTTCCCCTTCTACAGTTTAGTGTTCTCCTTCCCACCCCATTTGTGCAGTAAAGGAGTAATTAGCAGATATTATTTATCCAGGTCCTACATGTTGAGCGAAAGATAGAACCCCCTACCCCCCGCGGAACATCAAAGCTGCCGCTGATAGCACCCCCACCCCTACCGCTGATGGGTGGGTAGGGGCCCCAGCGCATTGCTGTGCCCAGAGGCCTACACTGCTGTTAAGACGGCTCTGTATACTAAGATATACTCAGTTAATCTCCCTTTGATCAGAACTGATCATATGTAAAGGTCTACACTGATTTAGTCATCTGCACGATTGCCACCTACTGGTGCTGACATTAGATTTTCCATCATATCTGTTTAATCAGGGACATATATGAATTACACAGGTTCTGTGGCAGATTAAAGCCAGATGAAATACAGATACTACGAGCCCGCTGGCGGATGTGTATCCCCGGTATGTCTGTGAACGTCGTCGTTCACAGACATATCGCACTGGCTGTACAGCATAGCCGATGCTGTGGCACATCTGGCTGTGTGTACAGGTGGTCCGCCAAGTGCCGTACACTGGATGTGGGGGGCTGACACTACAGCTGGGTGGAGGGTTCAAATCCCCACTGTCGAAGTCAAAAATATTACAAAGAGAGAACATACAGACTCCACACATTAAGTCGCTATGCTTGCAAATACGTGCAGCGAGCACAGCAATATATGGTAACATACGCATTTACACAGACATGCCACAAAGATATATTCAACACATATTTCATACAGCACATAAATTGAACATACCAAGCACCAGACATCATAAGGTTTTAAATTATATAATGGAATATAACGTCATGTATGTGTATCATTGGAGCGGAGCAAGATGGACATGTCGTGCTTGGTGTCAAAGTAACCAGATTAATGTGTGTATCAATTTGATGCCTGTTATTAAGTTGTAGCACATTGCCATGAGTAGATATGATTGAATGTATGAATATTAAGCCACAATTCAACTGACGACAAAGGACATTCCATTTAAAGCATGTGGACAGGAAACTCAGGCCAGCCCTTTTGATGTCTTCAAGGCTTGCATATGAACTGACCAATGACTCATCATGAATGAGAAAGTTCCCTCCCCTAGACTAATAACAAGAGACCTGTGCACGCCCCCAACTCTCAGGGTATAGCTGATGACACACACAGAGCCAGCTGCCCTTTTTGTCCCAGATGATGGTGGAGATGCTGCCTATCCAGTGGCTGCATGATTTTACTGAGAGAGAGAGTGATATGGAGTGCAGAGTGTATTTGAGCAAAATATGGTAATTGTATTGCAGGCCGTGTCTGTATTTGAATTAGTTTGTAATAACTGCTTACTGTGTAAATTGTAACCATGTAACTGTATATATACTGTACATTGTGATATATTGAATACATATCCTTTTAATAACAAATATATACATCAATGAGCTTTGGAACTCCGATAATGTGTGGGTGTATTGTTTTCTCTTATGGGATGCAGTGTTTTCTGCGATGTATAGCGCACATTCATAGCACATGGTAATAAGATGCGCAGGCATCTACAGTATATAATAGAGCTGGCATTTTAAATATTTGTTAGAAAATAATTTGACTTGCACACCACCCAGCTGGGTGTCCTGACCAATGGGTGTGGTATGTAAGGTCGACAGTAAGTAGGTCTACAATGTTTGGGTCGACAATAAGTAGGTCGACAGGGATGCTAGGTCGACATGGTCTTTAGGTCGACATGGTTTAGTGCACCGTGTCCCCTCGCATGGCTCGCCATGCTTCGGGCAAGGTGCCTCGCTCTGCTACCACTGCACTTGGCATAGGTTACCGTTCCCAATCGTAGTCCATGTGGATCGTAAAGTATGAAAAAGTTCCAAAAAAGAAAAAAAATTTGAAAACTCACGTCGACCTTTTGACCTGTCGACCTAGAACATGTCGACCTAGAAAACCTGTCGACCTACTTACTGTCGACCAATAGTGGTCGACCAAAATATAGTCAACCTACTTACTGTCGACCTAAAGACCGGATCCCCTGACCAACACATCTTACAGCTGATTGGTAAGTGTGTATTACTTACCTGGATCGGCATGATAGAAGATCCGCTAACGTGTTGGTCAGGTGTGTACCCAGTTTCACTGAAGCTCCCTGTGTCTGCTGTTATAGTTACCGAAGATAAATCAGCCCACAGTACAGAGTTAACCATTTATAGGCTTCCTTTAGGAATTTGAGATCAGAATAAGATAAACCTTTGATTTGTGCAAATTGCAGCACTCTAGTACAACCCCAGACAGGGCTGGATTAAGGATTGTGGGGGACCCAGCGCAACTACAGTAAGTTGTGAGGGTCCTCCCCCATAACAGGGGTGGGGAACCTCCGGCCCGCAGGCCGTATAAGGCCCATAAAGCCGTTGGTTCCGGCCCACACGCTTGTGTCAGTGAGACATGCCGCCTCTCAGTCCGGCGGCGGAGTGTCTCAGCTGTCAGGGAGGAGAGCGCAGCTACTATGTCCGGCGGCAGGTAAGATCTCAAACCAGCCGCCGGTTCGTGAGCCAATCAGAGCTCACGGACCGGCAGCCAATCAGGAGCCGCTGCTGCTGGTCCGCGAGCTCTGATTGGCTCACGAACCGGTGGCTGGTTTGAGGTCCTACACGCGCCACCGCCACCCGACATAGCCACGCTCTCCTCCCTGTCCTGACACCCGCCGGATGGAGCAGCAGCAGCGGTGAGCAGCAAAGTAGGGTAGGGGGGCACTGTGGGGGCATTTGTATACCTGACACTGTGGGGGCATTTGTATACCTTGCACTGTGAGGGCATTTGTATACCTTGCACTGTGGGGGCAATTGTGGATCTGGCACTGTGGGGGCAATTGTGGATCTGGCACTGCACTATTGGGGGCATATGGTATCACGTCCCATTTTAATTGGCCACACCCATTTTTTCAGAGCGTGCACACAGTACCTCTAAGGGGCAGACCTACTGGGGGGCAGGGTAATTTTTTAAGTTGAGAATTTTTGTATGGCCCCCGAAGGATTTTATATATATCCAATGGTAGAAAAAAGGTTCCCCACCCCTGCCCTATAGAATGGCCCCTTAACCCAACCCTCCCCCTAGTATTGCCACAGTACCCACCCCCATATGCCAAGTAGTGCACCCCCTGGTGGACCCTCCCGGTAACAGTTTATAGCCCATAATGTCTAGTGACAAGGATTTGCTTAGTTCCCACAGCAAGACACAGATGGGAAGTTATATAGAAATTTAAAACAGATTTCTTGGTTAAAACACCATTGTAAAATAAACCCCAACCCATTAATACTGTATCATCAAAAAAGGTAGATGCCTCCTGTGTTACATGTGGATACATAGGCCTTCTTTCTGCCATCCACATACAAGAAAATAAGAATTTACTTACCGATAATTCTATTTCTCGTAGTCCGTAGTGGATGCTGGGAACTCCGTAAGGACCATGGGGAATAGCGGCTCCGCAGGAGACTGGGCACAACTAAAGAAAGCTTTAGGACTACCTGGTGTGCACTGGCTCCTCCCCCTATGACCCTCCTCCAAGCCTCAGTTAGGATACTGTGCCCGGACGAGCGTACACAATAAGGAAGGATTTTGAATCCCGGGTAAGACTCATACCAGCCACACCAATCACACCGTACAACTTGTGATATGAAACCCAGTTAACAGCATGATAATAGAGGAGCCTCTGAATAGATGGCTCACAACAATAACCCGTTTTAGTTAACAATAACTATGTACAAGTATTGCAGGCAATCCGCACTTGGGATGGGCGCCCAGCATCCACTACGGACTACGAGAAATAGAATTATCGGTAAGTAAATTCTTATTTTCTCTGACGTCCTAGTGGATGCTGGGAACTCCGTAAGGACCATGGGGATTATACCAAAGCTCCCAAACGGGCGGGAGAGTGCGGATGACTCTGCAGCACCGAATGAGAGAACTCCAGGTCCTCCTCAGCCAGGGTATCAAATTTGTAGAATTTTGCAAACGTGTTTGCCCCTGACCAAGTAACAGCTCGGCAAAGTTGTAAAGCCGAGACCCCTCGGGCAGCCGCCCAAGATGAGCCCACCTTCCTCGTGGGATGGGCTTTAACAGATTTAAGCTGCGGTAATCCCACCGCAGAATGCGCCAGCTGAATAGTGCTACACATCCAGCGCGCAATAGACTGCTTAGAAGCAGGAGCACTCAGCTTGTTGGGTGCATACAGGATAAACAGCGAGTCAGACTTTCTGACTCCAGCCGTCCTGGAAACGTACATTTTCAGGGCCCTGACTACGTCCAGCAACTTGGAATCCTCCAAGTCCCTAGTAGCCGCAGGCACCACAATAGGTTGGTTCAAGTGAAAAACTGAGACCACCTTCGGGAGAAACTGAGGACGAGTCCTCAATTCTGCCCTATCCATATGGAAAATCAGATAAGGGCTTTTACAAGACAAAGCCGCCAATTCTGAAACTCACCTGGCCGAAGCCAGGGCCAACAGCATGACCACTTTCCACGTGAGATATTTTTAAATCCACAGTCTTAAGTGGTTCGAACCAATGTGATTTCAGGAATTCCAAAACCACATTGAGATCCCAAGGTGCCACTGGGCACAAAAGGAGGCTGAATATGCAGAACTCCTTTGACAAAAAGTCTGAACTGCAGGCAGTGAAGCCCGTTCTTTCTGGAAGAAAATCGACAGAGCCGAAATCTGGACCTTGATGGACCCCAATTTGAGGCCCAACGTCACTCCTGCTTGCAGGAATTGTAGGAATCGACCCAGCTGACATTCCTTCGTCGGGGCCTTCTTGGCCTCACACCACGCAACATATTTTCGCCCAATACGGTGATAACGTTTTGCGGTGACATCCTTCCTGGCTTTGAGCAGGGTAGGGATGACTTCCTCCGGAATGCCCATTAGGATCCGGTGTTCAACCGCCATGCCGTCCAACGCAGCCGCGGTAAGTCTTGGAACAGACAGGATCCCTGCTGCAGCAGGTCTTGTCCGAGCGGCAGAGGTCAAGGGTCCTCTGCAAGCATTTCTTAAAGTTCCGGGTACCCAGCTCTTCGTGGCCAATCCGGAACCACGAGTATAGTTTCCACTCCTCGCTTTCATATGATTCTCAGTACCTTGGGAATGAGAGGCAGAGGAGGAAACACATAAACCGACTGGTACACCCACGGTGTCACTAGAGCGTCCCCAGCGATCGCCTGAGGGTCCCTTGACCTGGCGCAATATCTTTTCAACTTTTGTTGAGGCGGGACGCCATCATGTCCACCCGTGGTCATACCCAACGGTTTTTCCGCATTTGGAAAACTTCTGGATGAAGTCCCCATTCTCCCGGGTGTAGGTCGCCCATCGGAGAATCCTTGTGGCTTCTGCCATCGCCATCCTGCTTCTTGTGCCGCCCTGTTTGTTTACATGGGCGACCGCCGTGATGTTGTCTGATTGGATCAGTACCGGCTGGTTCTGAAGCAGGGGCCTTGCTTGACTTAGGGCATTGTAAAAAGCCCTTAGCTCCCGGATATTAATGTGAGGCGAAATTTCCTTGGAAATTTCTTCCCTGTGTGACTGCACCCCAGCCCCGAAGGCTGGCATCCGTGGTCACCAGGACCCCGTCCTGTATTCCGAATCTGCGGCCCTCTAGTAGATGAGCCCTCTGCAGCCACCACAGCAGCGACACCCTGTTTCTTGCTGACAGGGTTATCCGCTGTTGTATCTGTAGATGGGACCCGGACCATTTGTCCCACAGGCCCCACTGGAACGTCCTTGCGTGGAACCTTCCGAATGGAATTATGCTTCGTACGAAGCTACCATTTTTCCCAGGACTCGTGTGCATTGATGTGCCGATACTTGTCCTGGTTTCAGGATGTCTCTGACTAGAGATGACAACTCCTCGGCTTTTTCCACTGGAAGAAACACTCTTTTCTGGTCTGTGTCCAGAATCATTCCCAGGAACAGAAGAGGTGTCGTCGGGACCAGCTGTGACTTTGGAAAATTGAGAATCCAGCCGTGCTGTTGTAGCACTTCCCGAGAGAGTGCTACCCCTATTACCAACTGTTCTTTGGACCTCGCCTTTATCAGGAGATCGTCCAAATACGGGATAATAAAAACTTCCTTCTTGCGAAGGAGTATCATTTCGATCATTACCTTGGTAAAGACCTTCGGAGCCGTGGGCAACTCCAACGGCAGCATCTGGAACTGATAGTGACAGTCCTGTACCCCACATCTGAGGTACTCCTGGTGAGGAGGGTAAATGGGGACATGCAGGTACGCATCCTTGATGTCCAGGGAGACCCTGTAATCCCCCTCGTCCAGGCTCGTAATAACCGCCCTGAGCGATTCCATCTTGAACATGAATCTTCTGATATAAAAAATTCAAGCATTTTAATTTTAAGATGGGTCTCACCGAACCGTTCTGTTTCGGTACCACGACCATTGTGGTATAGTAACCCCTTCCTTGCTGAAGGAGGGGCACCTTGACAATCACTTGTTGTGATTATAGTGTTGAATAGTCACCAACACCGCCTCCCTGGCAGAGGGAGGTGCCGGTAAGGCAGATTTTATGAAACGGCGGGGGGGTGAACATCTCGAACTCCAGCCTGTACCCCTGAGAAACTACCTGAAGGACCCAGGGATCCATGTGAGAGAGCCCACTGGGCGCTGACATTTCTGAGACGGGCCCCCACTGTACCCGGGTCCGCCTAAGCAGCCCCAGCGTCATGCTGTGGGCTTACCGGACGCAGGGGAGGACTTCTGCTCTTGGGAACTAGCTGTTGCTTTTTCCTCTACCTTTGCCTCTCGGCAGAAAGGATGAGCCTCTAGCCCTCTTGCTTTTCTGGGGCCGAAAGGACTGTACTTGATGATACGGTGCTTTCTATTGTTGTGGGGTAACCTGTGGCAAAAAAGTCGATTTCCCAGCAGTAGCTGTGGAAATGAGGTCTGACAGACCATCCCCAAACAGTTTTACCCCCTTATAGGGCAAACTTCCATGTGCCGATTCGAGTCGGCATCGCCTGACCATTGCCGAGTCCATAACCCCCGTCTGGCGGCAATGGACCTAGCGCTTATTTTTGATGCCAGTCGGCAATTATCCCTCTGTGCATCACGCATGTATAAGACCACGTCTTTAATATGCTCTATTGTCAGCAAAATATTGTCCCTATCCCTAGTTATTTTCCGACAGGGAATCTGACCATGCAGCGGGAGCACTGCACATCCATGCCGAAGCAACGGCTGGTCGCAATATAATGCCCTAGTGTGTGACTATATCTTATAGGGTAACCTCCTGCTTTCTATCAGCAGGTTCCTTCAGGACGGCCGTATCCGGAGACGGTAGTGCCACCTTTTCTGATAAGCGTGTAAACGCTGTATCTACCCTATGGGGTGTTTCACCGCGTGACCTATCCTCTGGCGGGAAAGGGTACGCTGCCAATAACCGTTTTGAAATTATCAATTTCTTATCGGGAGAAGACCACGCTTCCTCACACACCTCATTTAATTTCTCAGATGCAGGAAAAACTACTAATAGTTTTCTCTCACCAAACACAATACCCTTTTTATGTGGTATCTGGGGTATAATCATAAATGTGTAATACATTTTTCATTGCCTCAATCATGTAACGGGTGGACCTATTTGGAGGGTACACTAGTCTCATCGTCGTCGACACTGGAGTCGGCATCCGTGTCGACATCTGTGTCTGCTATCTGAGGTAGCGGGCGTTTTTAGAGCCCCCCATGACATTTGAGACGCTGGAACAGGCACAAGCTGAGTAGCCGGCTGTTCTGTGTAGTCGACCTTTTATGTAAGGAGTTGACACTTTCACGTAATCCTTCCATAAATTCAACCACACCGGTGTCGACCCCGCAGGGGGTGACAACATATTTACAGGCATTCGCTCCGCCTCCACCTCATTATCCTCCACATACATGTCGACACAGCCGTACCGACACACAGCCCACACACAGGGAATGCTCTGATAGAGGACAGGACCCCACAAAGCCCTTTGGGGAGACAGAGGGAGAGTATGCCAGCACACACCAGGGCGCTATATATCACAGGGATAGCACCTATTAAAAAGTGTTTTCCCTTATAGCTGCACATATATATGTATACTGCGCCTAAAATGTGCCCCCCCCTCTCTTTTTAACCCTTTCTGTAGTGTATTAACTGCAGGGGAGAGCCAGGGAGCTTCCCTCCAACGGAGCTGTGAGGGAAAAATGGCGCCAGTGTGCTGAAGGAGATAGCTCCGCCCCTTTTTCGCGGACTTTTCTCCCGCATTTTTATGGATTCTGGCAGGGGTTAATGTACATCCATATAGCCCTGGGGGTTATATGTGATGTATTTTTGCCAGCCAAGGTGTTTATATTGCTGCTCAGGGCGCCCCCCCCCCCCCCCCCCCCAGCGCCCTGCACCCTCAGTGACCGGAGTGTGTGGTGTGCATGAGGAGCAATGGCGCACAGCTGCAGTGCTGTGCGCTACCTTGGTGAAGACTGATGTCTTCTGCCGCCGATTTTCCGGACCTCTTCTTGCTTCTGGCTCTGTAAGGGGGCCGGCGGCGCGGCTCTGGGACCGGACTCCGAGGCTGGGCCTGTGTTCGATCCCTCTGGAGCTAATGGTGTCCAGTAGCCTAAGAAGCCCAAGCTGGCTGCAAGCAGGCAGGTTCGCTTCTTCTCCCCTTAGTCCCTCGATGCAGTGAGCCTGTTGCCAGCAGGTCTCACTGAAAATTAAAAACCTACAACTAACTTTTTTCTAAGAAGCTCAGGAGAGCCTCCTAGATTGCACCCTGTTCGGTCGGGCACAAAGATCTAACTGAGGCTTGGAGGAGGGTCATAGGGGGAGGAGCCAGTGCACACCAGGTAGTCCTAAAGCTTTCTTTAGTTGTGCCCAGTCTCCTGCGGAGCCGCTATTCCCCATGGTCCTTACGGAGTTCCCAGCATCCACTAGGACGTCAGAGAAACTATATAAAATGCAACACGTATTGAAATGCAGTACGGATGATGTAATGGTTAGCATTACTGTCTCACAGCACTGAGGTCATGGGTTTGATTCCCACCATAGCCTCAACTGTGTAGAGTTTGTATATTCTCCCCGTGCTTGCGTGGGTTTTCTCCAGGTACTCTGGTTTCCTCCCACAATCCAAAAATATACTGGTAGGTTAATTGGCTCCCAGCAAAAAAATTCACCATAGCGTGAACGTGTGTGTATGTACATGTGGTAATGAATTGTGAGGATGTGAATGGGCAAATATTCTCTGTAAAGCGCTGCGGAATATGTGTATGCTATATAAATAACTGGTGATATTAATAAATAATATCCCATTCCCCGGAGTATGCACCTCACAGCCAGCTTACAGAGCAGAGCGTCTGCCGAGTCCCTGAATCGGCGGCACAGAGTTATGTCACGTGGTTCTGATGAGGGGACTTGGGAGCTTCTCTACACTGCATGCTGTCTCTCTGCGGGTCTACTACGATATCCCAGCTCTAGGGATCCCGACCGCCGGAATGCCGGCAGTGGGGCGAGTGCAAAAGAGCCCCTTACAGGCACGGTAACTCTATTTTCCCTCCAGGGGTGTCATGGACACCCCAAGAGGGAGAATAGTTGTAGGTATTCTGGCGGTCGGGATCCCGGCACCGGTATGCTGAGCGCCAGGATCTCGACCAGGGCCGTCTTTTCGTATGGGCTCAATGGGCTCTTGCCCAAGGGCCCCATGAGTATAATGGCCCTAGGCTAATAGCTGAGGGTCCCCTCTTTCCAGGGGTACCAGATTTTTTAAAATCGGCCCTAGGAAACCAGAGATATCCGACTTCAAAGCAGTGGTCCCCATCCAAGCCTGTTAGTTGCTCTTCCAAGCCAGATATCTTAGGTTCTGTCTGACGTAGAGTTTTTCCGAGTGTATACTCCAAATGCTGGGACTCTCCCCTTTCAGTGGACAATGGCAACTTGGCCCTACTATGCCCAGAACCAGAGATATCCGCCTTCAAGCAGCTGGTCCCTGCTCCAGCTCCACACGCCTGGTATGCAGTTTTATATTTTCATTGGAGGACTGCTCTAGTTCCTGAACTCTGATCTACAAGTCCCCAGCACCTCCTGAAAGGTGGGTCTCTATAGTTTTTTATCCTATTAAAAGCTAAGAAATCTATTACCAGGAACTTGAGATATCTGCAGTCAAGCAAGCTGCCCTCCCACCAGAAAATGATAAATATTAAGCCGCACACCATCCACTCCTCCCCTACGTATAAAACACCCCCTACCACCCTGAAAGTCATGTACCAGGGCCACTTCATCCAGCACAATGCCCCATTCTACAGTTTAGTGTTCTCCCTCCCGCCCCATCTGTGCAGTAAAGGAGTAATTAGCAGAAATTACTGCTCCAGGTTTTACATGCTTAGCGGAAGATAGATCACCCCCTACCACCCGCTGCCACTGATAGCACCCCCCACCCCTACTTCTGGAGGATGGGTAGGGGCCCCAGTGCGTTGCTGTGCCCAGGGGCCCACACTACTGTTAAGACGGCCCTGATCTCGACAGCTGGTATATTGAATGCATCCCGTGTCTGCATGCATTATGCAGAGCCGCAGCAGCCCAGGTTTGGAAATGGGTTGGGGTCGGATGATAGGGGGTCGGGATCCCGGCGGTCAGCATACCGACGCCAGGATCCCAGCTGCCAGAATGCCGACAGGGGGGCGAGCTCAACGAAACCCCTTGCAGGCTCGGTGGCTTGCTGTGCTCGCTCCAGGTTCTATTCCCGCTCTGTGGGTGTCGTGGACACCCATGAGTGGGAATAGCCCTGGGCCCTTTGCCGGCATTCTGGCGGTCGGGATCCCTGCGTCGGTATGCTGACCGCCGGGAGCCTCAAGAGCAGCAAAGAAAACTGGGTGAAAGAGGCACCATGGGGAGTTTAACAGTTAACACACAGGGAAACGCAATGATTTTGAATTCCCCTTGTAGAATTACAGATTATTGCCGATTTGAAAAGATAGAGTAATGCCAAAGTAAGAACCACACAGTGGGGCAGATGTATTAACCTGGAGAAGGGATAAGGAAGTGATAAACCAGTGATATGTGCACGGTGATGAACGCACCAGCCAATCAGCTCCATTATGTAAATTAACAGTTAGGAGGTGATTGGCTGGTGCGTTTATCACCTTGCACTTATCACTGGTTTATCACTTCCTTATGCTTTCTCCAGGCCCATTATTTCTTGGTGGTAGTCACAAAATAACAAAATGTTTTTGGTTTAATTTCTTGCAAATTAATAAAAGCACTTTTTGGCAATTATAGCTAGATCCTCCTTCTTAGACTACGTAGTCGTAGACTAACGCTATTATCAAGAAACTCAAAGTTTTCTGAAGAAAAACAAAGTCAAAGGGGTAAATTTACTAAGGTGAGAGATTTTTAGAACTGGTGATGTTGCCCATGGCAACCAATCAGATTCTACTTACCATTCATCTAGCTGCTTCTAGCAGATAATAGATATAATCTGATTGGTTGCTATGGGCAACATCACCAGTTCTAAAAATCTCTCACCTTAGTAAATTTACCCCAAAGTGTAATTTGCATGGGTACTGCATAAATTATTACTGATGCTGAGATTGGAACGTGACCAGCCCAAGAAGTGCCAAAGAAGGCTCAGCAGCAGTGATTACAGCAGAAAAGCAGATTACATAATAGCAGATAATCAGAAATATGACAGGGATAAGCCTGAATTATTTAACTGCATTCATTTACATTTACATCTTCAGGTCTTGATGATTGTACTTTCTTTGGATTCATTTCAAACGTCTTCACAGTCATCCTAATCTGAATCTTTTAAAGCCTTCCCACAATGTTATAACTATTGGAATTATAAATGATTGCATACTATATTACAGGATGGACATGTATTCTATGTCTGTACCTGCTACATATAGTAGTTTAACAGCCCATTTGAAGGGCTGTGTATCTGGATAGCGTGTTCGGGATCAGAATGCTGGCGAGGGGATCAAGCATGGCTGTCGCCACGGGTTCTATTCCCACTCTATGGTTGTCATGGACACCCATGAGAGGGAAAAGTCCCTGCTGGTGAGCATGCCGGCCGGCGGGATTGTGAGGGAGCGGGATGTATGAGAAGGTATTGTGACCGGCGGACTACATCCCATTTGAAGCATCACCACTGTTCTACTGTTCTTTTTAGAGAAGACCTTCCCCTAAATGTGCTAGAATGCCCCCGCCACCAGCATCTGCCCCACTTTCCTTCCCAACTACAGTGCAAATAGAATTATATTGCCTTTTTTCCCCAAATGTTTGTTTAGAGGGAATGGGGTTAGCATCCCAGCAGTCGGGATGCCGGCAGTCATGTGACCGACGCCGGAATCCCAACACCACTCGGAATCCAGGTTCAGGAACACAGACCGCCGACAGCCTGAAGGTAAATATTGGGGTGACTATTAGGGTTAGGGCTGATGGGGGGGTTAGGGTTGGGCACTAGAGGGGGGGGGGGGGTTAGCCCTATCCGCCACCCATCGAATCTTATCCCTAGCCACCACTCCAGAAGGGTAGGGGATAGGGGAGGGGTTAAAAAATGACACCGTTCCCTGTTGGCATTCTCATTGTCGAGTTGCTGATGTCGGTCGCATCCCGACCGCCGGTAAATAGTATCAGACCCGTTTAGAAATGAGGAGTATGTGAGGTAGAGGAAAGGCGGTGGAAACAGAAGGGACACTGAGGACCACTCATGGCTGCTACTGTCCGTTAACAAACTCGCTACCTCTACCAGAAATGTTATTATGCACACAGATGTATTGTATTATCTATGTCCTGCACATAAGAAAGAGAAGGGTGAAAACCCCTCTGAGGGCATACAGAAACCGCTTGTACATTTGAGCTTGTCTTTGTTTTGGACAGGAGGGCTGCACCATCTGCAGAGTTCTCTGTGGACAGGACTCGGCACCTGATGTCTTTCCTGACCATGTTGGGTCCGAGCCCAGATTGGAATGTTGGGCTCTCTGCCGAGGATCTTTGTACCAAGGAATGTGGATGGGTCCAGAGAGTTATCCAAGACCTAATCCCATGGGATGCGGGCACGGACAGCGGGGTCACTTATGAGGTATTTACATGATGGTTGAAGTATTTTGACACATCTCTGTTGTGTAACACGGGATTCTATAGAGAATAGCAGTGAAATTGAATTTTAACATTAACCCCTAACAATAGACAGTGCAAAATTCTATGGAGACTTGCACACAGGAACCACTGTCAGGGTCTTATTGCAGCCTGTTTGCATTATATACCCCCCAACTTGTTCAATATTGTACTTGTAGTCATTGTATGATTTGTTGTATGATGCATTAAAAACCTGATTGCTACATAAATGGGTCCCTGCAAAGTTCTATAAATCTTCAGCATACAATTTATGGCCCAGATTTATCAAGCCTTGCAGAGTGATAAATTGCACGGTGATAAAGTACCAACCAATCAGCTCCTAACTGTCATTTTTCAAACTCAGACTGTAACATGGCAGTTAGGAGCTGGTTGGTTGGTACTTTATCACCATGCAATTATCACTCTTCAAGGTTTGATAAATTGTGGCCTTAATATTTTAAACCCATTTATTAGTAAACCTGTCAATAACATGTCCTAGACTTGGAAATCACCATAAAATGCTAGATTTTAATTAAATAAAAAAATGATTTAGTAACTCTTACACATTGGGGCAGATGTATTAACCTGGAGAAGGCATAAGGAAGTGATAAACCAGTTATATGTGCAAGGTGATAAAGGCACCAGCCAATCAGCTCCTAACTGTTAATTAACAGTTAGGAGCTGATTGGCTGGTGCCTTTATCACCTTGCACATATCACTGGTTTATCACTTCCTTATGCCTTCTTCAGGTTAATACATCTGCCCGTGTGCTAGACTAGGATCTTTACATGTAAATGTATACAGTAGACTAGAAACTGAGAAAGACATTTGTTGTTGATGGTGAGTTGTATGCAAATGAGCTGCATGCAGCCACAAACCATTTTGGAATTCTACGTCACCAGGATGATCACGTCATAGAACATAGAATGTGGCGGCAGATAAGAACCACTTGGCCCATCTAGTTTGCCCATGTACACACACACTTACATGGGGTTAATTTTGTTGGGTGCCAATTATCCTACCAGTATATTTTTGGAATATGGGAGGAAACCGGAGCACCTAGAGAAAACCCACACAAGTATGGGGAGAATATACAAACTCCACACAGTTAGGACCATGGTGGGAATCAAACTCATGACCCCAGTGCATTATCTTATTATTTGTTGCTTATTGCAATAGGTCAGTCTTTGTCCTCAAAATGCAGCATACTGTGTAAGCTATGCAACCACTGACTAGTGGATTATGTAACACCGCATAGTAGCTGTACAGGTTATAGTCTAATTAAGTAACAAATGCAAGATTCTGGCCAATGGTGAATATAGTAAAAGTGTTGTCCATTATTGGACAAAGCCTGTTACTTAATGACAATCCGCACCAACTACTGACACCACCCCTCTCCTCTCCATGTTGATGTTCCCCAAAGTCACTGAAAACAATCTGCATATCTCACAGTGACGCCTACTAGTAAAAGTGAAAATTACCTTGTCCTAGCTACCTGTTCAAGCAGGTGGGATGGGGGTGTTTCTCTAAACAAGCAACCTGATTGGATAGACCTCAGCTATACTAAGCAGGAGTTTAAATCTCCTATTCCGTCCGAGTGGCCAAAACTGTCAGGGTTGTCGTTGGATAGAAGCAATGTAATAACATTATTTGTTTGGCGAAGCAAGGGAGGGAGGCTCATACAGAAATGTTACACTGCATTTTGTTACCCCTGTAGTGGACAAACCCTTTAAATATTTTCTGCTAACTCTACCTATTTCAGGGAAAGATGGCTGCATTTTATTTTTCCGAGTACTGTACACTATTTGGAAGCTGTTAACCGGCGTGCTCAAGAGATAGGGTTTAATGGCTAAAGGGTTATATATAATTTGGAACACCATGTATAAAAAACATAATGTCATTGTATTTAAAAGTTTACCCTCTCATTCCCCACACTGGCTATGAAACGTATTAAATTATTTTTAGAACACTCCCATAGTGACTATACAAGGTGACCGTGGGGGAAATTTATCAAAGCTTTGAGAGAGCTAAAATGTGGAGAGAAGTAAAGTACCACCCAATTAGCATCTGCCGTGTTACAGGCTTTGGGGCAGATGTATTAACCTGGAGAAGGCATAAGGAAGTGATATGTGCCAGGTGATAACGCACTAGCCAATCAGCTCCAATATGCAAATGGGCAGTTAGGAGCTGATTGGCTGGTGTGTTTATCACCTTGCACTTATTACTGGTTTATCACTTCCTTGTGGCTTCTCCAGGTTAATACATCTGCCCCTGTGTTTGAAAAATGTCACTCAGGAGCTGATTGGTTGGTGCTTTATCTTTCTTCACTTTGGGGGAAATGTACTATGCAGTGACAAAAGTGGAGAGGTGAGCCAGTAGAGAAGTTGCTCATGGCAACCAATCAGCACTGACGTAACATTTAGAAGTTGCTTATAAAAAAGTATACAGAGAAGCTGATTGGTTGCCATTGGCTACTTCTCTACTGGCTCACTTCTCCAATTTTATCACAGCTTAGTACATCTCCTTATCTCTTTCCAAGCTTTGATAAATCATCTGCAGTGATTATTTGCCTTTTTTTCCTTACTGAAATTCAGGACTCGGTGGGTAATGTGTACTTTCACAATTTAATTATTTTAATAGGATTTCTTATGATGGGACATGTATCTTAGGCGACACTTACCTGTGTACAGGTTATTGTCAGACACAGAGCACAAGCCTTTGATTTAAGACTGAGCGCTTTTGATCCAAAACTATACACTTTCATCAGAGCAGCAGCAATCACTCACCATGTAACCAAAGTAACAGATGTAGGTCATCTCAAGTAGACACAAATGCATCTATTACGAGCGTATTTAGTTAAACTCAAGTGCTTTTTAGATGGCAGGCCAGCACAGAATTCTGATTCATTAGTAAATAGCGTGTCAGACAGTGTTAAGACTGGATCCTGGAATACTTATCTGATGATTGCGTTCGAATTAGCATTCACAATGTTACATGAAAGGAGGATTATTTCACAATGTCCAGTTTCACATTCTTCTTCCAGCCACATTATGTCAAGTACTCTATTTATATAGAGTATATTAATGGATTTCAGGAAACCACTATTCTGAAAATAACACTAATAATAAATCTGAGATAATTATATAATTATGTTTAACAAATGACCCTTAAATACTACTTATTTTCACAAAAGGTCTCCAACCTTCACTTCATCTATTTTTTTAATAGTTGCAGATGGAGCTGAGTTTATTGTAGTAAAAATGATAGAGTTTTTGATAATCTGTGCTAATTTGTGGCGGATCCTTCATTAGTTTAGCATTAAATAGCTCAGAATGTTAAAGTTAATTGCAAAAACAATCCGTATCTGCCATGGCATGCCTTCCACAGCAATACATACTGCTTCATCTGTATATAGTAAATTGGCACTTGGACCAATAAATTACTTTTCCCATCCCCTTTTCACTTCGGGTGCCCAGCAACACTGTCCACCTTTGATTCCATAATGTGCCTACAGACATTGGTGCATACCATCAGATGTGAGATCTCATTATCCACCACTCTGATCGCACTCTGCAGCCACTTCCCCTCAGATGGCTACTATTCCCCCCTCTTATGGCTAGAACGTTGCTGTAGTTAGCACTAATTCAGCATACTTCCCAACTTGCCCCCACTTTAAATCTGGAAACAGTGTGTACTGTACTGTACGTACAAAAAGGGGCACAGTCAAGTGAACATTTGGGCATACTGACCTATCCCTTTTTTCCTCTACAAATGATGTTTGAACAGTGGTCACCGCACACGATCACCACCATGTTGAATATGGACTTACTTGCCAACTTTCCGGTAGTCGGACAAGGGTTTTAGATAGTCACCTTAATATGTCACTGCCACGTCTAAATAGGAACAATTGGGAGGTATGAATCAGTGGCTTTGTATAACTAGCTCAACTACTGCGAGTTCACATCAGTTTATCACCACGCTCTCCAGGCTGTAGCAACTTGCACCTAGAACAATGCCGAATGCCAGCAATGGATGGTGATCCAAGAAATCCAACACCAGGTCCGTTATGGTCACTAATTAATGTATTAGTCATCATGCTGACCTGGAAGCAACATTTTTATAAAGCCCTGTAATATCATGTTGCTCCAACCAGATAATGGGAATCTTCTCAGCAGCACAGAATATTTCAGAAGATGAATATGCTGATCTTAGAAAGTCAGTGACCAATCCCTCATGTGATTGCGTGAGGGCAGGACTGTGTGTCACAATGGTATAATATGATGCTTTTATCAAAACTAATGCAGTAAGATTGTGGTATCACACAGTATATACTACTGGTCTTCAATCCTGACCATTTGTACCATACGGCTTCCCTACATATGTACAGTATACACTGTCTATACCTGTTGTTATTGTAACTTACTGAAGATGGCCATAGAGCATTTATTTATATGGCTATTGAACTCCTCTGTTACTAAGAACATCCTTATACTGTAAGTTACAGTAGACTTTATATAATAATATCAACTGGTGATAAAAATGATGTCATCACATTGAAATATAATGACAACTGGCCTGAACTCTGGCCCCTCCCACCAGTGTCAGAGATGCACAGGAGAGAGTGATGTTATAGTGATAGAGAGGGACGGTGGGGGAGAGAGTAGAGGTGGGGAAAAGTATTAGGGTAGGGAAAAGAGAAAGTGGGAGAGGAAAGGGACGAGGTAATGAGAATGGGTAGAGGGGACAGAGAAAGAGTACTGCGGAGAGAAGAAGATAGATGGAGAGAAAGAGAGGCAAAGCCAGGTATTACAACTATTCCCTTATATAGGTATGCCAAATATACATCATGTTGCAGAATGCAGTTTCCTATGGAAATATATCTCCTGCTTGAAGATCTAACTGTATAAGGAAGCCACTTACCAGCAATAATAGCACCGCAACTGCAGACAAAACTCCTCATTTTGAGTTTTTGACAGCACAATTTTTGGGCGGAAAAACTTAATATAGGTTATGTAAGGTTAATATATCATTTCCTATCTGTTACACCTAAATAATGTATATACCTTCACTTTTTTGACTGGGAATACTGAGCTCTTTCAAATGCTTTAAATTTCAAAGAGCTACTTATTTAAACACTGAATCTACTGTTTTTTTATGAACTGACATCTCAACCTGAAATCAGGCTGTTTGGGAAAAAAACTGAGTTTGGAATCAGGAAGGCATTCATATCATCTTGCAACTGATACAATAAGTGGAAGCCTTATTTGTTCACCTGTAAGACTTGCAAGGTATACTTCTGTATAAGACCCAATTGTGCCACCGATGTTTGTGTCTTTGGGAATGTCAGGATTTTGGCTTTATATGCCAACCTGACTCCTCTACTTACAGCCATGTTGTTCAGTATATTTTTTTAAATCATGATACTTTGCTTTTCCCACTTGTTTTCTGGGATGAATTACTATTGGGAATTAAAGTCATCAGAAACTAGTTAACTATGCGCAACCAAATCTGCAGTAAATTTAAAGTAAGCTAGAAAGGCATAAGGATTATTATCACAGTAAGATTAAGTTTCTGGGTATGACATGCAGTCGTTAGGTCGACACAGCTTAGGTCGACAGTCATTAGGTTGACCACCAAAGGTCGACATGGTCATTAGGTTGACATGTACTAGGTCAACAGCTCAAAAGGTTGACATGAGTTTTTAAAAATGTTTTTTCTTACTTGACGATCCACATGGACTACAATTGAGAACGGTAACCTGTGCCAAGCGCAGCGGTAGCTGAGTGAGGCACCTTGCCCGAAGCATGGCGAGCAAAGCGAGCCATGCGAGGGGTCACGGTGCACTAATTGGGGTTCCCCGTCACTTTTTGAAAAAGACTCCAAAAAAAGTCCAAAAACCCATGTCGACCTTTTGACCACATCGACCTATTGTCCCTGACGACCTAATACATGTCAAACTTCCATGGTCGACCTATGACTGTCGACCTAAGTTGAGTCGACCCAATGACCCATACCCCTGGGAATAATATTCATGTACACTGATTTAAAAAGTCTATTTAAAAATAATTTTCTGAGTTGAATGAACTAGTTAATTAATTACATCTGGTAATTCATGGCCAGTACAATTTGAAACATTATACCCAGTTTAGCACTGTTGGAGAAGGAAGAACTGTGAAAAGCAGATGACCAGTCCCATTCGTCACCCTCCGTTTTAGAATACATGTGGATGACGATTGGGACTTGTCATCTGCAGCGAAAGGATTAAACATCTAATGTAATTAAAATAATATTGGTGCACAACTTCACAAAAGTTGTAGATACCTACATTCTTTCATGATGCGGTTATGTACCGGCGTTGGGATCCCAAACAGTCAATTGCTCGACGGCGTGCATGCCGACCAACAGGGACTATTCTCACTCATGGGGGTCCACCACACTGAGCCCTATGCATGGTTAGCGCAGCGAGCCGACAAGGAGCTTCGTTTCATTCGCCCACCGCCAGCCATCTAAAAGCCGGGATCCTGCCGTCGGTATGGTGACCGGCGGTCTCCCAACCGCCAGTCACACGAACCCAACCCATTCTTTCTGATCATAAATTACTCTGCTTGCGATTAGTATTCCAACCTATACAATAGTCTAGATGTATGCAATAAAAAATGGCAATAAATAAAAAGACACGCACATTTTTAGATTTTAATGAGTGATTTTATCTTTAGACCTTATTACATGCTATAGGGCATATTCACTTTCCTGCGGGGCTTACCACGTGGCTGTAGCTTCAATTAACTGTTGGAGCTATTCAGTTACTAGACAATTATTTTAATCAGTAAGCTACGCAGTGTTAACCCTTTGATTCCAGAATGTATGGATTACCCCACGAAGTAAGCCCCAGAGGGTGCACTTAACGTGGATGTTTCCTCACAACCCTCTTGGGCTTGCAGCGTGGATGAACGGCAGTAAATGAATAGCTGTTGGCAGTTGAATCTGCCCTAGATTCTAGCTGTAATCTTATAGAAGGTGCTAGATAAAGAATCCGATTGGTTGCTATGGGCAACATCTCCACTTCTGAAAACCTGCACTTTAGTAAATACTGTATACCCCCTATGCCTCTGTTAAATAATAGAATAAAGTTGATACTGTGAGAAAATGTAACTTTATAGAAAACTGTAGATTCATCAACCGAGAGGAACAGGCCCTAGTAAAGCGGGGCTTGGTGCTAGCTTTATTCCTGTTCTTTTTGCTCATAATCGTGAGCTGTCAGTGTGACATCGCATTGCGTTGTGTTTTTCCTACAGAAAAAGCAACTTTTCTCTGCCGGATGGGAGGGACATTTATGAATACTAGAATGATGGCTCATTTACTTGTTATGCACCTTTATTTCCAGATAACTAAACCCTTGTTTTTCAAATCTATCCACTAATCACGATCGCAGTGCATGCACAGTCTGCCGATAATCGATCAGTTGTGCGAACATTGGTATTGCGTACAAACATGAATTAGGCCCTGAATTACCACACCTATAAAAAGCCAGATACATATTAGATATTTTTTCAGCTACCTTAAAATATCTGATTATTTGGTTAGATTCACGTCCAGCACTATGCTGGCTCAATGCGAAATCTGCACAGTATAACTGTATGTGTATTCCACACTACAACCCTGATTCTGAGACAGACGCAAGTGCAAAACTGGATGCATCTCACAATATTCCACAGATTGTGCAATTGTGTCAGCATGGATAAGCACTGATGAACTGGTACCTGCATTGGCATAAGGCAGTAAGTCTAGATAAATCATCCTACACCTGTAGACAATCAGATCCCCTGTGTTCCAGCTGAGGGAAACCAGATTTCCGGGTCTGTAGTACCTGTCTTGTGAGGAGCCGTCAAGGAGTCCTGGGGGTGGAGCCACCAGGGAGGACGAGGCAGTCCCACGAGGAGGCAGCATCACGGAGGAGGAGCCATGGAGGCGGTACAATGGGGGGGGGGGGGGGATTAGCACCGCAGCACCAGGTAAGAGCCGAGGTGAGGCTGGCCGCCAGTACCACTGTGGAGCAGGACGGCTGTGCAATGTGTCCATTGCAGGGAAAGGCTGTCACAGCCTCTGTACGGTCCCTGGAAAGCACAGAGGATGTGATGTGCAGTCTTTCACCTGTCCGCGCACTGCTCCTCCACTCGTCCTCTACATTGGCGCCTCTCTCATATTTGGAGGGGGGCAAGTGTACTTGATAAATGACAGCTATGCAGAGTGAAAGCTATGGGAAATGTGGTTGCTGTAGGCAACTTTTTCCCGTGTTCAACAAAGTTTTAAATTACTGAGTGCATTTTTCTCTCACGTCTCTCTGTCATCTTTTATGAGTACCCGTCTTTTATAAGAACAGCAGCCTTCTCTATCTGTCGCTCAGCATTTCCAGGTTCTATAAAAGAAAAGATTTAACAAGGGAGGTTGGAGAATAGACCAGAGATTACCTTCTGACAGCTCTCCGCGTTTATACTCTCAGCCCAATTAAAATCTGATTGCATAAGGTTTTCTAACACCCCCCCCCCTTACCCCCTACCTTCTCAGCAACTTTCAGTTATATAGTTCATCAAAAGAACTATTCTAAGCAGAAAGAAAATTACTGAGCGTAATATCAGAAATAAATGAGATATATATTGAAAGCCAAGCAGTAGGACATTGCAGGAGTAAACCTGATGGCCTGATATGGTTTTATTTGGCTTGTACGAATTGAGGGCGCTGCGTAAAACACTACATAAATTGAGAATACCCCATTGATTTTCTGCTCTGTATAAAAGCAAGGATTACAAATTAAAATCAATGCACAATATCAACCAGACAGTTTATATTTTCTCTTGCAGAAACTCTTTTCCTGAGATGAACTCTTCCTCAGGATTCAGCCTTAACACAGATCCCCTTGTGTATATAGCTCATGCCTAAATACCAGCAATAAGAGATTGCATTATTGTCTTTTGCCATTACAATGATTGTATACGATCAGCATGGGACACTGAACCTCCCGCTATAGCTCCTATGATTTATTTTTTAAGTTGTGATTTATTGCTTTGGTCTCTGTCCAAATCACTCCTTTAAAAAATTCTATACGGTACACAATAAGATAGTGATACAAAACTTGCTTAGGACTTATGACTATATGTGTGTGTTCAGGGATTATCTCCTAATGTCTTTTACAGATCTACAGTTTTATCCTATTCTTTTTTCAGAGATTGCTCGGAGAGTTACTTTGGGAAGTCTGGGCTCAGTATGTCACTTTACTGCCACCTAATGTGCACTTCCATCATTGCAGTTTCACAAATGACACATTTGTTTGGGGACTGGGTTCAATCAGTGTCTTCAAAATTTGACATTTGGAAATCTATTTGCATACGCTTATTAACAATGCCAAACTAACATCTGCAAATTCCAAGTTCCAACATAAATATATAAAGCAAGATATTGTTTTCATTTTTCAAAGGCGAAAATGTTAATTTGGTAATACTGTATATTTAATTTTGGTGGTTTATATGGAGAATACACCAATCAGCCATAACATTAAAACCACTAACAGGTGAAGTGAGTAACATTGATTAGCTTGTTACACTGACACGTGTCAAGGGGATATATTCAGCAGCAAGTGAGCAGTCAGTTCTTGAAGATGATGTGTTGGAAGCCGAAAAATGGGGAAGCGCAAGGATCTGAGTGACTTTGGGAAGGGTTACATTGTGATGGCTTAGCGACAGGGTCAGAACATCTCCAGAATGTGAGGTTTTGTGGGGTGTCCCGGTATGCGTGGTTAGTACCTACCAAAACTAGTCCAAGGAGGGACAACTGGTGAACAGGGGTCAGGGTCATGGATAGCCAAGGCTCATTGATGCACAGAGGAAGCGAAGGCTAGACCTGGTCCAACCCCCACAGAAAAGCTACTATAGCACAAATTGCTGGTTAGCATTGGCGTTTCCATAATGGGTGCAATGTGTGCGGTGCACATGGGCCCTTGCACCCATTTTAATACTTACCATGCCGGAGTCCAGTGCCAGGTGCTGCGATCACGGCGGAAATCACCACCAAAATGGCCACCTCGCATGCACGTTAGCCAAATTGGTCTCCGGATTATGGTGGGCGCCATGTTTCCGGAGACCTGCGCATGCGCAATAGACTCTGGCACAATGATGGAGTCTACAGTGCCGTACAGAGGAGGGGGCACACAGGTCCCCTCCTCTGTAGAAACGCCCCTGCTGGTTAGGATAAGTGTCAAAACACACAGTGGATCGCAGCTTGCTGAAGTTACTTAAAAAATATCTTTATTTTACTTAACTTACACCCTACAGGAGGTAAACTGTTCAAACACAGATTCCACAGTTATCCCTCGTCTGGTGTCAATATTAATTAACTGTAGTGCAATAAGAAATATCCATCCATTTTGAGTGGTGCCATGCTCAGTGCTTTCACTTTTCCTTAAAAAAAAGAACCTTGTCTAAAGTACTAGGAGAGCTATGGTCAGTGACCACCTTTCAGTAAACACATCGTCACAGTTACCACTATACAGTACACACAGCATTGCAGTGGCCGCCATACGATGCATCACAGCAATAGGCTGCACGGCCCCTACAAGGGTAAATGAGTAGGAGTAATATGCATCATGTTGATGGCCAGCCACGGTCTGCCTGTCCACTTGCCCATCCACTCAACCCTCATCTGCTCCACCATTCTCAGGTTCCAGCATCCAGTGAAAAAAACCATAGTAGGCAACTACTGGGCTGCCCTGCACTGACTAGCACCCCTCTCAGAAATGCTTCATTTTCAAGATTTCTATAGCAGGGGAAGCAGTCGCTGCACCTCCCCTGGCTACACCAATGGCTATTGCAAAAAAATTAAAGAGGTTGTGCATTGTGGTGGCTGCTGGGAGTATGTGATTGATTAGCAGCAACGTTGTGGCTCTGACTCTATGGAACTCTCTTCCCCGCACAGTTCGAGAAGGCCCCACTCTAGAATTCTTCAAAAACAGATTCAAGACTTACCGTTTTACTCATCCTATTAGGAGAAAAGTGCTATGTAAATAACGTTAGTATTATTAAAGTATTATTAAACCCATGCAGTTACGTGCTGCCGACACCAATCATATTCGCTAGGAGGTTCAGCCCCGTTACATTTTCCAGACGTAGCTGCTTAGTGATCTGTCTTTGGAAATGGATGCACCGGACTATTCAGATGATTTCACTTCTGGCTCCATTTTGGTCAGGCTGGGCACCCTTATCCTTAAAAGGGACACGCCCACTCCTAAATAATTTACTTCATGAATCCAAGTTTCAGGAAGGAGTGGTGTCCCACATGAGGATATGATAAAATATCTTGGGGTAAAAAATCTAGTTTTAAGCTATATACTTGTTAGTAAATATGGACAAAATTTAGTTCCACAGTTGAATGTTCCCAGCCATCCTTTTATCTAAATGAGGAATACATAGGATTTACCGGCAGACTGTATGCCGGTCATCAGTATACAGACAGCGGCATCTTGTCTGTCGGAATCCTGGCAGTGAGGCAGCGAGTCCTCTCATGGGCTCGCTGCGCTCGCTACGCTTTGGACCCACCAACCGAGTGGTAATAACCTGCGGTTGTCGGGATTCCAACTGTTGGTCTGTCACTGGCTGTCGGAATTCCGGCGTCGATCTCCTGATATCCCAACTTTTAACTGCACCCCCAAAATGACCTTTATGTTAGAGCTCAATACGTTATCATAGGGGTCGCAGTTAATTTCCCGACGGTCGGGATCCCGGCAGTCAGGAGACCAACGCCGGAATCCCGACAACCAATGAAATCTTGACGGTCGGAATCCCGACAAATGCTCGCTATTCCCTGTCACTGACCTGGGTTGGGAGTGTTGAGAACTCGGGGGTTCTTCCGATGATAGGGAAAAGGAACCACAGCTGGGCCGGAGCAGGGATGGCCGGATGTAGGTTTTCCTCATGCAGAACTTAGCCGTTGTAACTGATGTGTAATGCTAAAGAATTAGTTGTGGCCAAGGCTTGGGGGCGATGCTGAAGTACACAGAAGAATGAAGAACTTGTGAGCGATGTTGAAGAAATGAATGAAGATTTGAGAACGATGTTGAAGCACACAGAAGAATGAAGAACTTGTGAGCGATGCTGAAGAGATGAATGAAGATTTGAGAACGATGTTGAAGCACACAGAAGAATGAAGAACTTGTGAGCGATGCTGAAGAGATGAATGAAGATTTGAGAACGATGTCGAAGCACACCGAAGAATGAAGAACTTGTGAGCGATGCTGAAGAAATGAATGAGGATTTGAGATTCAGTGTAACTCTGGAAGTTTGAGAGGCGTTCCACTTAGGGATACCCTGTAATACTGGAAGCACAGGAGGTGTCCCTCTGAGAGATACACTGTAACGCTGGTAACGCAGAGAATGTCCCACTGAGTGATACACTGTAACGCTGGTAGCACGGGGAAGGTTCCACTGAGTGATACACTGTAACGCTGATAGCACAGGGAAGGTTCCACTGAGAGATACACTGTAACGCTGGTAGCACAGGGAAGGTTCCACTGAGTGATACACTGTAACGCTGGGAGCACGGGGAAGGTTCCACTGAGTGATACACTGTAACGCTGGTAGCACAGGGAATGTCCCACTGAGTGATACACTGTAACGCTGGTAGCACAGGGAATGTCCCACTGAGTGATACACTGTAACGCTGGGAGCACGGGGAAGGTTCCACTGAGTGATACACTGTAACGCTGGTAGCACAGGGAAGGTTCCACTGAGTGATACACTGTAACGCTGGTAGCACGGAGAAGGTTCCACTGAGTAATACACTGTAACGCTGGTAGCACAGGAAATGTCCCACTGAAAGATACTCTGCAACACTGGAACACAGGAGACGTTAAGCTTGAGAACACGCTGAACGCTGCTAGAACTGGTGATCATTGGAAAGACGATACTCAGGCCCCGGGGCTCTGTACGGCGTCTGCCTTTGAATTTCCCGCCCTCTCCTGATTGGCGGAAGGGGCCGATGACGTCACCCGCTCACCACGCTCTCGTGGATGCCGGGCGCAATGGCGGCGCCCACACCCCGGGAACCCGCCGGAGGCAGCGCCAGCAAGACGCGACGACCCGGAGCCCACCGGGGGGCGACGACCGCCGGGAGACCCAGCACACCCGGATCGGTAAGCGCGGCAGCCGCAGCGCCGCGAGTGTGACATTCCCACTCAGTTGGTGGGTCCATGCTACCAACCGAGGGGGATTATAATAGTGTGGCGAGCTAAGCGAGCCCGCTAGGGGACTCGTTGCGCCACTGTTGGGATTCCAACTGTCGGGATTCCGGCGTCGGTCTCCTGATTGCCGAGATCTTGACTGTTTGTAAATCATACTGAATTCTATCATAGCTTTACTCAACCTAACCTCAGTACTTAAGGTTTTCTATTTGATCTGGTCTCTGGAGCATCCTAGTTCAGGTGGATGGGTTTGGTGGCTGGTTTTGTTTTAGCAGAAGACCGTAAAGCTTCCTGTAATGCTGTGTGCAATGAAGTAAAACATAATTATATGATGTAATTGACACTATGTTTCATGATTTCAATTGTGTCTAGGCACCCAACAAACCTACAATACCACAAGAGAAAATCAGACCACTGACCAGTCTGGACCACCCACAGAGCCCATTCTATGATCCAGAAGGAGGTCCCATTATTCCGGTTGCTAGAGTTATTATTGAGAGAATTGCCCGAAAAGTAAGTAATATGACACTGTCCAATGACCTAATAAAGCCAACCTGAAAAGTGCATTTTTGCTAACAAATACCCCTTATATTGCCAGGTCGGACAGCCAGCGAAAGGGGTAGGGAGAGTCTCAAATGCCGGATCCCACCCGGGAAGGAACCGTTTCCAATTCCCGGTTGGGATCCGGCATTGGAGATGTGAAAGGGGTAATATAAAGCTGTTCATTACTTTCTATAACAGTATTCATGCTTAAATGAAAATAAATATACAGTAGGTATATGTGTGAAATGTTTTTGCAATGAAATTGTAAAAACATTTTTTTTGCATATTTTCATCCCCAAATTAGGATGGGGTCCTACCATTAAATTCTGTACAGGTTCTTTAATCAACAGTCATTTCCACTCTGCATTGTTGGACTTGTCTGATGTTTAATCAGGGGAGCTACAGCTGTAGCCGTGTTACTTGTCTGTAGACAGGGACAGAACATTTATAAAAGAATGATGTATAAAGTATATAAAGTACAAAGAAAATTCAGACACATAATAAGCATAGGGAAGGCCCTGCTCGTGAGAGATATTACATTCAAATTGGTAGTACCAAGTACAGGTGGCACAAGATACATATGTTAAGCTGTGTTAAGCAAAATAGTGGGTGTGGCTTTATAGAGGAAATAAAACATAATACAGCATATTTGGGGCACTGAATTTTGCCCATTTTGATTCCTTATTTTTCCCCCATCTTCCATGAAACAGACACCTGGAAACTGTAGACTCATACCAGACTTACAGAGGGTGGGAACAACTTCAGAGCCAAACAACATTTATGGACACATCAAAACAACCTCAGCCACAAGCATCGGGAATTCAATGAGACAAGGCTAAAAAGACATGGGGCGGGATGCATCAAGAATCGCATTTTGCATGTGATGCATCCCGTCATTCATTGCAACTATAACGGCGCTTAGTAATGCCATGTGCTTGAATAAAATACCAAAGGACAGCTCTCCCAATGACAGCTGTCCTTGGCGATGATTGGGCTTCCAAGTCTATGACACGGAGTCCTATCTGTGCATGTGTTGGCTGACATAAGCAGACATTCCTCTAACAGGAAAATGCGAAAAAGAAGCCCATAGGCTTCTAACAGGCAACGCCATCTACAGATGGCATTGCCTACCAGGTCCAAGCACGTTCCGGAGCTCGGTGCATATGATAAATGTGTCCAAAGCTCCATAAAACTGCATTTTGAGAGGTTTGACCGCAGTTTTAGATTTGATGCTTCTTGCTCATAGTCTGAGCCCTTATGGCGTATTTGTAAATAGAGGGGTCCCTTGTGTACTCATATACCCCTTTCACTCCGCACAAATAACCCAGTATCGACCCGGCATATTGCTGGGTCAACACGGGTCACTGTGTGGTGTGAAAGGGCCCATGGCGAATTCCCGGGTTACCTGACCCAGTAATTCAACCCGGGAATAAAGCAGTGTTATTCCCGAGTTGAATACCGAGTCAGTGGCAGTATGAACGCGTTGCCGCGTCGATGTGACCCGGGACCCGTTCACTACTTAGGGAGAGGCGGCGCGGAGATGAGCTCACCCCAACCCCCGATGACGCCGTAGTCCCCGCCTCTGTATAACAACCCGACCCGGCAATATGCCAGGTCCAGATGGCAGCGTGTAAGGTCAAATGCCGGGTCCCACCCGGTAAGGACCTGTTTCCAATTGCGATGTGAAAGGGATAATACAGTATATTCCACACAGGACATACAAAGCCTTTCTGTCTACAAATGGAGCATAATCAATTTGATTGAGCCGAGCAAACGGAAGCCACCCAAGTTGTGATAGCAGTGTATGCCAACAGAAATGCGACAAGTTGGGACTTGAATTGCGCAGTCAATGCACCATGTGGAAGACGTACTGTTTGGCTAAAAGTAATTAACTCCATCTGTACATCCTTACTGAGCTTTAGTTACTGGACGTAACACTTTTTTTTTTTTTTTTTGTATCTTGTGTTGTTAATTAGTTACGAAATATAAAATGACTCATTACTCAGCCAACTAAAATCAGACAGCTTGAACTCAGATGGTTACTCTCCGGCCTGAGATACAATAGCGCTGTTTGATTAATGTATAAGAATATTGCTCTTCTGTATCGCACTAAAAAAAATCCAGCTCTCATTAGTAACCATTAATTGGACCAGCAGCTCGCTCGTTACCGCTCATTAATTATATGTTATGTCTTGCAGGGAGAGCAATGCAATATAGTGCCCGACAATGTGGATGACATCGTGGCGGATCTTGTCACAGAGGAGAAAGAAGAAGGTAAAAATATTAGTACAGGGGAAGTAAGGAGCATTCTCAACTGTGGTGAAGAACTTCCAGAATTGTGCTGACATATTATTGAAAGGAACATTAATGAGAACAAATGGGATAAGATACAATGTACTTCAGACTTGTGAATCTTAATTATTGCATTATATATTTAAAGGCTAGAGTCAGAGCTGTATTATCCATTAGGCTAACTAGGCTGAAGCCTAGGGTCCCCGCAGGGACTACGTGCCCATCATTTATTTATTTTTTGCTGCGACTCTGTTACCTGCGTCTTAGGACTCCACTGGTAAAAGGCACTTTGCCGTCTGTGTCGTAGCAAGGCACACTCGTAGCCAGCTGAGGATTGTATCAGTGTCTGTGTGAATGCTGAAAGTGTAAATTATGGCATAAGCTCTGCTTCCCAAATGTCAGCTGTAGTGGCAAGGGAGACTGAAGTGAGGGAGGGGGCCCAAAATACCTGAAAGCCTAGGGGCCCAGTCACGGGTTAATACGGCCCTGCCCCCAGTTATGAATAGATTAGGGGGGGGGGGGGTTGCCACAGCGCACCCACACATTATGGCCCCCCACACTGCTCATAGCTCTGGGTCATGATATCTGCCGGAGGCACTGCTAACAAAAATGTAGCCAGCTAAGTCCTGGGAAGCCCGCCTTCCTGTCTAGTGGCCGGACGGCTCCAGCTGATCACTTACTACAGTGAGTGGCGGCAGGGGCATAACTGGAACAATGTGAGCCCCATAGTAGAATTTATATAGGGCCCCCAAACACAGGTCTCCACCAGAGTGGTTATGCCTGTCAGTACTCCCCACCCCCAAGGCAAATACATATGCAACCATCCTACACTTTACCAGCCCCCCTGTCCCGGCACACACACCAGCAGCCATTAGCATCCTCTATCTTCCCCACTCACAGTACACACACCTGCAGCAGCTGTCCTACACCCACACCCCCGCAATACAGCCACACTGTGTGCCCCTGGATGTCAGTAGCCTGTACAGAGCTGTGCGCTGTAACCCCCCCCCCCCCCCCGCCTGGTACACAACGGCGGGCCAGCCACCCCCCTCCGCAGTACAGAATAACGGCTGCAAACACCCCCCTCCCCACCCACAATAGAAAGACAGATGTCCATTGTGTCGTCCCCTCCCCACACCATACTGCACAGCTGAAGTCCTTTCTCCCCACTCAGGTCAGTGCGGGGCTCTGTACAGTCCCAGGGACACCCTTCCCCTACCCCATCCCGCCAGGAAGTAATCTGCCGTGAACAGTACGCGGCGTGCTAATAAATAAAAAATAAAAGTGGTGCAGTGGGATTGCTTGCTGGGTCCTGGGGCCCCCCAAGTGGTTGGGCCCCATAGCAATTGCATCCCTTGCACACTCTATAGTTATGCCACTGAGTGGCGGTGCCACCGGCCACTGCAGTTGCAGAGTGACAGTCAGAGGTTCCCATCTGTGACTTTCCTTCTACTGGTGGGGTGGTGGGCCCCACTTGGAATCA
Source organism: Pseudophryne corroboree (assembly GCF_028390025.1). NCBI lineage: Eukaryota > Metazoa > Chordata > Amphibia > Anura > Myobatrachidae > Pseudophryne > Pseudophryne corroboree. The sequence continues at coordinate 86,533,054 of NC_086454.1, read as the reverse complement.
ATTTTGTTTGTTGGGTCCCCCACAACCTAGTTGCTCCGGGGCCCCCACAAGCCTTAATCCGGCACTGTTTCTCATTCCTCTGCACCCACCATACCACCATAACATGGTGTCATTTTGTGTTGGTACTTGCACAGCACAAGTTTATCTTCAATTTTCCCATTGGGAAAATTAGAACAGATTAGATCCTGACACCTATAGCCTCGCTCACACACCCTCGTTTATCAACTTAGTATCCACAGTCTTGACAAAATAAAATAAAAACGTTTTTTTTCTAACCCGACAGTCACTGAGAACTGTCACTCAGTCAGTGACAGTCCATAGGGATGAAGAGAGAGTCTGTGGCAGGTCTCTATTGAACCTTGCTGTGCAGCTTGGCGGAATATGCACAGCGAGCCCGCAAGGGGCTTTGTTGCACTCATTCCCCCCCTCCCCCCACCGCCGGCATTCTGCTGCCTTGATCCCGGTGTCGGTAAGCTGACCACCGGGATCCTGGCAGCCGACATCACATACCCTATGCCATACGAGTTTGCCAGAGGTACGGGTTGCCGGCCGAACTCGGTCTTTTTTTTAAAGTGGCAATCATTAACAAGACAAAACCATGCCTTGTAAAGGATTTCCGCTTTTAAAAAAAATGGGGAGTCCGGCCGGCAAACCCATACCTCTCTGATTAACTTAAACGACATTACGTCGGGCCCAACATTAGAAAATTTGTGTACTGACTGTTCTCATCCCATCCGCAACATTACGGCACTGTGGACAGTAGTGTACTTTTTATGGCACTCAGGGCCGGTTCTACACCTTGTGGCGCCCAGTGCAAAAGTTTCCACTGGTGCCCCCCCCCCCCCCTCCCCAATGGTAAAACAGTGCACGCCAAAGGCGCGCAGCAAAAAATAGGGGCGTGCTTCATAGGGGAGGGGCGTGGCCACAGTTATGCCCCCAGTAGCTGTGCCCCCTGTAGTTTTGCACCAAGTAGTTGTGCCCCCAGTAGATTTGCCCCCTGTAGCTATGCCCCCAGTAGCCGTGCCCTTTCCCGTAGATTTGCCCCCTGTACCTATGCCCCAGTAAATTTGCCCCAGTAGTTGTGCCCCCATAGCTATGCCCCCAGTAGATTTGCCCCAGTAGTTGTGCCCCCTGTTGCTGTGCCCCTTAGTAGCCGCTTACAAACACACACACAATAAAAAAAAATTACTTACCAACCCCGCTCCTGCTGCTGCTCCGTCTGGCCGTACGCGGCTCCTCTCTAAGGGAGAGATGTCATGACATCTCTCCCATAGCAGCGCCGCACAGACACTAGAGGTCAATAATGACCTCTAGCGTCTGACAGGTGCGCCGGCTGCAGCGGACACCCGCACAGCCCACGGCGTCTGCTGCAGCCGGGGTGCGGGTAGACGGCGGGCGCCTGCGGAGTGACTGCGGCCACGCCCCCAGGCTGCAGCACCCCGGGCACAGGCACTGCTTGCCCGCACCAAGAACCGCTCCTGATGGCACTGACTGTTCATATGGAATTGGCCGCCAGTCAGGGCTTACTATAGTACCACCTCTATCCACTGCTGGCCACCCAGTGGTTAAGCTGTGTACTGCATGATGATTATTCACGGGTGTGACTAAATTGCCACGGCAAGTATGCACATTCGCGGACACGTGTAACTATTCGCACCCGCAATCCATAGGCATTACATTGCCGGTGTGAGTAGTCACAACCGGCTAAGGCAAATCGTTCCTGCTATGCTTGCATACACATCGCGGGATGGATGAACACTGGTATATCTCTATGGGTTTCAGTGCTGGTTTCAGTGTCATGCTCCGTTCCCATAGTGATATATTTTAAACACTGTCATCTCCCTCTCTTTTCCATCTTCCACCATAAATTCCTCACGTTGTTTAAAATATATTATTCTTGTAGACAGGAACATTGAATCTGTCTTCCCGGCCTGCACAAGATGAATACACCTATTGAGATCAGGCCCTACCAGCTTCGGCGTATATTAAACGGTTAAATAAAGCAAGTCTGCAGAGAGCCCTGATTATGGAATGAGCCGGTGACAAGAATTGATTGCGATTATGCAAAAAAACAACGTTTTGTTTGTCCTAAAATCATACTGCCGTTTTTCCTCGCAATCACTCATCCCCACTGCCACAGCGAAAGAGGAGAGAAAGAAATGAGTTCTTTATTTGTCAGTCGGTGCCCTCAAGTGGTCCTCGAAAGACCTGCAAGTTGTATGATTAAAGGGTTCATTTATCAAGCTCAGCAGGGCACACAAAAGCCAGGAAAATGGCACTTGATGGATTTTCGCTTTTTGGGGATTTATAAGTGATTTATCAGAGAGCATTGTTCTGCCTTCACAGAGTATTTCACTTCCCTGTCTGCCACTGACTCAGATTATCTCAATATATTCATCGTATCTTTATTTCCTGCCTGGTGGACATTCCAGTGTTTAAATTTATTAACCAGCACAAAGATGAATGCAGGGCCACTTCACTATAGATTGTTAGCGCGTGCACCCTAAATTATTATTTGAGGCTTCTTTTTCAAATATCCCATGCGCTGTTATTTCAGTCGGAATAAAATAGTTGGTTTGTAAAAAAAAGTGACAAAAAATAGAAAATAATAGGAAAAATCTATGCTGATAAAGCATATTTATAGTTTCATGTATGGTGAATATAGTCCCGCTGGGGGAGAGGTATCAAACCACACAATACAGCTGGGAAGCAAGTTGATTGGTTGGAACCTGTCTCCGATAGTGAGGGAATGACTAGCAGGAAGTAGGTGAGGTAGAGATAGCCGAGGTAGGAGGGTGGGGTGAGCGACCTGGTGACAAGGTTATGTGATGGAGGGACAACAAAAAGAAAAGGGGAGGCTGCGCTCCAGGAGGAAAGAACAATTAATTACACTAAGTGTGTCAAATTTAAAACAATTTATTAAAAACAATATCCTGATCAATACATATTATACCACATGAATTCATGTAATTCTAAAAGGGAATGGATTACCCGATATATTGGGTCAGGACATATAGCGTAATGCAATGCAGGGGATCTGTTCCAAATGGTGCCCTTAAATGAAATAAAAGTCCAGTAAAGGTCCAATTTAGAGAGTCTTTTGTGAAGTTAAAGAGTCCAATGTTTTTTCCATACACCGCTAGGGGATTATAGAGCGTGTCCCATATATAGGTGAGTACCTCATGCAATACGGTGATTAGGTGGTGCCTCTCTGTGACTCCTCTGGATGACTGGTAGATGGCGAGGGCTGGTTTGGATCCAAATAGAGATTGTCCTGTTCCAGTAGGTATCGTGGTATATTCATGTGGTATAATAAGTACTGATCAGGATATTGTTTTTAATAAATTGTTTTCAATTTGACACACTTAGTGTAATTAATTGTTCTTTCCTCCTGGAGTGCAGCCTCCCCTTTTCTTTTTGTTGTGTTTACATTGGGAGTGACTTCCCACTATAAATTGGCTGCTGCTTAGCAGGGCGCCTCATTTCATAGCGCCCGAATATCTCTGGGTACAGGTCCGGCGCATACCGCTCAGCAAAGGGATGCAGAGCAGGTAGGCGCCAGGGTGGAGAGGCGCTCTACTTGCTCTGCATCCCCGCTGCTGTGCGGGTCCCTGCATGACTGATGCTGCCGCTGTGTCTGTGTAATAGGCAGCTGCGCCGGCTGATGTGTGAACTGTGTATGAAGTGCAGCCCCAGTCCTCTCCAGACCGGAACTACAGTGGAGCGGCCAAGACTTCAGCAAGACTCCTCCCCTCTTCTCCCTCCAGAGAGTGCGGTACGCAGGCAGGCAGCTGTATGGATATAAAGTTTCAGCTCCTCTCTGGCACTTTTACAGTGGAGCAGGCACCCAGGTTTCAGCAAGCCCCCTCCTCTCCTCTCCTCTCGGTATGCCGGTAAGCTCCGCCCCCTTATGCCCCGCAGCACCTGAGCTTCAGGTCACCGGGCTGTGGGAGGGCACGGGGCGCAATGGTTAGCATAACCACTGAGACTGTCATCAGTAGTTTGTGTTCTGTCACTGTTTCAAACACCCTCCCTCCCCTCCTGTGTTCTGTCCCAGTTATTATATCAGCCCCACCCCATGTTCTGTCACTATTTCGCCCTCCTGTGTGCTGTCCCTATTCCAACCACACACCCTGCATTTTCTGTCCCACCCAATTTGTGCCCCCCCCCCCTCCCCCCTTTGTGCAGTACGGTAAGGCGCAAATTTACAGTTTGCAGGAGGGCCCTGTACATCCTAGCACCGGCCCTATCTGGGTATAACCTTCTATGTGATGGAGGGGAATGCTTTGTGAACAAGTGCGTTTTCAGCGCATGTTTGAAGCTATGCAAGGTCGGGGAGAGCCTGATAGAGCGAGGGAGCTCGTTCCTTAAAAGGTGTGACGTACCTCATCTCTGCCCAACACATTCATAAACATAACCCTAATGTCATATCAGAGGCGTAGCATGGAGCCATGGCATCCGAAGCAAGCTCATGTCACAGTGCCCCCTCACCCCATATACACACAAAGGGTGTGGTATTGAAGGTCGACCACACTTATGTCGACAGTGTCTACTGTAGGTCGACCACTATTGGTCGACAGTAACTAGGTCGACATGGTTTAGGTCGACAGGTCAAAAGGTCGACGTGAGTTTTTTCATCTTTTTTGGTGTCGTTTTCGCCGTACAGTGATCGGGCACCCCAATTAGTGCACTGTGTCCCCTCGCATCAGGCAAGGTGCCTCGCGCGGGTTACCGCTCCCAATCATAGTCCACTTGGATCGTAAAGTATGAAAAGGTTCAAAAAAAGAAAATTAATTTGAAAAACTGTTGTTGACCTTGTGATTTGTCAACCTAGAACATGTCGATTTAGAGACCCTGTTGACCTAGAAACCCTGTCGATCTAGTTACTGTCGACCAATAGTGGTTGACCTAGACACTGTCGACCTAAGTCTTGTCGACCTAGAGACCGGATACCCACACAAACACACAGTTCCCGACAAAAAGCATTGACCCCCACGGGGGATTCAGTGATTGCTCCCACAGGAAAAAAAGAATATCACACTGATTTATTGCCCCCATAGCCAAAAAAGAAATAAAACAAACACTGATTACTCCAGCCACCTACAGAAGACTGACCTCACCTGCTAGGCTGTCACAGATATCTGCAGAGCTAATCACAGGAAACCAGCCTCCAATCACTCCAAAAAGTCCAGACTAGTGAGTGCCATCCTCCAGAGAGTCCAAGCCTGTGGATTGAAACTTGGTCCCACGCCCTCCCTCCCCTGTTCCCTCAGAACCTCATCACTGTTCACAGCCCTCGTCAACTCAGCACCTCATCATCTTCCTCAGCCCCTCAACACCGTCCTCAGGCCCTCAAGACCGCCCTGAGCCGCAGCCCCTATCACCTTCCTCAGCCATAGCACCCATAACCCTGTCAGCCACAGCTCCCATCATCATCATCCTCAGCCCGCTGCCCCATCACCATCCTCAGCCCCCTGCCACATCACCATCCTCAGCCCCAAGCAACATCACCAGCCTCAACACCTCACCTTCAGCCACAGCCCATTCATCCTACTCAGCCTACTCACCTTCCACAACCCTCAACCCCATCCCCTTCCTCAGCCCCCAGTCTCATCACTTTCCTCAGCCTCATTACCTTTCACCGTAGCCTGCCTCAGCACGGATGAGGACAATGTGTGGCAGTGTGACCTATGCCATCATGCCGCTGAATGTAGGTGCACGGCCATCCTGGTCCGCGTCTGGGAAGAGCCAGTTCTGGTCAGGCCGGGCCAAGCTACAAAGGACCTGCACCGTGGGTAACTGTCCCGGCAGCGCTGCCTGGCACCCTCTGAAGTTGCCGGCGCCTGGAGCTCATGCTCCACGGGAACCGCCCTCCCTATGCCCCTGGTTCTTATCATTTCTGTAGCGTTGTATGGCAGGAAGATAGTTATTGAAACTTTCATTTTATGAAATAGGCACAGACTACTCAAATTGTAAGCTCAGGAGATGCTTGAAATCCTTATTTATTCCAGTGGAAGTGGAACATTAGAGCTAGATTCCTAAACAGACATTGATTTATAATTAAGGGAAGAAGTTCTCTGCATAAGTAATGGCATACGTGAGTAAGGACACTACCAAGGCCAGATTAAGGGCCACATGGGCTTGGGGCTGAAAATGTTCAAGGGCCTATAGTAAGAAGGTTAGGACCTGTGACTAGTGCTGTGTGGGTGTGGCCAGAGCAACGTGGACGTGTACACCTCATACACATTCATCCCACTGTCTCCCTAAATACATAACAAATGAAAAATAGCATAATTTTCGGAGAAAACTGTCATGAGACTGGAGCTGGGGTAGTTGGAGAGTGGAGGAAGCACAGGGGTTTAATACAACGTCTACTCATGGAGTGTAGTGTACAATGAGATATGTACTGTAGGTTAGTGGACTTTATGACATACGTTGATGCTTTTGCAGTTGCTGGCCCAAAGGCGTGAAAGAGAAAGATGATAACTTTTTTAAAACAGCAAAAGACTTGAGACTTGAACTCGTGGCTGGATACGATACTGACAGCCATGACTGGATACAGGAATGAGTAAACAAGCTAGATTGCTGGCACTGGACTAGAGCTGTAACATTGGATTTAGATGCTGATGAGACGACAGACTGGATCCGAAGAGAGAACTGGACTGGAACCAAGAAGTAACTGCACTGACACCGGATTAGCAGCAGGAACTGGAACCAGATTGGCAGCAGGAAGTGGATCCAAATAGTGACTGTACTGAAGCTGGATTGGCAACAGGAACTGTAACCAGATAGCGACCAGACTGGAATTGGATAATGACCGGGCTGGACCCGGATTAGTAGCAGAACTGGAACCAGTAGTGACCGGAATAGAAAAGGATAGCAGCAGAACTGGAGCTAGATAGTGACTGGACTGGAACCAGACTAGCAACAAGAACTGGCACCAGATAGTGAGAGGACTAGGGCCAAATTAGTTAACACAAGAACTGCCACTAGATACTGAGTGGACTAGGACCAGATTAGTTAACACTGACACCTTGGTATCAGGGAGTTCAGCACAGAGCTGCATACACTGTGGAAGTGACGTTGTACTGACGACTTGGGAGTGGCCAAGCTGTTCCCTTTATAGGTATCAGTCACTTGTGACTGGCTGATATGATCATCTGACTGGAAAGGCTGAGATCAAGCAGGTGACCTCCTCCAACATGGCTGTGTCCATGTTAGCGTCTTGGTGGGAACTTTGGTTTGGAGGAAGTTGGCCCAAACTCTGAAGCAATGGAGGAGTAGTGGAAAGCTGTGGGGAGCGATGCCCGGAGACAGTATGACACCAAGGGGAACGCTGGGCAGTGGCTGCACAGACAGACCTCAGTGTACGCCAGGAGTGGCGCTCACACACAGACCCCAGTGCCATCCACGAGCAGCGTGAGGACACAGTGAAAGCGGACCGCAGTGCCAGCCTGGAGAGACACCGCAAAGGTAAATAAGATGTTCTGACACTCTGGATCGTGACAAAAGCTAGAAATGTAATTAAAATATCTATGAATTATTGTCCACTGTGTGATCAGCTATGCAGTTGCTCATCATCATGCTTTCATAATGGTGGGCCTATTTTTATGTTGAGGCCTGGAGTTGTAACTCCATGCGCCCCATTGTTGATCTGGCCCTAGGCACTGCGGTTTTACCTTTAGCATACACTGTTGATAACCGAAAAAGACTTTATACAGTAGTAGCCGAAGCAGAGTATAACTTGAACATAAAAGGTTTACACCCAAGAGCTTATGCAGATGGTCAGCAATAATGTAGTTGTGCAACAGATGCACTGACTATGCCTTCCTGTCTGATCCGTTACACCTTCTTTATTCTGACAGCAAGGGTAAAAGATGTTGCTCCATCTGTGTTATAAATGCATGTCCCGAGGAAGCGCGGGGACATAGACAGAAGTTATTTTGAATTCTGACATCTATATCTCTGTAGCGTTGAATGCATTCTGTTACTGCATTGTGTTAATATCATATTTAGACGTTTTGTGAGCAGCACACAGAGTGAACATTCCTAAACCTGACAGCCCAGACTACTAGGGGAGCACACGATCACCGACTGTAATGCCAAAGGCCAAGAGCTTGTGTCGATGTGTCACTGCTTCTGTTACCTTGCTAAATTCCATTGTGGAATACTTGTAGACAGAATGATATCATGGTGCCTTCGGGGGCTGCCTATTTCTTCAGTTCATACTGTATGGACAGACAGACTTGATGATGATACATACATTCCCCTTTTTTTATGCATTTCTGCTTGAAGCACTGACAGTTGATGCTGGTATAATCTAGCAATTACTGGAGTGATACAAAATACCAGGATCATTTAAAATTAAATCTGCCTATATTTTTATAGAACTGGAATAATAAAAAAACAAGTACTGTATACTGCATTGATATGTAAAGTTGGTGACTGGTTGGGGATATTGCAGTCATTTGTTCACGTGATTCTCAATTTAAACCTCCCATTTCACCTGTGTATAGTTATATCTGAGTCTCCTGCATGTCTTCTGCTTTGGACCATCTCTAGCCAGAAGTCTACTGTATATCTTTGACATATTCTACGTTATTGTCCCATCTTGGGGGTGGTGGGTTGGGTACCCTTAGACTACATTGGGAGCTGAACTTGCAACCTCTGTCCGATGAGGATTGGGGTTTTCTGCAGCCACGAAATTTGCCAGCAGATCCAATTGTATCTTCTTGGACCCTATTTTGGTACAGAAGGTTTGGACAGTTGTCTTCTGATTCCTGTCCTAAGTGTGGCGCCTCAGGTGCTAATTTCTGGCACATATTTCTATGGGAGGAAAGTCAGTGAAGAAGGAATGAAATATTGACACCTATTCATCAAGAGCTATGATGAACATCAGTAACAAACAGATAAGATAATGGAAAGATGTGCATGTCACAGAGATTACTCTTTGCTTAACTGTCTCAGAAGGAACCCAGTTGTTGTTTGAAACACTTTACAGATGTTAGTCTGTATTGAGGAGAAAGGGTGAGAAGGTATGGCTCCCATTTATTATAAAATCGATTCACTCTATTCTCGATATCGGACAAAGTATTACGCCAATCAAAGTAGATACGAGCTAGCAAAGCCACCTGGCACTCTATAACAGAAGGGGCAGATTTTGTGATCCTCTTGTCCGAAATGATTTTTTTTTGCTAGGGTGTCTACAAGTAAAAGTATAGGTACAAAGGGGCTAATTCAGACCTGATCTCTGCCCAGCGATTGCCTCTACCTGATTGACAGGCAGAGGCGTTCGCTGGGTGCAAGGGGTTGGGCCGCTGATTTTGGGGGTGCGGTCCGGGCAACGCAGGAATGCCCGGACCGTGCAGGGGGCAAGCTGCGGTGGCTGCGTGACGTCACACGCAGCCACTGCGACCCGGAGAGCGACAAGTAGCTTCCTGCCAGTGCGCAGGAGCTGCGCGGTAGGGAGCTACTCTTCAGGTACAAAAGCATCGCCTCCCTGCGATGCTTTTGTACCTGTGCGGCGGTGGGAGGGCCAGACATGCGGGGCGGACTAGCCCTGTGCTGGGTGTCCCCCCGCATGTTACATTTTGCACGGCTACGATCAGGTCTGAATTAGCCCCAATGTTCCCCATGCGTTTTAGTAGAGGAAGAGGCCCGTGTGCAACCTCCTTACCTCCGGGCCTCCTCCTCCTCCTGCAGACGGCGCCCAGTAACCGCAATAGTGTCTGAGCACTAGAGGGGCACAGACTCTATTGCGCATGGGCAAACCTCCGGGTAAATGATGTGGCAGCGCCATTTACCCGGGGATTTGTGATAGATGGCGCTGCCAGCAGGGGATTCCGCAGTGGTGTGCGGTGTGGGACCCCTTGGATCCCGGGGGCCCATGTGCATTGCAGACACTGTGCCCAATATTAAAACCTTCCATCCAAACATCAAACCAAAGAAATAATAAAGGTGAGAATAGTTCTGAAAGGTTTGGTTAATGCATATTAGTACTTCCTGCCAAAACTTTTACATTTTTGAATGGGACCATAAAACATGAATATTCTGTATGTGGTACAATCTATATTCTATTTCAGGCCACGACCTGAAATGTACTATAGTCAGTTTTGGAAAAGAAGTTGGGGACGTATTGCAATTATTTGGCCATTTATGAACATAATGACCCTCATGTCCCTTTGTGTGTGGACCAGAAAGGATCCTGTATCCTGACTGAGATTGGTCAGATTTTAATCAGTCTGGATGAAATATGTGGTTTCCTCCTCATGATCCCGAATGATCCTATTTCACAAATCCTGGGTCAACTGAATCAGTCCACTTTCATCCTCCGCTTATCTGGCTACAGGCACAGTCATTAGGTGAATAGGCTGAATTACCAGATGTGTGTGTTCTGCACTGTACAACCTTGCATCTAGACCAGAGATTTTCAACCTTTTACAACTCGCGGCACACTGAACAAGATTTAAATATTGCCAAGGCGCACTCAAAAATGTTGATGCATGGTGCAGTTGCGTGTCCTAGGATGTCATGTCGCAGCTTCTCCATAGGTAACGCCTGAGCCACATCTGAGAAAGCCAGAAGAGCCCAACACTGCCCGGGCCTAAAATTACAACTGGCTCTGCAACCACTAAACCCACCAGTATTGATCGTTCCAGGACCTCAGTAGCGGCAAAACACTGACGGGCCTGGCTGTGCTTCTATGGCGGCACACCTGCAGACTGCTCAGGGCACACTAGTGTGCCACGGCACAGTGGTTGAAGAACACTGATCTAGACAGATGACCTCCTGACATTGTCCAGTGCATGTTACAGGTGAATCCGCATGTTAGATATATTTGACCGTTATGTTGTTCTCTTTTAGATGACACCCCGGAAACATGCATCTATTCCAACTGGTCTCCTTGGTCGGCTTGCAGCTCTGCCACCTGTGATAAAGGCAAAAGGATGAGGCAGCGCATGCTGAAAGCACAGCTGGACCTCAGCGTTTCCTGTCCAGACACCCAGGACTTTGAACCTTGTATGGGGCCAGGATGCAGCGATGATGGTAATGTGGAATTAAAGCTTGTATAGTTTAACATGTCAATTTTGTGCTGCTTACGCTATAATGAAGGTAGTTTTATTTTATTTTTGTATTTAATTAATTCATTTATCTTAATGCAAAAAAAGTAGCTTTATTCAGGCTGCATGATACCTTAAATCAAATGCACGTTCAATTGGAACCGAACTTACAACATGGAAACTGGGGTGCATTGCTGAAGGCATGTGTACAGGAAAACTGTGGTATCACTCACAACAATTAACCACATGTTTGTTTTCATTCTCCAAACTTCACTACAAACATGAGAGCAACATTTTGATTGGTTGATATGGGCAAACCCACTGTTTTCCTTTGCATTCATTTGTACAGTATGGGGCTGAGAGTTGCAATTCAGAGTTGCACGCAAGGGGGTGGGGGGGTTTGCTCTTAAGCACTGCTACTGGATGCAGGGTGCCGTTCCAGGCACCATGCAAGCCCCATGCAGGTGTTGTGGGGTAACAATAGTACTACCCACAGAGCCCTGCCCCCTTTGTGACAGCACTGCTCGCACACCCCTAGTTACAGCCCTGAGGAACTCAGTAGTCCTACATCTCAGCTGTAGGCTCTCTTGTGGCTGATTGGGTGAAACAGTGTTCGGCAACTGGGCATCACACATAGGCTGAGGGCATGGATGCAATTGTGAACAATTTAAAAGTGATAGTACGCAGAAATCTGTTGGATTTCACTTGCACTAAAGATAGGGTGGTGCCGATGCAGGCCGATAATGATGACATCTACTTGCATCCATCGACGGGTAAGGGTGGTGCAGTGCATCAGTGCACCTGACTCTGAATACAGTAAAGTCATCATGAGTGATGACTTTGCTTCTGTGTTTGGTACCCAGCTGGGCTACTGCACATGTGAGGACACCAGATCATGCATGTGCGAGGGGCATTGCTAGGAAGGGTTCCCTGTTCAGTTTTGCAGTAGTTAACCTATAGTTTACAATGGTTAATGCCATCTTCAGATGACATAAGCTACCGGGGCTTTGCATTCCGGAGCTTGTTAAATTCTGTATTTTAGCAGCACCCATAGAATTCTACAGTATGGCGGCTGCTCTTGGGGTCTCAATCAGGGGACACCAGCAGATATCTGATATCTGCTGCTATCCCGCATACATAAATTCCAATGATGATTAATATTTTCAGGTAACCACACAAAAATATTTTTTTGATAAATATGCCCCGTAAAGTGGCAGAAATTTACTGTCAATACTGAGAGTATAAGTCTATGATAATGGAAGTGAATTGTGTATTCTGTATGAAAAAGTGAGATGTCACCCCAAAAGTACAAATAGGGCGTGATGTAAGGAAGTCCGAGTTCGGCGACTGTGTGGGATGCCGGCAGAACTAGGACGTTTTTTTAAAGGAGCAATCATTTACAAGGCATGGTTTAGTCTTGTACATGATTGCCCCTTTAATAGAACGTACAAATTTGTCCGGTATTCCGCACAGCCGCCGAACTCGGCCTTCATTGCATCCTGCTCCTAGTCTCCAGTACAGTTACAGCATGTATTGTCATCCTTTTGCAAGCTGGTCATGCTGAGACTTATAGTACCAGCCCAACCGTAGAGCCACAGACTGTGATGTTGTATATGCCAACCTTGTGCTGGGGATCTTAACATATTCATTTCTCTATCGTCCTAGTGGATGCTGGGGTTCCTGAAAGGACCATGGGGAATAGCGGCTCCGCAGGAGACAGGGCACAAAAAGTAAAGCTTTAGGATCAGGTGGTGTGCACTGGCTCCTCCCCCTATGACCCTCCTCCAAGCCTCAGTTAGATTTTTGTGCCCGGCCGAGAAGGGTGCAATCTAGGTGGCTCTCCTAAAGAGCTGCTTAGAAAAGTTTAGCTTAGGTTTTTTATTTTACAGTGAGTCCTGCTGGCAACAGGATCACTGCAACGAGGGACTTAGGGGAGAAGAAGTGAACTCACCTGCGTGCAGGATGGATTGGCTTCTTTGGCTACTGGACATTAGCTCCAGAGGGACGATCACAGGTACAGCCTGGATGGTCACCGGAGCCTCGCCGCCGGCCCCCTTGCAGATGCTGAAACAAGAAGAAGGTCCAGAATCGGCGGCATGAAGACTCCTCAGTCTTCTTAAGGTAGCGCACAGCACTGCAGCTGTGCGCCATTGCTCTCAGCACACTTCACACGGCAGTCACTGAGGGTGCAGGGCGCTGGAAGGGGGGCGCCCTGGGAGGCAATGAAAACCTATTTTTGGCTAAAAATACCTCACATATAGCCTCCGGGGGCTATATGGAGATATTTAACCCCTGCCAGAATCCGTTAAGAGCGGGAGACGAGGCCGCCGAAAAAGGGGCGGGGCCTATCTCCTCAGCACACAGCGCCATTTTCCCTCACAGAAAGGCTGGAGGGAAGGCTCCCAGGCTCTCCCCTGCACTGCACTACAGAAACAGGGTTAAAACAGAGAGGGGGGGCACTAATTTGGCGTTAGAAATATATAAAAAAGATGCTATAAGGGAAAACACTTATATAAGGTTGTCCCTATAAAATTATAGCGTTTTTGGTGTGTGCTGGCAAACTCTCCCTCTGTCTCTCCAAAGGGCTAGTAGGTCCTGTCCTCTATCAGAGCATTCCCTGTGTGTGTGCTGTGTGTCGGTACGTGTGTGTCGACATGTATGAGGACGATGTTGGTGAGGAGGCGGAGCAATTGCCTGTAATGGTGATGTCACTCTCTAGGGAGTCGACACCGGAATGGATGGCTTATTTAGGGAATTACGTGATAATGTCAACACGCGGCAAGGTCGGTTGACGACATGAGACGGCCGAAAAACAATTAGTACCGGTCCAGACGTCTCAAAAACACCGTCAGGGGTTTTAAAACGCCCGTTTACTTTAGTCGGTCGACACAGACACAGACAGGGACACTGAATCCAGTGTCGACGGTGAATAAACAAACGTATTCCTTATTAGGGCCACACGTTAAGGGCAATGAAGGAGGTGTTACATATTTCTGATACTACAAGTACCACAAAAGAGGGTATTATGTGGGATGTGAAAAAACTACCGTAGTTTTTCCTGAATCAGATAAATTAAATGAAGTGTGTGATGATGCGTGGGTTCCCCCCGATAGAAAATATGGGCGGTATACCCTTTCCCGCCAGAAGTTAGGGCGCGTTGGGAAACACCCCTTAGGGTGGATAAGGCGCTCACACGCTTATCAGAACAAGTGGCGGTACCGTCTATAGATAGGGCCGTCCTCAAGGAGCCAGCTGACAGGAGGCTGGAAAATATCATAAAAAGTATATACACACATACTGGTGTTATACTGCGACCAGCGATCGCCTCAGCCTGGATGTGCAGAGCTGGGGTGGCTTGGTCGGATTCCCTGACTAAAAATATTGATACCCTTGACAGGGACAGTATTTTATTGACTATAGAGCATTTAAAGGATGCATTTCTATATATGCGAGATGCACAGAGGGATATTTGCACTCTGGCATCAAGAGTAAGTGCGATGTCCATATCTGCCAGAAGATGTTTATGGACACGACAGTGGTCAGGTGATGCAGATTCCAAACAGCACAAAGGTGTATTGCCGTATAAAGGAAGAGGAGTTATTTGGGGTCGGTCCATCGGACCTGGTGGCCATGGCAACTGCTGGAAAATCCACCGTTTTTTACCCTAAGTCACATCTCTGCAGAAAAAGACACCGTCTTTTCAGCTTCAGTCCTTTCGTCCCTATAAGAGTCATATCTGCCCAGGGATAGAGGAAAGGGAAGAAGACTGCAGCAGGCATCCCATTCCCAGGAACAGAAGCGTTCCACCGCTTCTGACAAGCTCTCAGCATGACGCTGAGACCGTACAGGACCCCTGGATCCTACAAGTAGTATCCCAGGGGTACAGACTGGAATGTCGAGACGTTTCCCCTGCGCAGGCTCCTGAAGTCTGCTTTACCAAGGTCTCCCTCCGACAAGGAGGCAGTATGGGAAACAATTCACGAGCTGTATTCCCAGCAGGTGATAATTAAATTACCCCTCCTACAACAAGAAAAGGGGTATTATTCCACACTATATTGTGGTACTGAAGCCAGAAGGCTAGGTGAGACCTATTCTAAATCTAAAAAAATTTGAACACTTACAAAGGTTCAAATCAAGATGGAGTCACTCAGAGCAGTGATAACGAACCGGGAAGAAGGGGACTATATGGTGTCCCGAGACATCAGGGATGCTTACCTCCATGTCCCAAATTTGCCCTTATCACTAAGGGTACCTCAGGTTCGTGGTACAGAACTGTCACTATCAGTTTCAGACGCTGCCGTTTGGATTGTCCACGGCACCCCGGGTCTTTACCAAGGTAATGGCCGAAATGATGGTTCTTCTTCGAAGAAAAGGCGTCTTAATTATCCCTTACTTGGACGATCTCCTGATAAGGGCCAAGTCCAGGGAACAGTTGGAGGTCGGAGTAGCACTATCTCGGATACTGTTACAACAGCAGGGGTGGATTCTAAATATTCCAAAATCGCAGCTGATCCCGACAACAAGTCTCCTGTGCTTAGGGATGATTCTGGACACAGTCCAGAAAAAGGTGTTTCTCCCGGAAGAGAAAGCCAGGGAGTTATCCGAGCTAGTCAGGAACCTCCTAAAATCAGTGCATCATTGCACAAGGGCCATGGTAAAAAAATGGTGACTTCCTTCGAAGCAATTCCAGTCGGCAGATTTCATGCAAGAACTTTTCAGTGGGATCTGCTGGACAAATGGTCCGGATCGCATCTTCAGATGCATCAGCGGATAACCCTATATCCAAGGACAAGGGTGTCTCTCCTGTGGTGGTTACAGAGTGCTCATCTTCTAGAGGGCCGCAGATTCGGCATTCAGTTTTGGATGTTGGTGACCACGGAGGCCAGCCCGAGAGGCTGGGGAGCAGTCACACAAAGAAAAAAATTTCCAGGGAGTGTGATCAAGTCTGGAGACTTTTCTCCACATAAATATAGCTAAGGGTAAATTTATAATGCTCTAAGCTTAGCAAGACCTCTGCTTCAAGGTCAGCCGGTATTGATCCAGTGGGATAAAACATCACGGCAGTCGCCCACGTAAATAGACAGGGCGGCACAAGAAGCAGGAGGGCAGTGGCAAAAACTGCAAGGACTTTTCGCTGGGCGGAAAATCATGTGATAGCACTGTCAGCAGTGTTTCATTCCGGGAATGGAAACTGGGAAGCAGACTTCCTCAGTAGGCACGACCTCCACCCGGCAGAGTGGGAACTTCATGGGGAAGTTTTCCACATGATTGTAAACCGTTGGGAATTACCAAAGGTGGACATGATGGCGTCCCGTCTGAACAAAAAACGGGACAGGTATTGCGCCAGGTTAAGAGACCCTCAGGCAATAGCTGTGGACGTTCTGGTAACACCGTGGGTGTACCAGTCGGTGTATGTGTTCCATCCTCTGCTTTTCATACCTAAGGTACTGAGAATTATAAGACGTAGAGGAGTAAGAACTATACTCATGGCTCCGGATTGGCCAAGAAGGACTTGGTACCCGGAACTTCAAGAGATGCTCACAGAGGACTTATGGCCTCTGCCGCTAAGAAGGGACTTGTTTCAGCAAGTACCATGTCTGTTCCAAGACTTACCGCAGCTGCGTTTGACGGCATGGCGGTGGAACGCCGGATCCTAAGGGAAAAGGCATTCAGGAAGAGGTCATTCCTACCCTGGTCAAAGCCAGAAAGGAGGTGACCGCACAACATTATCACCACATGTGGCGAAAATATGTTGCGTGGTGTGAGGCCAGGAAGGCCCCACGAAGAAATTTCAACTCGGTCGATTCCTGCATTTCCTGCAAACAGGAGTGTCTATGGGCCTCAAATTGGGGTCCATTAAGGTTCAAATTTCGGCCCTGTCGATTTTTCTTCCAGAAAGAATTGGCTTCAGTTCCTGAAGTCCAGAAGTTTGTCAAGGGAGTATTGCATATACAACCCCCTTTTGTGCCTCCAGTGGCACTGTGGGATCTCAACGTAGTTCTGGGATTCCTCAAAACACATTGGTTTAAAACCAGTCAAATCTGTGGATTTGAAGCATCTCACATGAAAAGTGAACATGCTCTTGGACCTGGCCTGGACCAGGCGAGTGTCAAATTGGTGGTTTTTTTCTCAAAAAAGCCCATATCTGTTTGTCCATTCGGACAGGGCAGAGCTGCGGACTCGTCCCCAGTTCTCTCCCTAAGGTGGTGTCAGTGTTTCACCTGAACCAGCTTATTGTGGTGTCTTGCGCCTACTAGGGACTTGGAGGACTCCAAGTTGCTAGATGTGGTCAGGGCCCTGAAAATATAGGTTCCAGGACGGCTGGAGTCAGGAAAACTGACTTGCTGTTATCCTGTATGCACCCAACAAACTGGGTGCTCTTGCTTCTAAGCAGACTTTTGCTAGTTGGATGTGTAATACAATTCAGCTTGCACATTCTGTGGCAGGCCTGCCACAGCCAAAATATGTAAATGCCCATTCCACAAGGAAGGTAGGCTCATCTTGGGCGGCTGCCCGAGGGGTCTCGGCTTTACAACTTTGCCGAGCGGCTATTTAGTCAGGGGCAAACACGTTTGTAAAATCCTACAAATTTGATAACCTGGCTAAGGAGGACCTGGAGTTCTCTCATTCGGTGCTGCAGAGTCATCCGCACTCTCCCGCCCGTTTGGGAGCTTTGGTATAATCCCCATGGTCCTTTCAGGAACCCCAGCATCCACTAGGACGATAGAGAAAATAAGAATTTACTTACCGATAATTCTATTTCTCGGAGTCCGTAGTGGATGCTGGGCGCCCATCCCAAGTGCGGATTATCTGCAATACTTGTACATAGTTACAAAAATCGGGTTATTATTGTTGTGAGCCATCCTTCAGAGGCTCCGCTGTTATCATACTGTTAACTGGGTTCAGATCACAGGTTGTACAGTGTGATTGGTGTGGCTGGTATGAGTCTTACCCGGGATTCATAAATCCTTCCTTATTGTGTACGCTCGTCCGGGCACAGTATCCTAACTGAGGCTTGGAGGAGGGTCATAGGGGGAGGAGCCAGTGCACACCACCTGATCCTAAAGCTTTACTTTTTGTGCCCTGTCTCCTGCGGAGCCGCTATTCCCCATGGTCCTTTCAGGAACCCCAGCATCCACTACGGACTCCGAGAAATAGAATTATCGGTAAGTAAATTCTTATTTTTAAACATTCATTTTAGGTCATTCATTAGGGTGCAAAATTTGAGGCACACAGAGCTTTCTGTTTGTATAGATATGCCCACTTGTCTGTGTAGGGAATGCATAGTACCATGGACATACGCTGATGACCTCTGAGGGCAAATTTATCAAATCATAGAGAGAGATAAAGTACCAGGGCCATCTTAACGTCTAGACACACTGGGCTGCTCAGGGACCCACAATTCTAGGGGCCTTGGAGCAGGTGCAGGTGGTGGTCACACAAACAGAGTGGCAAGGCTGCATTTTCTACCTGCCTCCCAGCCTGCAGCCAGACAGTGAATGGCTGTCAGCATGCAGATTGGTGGATGGCTGGAGCTATCCACCAATCAGAGTGCTGATAGCTATTCACTCTATGGAAGCATGTGGAGAGACTGCACAGGACCACGGGAGGGGCATATTGGGCCAGATGTACTAAGCCTGAAAAGTGATAAATATCACAGTGATAAAGTACCAGCCAATCGGCTCCTAACTGTCATTTTTCAAACACAGCCTGTAATATGGCAGTTAGGAGCCGGTTGGCTGGTGCTTTATCACAGTGATATTTATCACTTTTCAGGCTTAGTACATCTCCCCCATTATATTTTGTTAATTGGTTCCTGTGAATGGGTGGACAGGGGCCCCAATGCATTGCTTTGCCCAGGGCATACAATGCTGTTAAGACAGGACTAACCAATAAACTTCTGCTATTTTATAGCCTGTGTTTAAAAATAAATATAGGCTTAGTGGGGTTGGACACCACACTGGCTTTCTGTTTGCGGAGGGTTTTGCCTTCGCAGAGACCAACAATACTGTATGTAACAAATAAATGATCCCTATTATGGGTATCTATTGTGTATATGTATATGTTGGTGTGATCCCAGAGTCAGTAATACAAGTGGTAGTTTTGGAAGGAAAAAGAAAGACTCTGTGTTGGGGCACACTTTGGAAATATGAAATATGTTAAAACTTAACGTTTATTAAAGTTAATCATAAGGAAAAGGATCAACATAGACTTTAATATAAAAACAATCACCTATAGCAGTGGTTCCCAAACTGTGTGCCGCGGCACCCTGGGGTGCCGCGGGACAGTTGCAGGGGTGCCTCAGGTTGGTGCTCCAGGACCAATTCAAACTATTTATTGTCAATGTAACAGACAAAACTAGTGCTTGTGGCTGCCAATCACAAAATATGTGAACAAACAGAAGTGAATCTTGTCCCTTGCCACAGAACTGAACCTAAGGATGACATCTAAACATAATTTACTTAATTTAATATTTTCTTTCTAAATTTCTCAATAAGAATCGTTTGGCCTAGGTGTGCCGTGAAAAAAAATCTGTTACTCTAGTGCGCTGTGATTCAAAATTCAAAAAAGTTTGGGAACCACTGACCTATAGGATACTTAAATACATTATGTAAATATTAGGGTTAAAATACCCTCTATTGACACTAATCATATTCCATAGTGGACAGTGTCAATTTGAGATTTATGCCTATGGTGAAAAATATTTCAAAACAGAGATATACTGTATATGATATCTAAGAGTATCAGGAGTACATTTACTACTGTAATAAAATTAAAGGGGTATCGTGTAAACTCCTTGATAATTGCTCTCTTGGTGCTGTGGGTAAACTAATCAGCTGAGCAAAGTTGAATTTTTAGGTATTTGAATATGTGTCATTAGATTTCTATTCCTAACAAGAGGATGTAGATATAGGTGTATATGCAATTGCGGTCGAATTCCCGAAATTGTCGAATTTCGGGAATTTTTCACCAAAAAAAAAAAAAATCGTCAATGCAATTCAGTGCTTTCCGTCAAAAAAACGGACTTTCAAAATTCGACTTTTTGAAATTCGACTTTTGTCAAATTCGACTTTTCTGCAATGATACAAGTGCTGCAATTCGACCAAGTGTATTCAATTCAAGTTTGGAAATTCGACAACAGTGCTTTTAGACAGTAAATTCGTCATTTTCAATCCGCCACACTTTGGAGGGTGAAACCAATAAAAAAATTTAAAACATGTTTTTTTTGGTGTTTTTTTTTTTTTTTGGTAATAGCATATCTATTTATATTAGAAGGGATTAGGTACTTGGTTTGTCTTTTTTGGAGGCACAAGTATTATTTATATATTTTTAAAAATATATATTTTTCTCTAACGTCCTAGTGGATGCTGGGGACTCCGTCAGGACCATGGGGATTAGCGGCTCCGCAGGAGACAGGGCACAAAAATAAAGCTTTAGGATCAGGTGGTGTGCACTGGCTCCTCCCCCTATGACCCTCCTCCAAGCCTCAGTTAGGTTTTTGTGCCCGTCCGAGCAGGGTGCAATCTAGGTGGCTCTCCTAAAGAGCTGCTTAGAAAAAGTTTTTAGGTTTTTTATTTTCAGTGAGTCCTGCTGGCAACAGGCTCACTGCATCGAGGGACTTAGGGGAGAGAAGTCAACTCACCTGCGTGCAGGATGGATTGGCTTCTTAGGCTACTGGACACCATTAGCTCCAGAGGGATCGAACACAGGCCCAGCCATGGAGTCCGGTCCCGGAGCCGCGCCGCCGACCCCCCTTGCAGATGCCGAAGATGGAAGAGGTCCAGAAGCAGGCGGCAGAAGACTTTTCAGTCTTCCTGAGGTAGCGCACAGCACTGCAGCTGTGCGCCATTGTTGTCAGCACACTTCACACAGCGGTCACGGAGGGTGCAGGGCGCTGGGGGGGCGCCCTGGGCAGCAATGTATAATACCTTTTTATGGCTAAAAAATACATCACATATAGCCCTTGAGGCTATATGGATGTATTTAACCCCTGCCAGATCTCACAAACTCCGGAGAAGAGCCCGCCGAAATAGGGGGCGGGGCTTATTCTCCTCAGCACACAGCGCCATTTTCCTGCTCAGCTCCGCTGTGAGGAAGGCTCCCAGGACTCTCCCCTGCACTGCACTACAGAAACAGGGTAAAACAGAGAGGGGGGGGGGCACTTTTTTTGGCGATATTACTATATTTAAGCTGCTATAAGGATACAACACTTATATAGGGTTGTTCCCATATATATTATAGCGCTTGGGTGTGTGCTGGCAAACTCTCCCTCTGTCTCCCCAAAGGGCTAGTGGGGTCCTGTCTTCAATAGAGCATTCCCTGTGTGTCTGCTGTGTGTCGGTACGTGTGTGTCGACATGTATGAGGACGATGTTGGTGTGGAGGCAGAGCAATTGCCGGTAATGGTGATGTCACCCCCCAGGGAGTCGACACCGGAATGGATGGCTTTGTTTATGGAATTACGTGATAATGTCAGCACATTACAAAAATCAGTTGACGACATGAGACGGCCGGAAAACCAGTTAGTACCTGCCCAGGCGTCTCAGACACCGTCAGGGGCTGTAAAACGCCCTTTACCTCAGTCGGTCGACACAGACCCAGACACGGACACTGAATCTAGTGTCGACGGTGAAGAAACAAACGTATTTTCCAGTAGGGCCACACGTTATATGATCACGGCAATGAAGGAGGCTTTGCATATCTCTGATACTACAAGTACCACAAAAAGGGGTATTATGTGGGGGGTGAAAAAACTACCTGTAGTTTTTCCTGAATCAGAGGAATTGAATGATGTATGTGATGAAGCGTGGGTTAACCCAGATAGAAAAGTGCTAATTTCAAAAAGTTATTGGCATTATACCCTTTCCCGCCAGAGGTTAGGGCGCGCTGGGAAACACCCCCTAAGGTGGATAAGGCGCTCACACGCTTATCAAAACAAGTGGCGTTACCGTCTCCTGATACGGCCGCCCTCAAGGATCCAGCTGATAGGAGGCTGGAAACTACCCTAAAAAGTATATACACACATACTGGTGTTATACTGCGACCAGCCATCGCCTCAGCCTGGATGTGCAGTGCTGGGGTGGTCTGGTCGGATTCCCTGACTGAAAATATTGATACCCTGGATAGGGACAGTATTTTACAGACTTTAGAGCAATTAAAGGATGCTTTTCTTTATATGCGAGATGCTCAGAGGGATATTTGCACTCTGGCATCGAGAGTAAGTGCGATGTCCATATCTGCCAGAAGAAGTTTATGGACACGACAGTGGTCAGGTGATGCGGATTCCAAACGGCATATGGAAGTATTGCCGTATAAAGGGGAGGAATTATTTGGCGTCGGTCTATCGGATTTGGTGGCCACGGCAACTGCCGGGAAATCCACCTTTTTACCTCAGACCCCCTCCCAACAGAAGAAGACACCGTCTTTTCAGCCGCAGTCCTTTCGGTCCTATAAGAAGCGGGCAAAAGGACAGTCATATCTGCCCCGAGGCAGAGGAAAGGGTAAGAGAGGGCAGCAAGCAGCTCCTTCCCAGGAACAGAAGCCCTCCGCGGGTTCTGCAAAGCCCTCAGCATGACGCTGGGGCTTTACAAGCGGACTCAGGAACGGTGGGGGGTCGACTCAAGAATTTCAGCGCGCAGTGGGCTTGCTCACAGGTGGACCCCTGGATCCTGCAGGTAGTATCTCAGGTTTACAGGTTGGAATTCGAGAAGTCTCCCCCTCGCCGGTTCCTAAAGTCTGCTTTGCCAACGTCTCCCTCAGACAGGGCAACGGTATTGGAAGCCATTCACAAGCTGTTTTCTCAGCAGGTGATAGTCAAGGTACCCCTCCTACAACAGGAAAAGGGGTATTACTCCACGCTATTTGTGGTACCGAAGCCGGACGGCTCGGTAAGACCTATTCTAAATCTGAAATCGTTGAACCCGTACATACAAAAATTCAAGTTCAAGATGGAATCACTCAGAGCAGTGATAGCGAATCTGGAAGAAGGGGACTTTATGGTGTCCCTGGACATAAAAGATGCTTACCTGCATGTCCCAATTTGCCCTTCACATCAAGGGTACCTCAGGTTCGTGGTGCAAAACTGTCATTATCAGTTTCAGATGCTGCCGTTTGGATTGTCCACGGCACCTCGGGTCTTTACCAAGGTAATGGCCGAAATAATGATTCTTCTGCGAAGAAGAGGCGTATTAATTATCCCTTACTTGGACGATCTCCTGATAAGGGCAAGGTCCAGAGAACAGCTGGAGGACGGAGTAGCACTAACCCAAGTAGTACTGCAACAACACGGGTGGATTCTGAATTTTCCAAAATCTCAGTTGACCCCGACAACACGTCTGCTGTTCCTGGGAATGATTCTGGACACGGTTCAGAAAAAGGTGTTTCTTCCGGAGGAGAAAGCCAAGGAGTTATCCGAACTTGTCAGGAACCTCCTAAAACCAGGAAAAGTGTCTGTGCATCAATGCACAAGAGTCCTGGGAAAGATGGTGGCTTCTTACGAAGCAATCCCATTCGGCAGATTCCACGCACGAACTTTTCAGTGGGATCTGCTGGACAAATGGTCCGGATCGCATCTGCAGATGCATCAGCGGATAACCTTATCGCCACGGACAAGGGTGTCTCTTCTGTGGTGGTTGCAGAGTGCTCATCTGTTAGAAGGCCGCAGATTCGGCATACAGAACTGGGTCCTGGTGACCACGGATGCCAGTCTGAGAGGCTGGGGAGCGGTCACACAGGGAAGAAACTTCCAGGGAGTATGGTCAAGCCTGGAGATGTCTCTTCACATAAATATACTGGAGCTAAGAGCGATTTACAATGCTCTAAGCCTGGCAAAACCCCTGCTTCAGGGTCAGCCGGTGTTGATCCAGTCGGACAACATCACGGCAGTCGCCCACGTAAACAGACAGGGCGGCACAAGAAGCAGGAGAACAATGGCAGAAGCTGCAAGGATTCTTCGCTGGGCGGAAGATCATGTGATAGCACTGTCAGCAGTGTTCATTCCGGGAGTGGACAACTGGGAAGCATACTTCCTCAGCAGACACGATCTACACCCGGGAGAGTGGGGACTTCATCCAGAAGTCTTCCACATGATTGTGAACCGTTGGGAAAAACCAAAGGTGGATATGATGGCGTCTCGCCTCATCAAAAAACTGGACAGGTATTGCGCCAGGTCAAGAGACCCTCAGGCAATAGCTGTGGACGCTCTGGTAACACCGTGGGTGTTCCAGTCAGTGTATGTGTTTCCTCCTCTGCCTCTCATACCCAAAGTACTGAGAATTATACGGCAAAGGGGAGTAAGAACGATACTCGTGGCTCCGGATTGGCCAAGAAGAACTTGGTACCCGGAACTTCAGGAGATGCTCACGGAAAATCCGTGGCCTCTACCTCTAAGACGGGACCTGATTCAGCAGGGACCGTGTCTATTCCAAGACTTACCGCGGCTGCGTTTGACGGCGTGGCGGTTGAACGCCGAATTCTAAGGGAAAAAGGCATTCCAGAAGAGGTCATTCCTACACTGGTTAAAGCCAGGAAGGAGGTGACTGCACAACATTATCACCGCATTTGGAGAAAATATGTTGCGTGGTGTGAGGCCAGGAAGGCCCCCACGGAGGAATTTCAATTGGGTCGATTCCTACATTTCCTGCAAACAGGATTGTCTATGGGCCTCAAGTTGGGGTCCATTAAGGTTCAAATTTCGGCCCTGTCGATTTTCTTCCAGAAAGAATTGGCTTCAGTTCCTGAAGTCCAGACTTTTGTAAAAGGAGTACTACATATACAGCCCCCGGTTGTGCCCCCAGTGGCTCCGTGGGACCTTAATGTAGTTTTGGATTTTCTCAAATCCCATTGGTTTGAGCCACTCAAATCAGCGGATTTGAAATATCTTACATGGAAAGTAACCATGCTACTGGCCCTGGCTTCAGCCAGGAGAGTGTCAGAATTGGCGGCTTTATCGTATAAAAGCCCATATCTGATTTTCCATTCGGACAGGGCAGAACTGCGGACGCGTCCTCATTTTCTGCCTAAGGTGGTGTCAGCGTTTCACCTGAACCAGCCTATTGTGGTGCCTGCGGCTACTAGCGATTTGGAGGATTCCAAGTTGCTGGACGTTGTCAGGGCATTGAAAATATATATTTCAAGGACGGCTGGAGTCAGAAAATCTGACTCGCTGTTTATACTGTACTTCTAAGCAGACGATTGCTCGTTGGATTTGTAGCACAATTCAACTTGCACATTCTGTGGCAGGCCTGCCACAGCCTAAATCTGTCAAGGCCCATTCCACAAGGAAGGTGGGCTCATCCTGGGCGGCTGCCCGAGGGGTCTCGGCATTACAACTCTGCCGAGCAGCTACGTGGTCGGGGGAGAACACGTTTGTAAAATTCTACAAATTTGATACCCTGGCTAAAGAGGACCTGGAGTTCTCTCATTCGGTGCTGCAGAGTCATCCGCACTCTCCCGCCCATTTGGGAGCTTTGGTATAATCCCCATGGTCCTGACGGAGTCCCCAGCATCCACTAGGACGTTAGAGAAAATAAGATTTTACTTACCGATAAATCTATTTCTCGTAGTCCGTAGTGGATGCTGGGCGCCCATCCCAAGTGCGGATTGTCTGCAATACTTGTACATAGTTATTGTTACAAAAAAATTGGGTTGTTCTTGTTGTGAGCCGTCTGTTCAGAGGCTCCTACGTTGTCATACTGTTAACTGGGTTCAGATCACAAGTTGTACGGTGTGATTGGTGTGGCTGGTATGAGTCTTACCCGGGATTCAAAATCCTTCCTTATTGTGTACGCTCGTCCGGGCACAGTATCCTAACTGAGGCTTGGAGGAGGGTCATAGGGGGAGGAGCCAGTGCACACCACCTGATCCTAAAGCTTTATTTTTGTGCCCTGTCTCCTGCGGAGCCGCTAATCCCCATGGTCCTGACGGAGTCCCCAGCATCCACTACGGACTACGAGAAATAGATTTATCGGTAAGTAAAATCTTATTTTTTTTATAGCTGGAACGGTAAAATCAAGGAAAAAAATGGCGTGGGGTCCCCCCTCCAAAGCATAACCAGCCTCGGGCTCTTCGAGCTGGTCCTGGTTCTAAAAATGCGGGGGAAAATTTGACAGGGGATCCCCCGTATTTTTAAAACCAGCACCGGGCTCTGCGCCTGGTGCTGGCGCAAAAAATACGGGTGACAAAAAGAGTAGGGGTCCCCCGTATTTTTTACACCAGCATCGGGCTCCACTAGCTGGACAGATAATGCCACAGCCGGGGGTCACTTTTATACAGTGCCCTGCGGCCGTGGCATTAAATATCTTGGAGAACCACAAGTACCAGCATGCGGGAGAAAAACGGGCCCGCTGGTACCTGTAGTACTACTGGGGAAAAAATATCCAAATAAAAACAGGACACACACACCGTGACAAGTACAACTTTATTACATACTGCCGACACACACATACTTACCTATGTTGACACGCCGACTGCCACAGTCTCCGACGATCCGAGGGTACCTGTGAAAAAATTATACTCACCTTCCAGCGTCCAGAGATAAATCCACGTCCAGAGTATAATCCAGGTACTTTGCAAAATAACAAAACGCAAAAACCCGTGCCAGCGGACTGCAAGGGGTCCCATATTGACACATGAGACCCCTTTCCCCGAATGCAGAGACCTCTCCGTGACAGCTGTCACTGAAAGGTCTCTTCAGCCAATCAGCGAGTGCAACGTCCTTGCACTCTGCTGATTGGCTCTGCGCGTCAAAGCCTCTCCATTATATTCAATGGTGGGAACCTTGCGGTTAGCGTTGGGGTCACCCGCCGGTCAGCGGCTGACCGCGGGTAACCCCCCCGCTGACGGCAAAATTCCCACCATTGAATATAATGGAGAGAGCTGTGCGATGCGCTGTCACAGCACAGACAGCGCACAGCCAATCAGGTGAGCGCCACGTAGTAGCGCTTCCTGATTGGCTGAAGGGACCTCAGTGACAGGAGTCACGTGGGGTCCTGGCACATTCGGGGAAAGGGGTCTCGTGTCAATATGGGACCCCTTTCAGTCCGCTGGCACGGGTACCAGCTTGCGGGGGAGGCTTGCTGGGACTTGTAGTACTACTGGAAAAAACAATATTCTGACATTTTTCTCAAGGCTATCAGCCTCCCATCCGCAGCCCTTGGATGGGGGGGACAGCCTCGGGCTTCACCCCTGGCCCTTGGGTGGCTGGGGGGGGGACCCCTTGATTGAAGGGGTCCCCACTCCCCCAGGGTACCCCGGCCAGGGGTGACTAGTTGGATATTTAATGCCACGGCCGCAGGGCACTGTATAAAAGTGACCCCCGGCTGTGGCATTATCTGTCCAGCTAGTTGAGCCTGATGCTGGTGTAAAAAATACGGGGGACCCCTACTCTTTTTGTCCCCCGTAGTTTTTGCACCAGCACCAGGTGCAGAGCCCGGTGCTGGTTTTAAAAATACGGGGGATCCCCCGTCAATTTCCCCCCCGCATTTTTAGAACCAGGACCAGCTCGAAGAGCGCGAGGCTGGTTATGCTTTGGAGAGGGGACCCCACGCCATTTTTTCCCGGGTTTTTCCCGTTTTTCCCCATTTTTTTAATTCGCGGCAAAATCCGGCAAATCGGCCGTTTTTCGCCCGCGGGAATGTCGAATCCGTTTTTCATTGAATATGGTGAATTCCGGCAGCCACCTGCCGGAATTCACCTGTCGAATTGTGTCGAATTAAAAAAACTGCGATAATTTGCCGCGATTCGCCCGCAATTGCATATACCCCATAGAGGTAAAGCCAATGTTTCCTCCACCACTTCTGCTGTTTGCTGGGAAATAGTGCTATTGCACCTGATATTCCAAGGTCGTCACCTAACCTTGGGAGTCATTCCGAGTTGATCGCTAGCTGAAAATGTTCGCTGCGCTGCGATGATGCAAAAAAAGGCACTTCTGCGCATGCGTATGCGGCGCAATGCGCATGCGTATGCGGCGCAATGCGCACGCTCGACGTACTTTCACAATGGCCGATGTAGTTTTACACAAGGTCTAGCGAAGCTTTTCAGTCGTACTGGTGGCCGCAGAGTGATTGACATGAAGTGGGCATTTCTGGGTGGCATCTGTCCATTTTCAGGGAGTGTTCGAAAAAACGCAGGCGTGCCAGGAAAACCGCAGGCGTGGCTGAGTGAACGCAGGGCGTGTTCGTGACGTCAAAACAGGAACTTAACAGTCTGACATCATCGCAAGCGCTGAGTAGGACTGAAGCTACTCTGAAACTGCACAAAATTATTTTGTAGCCGCTGTGCGATCCTTTCTGCTAAGCTAAAATACACTCCTAGTGGGAGGCGGCATAGCGTTTGCACGGCTGCTAAAAACAGCTAGCGAGTGATCAACTCGGAATGACCCCCTTTGTACGGATCAGGTCTATCACTGCTTTGCTTCCAAGATCAGATGGATTTGGGCGTGGCCAGTGAAGTGTGGCAGTAGTATTGTGATCCAACAAATGAGAGAGTGTATGGTTTTGGCATGTATACCAAAAGTGGGAACTTCTACTGTCCC